>NW_028263375.1:15968059-16627559 GCF_051168715.1 Poecilia mexicana
GCGCGGCTGCAGAGGAGACAGTTGAAATGTGAGGGAATGAGTGATAGAGCTGGCTTTAACCAGTCAACACTTAACACATAATGAATTGGAAGTCGTATGACGAGTTGGATTTATGGCACAGCTCGTGCTTAATGGCTGAGGTGCTTCAAATGGGGAAACCCAGGAGGAAAAGTGGGGACGGGGGGGCCGACACGCTGGTTTTCCTTTAGGATGCTGGTCCAGATCGCAGTTGCACTAGTTCTGCAGGGGCCGTGCCTTCCTTCGCAGCATTCACGTTGGTGTGTGTTAAGTATATACATGTTTAAAACACTCCCTGCACCCCTAAGACATTCATCACTGTGACAACACTGCATGGAGGCCCCCCGCCCCAATATCACTCTGCAGGGGCCCTGCCTTTGGCCTGTCAGAGGAATGGGTGTCTATAATTATGCCTGTAGATAAACCAGGGATAAACGTGGGTCCTGCATTATTAACTGGGTTGCTGTTTGATCACATTTGACTAATTTGCGGCATAAATCTTCAAGCTGACGCCCCTGCTAGAGACCATTAGCCCTGACACTGATACCCCCGACACACAAACACACGCTCAAAATTTGTACCTTTTACAGGAACAACTGAGACAGGGGTGTTGTTGGCTTCATAGTGGGGGTGATACAAGACCTCAAGGTAATAAAACGGCACAGTATGTCTTATCAGAGTGAAGTCTGTCTTCCAAAGAGCTATTTGTTTGCTGTCAGCATGGGAATCGGTCTTGCATAGTACATTTAAAGTTGGAGTATTATGTAAAATTGACTTTTTGAGCTTTACAGCACAATGTAATATTACTCCCTCATCAAAAACATACCTGGAGAGTTGCTTCGATTCTTTCATGCATGTTTGAGAAATCCTTGAATCTTGCGTGGCCACCATTCTGGGGTGCCTAAACGCTTGCTCCCACAAAGTTTTTGCCTGTTTCCACAAAAACTCCTCCTTGGAGCTGCAGTCTCCAGCTGAGCTTATTATAAACAACTTTAGTGTTGTTGTTGTTGTTTTTTTTTATTTACATAAAAATGTTGGAAGTGACAACCTGGATTGTTTTTATTTAGACAGGGGACTTGCTTATAAAGACCTGCTCCCATATGAGAAGTCTCTGTCCTCTAGACGAATATGCCTAATTTGATTGGATATATTATTTTTTGACAACAGTAGGACAGTGAAAACACGTGTGACACATCCCACTCTGCCTCTGAATGGTTCGGTTGGTCCCCTTGTTCATCATTAAACCAACTAGTGGAACCAATTGGAACAAAAGGTGGGCACAACATGGAAAGCAGACAAAGCAGGACGAAGAACAAAAAAGGAGGCCTGTGTCCTACAGTGGTTAGCTTGAGGTCCTTCGAACACCAAAATTAGGGTTTGATTCCATGCGTAGGTAATGTGAGACGGGTGTTTGGAGACTTCTAAAGGGGAAAACTCCTCTAAAAAAGTAATTAGCATCTTAACTGTTACTGATTCTGCTTTCACTAGAGTCAGAGAAGCCACCAAATAATTGCTGTAGATGACATAACAAACAGGTACTTGGGGGTAGTTTGTGATGGACGTATTTAACTGCAGAGCTAAAATTAAAAATATATTAAATAATGTCACTTCTGCTGCCCCTTTACCAAACTCATCTCAATATATCACTACAGACAGGGCTGCTGATGTGAAATATGCTTTCAAGGATCAGATGACACAGCAGCATTCTGATGAAAGTGAGAAAGAGAAACTAGATGATGAAGATCAGCGGGAGGACATGAATTCGCAGGTAGATGCAGGATCACCATGGTCAACAGGTGAACGCTTTTCCCTAATTTGTTCACTCGTCAAAGTTCAGATGTGAATGATGGCATGAAGCAGCTTGGAAATCTACCTTAATAAAAGCTGCTTATAAAAACACTGCGTAAAATAGAGGAATTAGTTTTTCTTCTGCAGGCCAGGAGACTATGGGTCACACACCGATCATAAAAGTTAAAACACATTTTATCATTTGGCAATCAACGACTTTTGGGGAGTCATAATGTGTCAGCTATGAGATGGATTTTTAATCAAGTTTGATTTGATTTGATTTTTATGCACTGTGATAGAGTGTATTGTAATGCTTCTTTTTTCAGCAGAGGAAAAACACAGTTCAATCCACATAGTTATTATGATTACAGCAACGGTCTTGAAAATGGTCTGGCATCAGTTTGGCCTTTGCTCAGCCTCGATCCAGCAAATTACATACTGCTCTTTGATTGGAATACAATTCTACTTAATCTTGAGAAAACATCTGGTAACATAAAATAAATTCACAAATGCTAACTGTTATATTACCAAATTAATTTTACCTGAGCTCTTGCTAGAGAAGCTGCAGCTCTTAGTCTGAAGTAAAAGTCGTGGGGAATATTTATATAAGTTAGTAAATATTCAAGAACTTGTATGTTATGAGGTTGAGGGGGAATAAAAATAAGGTGGATGTCGTTTTGGACTCATTTTCCAGTTGCAGTTGCTTTTTTCTATGGGCTAATCTGGCAACACTGCCATTTGTCACTAATGATGCTAGTCATGATTTCTGATTTGTTAACAGTTTTGACGCATTGTTCTCAAAAATATAAAGGAATATGCATCTTCCATATCATTTGAACCAGACTGTGTACTTGGGGAAATTTTTATTCTACTTTCAGGACCAGGAATTAGATAAGAATAAAAGTCTGAACTCATTAACTCTACCCTTCCTGCACTTATTTATTACAAACTATTAAAAGTGTTCAACCTTTACTTGTGAAACCAAAACCAATTATTCTTAGTTTTCCCAAAAACTTTCTCAATGAAGCCAATATCATGTGTCTTATATTGTGAACTGGATGTGTCGTTACATACCTCACAGCGCCGCTGTTCCGGCATGGAGGACATGTGAGGATGTCAAAATAAAATACTCATGCTTAAAGTCCAATTCCAAATCTCCAGCAGCAGGGGGTCATGATAGGGGACTTTGGGGTGTTTGCTGGACTGATTGTACAGCAAAGCACAAAAGAGAGAGAATTGCAGGTGGATTATAATATTAAGCAAGCAAACATGAGCTCTGAGGTCTAATTATGACACAGGGGAGAGTTAGAGCGTGTGAGAGAGAAGGAGAGATTCAGTACTGTGCAGCGGAGGGGATGCTGAAGCCAGCAGAACCAGCCTGGTCATTTGTAAACAGCTAACGGTGCAGGCCAGGTGTACAAGCATATGTACCGATGAGAAAGGGAGGAGACGGGGGAGAGAGAAAGAGTCTGAGAAAAGAGGTAAGATGGGGAAAGCAGAGTGGGAGGAGAAGGAAGGAGGATCTAATTAGGGTGAATTTACAGTGCCCCGTGCCAAACAGCTAAAATGGCCAACTGGGCACAGAGATTTATTACTGGGTTAAATTAGGTTGTCTGGTGAGGGTTGGTGAGACCACCTGCAGCTGTCAATTGTCACACTGATAATTATAACTATTATAGGGCAACAGAGGTGCAGCACCAGCTACAAACACAGGAAGTAAAACAATGCGCCTTTACAGATGTAGATTTGAAAAGAAACGAGACTCTTTTGTGCGTAGGACAACATCAATTGGGTCAAGTGAGTGATTAATAATGACGCCTGGACCCGTTTAGCATGAATCAATGAACCTCTGGACAGAAGGTTTCCAAAGCAAGGAGCCGCTGCCTCCACTGGCATCCGTATCCTTGATCAAATCTGCAAGGTAAACAGGTCTAAAACCTGAAGGGGGATATTAAACTTGCAGATTGAGCCTGACTCGTCTCCCCCAGGCTCGTCTAGAGCTTGGGGCTGGAGTTCTGGCATCTGATTTTTGACTCTGGACTGCTGAGAGCAAGGACGTGACGAAACGAGCCAGCCCTGAGAAGCCATACTTTCATGGTCGGTTTCCATTTAAATATCTGACTGACAGGGAACATGGCGCCATTAAAGCGTCCCGTGGGCCTCGCACGAAAGGAAGAAGTGGGCAGATAAAACCCCTCAGGGGAGAAGAGAGGGTGAGGGAAGGGCCAAGTTGGCTACAAACCCTTAACAGTGGGTTCTGCTCCTAAAACTGTACTCCATCCATTCAATCTCTCTCCATCTACACCCAAAACAACCTTGTCTCTCTGGAACAAAAGCAGGATTAATCTAGCATGACTTACAGCCCTATTCAAATTTTTTTTCCTAGGTTGGCACTGTGAGGTCATATAGCACGTGTGAATGCTTTGAAGTGTTCATATAAAACAGCATGAGATTCCACCAAGGCCATGCAGTAACTTTTAAACAATGAGCAGAGACAGGATTATACCCATGTAATGGACAGTGAACCATTTAAATTAAGTTGCCTAAATTATTCAAATTTGTAGACTATTTATTGTAAATTATTTAAAGGATGTTGCAGATTGTTGGTAATATTTGCCTGCTTTGATAAGCACTGCTGGTGGTTTGTATTTTGTTTTGATTAATTGTATTTTCACTTTGTAAAGTTTTGTTGTTGTTTTTTTTGTTATGTACCTCACAGGCTGCCGTAGCTGAATGAGGGCAGGCCCTATAAAGGCTGGCAGAATCATTGTACCAATGAATGACTTGAACAAATTGTCAAAAATGTGCTTGGCCGCGCAAATTAATTCAAGTGCTGGGGAGCTGCTACAACCCATATCATCTGTATCCGCAATAAACTGATCTGATAGGGGGAAAAAAATGATTCAATAAATTTTGTGTTTTCATTGTAAAATTGACAATGTTTCTCCCTAACAGCCCGTCAATCTCATGACCTTGAAACAGGCCCACAGCATTTATAGTGAACATTTTATTTTTGGATTGGAAGGCACAGCAAAAGACCAAAAGTAAATTTAGTCTTTCTCACGTCCATAGTGAGTCTTTGGAGTGTAAATTTTAGACTTTAGCAACTTCGGTTGCTCAGCAGTTCACACCAGAGAGAGCGCTGCACAGAGCAGATCACGCTTTAAACATAAAGCATTATATTTTACATTGTATGCATTTAATAGAATAGTCATTTTTGAAAACTTGGGGTGTGCCTACGCCAGTGTTTTCCAGACCAAGTACAAGCTCTTCAGTTTAGGTACTTGCTGATTCCAAGTAACAATACCGAGTAATTCATATGTCACAGAATAACTTTTGAAAACATTTCTTTTATTTCGAACAAGCTAGTTCTTCTTCATAGATCTACAGTCCCTCTCACTGTATTAACAAATCAAAGCGACATCAAGGTACACACCACTGGATACCTTAAAAACAATGAATATGAGATAGTTAATAATAAAATAAATACTTTGTAGTGTCCTCCACATTTACCTTGAAATAGCTCCAAACTAGAGACACTTCAGCCCCCTCAAGTTTGATCAAAGTATTTTAAGATTTTGAGCCAAATAGGATGAAATTAACTGCTCTATAAATATAAACTGAACGAGACTTTTATTGGAGTGCCAATACATGATGAAGCAGATTTCAACTTTAGCAGCATTAGCAACAGAGTGACCTCAATCCTGCCAGACAAACTTTTTAAGACCCACACCAAAACCACTGTTACCTTTCACCCTGCACTCAGTTCGGAGACGTCAGCAGTGGCAAACTTTATATTCGATGTCCATTCAAAACAATATCAACATAAAACTTAGAGCATGCAGTACAAACATTTACAAGTAAATCTGCTTGCTGTTTGCATCATGTATCTTTGTAATTGGTTCAATTGTGTCAGAGCAATGAGTCCAGACATTTCACTAACCTTGACTTAAAATAATTTCCAAAGACCCCAGTAAACATGCACCTAAAATGGAGTGCTTAAAGAAATCCCGCCAGCCCACCATTCCAAAGTCTCAATAAATTTAACAAGAACACTTTTATTGTGAAGTATTATGAGTCCTGCTTGGTCGTGGGCACAAGTGTTGCATCTTTGTAGTCACAAATCTTTAAATTTGGAGACTTCCAGGCTAGGCAGCTAACCAGCTTGTCAAAAAGGTTAAACACAACCAAAGAGTGGCTTTGACACATTGACACAAATTGGAAAAGCCAGCAAGCCATAAGGCCAACCAGGCAGACAAGTGGCACCATGGAGACACTTATCCAGACTGAGAGAGGGAAAAAAAAATGAGGCGATAGAGAAAGAGTCTGCCACTGATATACTTCTACCTCTTTGCTTCCCACAATTCAGCTTTCAAAGACTGTGCACTACCCCTCCTTCCTTTCACTGTGCCACCGTCCATACTGCCAGCCTCAATAAGGGTCAAGTTCCTTCCTCTTAAGAACCTCATTTGCATCCCCCCGGCAAAAAGCCAGTCAGGGCTTGTTCAAAGAGCCTGCTAATCCAATCAGATTGCTCAACTGCGAGGCCTTATCGCCACAGACACCAGCATCTGCAGAAACCACATAAGAGGGCATCATGGAGCTGCTAGTTGTGACTGGTGGAGACAGAGAGTCAGAACGAAGAAGGCATCGCGATGCTTCAGCGCTACTCAAAGTTAGCCAGGGCTGACAGTCAGAGAGCAGGGAAGGCTTAAGCAACATTCCCAATGTTGTAGCTGCAGCCTCAGGAACGGCACGGATACATATCGAGTGTGAAATGAAAATTAGGCGGGTAGGATTTTATCTTTATCCTCTGTGAAGCGCACAGTGAAGAAAATGTGTGCTGCCTGAACAGTACATGAAAACCAAGATTTATTATGAAGAGCAAATCCCTCTAAAAAAACATGTTTTTGCAGCGGACATAAGCAGGAATAGATAACCATGCGTTTATTTCTGTACCAGCAGCAATGAAGAGATGAAAAATCAAAGCAAAGTGTAAAAAAAAAAAAGTTGATACACTTTCAACTGGAAAGAAAAGTTTCACCAAATCAGTAAAAAATTTACCTTACTGCGTTTAATCTACAAAGGAAGGTAGATCAACTTTGCTCATGCAGTTTAATGTCTAACTTTGAGAAACGCACACACCAAGACCCATAACCTGTACAGAATTAGCCACTGGAGTAAAAACACACTTTGTTCATTCAGGTATAGACTGCAGAGGTGATCCGGCTATCTAAGTGCATTTGCATCTGGGGACGTGGCTGGACATTAAGGGGCATAAGGGGACATGAAGGTACAAGGGGATAGAGAGACCAACTTGGCTGTCCTTGTAGCTAATCCCTGAGAGACCGGAGTGTCATCCGTCTTTTCTGCAACATTTCTGCCCTCACTTTTTCTTTTATTCCTCTAAATGTCTTTCCTCCTTCCTGCTTGCTCTCTGGCTCTTCCTGTTTGTCCTCCATCCCCACACCCCACCCATCCCCATTGTCTCACACACCACATGCACTTGTTTTCGACCCCACTGGTGTCGCTATTAGCAGCATCACACAGGGATCACATGCCTGCTGGGGTACAGAGGCTGAGTCAATGGAGCGTGACACACAAAGACATCCATAAACCCCCATCGCCACAGCTTCTCTCTTACTTCTTCCTCTCAATGGGTCTCTTTCTCACCTTTTCCATATCTTCCTCATCAATGTCCTGGATTGTCCCATAATCACACTCTGCTTGACAATAGTGAATTTGAACTGGTTGCACTTTCCTCATCCTTGATGCACATATTTAGTATATGCTCACTATTTATACCTTGGTATTACTTGGTTGGACCGTTTATACCTTTGGAAGTGCCTTAGTTATTCATGGAATAGTTTTAACAAGAGTTGGAAACATTTATTAGAAATGTTGGCCTATACTTACGTTACAGCATCACTTCATTATTGTAGATTTTTCGGCTTCAACTAAATTACAAGAATCTCCTGTTGCACTGTATTACTTGCAGAAAGAGACGTGCTTTTCTGGATTGATATGTTTAGGGCTTAGAGTGTCATGTTGAAGAAACCAGTTGAGATTATGTGATGTGGTCAACAAATGATACAAATATCACCAAGACTATTACCCCACCACCACTTGCCTGAACCCTTCATACAAGTCAGGAAGGATCCATACTTTCACGTTGTTTACACCATATTCTGACATTTTCATATAATTGTTGCAGCTGAAATCGAATAGAAAGCCTTTGTCATTGCACTAAGATTGCACTGAAATGGCAGATTAGGAATGCAACTTAAACTCACTATTCAAGTTAACAAGTAGTCAAACAAGTGTACCTAATAAATGGGCTGGTGAGTGTATTTGACGAGTTGGGTGGATTTCCCCTGCCCTCGATTCCCTCATCTGAATAAAATTATATTGATTGAGATGCTCGAGCAAACGGTAACAGTGTGGGTGAATAAATCTTGGTGAAAAAAATAAAAGACTAATTTAAATGGTGCTTAGTTAGTACAAACAGTATCATGTAAAACCAAATGAACAAGCGCAGTTGAAATGACTGACTCTTCAAGACTTTAAACTTTAAAATAGCAGTAGGTGATAGAACATCAGTTTGTCAGTTCTGTGACCTGCTCTTTGTCCAAGACTTGGTGCACTATTAGGCCCAGAGCAGATAGGTGAGACAGGTGAGAGGAGGTAGCAGAGGTGGATCTATAACAGCACTCCAAACAGAGCGATGCTCCAGGAGAGACAGCCATGGATTCAACCCATCCTCCTCTTTTCTCTTACTCTCTCCTTTTGTGTCCAAGTGTGTAATGCAGGATGTTTGCAGCATGTTTGCTAGAGGCAGAAGTGTGCGTGTGTGTGTGTGTGTGTGTGTGTGTGTGTGTGTGTGTGTGTGTGTGTGTGTGTGTGTGTGTCTGCAGTCTGTGCATGTGATAAGACTGTGGTAGTAGGGGTCCTGTGAGGGACCTAAGGCCCTGTACTCCTGATTAGTCATTTATCAGGCCTGGCAGCCCAGACCCACCATAATCACTCTTCTCTTACCCCTCCTCCTTTCCCTCTGCTGATCCCCCTCTATCCCTCCAGATCTCCCCAGTATCCACCCCTACCAACAATGCTCTCCATCCCCCAACACCTAAAGTCTGCACGACAGTACATGTGCATATCCAACCGCTACCTGCAACCGTCCAAGCTGTGCTCACGCCATCCATGCTGCCCTCAGTTTTCTCTGATTGTAACAAGTAGACTTTCCTTCCCTTTCTTAAGTCCAATCCAATTTCCATCCTTCTCCTCCTGTCCCTCAGTCTGAGCTTAAGAGCCAAAGCTGCGGCTGAAAAACAAGTTTCCAATTTGTCTGCTAATTTTAAAAGTTGGAGCCTGTTAAACGCTTTAGAGAGAAAAGAAGGGTGTATGATGAGAGCAAGGTGGGAGGGCAAGTGTCTTCCACAGTGGAAAGAGGACCTCCCTATCAACCAGTGCCACACTCTCTGGTCCTGACATGTCAACAGAGAGGGATTAGCGCACCAGACACATTGAGGAAGCCAAAAGGAGTTAATGCAGTTAACCAGCCGCGTCTTCTCAACCTGTCTTCCCTCGGCTGAGAGAAATTGGAAAAGCTGTCTAGCCAAAGAGAGGGAATGTAATCTGGACTATGCAGACCGAATGATACGGCCACATGAAAGACTTGCCCTTCTGCTTACCAGGCCTCTATTCTCTTTCCATCACTCCTTTCTTGCCATCATTCCTGGTGTCCCTATCTTCCTAAGGAAATAAGGAATGTGAAAGACGGACACATGGACAGAAATATTCAACATGGGTACAGGTGAATAAACAGTCACAACAGAAAAAAAATGAGGGTAGAGGGAAGTGAGGGGTAAAACAGGGTTAGCACAGATGTTGGGAAATACAAAAAAAAAAAAAAAATCACAAAGCACCAAGCAAGTGGGTGTATGCGTGTGTTGGGGTTACTGTTTATGACAGCTGTTTCAACCCCAAGGGACAAAACAGCTGGGGCTCCACCTGAAACATGCAATTTTTAGCATATTCCTCTACTGCACTCATTTCTTCTTAACCACCTCCACCACCATGCAGCTTCCTCTTTTCTTTCACCTCTTTCCTAATTCTCTTCTCACTTCATCTAAGTCTTGTTTTTGCTTTTTCCGTTACTTCCTTTTTGAAATGTGAGCTGACGAGAAAATGTTTTGGAACCCCTGACAAAGGTGTGTAAAAATATATGAAATAAGTACATAAAATTGTAATTGTAAATCAACTGTAGGAAACTTGTTAAAAACCACAGCTATTTAAACATTCTGCAACCTTAATTTGCCAGTATGAAAGTACTTAGTCATTTGTAATTTTACAAGGGTAGAGCACATAGAAATGCAGGTCTTAAATGATTCCTCAGTCTCTCTAGCTCGTCTAGTCCTGAATCCCTTCTATAGCTCTTTTTTTTCTTTCACTTTCCCCCAACTTTTCTATAGGATGTAATATGTAGGAACAAGTTGGCCATGGAGGAAAGTTGATTTTCTGCCCGATTAACCTTTTCTGAGTGGATTTGGCCTCAGGTTTTGGATTGGTTAAAAGACTCCAAGGAGACACAATGTTAGTTTACTGGTAGGATCCAGTGTTTTTTTATTGCATCTGTTTTTTTCATTTTTACGCACATGTTGAAATGTGAGGATATTACACAAGGTAATCTGTTAACTGGTTTCTAGGTTACTACAATAATGATCTCAGCTTTCTTTCTTTATTTAAAAAAGAAATGTTAACAAAATGCCACTTTCTTCTGTAATTCCCACTCTTATCACTCAACCTACTTGGTGACCAGATGAATTTGGGTTTGCATCCAGCCTTGTGGCCAGGACTTCAAAATTAACTTCTGTGACTTGACGTAATTATGCCCCAGGAAAACAATTATATATCACTTATTAGAAGTAAAAAGAAAAAGAAAAAAACAGAAGTCATCTAAAAAAAAATGTAAAAATAAAAGCCAAAAATGCTAAAAATACAAATATCCTAAATTACGTTTAATTAAAATAAAAGTATGATTAGATTATATTGGCTTTTTTTGTAAAGTGCCTTCAGATGATTTCTGCTATCAGTTCACACTATAGAAATAAACAAAATTAAAGCTGTAGTATGTAACCTTTAAATAAAATATTTTTTCACATATTTGTTGAAGCTGTCAACATGTCATCACAGTATGACATAAGACGTAATCTGTGGAAAAACAAACAAACTATTTCCTCTGCCTTCTCCCATGACTAACTACAACCAACCAATCAGAGCCCAAAGGCGGGTCTTAGCACTGTCAGTCACCATCTGCTGCAGCGCTGCTTGTCCCCCTGCCCCTTACTCTTTGCTACCACTACAGCTTTTTTCCATCAGCAGATGCCACTGTGAATGCTCTGGCTAGTTACCACAGCCACTGGTGGATTAACAATTTTCATGAACGACTAGCTCCGCCATTAGCACATTTAGCAGCAAGTACATGACATTGAGTGACAGCACTAAGGCCCTCCTCCGGGCTGTGATTGGTTGTTTTTGGTTGGGAGCGGTGAGCTGGAGGACAGCAATCTTTTCTCCTAGCATACTGTCACATACTGGTGTGACAGTTTTAACAAATATGTTAAAAAAAACAAAAAACATTTTTTTTATAAAAACTTACATACTCACATTTGTCTACATATACGGAGGACATATATCTTTAAAATTCTACATGTAAACACAGCTAACATTTGATAGGCTGCCTTTGAGAATGGCGTCAAGCTCCAACCACTCTTCTCCGCTGGTTTCTCCGTTCGTTTATAGAGCAGTCTGTGAAATAGCAGCTCTCTTATAAAACACAGAGCCGTGTCACACACACATTACTCAGCCCACCGCCCCTTTAAATGATCCAAAGATGTATGAGGCTATCTGTGGGCTGCAATTAAATACCAACCCCTTTAATTTATCTGCATGCTACATTACCACCCCACTGTCCAAAGCCCCAGTGGGCCAGTTACAGGATTGGGTGAAGTCACACAATAAAGTGCAGAGGAGTTAGTTACACTGCACAAAATGTCAGTATTAACATGTCATTACCTTACTGTCACAAAACTAATGAAATGTGAGATCTTTTTCTGTCGCTTTCTGTGTGTAAATAAGAGCTTTGCTAATTGAAATTAAATTTATTGCAGTTCAAACTGATGCAAGTACAGCAATGCGAATATTTCAACCTCGAGGTCAAAGATCTTCCCAAATAAAAACTCCTTAAATGAGCACCCCGAGAGCTAATGGTTTTTGAAACAACATTAAAAAGTTATTACACTAATGGAAGATCTTTCCCTTCGTTTTAACGAAAGGTCAGTGAGTCAGGTTTAAACGCCTAATCATTGTAGATGTTTCACAACACCCATGAGCATCTTCTCTTCACAGAGCTCCCTCTAATCACTCCCTTCTTTTCAGCCCACCCTTTCAGCAGCAATCAGCAAAAGGCGTTTGTGAAATTAGTCCGCTGTTGAACACATGCTCCATGTTTCGCTGATTTCATATCGCTCCCATCTGATTGCCTTTCATTGTCGGACTCATAAAAGTCTCCCTGTTCCCGTCTGTCTCCTCTACCTTATTATAGGAACTGAAAAGACCATTCCCCCCGAATATCCGGCTCTCCTTCACATTTTTCACTCTTTCCCCCCATCAGACTGAATGTATTTCAGTGTTAAATTGTCTCCTACCACATTGCAATTCCTCCTCCATTGACTGCGCTGGCCTTGTCTCTGAGCGCTAATTGTCTCATTCTGAGGACTTAAGGATGCTAGATGAGCACTAGATGTGTTAAAGAGACAGACAGTGAAACCAGTGTGTGAATGGCAAATTACATCCTTGGCCTTTCTTTGGCTGGAAAAGACACTTAATAAGCTCTCAATGTGTTCAACAGCTAGGTGAAGAGTTCACCGGCTTCGCGGTTGCATCTGAATAGCTCTGAGAGATGCCGCGCGACGTGAGCGGCCGCGGATGTATGTTTGTGTGTGTGAGGATGTTCAGTAAGGAGCTGTTTTTATTCTCAGTGCAGTCGACCTGGCGTTCTTCTCTGTGACAGGATCGGGGCAGATCAGCGCTCACTTACAGAACAACTCACCTGAGGAAAAACTCTCCTCTCAGCACGTCGCCCTCCTCTCTTGCTTGCCTTTCTACTTCTTTGCTCTTTTTCCCTCTGACTCTTACTGTCTCTGACCCAGACAGATCCCCTGAAGCCACTGAGCTCATTCCTCCCTCTCCCCCTTTTCTTTTCTAGTTTTCGTTCTCCCACCCAATCTGTCTCTTTTTGTACCGCGGCTCTCTGTAAAGATACCCTGTGGGAGGGCAGCATGTAACAAATGCAACCACATAAACTGACTGCACACACTCGTAAACTGACGCTGACGTGCATCCCTGTGCATTTGCATGCTTACAACACTCAGTCCCACGCTACTTTTCACCGAGATCAGTGGTGGGGATAAAAGATTCTCACACTTTCTCATTCTCTCTCTCTCTCTCTCTCATCCAAACATGCTTATGCACAAATATATATATACACACCCGGTAAAGAACTCCACCAAATGCTCTATTTTCTGCTGCTGTGCGGTGATTTATTAAAGGTGTTTCTCACAGCAGGCAGATAGTGCTGTTTGGAATGCTTCATTTCATAAATCTATTCTCCGGTCTCCTTTCCCTGTGTCGCCTCCTCTCTCGTATTTCCTCTTTTCTCCCCTGTGCAGGAGGCTTTGTCAGCCTCTGTTGACACATACGGTGAGAGTGTGTATGCGTGTATGAGTGAGTGTACGGTTAGGGAGGGGAAAAAGAGACGTAAGTAGGCTTTGTCTGCAGTTGGGGTAATGATGCAGGAACAACCAAAGCCCCTGTAAAAACCCTGTTCTCCAGGGGTCTCTCTTTCTGGCTCTGACCTTCATCTTTCTCTGCTTCCTGACTCCACCCCCCAAAACACACACACACACACACACACACACACGCACGTACACGCACGCATGTGTGCGCACACACTCTGTACAGGCATCCCTGACACAGAGTCAAGCAGCGTTAAGTTGTGTAAACAAAAGACTAACATAAACTTTAGTCCCCAATGAAGCTGGACATCCGACTCATAAACACACAGCGATAAATCATTTTGGTACCTACAGCACCTTTTTTAACCAGACAGAAAGACACAAAGCAGACAGTCACACTGTTAGGTAATATACTGTAGATGTAATGATCACTCCTACAGCAGAAAAAAAGGTATGAAAGTAAATAGACCAGGGATCTGCAACTTTTACCATGAAAAGCTAAATAAAACGTAAGAGCTGCAAACATGACATCACCTTTAAAAAAAAAATGTTCTATACAAAATATGTCATCATTCACAGAGTCATCTTTAGGTTTTAAAATAAATTACTTTTTTGTGAAAAGAGAACAGATACAATTTCTCCATAAACTCTCACCTACACACATACATATATAGGATCTGGACTGCAGTATTCATTGGCCAACTAATTAGGTGTTGATATCGTTGCCAACAGGTCGCTAGGCGTATAAAGTTTTCTTTTACTTGCGTTCAGCAGTGTCTGAGTATTGCTCCATGGACATACAATCCTCAGAAGTGATGAATTCACCTTTTTGTCAGGCTGAGTCATCGAGGGAGAGAACATTTTTCAGGATGAAAACGAAAGTTTTGGATTGTCAAAAGAACAGCTGATGTGATTAGGTTGACTTTTTTTTTCCAGGTTATTCACTCAGTACTGCTTACACACTGGAGAATTCAGCCTCTTGTCACAAAAGACAAGCCTGGAACAGCTGCTTTATCCTGACACCTTATCCCTAGACAGACAGGGATGAAAAGATCAGGCTGCTGTAGCAGTTAAGAAACCTACACCTGACTGTGAGGTCAAAATGAAAAAGGCTTCGCTCCGAAATCGCAGCTAACAAACTAGAGGGAGACGCTGTGGTGGGTCTATTCAAAGCACCTAGGAGGAAATTATGTTTCCCAACAATTCATAAACAGATCTATATTATATATATATATATATATATATATATATATATATATATATATATATATATATATATATACTGCTCAAAAAAATAAAGGGAACATTTCACTTTAATTTTGTGTGTGGCTCCAAATCCAGGCCTCCATTGGTTAATAAACTTGATTTCCATTGATGATTTTTGTGTGATTTTGTTGTCAGCACATTCAACTTTGTACAGAACAAAGTATTCAATGAGAATATTTCATTCATTCTGATCTAGGATGTGTTATTTGAGTGTTCCCTTTATTTTTTTGAGCAGTGTATATATATATATATATATATATACACACATATGAGTGTGTGTGTGCGATGATGATTACAGAAATGGTTAAAAACTTCAGTAAAGCACAGGCGGCTCAGAGATATTGGTTTATAAAGTGTTTAGCTTAAACACTAACATTTACTTAATAGTCAGCAGTTTTAGTGAAAAAAAAATCAATTCATTAACATTCTGGAGATTTTAGATGTGACGTTTAAATCTCTCCCAAATAGTAATGGATGAGTTGTCTGCACTAATCTAACGGTGAAACGCACTTGCCACAGATTTCTGTGTGTGTGGGTGTGTGTGTGCGTGTGTGCGTGTGTGTGTGTGTGTGTGTGTGTAAGAGTCACAAATTGGCAAACACGGTGGGAAAATTCTCCCCAGAAGTTCAACGCCGCATCTACGGCAGTACAAATGTGTGAAGAAAAGAGGGAAAGAAAGAAAGAGCAAGAAAGAGATGGGGGCCACAGAGTAGATAAGGCAGGCTTGTTCCTTATTTATGTCTTATTATAGCTACAGCGGGGCCAGGCCACAGACACAGTCACCGGGGACACAATGATGAAGTACTCGACAAGACTGCCTGCTCACTCTTGGGAAGACACACTCCCTCTCTGTTCCCTACTCCTCCCTCTGCCTTCTTCCTTAACACTTTGCCATTCCCTCCGTTTCCTGCTGGATTTTAACCATTTTCCCGTGTTCCTCCGTACAACCTCATTCTGTCTCTGTCCCTCCTCCACCTTGCGCTCCTCCTCGAGTACATAGAGCGCGAAGGATTGTGCGGCAGAGTAAACAGGGAGTTACCCAAAGGTGCTGCAGTCGAGTGGAACAGCAGGCAGGTGACATAATTAAGACATCCCCTTTCTCCCTCATGTGCAGACAGAACCTCTTTCCTGCTACACTCCCTCTGCTGTTTCTGATCCTCTCTCCCCCTCGTTCTCTCTCTCGTGGGGTGACCTGCAGAGGTGGATGTGACTGAGCTCATTACCTGCCTTAATGAGAAGAGAGTACCACCGAGACAGCAGCTGCAACTTAGCTGAACGCTGAAGACACACGCTCACAGGAGAACGCATGTAAATACCAGCTACTAACTACTGAGACAAGCAAACGCGGCTGATAATGCCTCTGAGAGGCCGAGACTCAAAGTGGGAGCTGAAGTGAAACAGAAATGAAAGGTGTAAATAAAGTCTCGGAGGTTTGCTTTGATAATGGCTCGACTCTGTGTTGTTTCGTGATATTACCCTTGTACCAACATGCTCTTCCTGAGTGTAAAGTTTTTTTATTTGCCTGGTTCAGGAAAATTAATGTGTACGAGCGCAATACAATCCATCATATGCTGAAAGCAGAGGTCATTCAGGAAATGATAGCAGGCGAGATAAGCTTCACATCCGTGCACACGCATGCACACGTGCAGAGTGTGTGTGTGTGAGCGAAATATACAGAAGCACGGTGGGCATAGGATTCCTCAATGGCTACACCTTTCACCCATTTTACTCTGACTTTGGTAAGTTACACAAACTAAGTAGAGGTGAAGATAGGTATTTTCTTAAGCACAAGGATTCTGGGTACTGCTCTGAACTTTGACTGACTGGACAAAAACTGACTGAAAAAGCAGAAATAAATATATATGAAATCACTAAGTGGAAAAACGTATCATCACGCGTGGAAAGGATGTGTAAAAAGCCTTGAAGTAACCATTTTATTTATTGCACCGACATGATCTCACACTGAAAAAATAGAAAAATCTAACCTTTAATTTTAGTAAGTTTTTACAGAGGGGAATGAAAATCCCACATTAGGAAATATTTGTTTTTACTGCAACCAGCTGTACCCCTAACATTTTCTTTAAATAACTGTAATGAAAAGGATTTTTGCAAAATCATACACTTTACTTTATGAAGTCGAGTTCCTGGAAGCTTCTAAACAGCAATCTGTGATTTCTGATTCCCCTGTGGTGTGAGGTCAACGCAAAAGTTTATTTTAAATGTGGTGGTCTGGATGAGGACTAAAGTTTATTCTGGCACTATAGAAAGAAGGAGGTAATAAAAAAATAATTTAAAAAAATGTATGGATATGTTTCCATTTACATGAATAATCTTGACTACGCTCTCTTATGCTTCTTTTCCATTGAGCGGTACCGCACGGGTCGGTGCGGTTCGGTACACTCTTTCATGGTCCGGCGTATTCAGGAGAGCGTCTCCACCGCCAGTTGGACTCTGACTGGGCAGGCGGCGTCAAACACAAACAAGCCAGTGCGAGAACAAAGGTGACCCACTTCGTGCCTGGGGTCCGGGTCGGTCCGTACGGGAGGCGCTCAGCGGAAACGAGGCATCGCAAGACATCAGGAGATCAAGTCCACATGAATTACTCAGTCCATCTCAATCGCTGACAGACTAATCACATGCATTAATTATTGACAGCTACTTCAGGGTGAGAAGCAAACATCCGTCACCTTTGCCTTGTTTAAATCATCTAAAGCTTCTGCACACGGGATAATCATATGAATATTGATTTCCATACTTGTAAGGGAATAACTCACACACATAGTCAGCCCTACTTCCATACGAGTCTGAATCTATTGGAGGACCTAAAACAAATAAAGACCCTTTCGGTGCTTAAAACCCTCGAAACGCTGACATGTAAATAAGGACATGCTGACATGCGATAAAGACCCACAAAGACAGCCGAGTGTGGGTGTATGGAAACGGTGAGATGAGAGGCCACTCTCCCTTGGTCCCACTTTTCACTTTCAGTTATGGAGAGTAGAGGTTTTATCTGTCTGACAGAGTGAAGGATGTGTGGTCAGGTTCTACTCTAATGCTCCTGTCCTTTTAGTAAATCAGCATTTGCTGTTGTCACCTGGCCGACCCACGGTCACACATGACAGGTGTCACCTATACACGATGTCAAAACGCCGCCCCCCACTTCCCAAACACACACACACACACAGGATACATATTCAGACTCATTTTTCTTGTCGAGGTGTGTTGTTGCTAACTGTGTGAAGCATTTTTTCTTAACGTTTCCGCATAACCTTAACAGACTGTTTTTCCTTTTAGCCATTTTTTATTTCACTTTTTTTTTTACATTTGAAAATTAAGAAGAAAATTAAAGGAAATCAGAATATGATTAAAAATAATAATAAAAACGTTGAATTTGTCAAAATGCAATGTTTCACTATAATTCATCAGTTGTTGAATGAAAATGCAAGAAAGTAGCAATAACACTGGGTAATCTTGAGCTTTAAATATATGAAGTGGTGCTATTGCAGAACCAATATCTCTTTAAGTGATCCCCAGACATCAGTAATCTATCCATGCTGCAGATAGTCACAAAGATTGGAGGAGGTAAAGGGATCGATACGGTGCCTCCACAGAAGATCTACAGCTTTCTGATCGATTTCTCCCTCTGATCGGCCTCTCTGAGATCAACCACACTTCCTGTTTAATGGCAGAGCAGCCTAAAGAAAGCTGCAGTGAGGGGGGAGTAACAATAGATCCGGCTTCCTCCTACTGTTTTATGTCCTGACATCTTATCATTACATCATCACAAGTAGCTCGAGTCAATTTTAATTGTTTTTTTGGGGGGGGGGGGTTTCTGCACATTGATGTCAGTTTGAAAATAAAAGACAAGGACAGTCTGTAAAAAAATTTTGTTGTCTAAATTTTAAAAGTAATTCTTAAAATAAACTTGTTTTGATAGACTTAAAGTGAGATTCCTGTATGTCAATGCATGAACACTTCATGTGACCAGATCTCCATTTCAGATTGCCTGCATTATATTTTACCCAGGATCAAATTTCAATGTATGAAATTTAATTTTAATCTGACTGATTTGAGTATTTCTGTGGAATAACTGAAACAGTTTATGATTTAAGATTACAGTTTTTGTAAAAAAAAAAAATAATAATTTAAGATTGCCAAATTTTTAATTAGATTAAATAAATGGTGATCTAATCTACAAGAATTTCAGTGTAAAGCCAGTTACTGTACTCCTTAGGCCTTTTTTAGTTTCTACAATACAATCTGCAGTTTTCTTTGACATAATTAATAAATTATAAATGCTAATATAAAATATAGATACGTCATCTCTCTCCTTTCCTTTACTTCATTCCTCTTTTAAATGGTAAACAGTATTTTGTCTGTATGTGTATGATGATATAACAAACCAATCTTTTTTTCCTTCCTTTTCTTTTTTGTGGTTTCCATTTTTTCATAAATTCTTTCCATTTTTTCCACTCAAAATTTCCCCCAAATTTCCTCTCGTTTGTCATTCTATTATTTCTATTTTTCTCATTCTTACTCATTTCTTTCTTTCTTTCTTTGTTTTTTTCACTGTCTTTCCTTCTTTCCATCTACTTAGAGATATTCATTCAAGGTGCTGTACTTCATTATTTGATATTTATTATTATTTCATGACATTGAGTTTAAAACATGCTGAATAAGGTTAATGCTTTTTTTTTTTTTTTTTTTTTTACTTCCAGACTTAATATTT
This sequence comes from Poecilia mexicana, assembly GCF_051168715.1. Lineage (NCBI taxonomy): Eukaryota > Metazoa > Chordata > Actinopteri > Cyprinodontiformes > Poeciliidae > Poecilia > Poecilia mexicana. Next base: position 15,987,656 of record NW_028263375.1, read on the forward strand.
CAAGCCATCGGTGAACAGCTGAATAGAAGAAAAAACAAGTCAGACTGGTTCACAAGAAACGAGGGAAGAGCATCAAAATGTTTGGCAGATCATTTGACACAAAAGCCAGACTGCCTATATTTAGAGGACACTTTACTGCCTAAAAGGATGACATAGCAAATACATCAAAGACTTAGTGTTTATGTATTTAATACAAAAATCAGAAAAGCAAAATTAAAAAAAAAAAAGTTCTGCACAACAAAATTAAGGACATGTGTATTTCCTTAACTCTTAAAATGTTGTGATGTTTTGATGTTCGCCATTTTCCACTGTGTTCATCGTAAGGCATGACAATGAAAATGTGCATAGTGTGCATTAGTATCTGGTGTAAATGTGAAAATGTTGCTGCGGGGAAAAAAAAAAAAGCCAATGTGCACGTTTAATTTTATGAATTGATCTCAATAAATCACGCAGGACTAATTGAATTAGCAGCACATCATCTGAAGTGCGTCTAAAGTGTCTGCATTGTCTTGTGCTAAACATTAATTCTACTGCAACCAGTTGTGCTTTTATGACTGGGGGAAAAAAATGACAGATATTGCACGAGGGGACGTTAATGTGTCCATTTTTAAAACGCCAACCAGGACGGACGCTGCTCATTAGAACAGGACACAAGCAGTCACCTGTGTTACTCTCCTCATATGCATCAAGCAGGACACAGTCACACATACCCCCTCTTATTCCTCCTCGTCTTGCTCCCCAGGGCTCTTCTCTGTGATTGGAATGAAAGGTAATGGTCCTGAAAGAAGAGGAAAGGAGACTTTCCTCCACACTTATCTGCTAACACTGGCACGCTCGCGCACGCACAGAAACATCCTGATGTACACGCGCACACACAAACTGTGGATCTGCTGCGAGCCGATGGTAGAAACAACATTGGTTTAATCGCGAAACATCAAAGGCGGAACGCATCTCGAACGAGGCATCTCACAGGATGAAAGAGTGTAGTAATAGTAACAGTTTTGTCTCTTGGAGAGAATGTACATAAAAAAATTTAAAAAAAATCCGGAAAGATGTACTGCTAAACAGATACAAAGTAACTTAATGGGGATTTTTAAATATTCATAAATATTGAATTAATCATTTATAATAGATCTTAAATTAACTGCCGTCCTTGAAGTATTAGATGTGAGGAAAGAAGCAAAGAGAGAGAGTCTGTGATACAGAAAGAGAACGATAAAGAATAAGCCCTCTAGACATTTTTCCTTCCCTTCGCTAACATCTCTTCAGTTTGAATATTCATGTTTGATCCAGACACTGAAGCTCAACAAAGGCAGGAGAACCCTAGCAGATATGGCTCTATTTTTGAAGTCTACGACACTTAACGTATCTTCTTGTTATTGAGAGGAGATCAGATTAATAATTACACTCCAATCACTGGATTTCTGTGTTTTGATGATGTGTCAGGAGGCCGATAAAGTGGTAAAACAATAGAGGATTAACTGGAAATCACATTTTGCTTTGAGCTTCTTCACCTTCATCTGGACAATAACAGCATTCCTACATATTTTTTTTTGTTTCAAAGTTTAATATGTTTCCAGGTTGAAGTTTTGTTATTAGTCAGTTTCAAACCATTAATTAATACAGATAAACTGTGGCATGATAGCATTTACCTTTCTACATATTTCATCTGCTTTTCATTTTTTCTAGATGAAAACTGAATGACCCCAAAACTACTGAGACGAACAACCTGTTTACACCACATCATCTCAGTCTGATTTAAGTCTGGAATTTGACTAGGCCACTTTAAAACCTGGTGTGAGCTCAAGTTTGCAAATTGATAGAGATTTCTTTTAGAAAGCAGAATTTATGGTAACTTAAATCACCCGAAGCACAACCATTGTTATTACAATTATAAAATCAAGAAAACTTCACGTAAACATCTCAAGGATGATCATTGGAAACAGTTCAATTTTAAGCTTCATAGCAAAGACTGTAAATGTGTGTAAATGTTCTTTTTTTGGTAAATTAGCAAAACTCAAACGTTTTGCCACATTGTCATAATGGAGTGTACTTTGTGTGTAGAATTTAGAGGAAAGAGGCTGTAACATAAAATATGGAGAAAGTGAAGCGCTGTTAATACGTTTACTATGGTAATTTTTACCTGATGACAACATTTGATTATAAATTATATGTGTGACAAAAAGCTGAAGAAATTGGTGGGTGCGATACTTTTCACTGCATTGTGTTTGTGGATGAATGTAGATAGAGAAATCAAGGGATGCAACTTTTAAAGAATAAATTACAGGAAAAAGTCTCTAAATACTAATAGTGCCAAAAATAAAGTTCATATACTTCTCCAGATTGTGGGGAAGGTTTGCAATAGGAACAGTTTGTGGACGCTTCTCCGATCATATCCTGGCAGCCATTCCTGCTGATGCAGCGTCCTGATACTGGAATCTATGTGGCAGCCTGAAACTATTCACTCACTCTCCCTTAAATCCCACTTGCATTAATGTATCGTGTGGATGAGTGTGTGTGTCTGTGTGTTTAAAAAAAATAAAAAAAGCGGCTGAGTTAGCATCCTGCGAGCCTCTCAGATATAAGCACAGTCTTATGGCAGATTACGGTGGATTCAATCCACGCGCCACCCGGGCTCAACTTGACCAGACTACCACAAAGCATGAGGGGGATAATGATGCGGAACACACGCAAAAACCGCTCACCGTGAAAACAGTCACACAACTTTAAAAAATAAAGACGACAACTTAGGCTGAAGCCATTAACGGTGCAGTGCTGCGCTGCTGTTTACCAGCCTGTAGAGAGATGAATATTAGATCAGTTGTCTGTGTTGCGACTGTCAGGCTGTCACTCTGAATGTGTGCTGCATTCATCATGCCTCATAAAGTGATGTGCAGATGTAGAGTCCTTCATCTCACATACTCAGAGAGGCCAAGTCCGCTGTTTCATGCAGGCGGTATGGATGATCGCTCAAGTTGTGAGATGGTAACACTTTGTAATCTTGTGCTTTCCTTCCTTTTCTTTATTTTTACCCTTAAATACTTAGAATTATTTGTCTTTCTTGCCCTCCGGCTTTCCTTTCTCCCCACCTTCATTTTCTTCTAGTTTTCATCTCTTCACTTCTCTTTCATTCTTTACTCCGTTACTTCTTTCATTTACTCATTTCCTCTTCATGAATCTCTTTCCTTTACTCTTTTCTTCCTTCCTCCGCAGCTTGCCTCTTTTTGTTTCCTTCTTTCCTTCAACCCTTTACTCCATCCCTCCTTTCTGCCTTTACTTAGTTCTGAGTGTTAAATTCTTGTTTTTCTCCAGTCGACATCAAACTGTATCGTTCACTTGTTGCTCTTGTTGAGAGACAAAAGAGAGAAAAAACCTGGTCTAACACCAAACTCTGATGTCTTCTGTTTTAGCAAACAATGGGCATGTGCTGTGGCGATGATCGCAAAGCAGAGGTTTGTGACGGGGAGTTCAGGTTAGTTTAGTTCATGTGAAAAGAGTGGATAGAGAGAGGTGAGGGCAGAGAGGTTAATAAGACAGAGGGAATAATAAAAGTGATGGCAGCTCTATGTGTCACTGCTTCGTAGCCATGTGAAAGAGCATTACACACACACACACACACACACACACACACAGCAAGGAAGAAGGACACAGACTGCTCAGTATGCAGCCCTGACATTGTCCACATCTGATACGGGACATTAGCCTCTAACTCCCTCCATACACCACTGCCCTTCACTTTATATTACTTTATGTTAATAGAAAAATATTACATACAACATCATTTGTCTTTGTTACCACAGCACCCCACAACTGATTTAAATGCATGTGTTTACCTCTATAGACAGGTGAAGACAGGGGGAAGGGTAGGTGACTGACCGCATTTGTAGGTGTGCGCAATTGCGCATCAGTGTGTGAGGTGAGGTGAGGTATGTGTGTGTGTGTGTGTGTGTGTGTTCAAGACTGGGAGGGTACGGATGCACGTCTCGCTCATCGATCTGACCCACCTCTCACCACGACCGAGTTCTTGTGTGTATCGTCAAGATCAACCCACCATTTACAATAACTTATAACACTACAGGATTTGCAGTGATTTAAATTTAAGGCATTTCTTGTGGTCTGACTGAGAAAGCTAAGCATTATCTGACCACTCTTGTAGATTTTTAAATTTGGTTGTGACGTCACCAAAAAGCAATGAGACAACAGAATACTCTGATTTCCAAACCACCTGAGAAAGCACACGTGCACCACCGCATTAAAATCAAAATATAATTCAAAGACAAGACAACACTCGATGTTTCACAAAGTCGCTTCCGTTTTCTCACACATTGCATTTCTTTTTTTTTTTATGTCAGCAAGATAGGAGCAGTGTGACAGCAGCTCCAGTAGGATTGCGATCGGTCCGACGCCGTTTGAAATATTTTTTTCACCTCCACTTTTCCACGAATGCCTCAATTAATGATCCATTCACATTTCAAAATAAGACTCAGTGTAGCCATTCTGCATTGTACTTCTAAGTTCATTTTAGTAATCATGCAGTCTATGTCAAAAACTAAAATTATGACAGGTAAAATGTTAAAATCAAGGTGTGACATAACAGGTCAAATATAATTCATGCCAACTGAATATAAATCAGTGGAAGAATCTGTGCAATAATTTGTAATTGTTAGATGTATTAGTTTTTTTTTTTCTTTAGACCAGCGATACTATCCTGAAGATCTTACCATCCTGTTGCTTCTAGATGCATTTCTTCTCCAGCACATCTTAAACAGTTTGCATATACATATACAGGCATGCAATAATACCGCTTTGAACAAACTTGAAAAATGCCAAAGCAAAGACATGAGAAACAACCCCATGTAGAATCTTTTATATCTGTTCTTCTCCAAGAATGATTTACTTTGAAAAGCACCGTTAATGTCTGTTATTCTAAAATAATGATTTAGCTTCATATGAAAATGCTCTGCACCCAAATGGCTCACAAAGGCCCTGATGGTGTCTCTATAAAATGTGAAGAATAATATTTTTTTATATTGAAGCAGAACGACTCAGAAACAAAACAATTGTAAAAAAAAAAAAAAAAAAATCATGTGGTCTGTTTAGGCCTAAACGTTTAACAAAGGAGTCCATCAGCAAACTTTTGTCAATGAAACAAAGAAAGTTGACCAAAAAGTTATTTGAGATAGGTTACTCTAAGGGGGTCTTTTGAACACAAAATCTTTAAACTGAAAGACGCTAAACTTACTCCTTCTCCAAGTTGTTGAAATATATGCTGGTGATTTAAGGGTGAATACTTTTTATCCTGTGTTGGTATAAAGCAAAGAATTACCTTACATTTTAAAAACATGGACTAGAAAAGTGACAGACAGGTCGATGTCAGACTGTCTCTTACCCCAGCGTCGCACCCCTGATGACCGGATGGGTTAACCTTAGAGGTCACCTAAGCCTTCAAGTCGGGGGTTGCATTTGCGTGTGTGTTTAGACAGTTTGTCATTACCATATCCTCTATGGGCTATCATCAGTGTGCCCATCAATCTATAGATCAGTGGATCTATGCACGGCTGCAACAGGGGCTGAAAGCTTTCAGCCATATCGACCTGTCATTTTAAAGCCACATGATCAGAGGACTTTAATGTAAACGCCACCTTGACATGAGTCAAACTAACAATTTACATACAAGTTATTTATCTACATGCATTAAATAAGGAGAAACCAGAGGCCACGGATGGAAGGGATGAATATTGCTTTGACCTGTGTTTTACAGGTTGCTGGCTTTACAGATGCCAGAGCTGGTACTTCACATCACAACAACTGTAGCTACATGAATGTCATTTCCTCCTGTGAAGCCACTGAGAGCACGCCGTATGTGGACACATTCTCAGGCATGTAAATCATGCAATATTAACAGAGTACGAGTGCCTTCTCCCATAAGCGATCCTGCAGTCTGTCATCTCCAGACACCCCCATAACTCTCCTCACCCCACGCTAAAGCTACAACATACTAATATGTGCACTAATGTGCGTGCATGTGTCAGTGTGCTGCACTCGCACATGCAAACACTTTGTGTGTCTTGACTCCATATACGGCTCAATCTCTTTAGTGCTGATTATGAAGGTGTAGATTGATAGTTGGCCTTGACATGGTGTTTAATCATATTGGCATTTCAAAGCAAAGAAAAATGGCAGTTGTTATGAATTAGCACACTGACATCATGTAGGGTCATTCATTAGCATTTGTTCAGGAAGTGAGAATAGATGCACGAAAGTGACGAATTTCGCCAGTACATTCTGATAAAGTTTGACATCTGAAGTTGCTGCTATGTTGCATCCTGCGTAGGCATGTGTGGTTGCATGTCAAAAAATGTGATATAATGAAGAACTATTTGTGAAAAATCAATGGCGTTATGCCTTCAAAGTATTAAGAAATGTGTTTTAGAATAAATGGCGTAAATTCAGTGTTCTATTGTGTCAGAACGGCATCCGTTACTGTTGAAAACTGATACCATGTTTACTTTAATATTTAGGATTAAGAATCCATCTGGGAATAGAAGTTCAACGCTCTGTCTGTGGCCCAAACAGGTCAAGTAATTATTAGCCAGATTATTCCAAAACTAGGTTGCACCCTGAGAGTCAAACATTTAGAGCCACTCCAAGCATTTGGAGTACAGAGATTAATCATGTACATAGAGTGTTTGCATAGCATAGCATGGGATTAACTTACATTCTCATTTAGTAATTGTTGCAACATTCACAACTATCATAAAGGTAGAACTGGAGGCAAAAAATGAACGCCAAGTGGGAATCTTTTACAGTGCATATATCATAGGCTTTCTGAAATTGGCACAGGATTAATCACACTACATTTGGGCTTTTCATATGTTGGTGGGCTTGTCTTGACTGATGCAGGCTCCATGAACTACGCTGTAGTTATAAAGGCATGTTTTAAATCTATGTCTCTCGTCGTGTCAAAGTATATAATGAACAAAACAGGCAGAAAAGGGAAAAAAAATGGAGAGTAGTAAAAAGCTATAAGAGCTTACACTCATTATAATCAATTAGGGTCAAACTGAGAGCAGAAACCAGAGTTTAGAGGGGGTAGAGAAGAGGGGAAATGGTTGTGCATGGCATTTTGGTAAATATGGAGGAAGAAAGGGCCAATTAAGCTGAAAGCAATAGAAATCATTTAAATACTCTTGGAGACTCACACTGGAAACCCTGCAAATTTTGAATTAAGGCAAAAGAGGCAACTAAACATGTATTTATCCTACAGTTAAATTAAACCATGAAACTTGACAAGACAAATAACTACGGTATTTTCCAGACTATAATTCACAATTATTTAGAAATGATCAAACATGAGGATGACACCGTCCATGTTGATGATGTGATCTGGTATCTTGGTGGCAACATTTATTTTTTGAACAGACTTGAACATGCTAGCAATGATGTGATAGTTAATACACAACAAAGTACTTTAATGTGTCCTTGAACATACGAGATTGTCTGCAACGTTTGATTTTTCTTTTCGACGACCTATCAAAGAACATCTTGGGAGAGCAGAGAAGCAAACTTGGTTCTTTGTAAGTCTGTGATTTGTGTGTTTTTTTTATTTCTAGTTTTCAGCAACTGTGCTTTTATGGGCTAAATTACTGAAAGTGACATTGATTTGTATTTCTCATCACTAATTACAGGTCTTGCTTCTAATGGAAAATCTTACTACAAAAACATCTATGAAAATATCTGCAATTGAAAAAATGTTTAGTTTGAAAGATTTCTTACACGATCAATTGTTGTATAGGGCTGCCTTGGTGCAGACTGTTGCACGCTAGTAAGGCAAAATGTCCCACCGAAAATCCCAACATGAAATAGGACTTGCTGTTCCACTCTAAAAATGCTAATAAATATCAGAGGCCAAAAAAATATATATTCTCACTCATTAACCCAAAAAACTACTAAGAGATTCTAATGTTTGAATTTCATAAATTGTATCTTAAAAAAATCAGAGCATACAAGCTCCCCCAATGCATATGATCTCATACTGGTATGGAGAGGCTTACATTTAATGGGAACCACAAGGATTTTCAATTTTTCACAAACAAATTAATAAAATTACTTGATGGTTAGCTGTGGGTGTTTGCTGCCACCCAGCTGCTCAGAATTTAGTTGGCTGCCAGTAACTGAGCAATGCACTTCATTAAAGTTATCAAAGCAGCATCTCACAAAATGTTAAGACAATATTAAATCATTTGCCCCAGTCCATCTGAGACATACCATATGCTTATACCTCAGATTAGGTTTGGAATGCTTGCTTGCCTTCAAAAACTTCTGGTCTAAATTCCATTACGTTCAATAATAATAATGGATATTTAGATTTGTTGGTAAAGTTTACTAAATACATGCTGGAAGAAAAGAACTGGATTCTAACCTACGGCCCTTGAAACCAGATCTTTAGCTAACCATCGTAACTATGAGTGGCAAAAGGAGGATGTCTGTAACTTTTCAGTGCAGTAGACGCTCATCCCTACACGCTTCTACCCGCTCTTACTCAGACATGACAAAAACACCCACGCCAAGTGTAGGACGGAGTGTGTTTGAGTCAGCTGAGTGTGATAATCCAGTTTTACGGATGAATTCGCCTTTATGTCCCGAGGGCAGAGATGAGGATAAAGATATTAAACAAATACGAGGTCCAACTCTTCCCTCAGCTGCCTTGGTATGAGCCTCTGCTGTCCCCAAACACATCCTCCTCTTTTCTGCGGCTGAGCAAAGCTTGTTTCTTTCCTTCTCCACTTTGAGGGCATCACTGTATTTACTCTAGAGCAGTGCAGCTCCTGTCCCACCAGTCTTGGTGCTGCACCAGCTAACCCGATCCAAAGGACATAATTATCTGACCAACTTCTGCTGAGGCGTGTTTGTTATCCATAAACTGGAGCAAGTTCAAGTTCGTTAAGTAAAATGTAGGCATCTACTCCGATGTTCTGCCTCTGAGCCTCAGGGTTGGGAGAACAAGAAACCAGCCGTACAACCAATGTGATCCAAGATGGAGGAGAGGCACAGGAACATTCATTCTGTTTGCTTGTGCAAAAGTCTCAAAGTACCTCTCATTTTACACCGAATCTCGCTTTTGAAGAACTCTAAGAGCTCCTTTTCTGCTTTCTATGACTTCATTTTAGACAACTTGGTAACTATTTTAGAAAATAGTTACCAGGTTAATTGGTAACCTGCGTCGTATTCAGCTACAACTATCACACTGGTGGGTGTTTGTCAGTTAAACTAGCGTTGGTTAGTATGGTGCAGTGATCTAAAAAAAGTTGAGATTTTTGAGTTTTTAATTGGCCAGTCACTAGCCAGTTCGTCTGTGCATCCCTACTTACATTTTTACACAGTAGTTATAAATTTCTCTCTTTTTACAGTGAAGTTTTCTCTCATACCATAAAGTGTTTCTAATATGCAGTGCTCTGAAATATGAGGCAGTGCGTGTATAGACATTTCAGAAGCTTCAGATTAAAGTTTAAAATACTGAATGCAGGTAAAGTGAAAAAGAAAAAAGAAAAAAAAGAAGTTCCTTCAAATTGCCCAGGTAGCGAAGGAGGTTAATAAGCAAAGAGGAGTGGGGTTAGAGGGCAGGCAGTCTGGTGGAAATCTTCCCCCAACTTTCCTTGCAGCAGGACATCAAACAAACACACCTGCTTCCCAGACCAGTCCCCTCAGCGCTGCCTCGACTTTTCCTGCCTCTCCCCGAAGCTCGCACACTCTCAATCCCTTTTACACACAAAAAAACACTCACTAAACACGTAAACGCACGCGTGCACGCCTGCACACACGGTCCCATTGCTCATTACACACACAGCAAGAGCGGAGCGGTGAGAGATCGCGGAGAGTGAACGGGAGCGCTGCTTTGGTGTAATGGGAGGAAATGTTGGCGTTTCATCTGGAATTGATGAAGTCTTGTTTCGGCGGCTCTCCCCGGAGCAGAGCCGCTGAGCGCTGGCAGAGTAAATGAAAGGAGCAGCCGAGACCGGACCGGAGGAGCAGAGAGAGCCGAGTCAATAGAGCTGCTGGAGGATCATACAGAGAGTCTCACAGTTGTAGGAACAGGGGAGGGCTGCTTCACATACGTCTGGTGAAACACGATATTTGAATGCTAATACAGACCAAGGCGTTCATATGCTAAAAAAAATGTTTTGCTGTGTAACGCAGAGAAACGACTTGTTCATTTCACTCGTTTTTTCAACAAATTTGCTCTGCTTTTATTTATTTATTTTTTGAAATAACATATTCACAAAATCCTCCTTATACCGACATCTGCTAAACCCTGACCGAGTACATAAAGACGAGCAAGAGAAGACCTGTGGATGTATTTCGAATGATGTAAGAGGTCTTAGATCTTATAAAGTCGACGTAGAGGATGATGTAAATGCTTGTTCTAATATAACCCTGACGTTAGGGGGTGTGCAGAAGTAGATTTAAGTGCTTGTTATAATCAGGATCAACTCGGGAGTCTCTGTCCTCTCCAGTCAGAGTGCGTTGTCTCCGGTTAAACAGGAAAAGATGAAAGAAGGAGGAGGAGGTCACCTCTACAGACACACTATGATAAGGAATACCAAAAAAAGAGATTATACAGGCTCAACTCTTACCCTGTTCAACTAAAATAATACAAAGCACAGTGAAAAGAGCACAGTGCCCTCCAAATGTATTGGCAAACATATCTCCTATGATTTTTTTGTTTTAGCCTGTGTATAAAGAAATATGTATAAATTCCTCTTAGGCACTCCTCAGTGTAAGGAAAACAAGAGAAGATGTGTTAATAATCATAAAAGTCAAGTTCTCACCTCAACTTGCTCATATTCAGAGTCAGAGCAATAACAAAATAGTTCAAACAAGTCTGAATGAGGAGCCCACAAGTCTCCTACTCCCATTTGCAGAGGTGGATGTTAAGGGAGGTAAAAGAAAAAGTACTTCAGTCTCTACTGATAAACATCCTCGTCCTTATATCAACAATACATGTGAAGTTTGCTAAACTCTTCTGTAAGGTCTTAGAACTGAACATTTCCTGAACTCTCCAGGTAGATCTGACAGAAAGCAGAGGATAATTAGGTGTTAAAACACCTGAGGCCCACTGTTTGGTCTGGTGAAGGCCCTATGACGCTGTTGGCTTGTTCCTCATCCACAGTCCTGTGAATCTTAGAGTGCATCATGGACTATGAGAAATACCAGCACAGTTTTATTAGAAATTTGGTAACCTCAACCAGTAGTGTTAAAAAGTGGGTCATAACTTGGTGTTTGAGAAGGATATAAAAAAAAAAAAGATCAAATCAACACAAAAATGTTTCACCAGAGACAAAATTAATCTCATCTTCTAAAGTGTAGAGAAAACCTGTAAGATCGGCTGTAGAGAAGCTCCAGCTGATGGTGGGCTTCAACATCCAAACATTAAAGACAAAAGGCTGCATTTTGATAAAAGAGGGTACAACAAAGTACTAACAGCAGTGGTGTAATTACTTGTGGAACTGGTCCTTTTTGTTTTAAATGAAGCCAATGCAGTAAAAGATTGATGCGTTTTAAAGCTTTCCCACATTTATAAGAGGAACACCAATAAGCACGGAGGATGCTGAAGGATCTAGCAGCCAAATTCTAGTAATTGGCCAAATAGACTTAAACACATTCTTTTACTTCTCAGTTGAAAGATGGTGGCAACACCATGAACACGGTGCAACTTGTTGGTTTGAAGTTATAGAAACCATTTCGCCCAAAAATCCTTTGAATTAAAAAAAAGAAATGCAACTTCACCTGAAGTTTTAAATGCTGCATGCTGTCAGGGAACCAGGTTTCCAAGACTGAGATTCTATATAAAGTAATACAGCAACAAGGAAACTGAGAAAAAAGGAAGCAGTTTATGCAACCATCTGTGAACGAGGAGCTGACTAAAACACACACAAAAAGAAGAGAAGTGGTAAACCTTTCATTTATAAATGATGAGAAATAATACATAAAGCAGTAGGGCTGGAGTCATCACCAGCACATATCTCACAGCAGATATGCTGTGGAGCACACAGGGCCAACTCAGCCTAACTGGGCAATGAGAGGAGAGATTAATTAACATTTTTATGTAAATGAGGCGTTTGTGTCTAATTATTTCTGTTATTCCAGCAGCAGCATGCTTTGATGTGCCAGCGGTGGATTTAAATAGGAGGGTGATTTCCATCACATCCTCCCTCAGCGTCACAGCCAGGCAGGAGACAGACACAGCTGAGATTACACACTCCGCTGGGACAGGCTCACACACATACTTCCACAGAGTTATTTCACCTCAGAGGGGAAGTCCTTGTTGCCAGAGCTCACACTCGTGCCTTCACATGTTTACAAACTCACGGTAACACCGCCTCCTCCTCCTCATCCTTCTCCTCCTCCCAGCTGAAGCAGTCAAGTGTTGGAGATGAAGGACCCTTAATTGGCAGGGTGTTCATCTGAGGGAGATGTTGTGGGATGGGGGGGTGAGGGCTCCATGGCCTGCTTGGTGTTGGTTTATGAGCTGATATTAAAGGATGTTAAAGTACATACAGGGGATAAACTTTTACAAGCTGAACTTATAGCTAGAAACATGGGCAGTGTCGTAAAGAGCCGGTGTACACTCCGCTCGCGCTGACCCGCCTGCTTGCGACGACTGGTCATATACTGACAATAATATTTTAACTGTGGGGAAAAGTGACATTTATAATGGGGTTGCAGGTAGAAGTGGGTAAAAAAATAACCCTTCTTCACCTTTCTTCTTTCAAAATAATTACGATTTTATCAAAAGTTCCCAACGTGAAAGCTTTTCCAGAAAGAAAAAAAATAAAAAAATCTGAAATGATGAGTTTGTGGAGCTTTGTCACGTTGTGACAGACATTTAATAAGCAAAGACGTAAGCCTTCGATTACGCTCAAACTGTTGTAGCCAATATAATTTCAAAGGAAAGTGTCAACAACAATCAGATGAAGCATCACCTTGCAACAATAACCATTTACCTGCATGACAATTTCCCATCATGATGACTTTATCATTGTTTTCAGCAGCCTAAATTCTTAATATTGTAGTTCTTATCATCATGTCATTACTGCATCAACACATACAGAATTTTTTACTTTAGTTACTTTATATTTATCTGGAATTGACTACAGGAAGCATCACGATCAAACAATGCAGATGGGATTCACATAATTGTGTCTTTTCAAGCAGAAACCACATGGCTTAAAGCTTTTATTGTGAAAGCCTAAAAAAAAGTTGGTAACTTGACACTATGTAATAAACATTTGTCAAACTGTGTCAAGACGGTATTGTTCTCTTGGCTTTCTCCAACATCAGTGTATGACCTCACAATTAACTTAAAAACTCTCATAAACACACTTTTAAACGTTGGGGAAAACTGTTCAAAGAAAACATGAAGCTGTTAATATGATGTGGGCCAACATATTAAACCCAATGAATAGGATGTCAATCAAGGTCATATGTGAGAAAATAATTTTGCAGCGTATGTGAATGAAAACCAATTCTGCTCATCGTATTTGTCAGCTACGCAGAGATATCCTTCTAAGATTTGGCCACAGAGTCTCATAAGTCCTTTAAACGGCAGCAAGCTGTACTTTACAAACACAAGCTGTCAAACTGTAATGTCAACAGAAATGACATTTTCAGGATCAATCCTTGTCAATTATGCCACGTTGGTTCAGTGTCTCATCTTTTTGTAAGTCCTTGTTGCTCCTGGTGGGTCCAAGGCAGTTTTCTCTCACAATTAAATAGTTTGACTGTGAGTTTAACATCTCTAAAAACTTTGAATGGTGCCAGAATCTTTACATTGTTTTAGTTTTGCCTGCTCTCCTTCATCTAGTCGCTTGCTAGCTCTCTGGATTGGCAGGTTGAGAGTGAGAGGGCGATATGTTTAGGAGCCTTAGGAGAAACCAAGCTCTCAGTGAAGGTTTCAAAATGATCCTTTTAAGAATGAGAATCTCATAAGGAACATTCAAAAATAACGACACGGAATAAACGAGTTGGTTCACATCGCAAGATAAATGTATTATCTTTAATGTTCTTATAAAAACGTACATCTTTTTTTGTTCTAATTTGTATTCCTACCAGAGTCACACTTCATGTGTTATAGTAAGAAGTACGCCTGATTACCATGGATTGGTTTTGCGCAGGTGATTAATTCATCTTGTTCAATTATTTTTCTTTTCTTTTTAAAGGAGAGGGAGACACTGAGCAACACTGTTTTATTAAGTAAGGGAGAAAGACCCAAAAGAGTGACAGAGGAGTTCTGACAAAAACAAAAAGCAAAGAAAAAAAATGGAGGGAAAAGTGTTTTGGACGCATCTGAGAACTGCATGCAAACAATGATCAGACAAATGAGGCTGATTCCAAAAGGCTTTTGTCTCTAATCCTACACGTCTTCCCAACACGCCTTCAGCCTTAAACTGGAGCCTTTAGACAAACATTATACTGACACAGTGTCATTTAGTGCCTTTGGGACCCAAACCAATAGTAAGAATGACTCTGGTTTATAAACTGTAAATGACTCTTTACGTTTAAAAGGATCCACACACACAAACACACATCATGGGCTAGGTAGTATGTATTTCTATGTAAATATTTCTACTTTATCCCATGTTAGGAAAGTAACAGAAGCTTCCTACTTTCTCTTTCTTTTGTTTTGTTCTGAAGGGAGCAGGACCTCAATGTCCATGTAAGTCTGAGGATATCTAGAGTTTCTCGCTGTCTCACTTCAAGTAATGCTGACATGGACCACTGAGTGTTTCATACCAGAGCTGCAATCAAAGTGTGGAGTATCTCTGCAGGTCTGTGAAAGAGTGCAGCCTCACCTGGTGGGTCAGCGTCGAAACACGATTCAAGTATTTTTTTTTTAAACGGCCGTCAGTCCCATTCTCACTGACTGAGATATAACATTATTCATTCAGAGTTCTTGCCCTGTATTGTTTTGTGTGGAACTTGTCTCTATTAGATGTTTTTTGCAGTTAAATAGCAACAGATGAGATTTTTCTTTTCTTTTAGCGACATCAGGATCATTGAATGATTAAATATGACACAAGATGTTCTAATTTTACCGTCAAACTGCTTTGTCGAGTCTGTCAGCCTAGCTGCTCATTATGTTACATGTTCATCTCTTCTCCATTTTCTATTTCCACAGCTGAACTGCCCACAGAGGACATTGATCCAGAGACGGGCTGCCTTGACTGGGAGGAAACGGTGGCATTATGGGCACCTGTGTGCGTGAATGCATGTGTGACAGCGTGAGTCTAGAAGGAGGGAAAGCGGGTATTAGCCTGATGAAGTCATACAGGAAATCAAGTATTGAAAGACGAAAAACGTCCTGCCCACGGGTGGTTGCACATAAATATGCGCGTGGATGTGCAAAGTTAACAACGAGACAAACTGTGATCCACAAAAAAGACAAGGCATATCTCAACCGGAGATGTCTCAGTGCACTGAAACAGATCCACAGGTTCAGAGTTTTATTTCTCTGGTTTTAAGTTTCCTTTCAGAACCAGATTATTTACAGAGACATTTGAACAATTTTGCCATAAAGCACAAACTTCAATGATTGTTTTGGGGATCTTATGTGAGACTGACAAACACAAAGCAGTGCATATTTCTAAAGAGGAAGGAAAATATTAATGCATGCTTTACAACTGAAAGTCAAACAGACATGGCGTCTGTTTGTACTCATCCACTCCTGGATATTGCTTTGGACTTAAACTGAGTCATTCCAACACAAGACCATGCTTTGAGCCATTTCATAGTAACTCTGACTTTCAGTCAGAGTTAAGTTTGTAATCATTGCCCTGCTGGAAGCTGAATCTCACATTATCATGGCCTTTGCAGCCTCCAATAGGTTTTCATTAAGGATTTTTCTGTAAATCCTTTCCCTTTCAATCTTTAGTTTAAGCCTGAATGTCTTCGTTGCTCTCTGGTGAAAAAAGCATCACAGTACGATGCTGCCACTGCCACTTTTAGCCACAGAGATGCTGATTTCTGTACATTTTCCTCAACACAGTAGTTGAATGTAGCCCAGACAATTTAATGTTAGTCTCATCTGATCAGAACACCTTCCACCACATGTTAGTTTTGTTCCTACATAGTTGAAAGCTCACTATATGTGGAAATCCTTTTCACTTTCTTTCAATAATGGATTCTATTCTTGACACGCTTGCATAAAGGCCAGATTTTTGTTGCTCTATTGACAGCACCTTCAGAGTTACTATCAGCCAGCTTGTCTGCTTTTCTCCTCTCTTAACCTGTCAGCTTAGATGGATGATACAGTCATTCCACCCTCTTTCCATTTGCAGATGACTGATTAATTTTTGTGAGATGTTAAAAGCCTGGAGTATTGTTTCATAACCTTTTCCTGACCTGTCCGGTCTATTTGATCACTGCAGTTGGCTGCACTGGATTTTACTTATCCACACCACACTTACCAGATTATTCTTTGTAAATAAAGTTACATTAATCAACTGTTTAGTTACAATTTTGAACTCACACATCAACATTTTAAAAAGTTTAAGGGGTAAAAGAGTTTTGCAACAAACCGTATAACACACTTAAGGTTCAAGAGCGTCAAGTTCTTCAAAGGGCCCAAAGAGGAGAGCAAGTTCCAGCAGCGGGTTTAATTCAGACAGGCACACACACACACACACACACACACACACACAAACTGCTGCGTTCATGTCTTGAACTCCATTCACATCAATTGTTAATAAAGCCAAGGCCCCAGCTGATTACTAAAGATTATTCCACTGTTTATTCTGATCAATAGAGCATTTCTATTCCAGCAGGCTCTCATGTAGATACTTGAAGGAGAAGCTGGGGCAGGGCGGCAAAGAAGGGAAAGGCAGTGAGAGAAAGAGGTGGGTCTACATCTTAATGACTTGAATTGCAGCTCTGTCTCAAGTGTCTGCAGGAGTTTAGAGCTCAAAGGAGACGTTAGGTAGATCTTAGCCGCAGGCTACAAGCTCACTGTTCCTCACACCAAGTTCATACACACAGGTCGGCTTAGACTGGAGTGGATATTAATTTCACTGACCAAGTGGAAGACAGAGGGCCTCCTTAAAACCATCAGTCACCAGCCCTAAGCTACTCAGCAGCTATTACTATGGTAATCTGTACCTCAGGCCCGTGTGTGTGCACGCGTGTGTGTGCGTGCGTGCGTGCGTACGTGCGTGCGCACACATGTTTGGTATACTTGCAAGAGGCAAAGACAACAGAGAGAAACCGAGCAACTACTGTAAGCGTGTATCAACACTCATTAAGAGAGACACACAATTACGTCTTTGCACACTTATGTTTCTGTTCAACCGGCATATGATGTTCACAGAGTAATTAATCATAAGATGCGGAGAGTGGGGGAGGAATTCAGGGGAGGAGAGAGGGAGGGGGCTGGGGGAGTCGGAGGGTAGAAAAACATTATGAGTCTGGGTAATTGTCTAATTTTCCTTCCGAGAGCCCAACGAGGAAAAAGAAAACAAACCGCCACTGCACCATTCGGAGGTTGGAAGAGGAGGGGAGGCTATTTACTGATTAGAAATAAAAATAGAATATTGGTTAAAAAAAAATAATGTTAGTTTAAAAAGTGATTACGTAAGGACATCATAGTGGGCAGCAACGCTCTTGTACATTAGCAGTTATATAAGCAAACCTAAAAGACAAAAAAAAAAAAAAGAAATGGAAGAAATGTGAGATGTGGGTATCTTTTTAATTTTGCTCAGAATAAACCCAAAAGGTTCCCATGAGAGAGAAGGTGATAAAGCTGTTGGGGAATTTTACTTTCCAGAGATCCCTGTTTCAGCATTAGGTTTTGTGTCTGCATTTTAACTTAATTGCATCATAAGGTGCAGTAGCTACCAAAACACAAACATAAATGATCTCTGGGACGGTGATGTGTATAGAAGTAGGATCTAATGTGGTAATAACCTTTTGAGGTATAAAACAAGCAACTACATCCTACATGATGTTTCTGTTAAATCCTGTCTTGTTTTTATTTCAGAGCTAAAAACAAAACAGTCAAACTTCTTTTACTCTAGCAGGAATTAATCAAACAGTAAACACCACACATCCCCAGAAAGAGATAAAATAAAAATTCTACCTCTGGCTTTTACACAGCAGACAGATGTGCAAAAATGCCAAGTAGAAGTAAATAATCAAGAAAGGCAAAAGCAAATACATGCATCTAAATACACACCGACTCACACACCCATGCTCCTAATTTATTTATTTATTTTTTTTTTACAAACACAACAAATCTTGTACTTTTGAAGCTTTTGGCAAAGAAGGAAAAACATATCATCGTTGAGGATCAGAGGCATTACCTCTAATCTCAGTCTCACCGCATGGCTGGAATAAATTTAGCAAGATGGGCCTGAAAGTGACAAATCAGAAATACATACATAGACAGACTGACGCCAACTTGTTAGCCTTCCGGTCACCCGTTCCCAGTTCTGCTAACGGAAGCACTTTACTTTAAAGCTCTCATTTCAGCGGGATAAAATAACAAGGCAGAAGTGTGAAAACAACTTAAAGTTACCTGCACTTCAGTAAAAGCTGTTTCTTCCCCCAAAATTAATTGCTTCTTACCAGGGACACTGAGTGCACATGACAGTGAAAGTCAAAGAGGTAGGACGGCATCGCCTCCATGCTCCTTTGTTCGGTAAATGACTAAATATTTAATGTTCCAGGGCTCTTAAGATTAAAGGTAACATGTTGTCAGTAATAGTGGAGCTACTTCAAAGGATGTAAATTATGCATTTCTTCCTTTAGCAGAGAAATCAAAGCAGGTAATGAAGATTAAAGTTTGTAGACCTCCGCATTCTCTTCGGCTGAGGAGACAGGAGGAGAGGAGACGAACGGAGAGCCAGAGGACCTGCATTAAGGAAGGTTAATCTATTCCGAGCATGGGTTATCTGATTAAAGAATCATTGTGTTCATTTAATCTGTTTCAGTGAAGCTGGTTTATGGAGCAGGATGATAGCGCCGAAGCTAGCCTCCGCAGTCAGAAGGCGCTGCAGCCGGTGAGGCTGAAGGAAATGCACGACGTTAGGGATCACAAGAAGAACTTTGTTTCACAAGCCCTAAGTTTGATTTTCTTTCAAGGTAAAAATAAAAAAAAAAGTGGTGGGAAAATGGATATAGGATGTTTGTGATTAAGAATATTTACAATGCGACAGATTCTGTATTTCTTTTTTCTTTTTCAAGATCATATCTGATTGTCGTGACCCTTGGTGAGGTTTTTTGTTAAGTTTTGTTTTTCTCTTCCATCTTTTCTTTGTCATGCTCTCTCCTTACAGCTACTGATCTTGATCTGTGTGCCAGAGGACCAGCAGGACTCTTCCGTCTCCTCGGATCGTTGTGTCCTTCAGTCGCTGCAGTTCAAGCTCAGAGCTTTTTGGCCTTTGATGCAAACTTACCTCCCGGTTATTCAGATTACCACGGCTCTTCCTGCGTACAGAATCAAGGAACACACACGCCTCTCATCTTGTCAAATAACACACATGAAATGGGAGCTGTTGCCTGACATGGATAGTTTGGTTAAAGCATTACTGCTTCAAAATAAATCAGACACAAAAAGATTTGCTGATCGCCATGTCTTGGAGTGTTGGCCACCAACCACTTACTGCGGGTGTGGATTATTTATTCAAAGAAAATACTTTTGAACACAAGTCTCACACTTCGAATGTGTGCTGGCATTCAGGCTCTCAAACGTTGGACAATGGTACACACTCACTAGTTTTCCTCTATTTTATTTACAACATAATGGGCGTTTCCATTAAAGGAAACATTTCCAGGAACCAGGGAAGTTTTCTGGGACTATTATTACCACCCCTCTGTTTCCACATAAAAATAAATTACTACGGAAGAAATTTGCCCTTGAAAAAGCCCCCATAGGAAGGCAGTAGTTCTTAATTTACAGGCAATGTTGGAATTGAGACTTTTTGAGAGAGATTGAGTTTTTAAAAGATCTCCTTCGTTTTAAAAGTCTTTCATTCAATCTCAGTGGACCCTTCACAGATTTTTAAGAAACATGCTGCTGCATTTGCTGCATGTGTGTATTAATGTTCCTGTGGGACATATTTCTCATGATTAATCATTTAAACATGAGTGAATGGTCAAACTTTCTTTGACTTTGAAGTAACCTTGAGTGTTTCATACAGTTCCACAGTGTAAGCTCTGTGAAATTATCACGTTTATGATATAATCATTGATCGTCACCATCTGTAAAATCTTTTTTTTTCTTAACTTTTAAATACTTTCAATGGCTGGTAGAGAAAGTAAGTCATGATGAAATAGTCAAGTTGTTAGAATATTTAAACAAGACTGTTGACATTTCATAATGAAACATGCTTAAATACTTTGACGTTGCTTTGACATTAAACAAATGTAAGCAAGTTTATGAGTTGTATCTGAATGCGCCATATAGTCAAAGCACAATGGAGAAACCCTCGAGAAGAAAAGACACGATATTAACATGATACTGAATGTTCACGTCTGCTGCATTGAAAGCTCCTGTAGTGTTTGCAGCACAGGAGGCAGGATTTGGACTGTACCTGGTGAATCTCTGTACCAGTCATGTTTACATTTATCTGCAATCATTTAGGCAACCCCTCCATAAACTTCCCACAGTGGGGAAGCCGATCATCCTCTAACGGGCGCGCTAACTGTGAAGGCTGAACACAGTCGATGCCAACATGATGATCTTATAAACATTTCAAAGAAATTAGGCTAGACTTCTGTCACCAAATTAACAGACAGGCCACAAACCAACGAGTTATATTTTGGGAGGCGCGGGGAGAAAACCACCTAATTTGTAGTGACTGTTCAAGCTAATAATACGTGCTGCTTATAATTTGGTTTGAAGGTGTTTTGGGATCGATAGCAGCATTTCCTCTTCCACCCATCAGCAATCAAAACCAGCAGATCTACAACTCTCCACTGTGTATTTCTGCTCAAACAACACGCTAAAGCCGAAACAGCGTCGAGAGAGGCACAAATGCAAAGTGAACAGAGCTCTGTGTTATTCTATTGGAATCAAATTCCTCTTTAACTGAACATAGACTTATTGATCAGTGAGAAACTACACAAGAGCAGCTTCCAAATGAAGTAATGTGCATGTGAGGGAGAGAGAGAGAGAGAAAAAGAGAGAGAGAGAGAGAGCTGGGTGAGGGAGAGAGAGAAAGAAAGGGGTAAATAACATCTTCATCTCCACTCGTGTCTGCAGCAGCCAGTCAGTCAGGCATCATTAATCCAGTGAGGAGCCTCATCCGTTGTGTATTGGTTCATTTTACAGCACTACAGTACTGTCTAAATATTGACAAAGCTCTACTGTCTGGGCTATTGACTGTCATCAGAATGTTCCCCTTTAGAGTGCAGTATAAAAAGGAACTGAGGATTGGTGGTGAGTGTGTGCGTGCGTGCGTGCGTGCGTGCGTGCGTGCGTGTGTGTTTGTGATACAGAGTCAGAACACTCAGCAGCATCTTGTTCCTTCATATAGATGCACATGTTATGACAAAAGAACACATAAATATGAGGAACAATTAAAAAGAAAGTGTGGACCAAGGTTTCAGAGTGGGGTTTGGATCAATTCCTTTTTTACAAAGTCAGTTTTTCCTAAAAATAAAAAATAAAAAAAAATAGAAATTGTTTCTATTTTGAATTTGAAGTAACAATGGTCAGGAAGAAGGAGACAAAATGTCATACTACAACTACAGATTGGAGCATATGTCATCTGTTGGCAGGGAATCAAGAGCCAGACCTCAACGCTGTTCTCAATATTTAACAGAAGCAATTCCTATTTTCTGTTTCTGAAGAGAAACTGAGGACAAGGAACACTAAATGCCTTCAGAGTGCCAGCTTTGAGTGACGTTTAAGGCACAAACGTGTTGATGTGAGTAAACTAACAGTAGACAGAGTGTTTAAATGATCTGAAGAGCAACGTCCTATTGAGTTGCAATCATATTTTTACAGCTAGATTATTGTGGTGGGGTTACACTCTCACAATTATTGATTATGTGGGGGAAAGTGAGGTTTGCACAACCAGTGCAGAGCTTAATAATGTAAAAATGGGCTCTGCTACTGACACAGTTGTTGAGAGCAATAGGACTGCTGACACTATAGCGGCATCAAAATGACAATGCTGGTCATAAGTGGAGAAAAAACTGAATCATCTAAGCTTAGGCCTTCTGATAGTGTTTTTATATATATATAATTTAAGGTTTTTCTCCAAAACATTCATTTACCACTGTGGTTAAATCCAAGTGTAGGTTGGCGGCTTGTTAACTCTCCATTCTACTTCTCTCAGAAAACACTTGTCTTCATTTTCCCCTCCTCATTGATAAATCGCATATAAATCTCATCTTTATGAACTGATGCAGTCTTTGCTGGTCCCTTTTTTTTTTTTTTTTTGCTGAAGGCAGACATTGTGGTAGACAAGTTCATCTTATCAAGCGTGACATAATCACAATCTGAACTTTTGACTGTGTGCTTGGCTGCCATGTTCACGCCTCTTTGCCGACATTCTTTTTCAATATGTGAGCTGCAGAATTAATAAAGATGCCACAATTGAAATGTTGAAGCTATGAAGTGTATGCCATTTAAATAGTCTTAGATCGATATCTGTGGCAAAAAAATAAATAAATAACTGAATCTACACTTAGCTGTGCTGCCTCCAAAAATCATCTTCAATGTAAATATTTGACAGCGAAAATAAAACAGGTGAACTAAATCCAATCCTCATTTCTCTCATCATCCTCATGTGAGCCCAGGCTCCACTTTCTGTGTCCCACAGCACACAGTCTTGGCCTTCTGATATCTATATATTTATATCTTTGTTTTTCATCTCAATGTTAAAGAATAAAAGCTGCAATGGGCAAAAACGGAAAAGCATCACCAAGAGATCAATAAATAAAAAGAGTTGCAACTGCATTAGGTAATAAGTGCAATGCATGTGGATCAATTAATGGCAAAAGAATAACACGAGATTAAAATTTCTGTTTAATGGCGGTGATTAGAAATAGTGTGTATAAGCAGCTCTCTGTCTGCCCTGCTTGGACAGGGCTTTTAGAGTCCTTACAGCTTTTATCTCCGTGTGCCAGAACGAGCACAACTCT
Organism: Poecilia mexicana; assembly: GCF_051168715.1. Classification (NCBI taxonomy): domain Eukaryota; kingdom Metazoa; phylum Chordata; class Actinopteri; order Cyprinodontiformes; family Poeciliidae; genus Poecilia; species Poecilia mexicana. Next base: position 16,010,801 of record NW_028263375.1, read on the forward strand.
CCTAACTGCAGTTGAACACTTTCCTTTTCCAAAAAAAAAAAAAAGAGATGGTAATTACCAGACAAATCACTGCCTCTTTTAAGTGCCAGATGAAAAAGTGAAAATGGGGGGAAATACGCGAGAAATAAAATAAAATCTTTATTTTTTTTTCTCCCTGTTTCTGGCTAAGTGGCCGGCGAGGGAGAACGGGAAGATATTTAATGCTGCTTAAATATGCAGTGTGATTTTACTTGCTGATTAAATTATAGCAGATGAGCTCTTCTGTTGGCTGGAAACTTGAAAAAGTCCAGAGCTGTTTAAAAATGCATCAAACATGCTGTTGAATTAGCTCACTGTCTCTGTCTTTCACCGTCTCGATGAGGGGAGGGCCGAGGTGGAGGAGAGGGGCAGACGGCAAAACCAACCCCTCCACAAATAAGGCAATAACGGCTCTGAAATGCAACAAATATGATAATAGCACAACAGTTTCTTTAAATGTTAAACGAAAGCATGAGGAAATGTTTGAGTTAAGTTAACCCACTAAAAAATGTGACAGTGCCTGCGTGTGAGCTTGCGTGTGTGTGTGTGTGTGGGTGTGTGCGTGCGTGCGTGTGTGTGTGTGTCTAAGCTTATTAATTAGTGTGTTTGCCAAATGGTCCAAGTGAGAGCCCACTGGGTCCTGTGCTCTGCACTTTTTGCCCTCTTCCTCCTCTCCCTCTCTTCCTCTCCAGAGCCACGATGCGCATACGTTTCGAGCTGCTTTAATTTCTCTGCTCATAATTGGGCTGAACCACAGGGAGCCCCCCATCCGCTGGGACAACACAGTAAACACGAGTTTATTCTCTCCATCCCTTTCTCCCTGTGTGGGAGAACCGCTCTTACCCTCTTTCCTCCCTCTCTCCCAAACGCACACAGACGAGCACAATGCAGCGCGCTGATCAAACAAATAAACTACGAGCCGAGGCGACAAGAAAAACGGGGCTTTGCCCTGACCCTCTATTTCCAGTGATGAACAAAGAAACACAAACCGCTCGGAGCGCCGCTCCCGCTCCGTCAATGACAGAGGGAAAAAAATAAATAAATAATCGCGCGCAAGAGAAACTGTTTGAAGAGTCAGAGGCTTCAGAGTGCACCACATTGCATCAGTGGGCCAGTAGACATAGAGCGCTTTCCTACAGAGATGGGTAACGAAGGCGGGTGGGAAGTTATTCATAAAAATCTGACCATGTAAGCACTTGTGTAGAGACATGATGTTTAATTTGTAGTATAAGCAAAAGAAGTTTTTGAGTTCAGCCGCAAATACGGCACAATAATGTCACACTTGAGTGGGCAAACAGGTCAGACCACCTTTCATTGTTGGGGAAAACGAAATTCAGCGTGGGTCTCGGGCACCCGGTGGGTTAACAGACTGGATGAGGTTTGGAGCGGTAATAGGTTGTCCAAAAATGTACGGCTTATCTTATAGAACATACTTTCATAATTTAGATTCTGTTTGCATATCTGTGTGTGCATGTTTCTGTGTTGTCTGTGCTTTGTGTGCTGTAGAACAGTCTTAAGTGTGTGCGCGTGTGTGCATGTGTGTGTGTTTCTGCTCGTGCAGGTGCTGCGTGTGTGCCGACATACTCCTGAGCTCTGAGGTAGCGACAGCTTTGACAGCTATACCAGCCAATGGCCAGATTGTGGCGATAACCCTTCCTGTCGCCGCGAAGCCGTCAGAAAGGCTCCACTTCCCTCCTCGCCAGACACAGGGCCGGTCTGTGGATGCAGAGGTGCGGGTGGAGGGGAAAGAGCGTGTGTCGAAAAGCTCCAGCCGTCCCCCACAATGCACTCGAATCATTCCACCGCGCCGGCACATGAATGGGGATCCAATTGATTCTTTTTCACCTCGGTCCATTTTCCCATCCAGCCCGACACAGTGAGAGGACTTTGTGCTCATCTGCCCTTCCTTGTGTACTTCAAATCGGGCAGAAGACTTATAGAAAGGGAAGGTAAAAAGGAGGGGATCTTTATCAGAAAGCAAATTAACGCTCAAAGTGCTCCGTTTGGAAGGTATATCAGGCCAATCCATTAAAAGAGCCTTCAGAAAAGAGCCGGCGTGGAGGACACCTTGAGAACGAACAGAAGACCTTGCTGAAACAGCACTCTTCACTGAGCAGGAGAGGGAAGTGAGGAAAGAAAACAAGACAGGCTGAGAGTTTGTGCCATGCTAATTGTTAGATTTGACGAAGAAGACAGAAATTACAGTAAACTAACCAACTCCATATTATTGCAGCATGTGGAAAACTCTGTCTCACAGCCATAGATTTAATTAGACAGAAAATATACAAACATTTCCTGCTATTTTCTGTGTATTCTTTGTCATATTTACAGGCCAGTGTACATCTGTTCCTCCCAGAAACACGCACATACACAAAAACATCTAATCCAGACAGTGACTTCCATTAATCTTTTCACAGGCTCTGTCCTCTGTGGGCTGACACAGGTAAGGGTGGGGGAGACTGGGGTCAAAGGTCAGGGCAGTGCTGCCCCCCGCCCCCGTTGGGATGCTGGCCTTGTGAACATTAGTCCCTAACCAGTGGGGTGGTGAACCCCTTACTGGCTGCAAGAGGTCAGAGATTAGAACACGGAAAGTGATAATTGAAAGAAGCTGTAAGTAGAAATCACACAAAACCTGTAAAGCTAAAAATCACAGTTTACTTGTGCCATAGTTCTCCTGATTTTAATCTTTTTTTTTTTTTTGTTCAGTGCACTCCACATTGGGAGTTCTTTAAAAAAAAAAAAAAGTATTTTCTATCTTACCATCACAAACATAAACATGTGGAGAACAGTACAGACACTATAACGGACAGCTCAGACTGTGTGTGTCTGTGTGTGAACATTTTGTTCAATACACTGTGCACGTGGCGATTTGAAGGTGCAACACTGAATGTCGGCCTTAAAAAGGACAATCAAAGACTCCTGATGATTACTGGGTTTACATTGCAGTTGTATTGATTCTCTTTGAGTTGCATCTGACAAAGTACCTTGAGACACTTTTTCTAATCAGTTAAAGAAATAAAAGCAAAGAAGTATGCCTGAACAAATTAACCATTCACTGTAAATGCAATAACATGTGAACAAGAACAAAACGAGGAGCTAGTCATGAAGCTGTACAGAGAAATGTCCCACCTGTCCTGTCTCTGGAGACAGGACGCATGGAGTAGATAGCGACTTGCAAACATATCAGTACCGGTTCAACTTCTTCCGATTTCTGCTGTATTAAAACCAGACACTTGAATGTATTTTATTAGGAATATATTCTACTAGAATTTATCTAATACCAAAATAATGTAAATCTTAATTACGAAGAAGAAGGAAAATTATAAATTGTTGTCAAAATGTTATAAATAACAAAAATCTCAAACATATGATATGCATTTGTTATTGGTGTCCCTGAGACAACACTTGGCAGAACCTTTTGCTGTGATTAAAGCTGCTGGTGTTTGGGGGTCTGTCTCTGCCTGATCCCACAGTCTAGAGACAGAAATCTTTGCTCATTCGTCTTTGCAAAATACCTCAAGCCGAGTATAGATCGGATTTGTGGGCAACAATTTTTAAACCTTGCCGCAGACATGAATGAGCTCTGATCAAAACCTTTCCATAGTAGTTCAAGCTGCATGTTTGGGGTCATTGTCCCGCTGGAAGCACTTCTCCCCTGACTTCTGCAGCCACAAACAGTTTATTATTATTATTTTTTTCCCCAGGATTGCTCTGTATCTCTGCTGTTGCTACATGCATGCTCAGTATGAGGAATTGCTGCAAAGCTAATGACTCAAAGCAATCGATTGTCTACTGTCGCTCCATCCTGGTTCACGAGAAGGAATTGCTGTTAAGTCACTAAGCAAATGCAATTGACTGGGTTTCTTTGGAAATTAAACTTTTTAAAAAATAAACTCACTTGACTCCATTGTTTTATAACAAGTACTAAATTGGAATGCATGTGATTGACTGTGAAACTCTCCATATGTAAACTGGATGTTTCTGTGTAGCGTATCTCAAGAGGACATTCCCATCAGCCCTGACCTTCCCATCCTTGCTGAGATAAAGCAGGTCCACAGCATAACACCTGTTAGTTTTCTGCCAAACTCAGTTTTGTTCTTCCTGCGTCAAGATGGTGACCAAAGCACCAACTTCCAAATGTTTTCCAAAGTATGTTTTTTTTTTTAAACTAAACTGACCTTCTTCTTGCCACATTTTGATAAAGAATGTACTTGTGAAATGCACAACTATTAGTTGCCCACCCGAGGTGGAGCTCTGCTTCTTCTCCAGAGATACAATTGGTCATTTGGCTGAATCTCTGATTACATCTCTTCTTATCTGGCCTGTCAGCTTAGGACACCCATTTCTTGGTAGTTTCTCAGTTGGACCAAATTACTAATTAACGTGATGTTTTATAGCAATATTTTTGCATTAGATTTTACTCAGAAGTATCAGAACAAAGGGATTTTAAACATAAACACACACTTTTTAGAGAAGTAAAAAAAAGTATATTTGGTTTTGTGCATCGATGGATTTTGGGAAATATCACTGATCTCATTTCTCAAACTGAAACCCAGGAGAGGAAAGCAAACTTTATGAAAGAGCGCATAAAAACTTAAAAACACACACTCATCTACTCTTAGCCACTACATATGCACCCCACTCCCACGCAAGCACACACACCACTCGCAGACTTGAAAGTGTCTTATATGCGAGGCGTGTTGATCCTGTTTATAATGGCGAGTTTCCTGGTGTTAGCTGCTGGTCTCCCCTGCCGTTGGGCTCCCTCCTCTCTCCAGCCCCTCATCTCTAATGCATGAGTCAGCCGGAGAGACCGCAGAGGCCAAAGAACGAGCGAAAGCGAGGGAGTCGAGAACGGACGGAGGGAGAGGCTAACCCCGGCACCACAGCGCAACACTTTCATATTCTAATAAACCCAACATGAATACACGCATACACAGAAAGGGAGGAAATTGCATTTCTAAAAACTCTCTCCGTATCAAAGGATATTCCGCTGAACATCTCTCACACACGCACGCAGGCACACATAAACATGCAGTCCGGCATTTTCCAAACCAGGGGAGAAAAAAAAATGGACTAACAGAAACAGACCAACACACACACGCACACACACGCAAACACACACACACACAGGGAAGGCTCAGAGGGATTACAGTCTGCTGACGACAGCAGTTGAGCACACACATAGGCATAAAAACAGAAAACTTCTTAGCAGAAGTTCTGTTTGAGGAAGTTCTAACTGGATCTATGAAACATTTGGAACTGATTCCTCAAGTGTGACATAAGTGAAAAGCGACAAAAAAAAAAAGGGAGGCCAACAAAGAGCAAATCAGTGGCTATAAATCTCAAGCTGAGAAACAAATATTGTTTAAAACAGAGCCGCAGCTCAAAGTGGCGCCTAGTTTCCGCCCCCCATCTCTCCTGGAGCCAGCCGTTTAATTTGGGGCCACTGATACCCAACCCGTTCTTTCACGGGAGTTAATTCTCCCTCCTCCTTTCGGTTGCCGCGTGATGGAGTCTCAGTGACAGCCTGTAATGCGGGCCTGTATGCATTGATTATATGACACCCTCCATTCAGGTGTGCTATTAAAGTTCCCCTCCTCTCTTCCTTTCTGCTCTGCCAGTGGAATAATGTCCAATAATAAGACGAGCAGGTGACTGGATGTGAGACAGGAGCCGAGCTCTCAGACAGAAACACTGGTTTTCTGGCAGGACTAGATGAAGATACGCCCCTGTTATTCACCCTGGCACAATAAACCAGAGAGAACCTGGATGGAGGAATCCATAATTGCATTTAAATTACATGAAGGATGCTTCGACTGCCTCTTTGTCTGACTGCCACACCTCCTGAATATCTACAACCACCTCAGTCTACTCTATGTAAAAGTTTCCACAGACTACAGCAGAGAGTCCAGATGCATGTTCAGTTATTGTTTTAGAAAACACAAACACACCGTAAGTAATGTAATTGTGTTGCACTAAGATATGTAATATATACGTTTTTGTGTTTAATTTTGTGGATTTTACTGCCCTGAAGAAGAAAAAAATGCCCCCTTTGATTTTTTTTGTCACACTTCAGTGTTTTCATCATTAAAATAATTTTGTGATTTTATTTATTATAGAGAAAAGTGCTGTCCAAAACAAATGAGATCCTAAATCTCACTCAACTAAGTACCACCAAGAATTTTACTGCATGAGCGAAACTAGCAAATCCGTCTTTCTGCGTAATTCCAGAGGAAAATCGATGTCGGTGACATTATTTCTAAACTACACTTAATTCTTTTTTTGACTGTCACATGATGTGTTGCTGTTGAGATATATTTTACTTCATATTGTTATATTGTGGTCAACAACAATATACTGTTGTGGTGTAACTTATATGCAAAGATTTTGTTTAAAAAATTGTTTAATACATAAAATTGTTCTTTTAATGTAGACATAAAATAGATATAATTGTATAATTAAATATATTTACTGTATTTAGGCAGAAATGTGACATAATTTACATTTACTTGATAACTGTAAATTATTATTTTTACAAACTCTTCAAAATGGGTAAAAAAATTATCTTTGAACTGAATTGAATTTGAATAAGTCTAAATGTCTAAAAGAAAATACTCTTTCCGAGCAATAAATAAAAAAGCTTTACACACATAACTTTGACAGCAAGGGAGAACAAGGATTCAAGTTTGTCTTTCCATCGGAAAGAGTAAGAAGCATAACAAAATAGGGGGGAAAAAACAACTTTAATTTACCTCAGTTTCCAAGAAAATAAATAAAAAAATCAAAGAATTTGAAAGGACACTGGTACGGGTTCTGGTTTGTTTAAGAAATGCATTAAGATCACAGAAATCCAACTGAGCTTCAGACAGAAGACATGTTTAAGCCCTCTGCTCTCACCCACACAGCGTAGCGGCTGTAAAGCACAGGAGTCTACCTTCAGTCGTCTCCGTTTTCTCTTTCTGTCTCTCTGGGAAGCTCTGGGCCCAGAATAGAGCTCAGAGCTCTCTGGTTTACATAAACCACAATACCTCCTCAGCTCGAGACGGGTGTAGGGGGAGAAAGACACAAGCTTCTGTTTTTGTTTGCATTTTATTCCAAAACACAAAATTGAATCAATCTTTTAATACTCTGGATTGTATAAACACGGCCGAGAAGTGCTTGAATAAATATCAAGAATGAAAATGGATTTCTCGTCGACGACTATTATCTCCGTGGTTTATTTATGAGTACCAACGGCTGTTGCCAAAATAGGCAACACATAAAAAATACAGAGATAATGTGTTTAGGCATTTTTCATTTTCTTCCTTTAAAGTGAGCGAATAAATACAAGGATTTACATCACATTTACATTTTTATCAAAACCAAGTTAGGTTCCGCCAAACCTGCGCGCGCCCTTTTTTTTTTTTGAGCCGGGGTTGCCGGGACAACGGGGGAAAACAACAAAAAAAGCAACATGACACTGACATCTTTAACAGGAAAATCATTAAAACCAACATGAGGGGCCAGATGATGCTGTCTGTGTCTCAGTCAGTGTGTGACTGATAAACACCACACTGGATCCATAAATAGGCTAATAGCTCTTTCACGGCTCCCGCTACGGTGCACTCAGCCGGGATGGGTTGTGGGTGTTTTGTTTTGTGAAAATGAGAGATAAAATCCTCTCAATCTCAGAGAGTCACTGATATGTAATATCAAGCACAATGCGCGCACGCGGACGGCACTGCGCACACAACCAAACATATCCAGAGGCCATCCATCGCTGGCCACACAACACCCACTAATGCCTAACTACTTTTCATGCACACATATATTCATACAGTATTATGCAGAATAACAGTTTTATGGATTTTAAATGGCATTCATTTGTGAACTCTGTGGCCAGCTATCACAAGGAAGGGTTATTTTATCCTCTCTTAATGTAGATCCGTCTTCCTGGGCGAGATGCGGAGGGAGGTCCGAAACATTAGGGAAGTTGGATCTGTCTTCGGCCGCTGATTGAACACCGGGCGGGGGTGAAAGAATAGGAAAGGACTGAATCAACTGGGACTGATGCACAAATGCATAATGGAACCATCACATGATCACTGAGCCTGCATTAATATCTTCTGAGAGTGGAGATCCCAGATAACAAGAAGCCCTTTTCCGTCCATATTTCTCAGCCCAGATTTTTTACGAGCCGGGCTCCGGTTATTACAGAGCGACACAAACAAACTTCACACAGCCGCAGTGAGAACCACAGCAGATCCTCCTCAGCCAGGGAGATGACTTTCTACAGTCTGCGCACGCGCCGGTGGGTGTGTGCGTGCGTATGCGTGTGTATGTATGTGTGTGACAGGTTTATAGGAGTCATTTATCCTGCTCAGCGGGCTAGTGTAGTGCGGAATGGTGGCCTGAGTGCCAGGCGTAGCTTATTGTTGTGTAGCCTTTATGGGCTACATTAAGTACAGCTGAGTGAGAGGGAAACATACAGTACAATACCCTGAGCTCACACATGTCATACACACAGAGATTAAGTACCTCCCTGGGCCGGGGGCAGGCCTACATCTACTCAGAACAAGACCCTGGCCCACTCCCTACAACTAAAGCACAGGCGAAGGTACGCAACTATGTGACAGAAGTGAAACGGGTCACAAGCCGTCACTCATAACTGAAGCGCTGAGGATGCCTCATCGTTTTTTTAAAAAAAAAAACAAAACTGCGTACTGCGTTCAGAATTACCCGTCAATACAAAAGCACATAAATTAATGGAGGTAATTAAATTTCTTTCAATTTTTGTTGTTAATTGGAATGATAAAAATGAGAGGAATTACCCATCAACAAAGCCTTTTTGTTGGTTGCGGTATTTCAAAGATGCATCACTGCCATGAAGCAGTACTGTGCAAAAAGCTAAAGGCATTCCTGATTTTTTTTTTTTCCTTTCTCATATTTTCAAGGATCCAGAGTTTCTTGTAACCCTCTAGGAGGTGTTCATCAGCAGTTCTCCAGGCTTACACAACATTCTTAAAGTTTTATTTAGACGTTGACTACTCTTTCTTTTACTTCTAGTTTTCATTTCTAGAGGATTCTCCATTGGTTGATAAGCCACTTAACCACAACCTAAGGATCATTCAAGCATGAAAACGATCCCAGGCTGGAGTGCTGAACCAGAGTTGTACAGAAACTGGTTAAGCCTCATCACCACGCCGGTGTCCCCTCTCACACACCTTCTGCATCACTTACATCACTTTTGGCAAACTTGCAAACAGGATTTCTTTAAGCTTTCTTCTTCCCAAACTCGTAATTTAAACAGATTCTCCTGCCTGAGCTGTGAATCTCTGCCGCTCCTGAGCTACAGCGGGCCTCTCGGCTGCTTTCTTTATCGAATAATATTTATATTATTCGATAAAGAAAGAACAGTGGCATGAAGCTTTTGAACACAGCTACAAAAGACAAATACATATCCACTTGTTCCCAGACACACAGGCCTAAATAAGCAGGACCAACAGTCAGGTGGTTTGAAAAGCAGCTTTATTTCCTCGCTACCCACCTATAACACAACCTCAGTAGCTTTTTTTTTTTTTTTTGAAAGCTTCACGAGCGTCGCCTCTTCAACTTGAGTTTCACTGCGTAAAAATAGAGGCCATTATAATGCCTAATGCCTACCTGCCAGCTCTCTGTGCTCCCTCCTGTACACCAAGGCTTTTACATGATGAGGTGGCTGACATATTGCGCACATATCATCCATTACCATATGTACGCGGGGATGAGACTCAGCCTGCGCAACTTATACTAATGCATGTTTGGTGTGCCCTGTGGGGGCGAGAGACACACACAGGTATAACGAGTTTGAATAAAAAAGATCTGCAAGCTCCCCCCCCTCTCTCTCCTCTCATACAAATATAATGGCTGCTTTGTGATACGCTACTGGTATTAACAGTAGGATGCTTTTAAAGTAAATAAAAACATTAAAGCTGAATGTCTGAGAGACTAACTCTGCTTCTTAGAGATTCATTCTACACTTGTGTGTGCGTGTGTGTGAGACTAGAGAAGGGGGGTAATCCTCTGTGCTGGGGTGGTGGTTCTTCTCTAATTGCCCCTCTAGGTGCCTGTGTGCTGGAGAGCTGAACTGAGGGTAAACACAGATCTAGAGATGATTAATAGGTAGAGGTCAGGGCGGAGCAAAAACAGGCTGAGAGGCTGAGACCTCACTTCAGCCTATCTTGGACGTCCACATCCACACACAGACACACACTGAAGACTAAAGAAAGTCCTTTTCCCCCACCCCAGTAGTAGAGCCATAGACACCCAACTACCCTCGCATGAAGTCCAAAGAGATCTGGTCCAACTGGATTCCTCTGCACTGAGACAAATGAAGCAGTAGTGCAGCGGGTCACTCCGGGGTTAGAGTGAAGGCTGAAGGGTCAAGGTGAAGGGTGAGGGTCACAGAGGAAGTCCTTAACAAGCCGTGATCAATACATGAGCAGAAAATCCCAAATTCCTATTTCTGCTTCGCTCCCACACAGCCGTAGGTGGTCTTCGTCCAAAAGATTTTGAAAAGGAAGAGAGAAGGAGACGCCTCCCCGCTTCTGCTACCTGGCCACTTTGTCTTCCCCTACAGTACGCTCTGAGTTTCTATCTGTCGCACCAATCTGCCGCCACACAAACACACACACACACACACACACACACACACACACACCCACACCCACACACACACACACACACGGAGCACATCCACAGCTGAATGGAGTCAGGTTGGGCGGCCCTTCATTTTTCATGCAAACGGTAATTTAGTGAGACTGCCTATTGATTGAGCGCCGCTTGTCTCCCAAACAATGCCACTTCAATCAGCGGCCTATGGGGGGAAGGGAGGGTAGGGGAAGAGATGGCAGGGGGGAGGGAGGAGGTGTGTAGAGGGGGGTGGCTGCCGATAGCTGCAGTGACTGATTTAAGAGATGGATAAAAAGCAGATACGTCCCCCCGCCCCTGTACTGATTAATGACAGTGGCCAGAGCAGCCCTGGACTATGCATCATGATTTAACCACCAGCCCCTCATCTGGAGATTAGCGTGCATGTACGCACACACTGCACGTGCATCTGCATACACAGGGTCTACTGTACCACACAGGGAGACAAGGCTGGGAAGGTGTGGAAGAAAAAAAAAAGGAAAGTGATGCAGTGTGAAAGACAAGTGAAAGGATGGAATAAAAAAGAAAGCCTCATAACTGTCCTCGTTAAGTTTTCTGAATGCCTTCATCGAGATAAATTTAGGTTTTGTTGGTTTAGCTGACCAAGACCACAAGGTCACACTCGTGGCTATTTCTTTTTTTTTTCCCTGCTTCTCTGCACAAAGACACAATACATGAGATATTCAAAAAGTTCAGCCTTAAAAAGCAAATGACAGAGTTTTTATGTCTCAATACACATCTACATCTCTGAAAGTAAGAATTATTCATTTTCATCGTGTAACCTTCACCTTCAGGGTAATTTGAAAACTTTGAAGGGTTTTGTGATCACATATGCACTTGCTCTTTTATTTACGTCTGCCTGGGATCTACATAATTTGCTATTTATAAAACACCTGCAGTTTCAGACAAAGATGCAAACAGAATAAAAGTTAAAATAAGAAGTTAGACTTCAATGAAAAGCTGGAAATGGTATTGACTAAAATTGTAATATTTTGGTTCTAAATTATTGCTGTTCATTTTAAGGGAGTTTTAGATTTTAAAGTATTTAATGAAAAGTAGAAAAACGCGATGATCACCGATTTGAGTAAACCAATGAATAACTGACTGATTTCAATAAACATCACAAAATTTACTTGTGCTTCTGTGTGACGAATATCTAATTTAGTCCAATTTAGCTCTTACAATACAAAAATAAGATTGAAACTTCAATCTTATTTGAAAAACAGTTTGTTTGTTTTTTTACTGTTTTTTACAGTAAAAAAAAAAACTAAATATGTTATTAAAAGGATACATTACCCAGAAATGAACCAATCATACTTTTATCAGCCAGTTTGCAGGTAAAAGTATGCTGGTTTATGATGCTGCCTGGTCATTGCAATAGAAACGTGTGCAATACTGCAATCACAAAAAAAAAACTGCTTGAATGCAACAGTTCAAGTGTCACACTTGCAAATCTTGCCTGACAGTGAATGTGACATGCCAATGGTTAGCCTGTCCTCATTGTCAGAAATGGAAACAATTTTTTTAATCTCTTCCAAAAAAGTTGCAAAAAAAAATAAAATAAACCTACATATATTATACAGCCAATCTACAGCTTAACCATTCCCAGTTTCTACAGACTCCAAAGTAACCCCACAACTCAAGTCTAACATAAAGTTGTGCAAAGGAAAAACACTGACTCTGGCTCATTAGTTGTGTTGGAAGCCAAGGAGGAGGAGGCGGATGGTTGGAGCCCCTCCTCGTGCCTGCTAAAATATTCATCAGACTCCCTGAGAGCATGTCTGCTAATAGTTACACATGGAGAAGGAGAAAGAAGTGAGAAAGAGGAGGAGAAGAGGGCTGGGTGCAAGGCAAGGAGGAGAAATTGGGGAGATGAGTGATGCTCCCTGTGTGCATGTCAGCTAATAGTCAAACATGAAGCGCTAGAACAGAAGGAAAAGCTGGCACAGTACGAGGGGTTTGTTTGGACAGTGAGGCTAAAATCACCAGGGATGTAACCATGTAACAAAAACAAAGGTGAGAGAGGAAGAGAAACAGAACAGAAGATGGGGGGAAAAAACGGAGTAAAAGAAAAGTTAAAGATTGAGAGGAACTAATCGCTCGTTTCCTTCCTCCCCTGCCATCACTTGGCCCGTGGAGCCGCATTCCAGATTGATTAAAAGCTCCTCTTGTAATTGTCAGATCTTGTAGGAACTGTTTCTGTGTTTTTGGTGGGAGTGGAGGACGGGGGTGGTCATCTTTGTGAGCATGTTAGAAAAATAAAACCCAATTTCAATCACGTCAAGCAGTGTAACAGTCACTTCAATATCCAGCAGTCACTATGCCACATCAATCAGAGCTCCCACTCAAGCAAAGAAAATATCTATATTTATATACTGTTGACATTTTTTTGTTTGTTTTTTTATTTATTTTTTTTTTTTGTCTTTCAGAAAGAGCAGCTCAGGTAGCTGAGCCGAATCTGCAACTGAAGGCTGTTCCGTGCATAAACACACACACGCTACCTACACACCAACTCACACACACACACACACGCACACACACCCCCACACACACACACACACACACACACACACACACACACACGCAGTCATTTCTCCAGTCATTAAAATGAGAAACAGCCGATGGTGTAGGAGCTGTTGAAATACCATTAAGAAATGGAGATAAATGCAGTGGATCCCGGCCTACTATGGCAGCCTCACCACCGTAAATCAGACAGTGACGAATATTACACAGACCTGGCTGCATGCATATGAGCACACAAATCCACATTCAGACAAAACACATGGGCTTGCAAGCATGGACAAACACACACACACACATACACACACATCTGCACACAAACTGAGCAAACAATTTGTGCAGCACCTTAAAAAAAAATCTCAGTCGGTGGATTAATGAGTAATTACCCTAATTAAATGTTTCCTGATGATCTGTTATGATATATGGATGATTATTGTGTTTGGTGATGATTAAATGATTGTATAATGTAGTGGTTAAATTACATAATTAAGTACTGAATTAAATTAAATCAATAATTTTGTGGTTAACAGTGAGATACAGTAATAGAAAACTTCTGGGGATTCAGCTAAAGATTTTTGTTATTTCCTTTGATTTATCATCAGTAAAGAAAAATCTCTGCTGGGCAAACAAAGCTATTTTGCACAATAATCAACATGTCCATCACATCTGATGTCTAATAATGACAAAAGGCAAATATTAATGCTGCAAACCAGAAAAGGACGACCTTCCAAAACAGTTTAGATGATGACTTTTGCATCACACAATTTTTACCTGCTCTCTATGAGATAATCTTACATGTTTAGGAGTTTTCTTGGATTTTTAGAAAGATGTGTTCAGAAAGTGTACAGCACACACATTTTGTCATATCGCACAAATAAAAACATGCACATATTTTACTGGTGTTTCATGCAAAAGTCGAACACAAAGAAACATTTAGAGAAGAGTGGTTTTCGGATTTGTATCCATCCCCCTTTACCCTGACGTCCGTAAAGAAATTCATGGCTACAAAACTCCCATAATTATTAAAGAGTCTGACTTCGTGTGTCGTTTTATGTTAGAAATTATTCCAGCTGTTCTGTGAAGGCCTCAGAGGTTTGTCAGAAAACTGGTGATCAAACAGCATCGTGAAGATCAAGAAACACAACAGACCGGTCCGAGATGAAGCTTTGAACATTTTATGGATACCGTTTGAGATCTCTTCCAGAATGGAAAGAGTTTGGCACAGCGGTAAACCCAGCAAGGCATGGCCTTAACTAACAGGCTGGGATGGGAGATAATCAGGAAAGCAGGCAAGAGAACCATGGTAACTCAGGAGGAGCTGCAGGGATTCACAGCTCAGGTAGGAGAATCTGTTTACAGCAGAAGCCAAAAAGGATCGTGTTTGTACTTTCCCACAAGCGACGTAAGCAACACAGTTAGTATGTGGAAGAAGCTGAACTGGTCTGCTGAAACATTTTTGCCCCACTTGGTGAAACATGGTGATGGCAGCCTCATGCTGTGGGAATGCTTTTCTTCAGGAAAGACAGAGGAGCTGGTCAGAGTTTATGGAAGCAGCAGCCTGCAAGAAGCCAAAAGAGAGTTAAGACTGGGACAGAGGACTGCTTACCAAGTATTGGCTTAGATCAAAGCATACTCATGTGTTAGAATGTCCCAGTCAAAGTCCAGACCTAAATCCTATGGACGTGTAAAGCTGCTGGAGAAGCAACATATATGACCCTATATACACATTGACTCAGTGGGCTTCATATCCACACCAAACTTTTCAGATGTTATTTGTAAAACATTCTTTAAACTATGCGAGTTTCTACTCTGCACAGCTTTATGTTGGTTTAGTACAAAAAAATCCCAATACAGTTGATGCTTCTACCATAACAATGTGGAAAAGTTTAGAGGATATGAATATTTTTGCATTACGCTGCATCTACTCTGATGTTATTCCGACTGTGTTAGCAAGCCTAATGCAAACCGATAAAAAGAGGCTAACCTTATAAGGAGGGTCGATGCTTATTTAAAAGCTCATTGATTAACAGTTGTGATTATCGATTAGGCCATGTGACCCAGACAGAACTGATGGATCTGACAGGTTGGAGTCGCAGACAGACAAGCAGTGGAAGATGGAGGGCGACCCGCCCACGAGTCAGATAAACCTGAAGACAGACGCACACAATCACTAAAGACAGTCCTGCTCTCACTCATGCGTGTTTCCAATTTGAAGAGATTATTTCAAGTATCTGTTATTATCTGTACAGCACTTGAACCTCTCCAGTAATTTGGCCCAAACCACTATCTCTCGCTCGCTCGCTCCGCCGCCGCCTGATTCACTTCTCCCTACAGTTCAGTGCAGAGCGTCTGCATGTGAAGGAGATAGTAAGCAGTAATATTCAATTATTGTATGCACGGCGTTCACGTACCGCCCCTAAATTGATTTCTTTCAGAACGAGAGGCATCGCTCAGCACTGACACACAGCCATGTTCCCCCCCCACCCCTCCATCTAGTGCATCCCACGCAAATTACTCCTCCATCTGCTCTCCCTCACATTTTACCCCCTTCCTTCTCTCCTCCACGTTTCTTTGCTCCGGTCTCATCCTCTCCTCTCCCCTCCCTGTCAGGCTAACACAGCTATCTGTGGTTGGAGACCAAACAGCCTGCTTAATCTGGCTTTAATCTCTTTGCATTGTAATGAAGACATGCCTTGTTTTGTTTTACTGTTTGACTCGAAGCTGCGCAATCAACTCTCACCGCAGTGGGACTCTGTCCTGAAGAGAGTTTCTCGAAAATCGTCGTCCTATCAACGAATTCATGTCAATAATGCACTTTTACATTTTAACTGGACTTTTTTGCGTGAGGCGTAATTGAGGAGGAGCGGAGCAGAGCGGAGAGAGAGAGAGAGAGAACAGATTCAGTGGGGGAGGGAAAGTACATTTATTCCTAATTAAATTAAAATCTGAAATTATCATTTGAACTGGAAAAAAGGGAGGTTATATTTGTTTGGCTTGTGTCTCTCTTTCAACTGGAGGCATTTGTGCAAGTTTTCATGCGGCACATTATACCATCATCATAAAGACCTTTGCAATTGGTTCTTTAATAAAGTCGCCCAGAGAGAGGAAACGGGTCTAATCAATACTTCATATAGCAGGGATTATTGTTTGTTCAGAGTCAACATAGATGCACAACATCTAGGCTCAATATTTATGTAAAGTTGGAATTGATTTGTTCATAAAAAGCAGGAAATTTTAGATTTAGGTGTCAGAGTTGTTTTTTAAATTTACACACATTTTATCATTCTTATGAAGAGCAGGATTCCTGGTCTTAGAAAAAAAAAAAAAAAACCTACATTCAAACAAAATCACATACATAAATACATATATGTATTCACAGACACCTCCCAACACAAACACACGCACACACACACACACGCATAGCCCCCTTGTCTCTCCTTTTCTAATTAAAGGGACCTCTCTGCCCTGGGTGTGTGTGTGATATTGACACTTAGCTCCGTACAATAAACTTTATTGGCAAGCCCTGCTTGATTACAGCACTAAACTAGAATAACAAGGAATATGGGAGGAGGGGACGTGGATTATATACTAAACAGACATTAGAGAGCTCTATTCAAATATCAGGAGCTTTTTAATAGGAAGCCTAGAAAGAAGGGCCTCCGTTTACGAAGCATCCGGCAGTAAGACGATACTGAAACATGGTCTGCAGAGATAAAAAAAAGACTCAGTTGAAATAAAATAAAGTAGGAAAAACATAAAGACAAAGGAATAAGAGATATATTGTGGAGGATGCAGAGAAGGAAAGGAGGAATAGATTTCCCGTCATTAATGATCTATGGAAAATACTCTGTCTATTTTCAGATATACTGTTAATGGCTGCTTGCTGCCATTAAAATCGTTGCTGTCCTGAACACAGCCATTCACGTATTGGCTGCTGTTTCATCTAATATTCATCTACTGGAGGTCAGGGGCGGCGGCGCTGGAATGCTTAATTTGTGCACACAAATTAACGGCAGAAAGCAAAAGTTTTAGACGAGAACCGAATAGAAATGAAAGAATGTTAGACGATTTCTTACGAGAAATTAAGCAAAACAAAATCAAAGAAGCTCTTAGTAACCGTTTTTAAAACTCCAACAGATCAGGGGACAGGAAAAGGACTTAACTTTTTTTTTTCTCATAAATAGTGTCTCAAAGAATGCTGCAAAGCTTCCCAATGGTCTTCTCATCTTGCACATCAAATTACAACTAAAGCATTATTAGTGTCAACCAGAAGATGAGGCAAAATGTGATCTCCTGTTTGAGTCTCCTAACTTTTGATTTTTTTTAATTTTTTTTTAAGGGGAGAGAGGGTTCAAAAAGACTGGAGAGTTTTCAATTACTTCATGAAACTTCCTGCAAAGAAAATTACACAGAAACAGCAAAAATATGTTTGAATCAATGCACTTTGTATTTGACTCTGAGAGAAAGCAGATTAGTGATTCCACCTGAGCGGCAGCTGTTTGTCCCAAACCTTCAACACTTTCCCTGCTGTGGTTTCTCTGCTCAGACAGTTGAACTACAATGACCCCTAATGGGCAAAAGCGGTACTGAGTCATTGAACGCCTCACACAAGAGGTTCCAGTTCTTTGTAAACCTTTGGCTTTGCACCAGCTCCTGATTGCTGAGACAAAACACACAAACAGCAGGGAGGATAAACAGAAAGGTCACTCATCGTTCCGTTTAATATCCTCACATCAAATCTCGCTGTCATACTTTGAGCTGCTTTGAGTTTCTTCATCCTCTTTTATTCATCAACGCTCAACCATGACCCAGCGTCTCTCCCCATCCCCCCACCCTTTTTTATTTCCCCCCCTTTCCCTCTCTCGAGGCCTTGGCACCCTCGGCAGGGTCTCTCCCGCTGGGCATGTTGGCAGAGGAGCGTCTCCGATTCACCCACAGCGTGCCCTCTGGCTTTAACAGGCTGGCACAAGGACACGGAGCCGAGCTGAAAGAGAGAGGGAGCCGAGCGCAAAGCTAAAAACCAACAGAACCGTATATCACACTGAAAGTTTTCACAGACTAGGTGGGTGTTAAGTTATAACAGTTTTAAGTCTCTGGTTTCTCTGAGGAAGGCAGAAAAGGATGATTAGGAACTACTGTGGCATGTGCCCCACTGGGTAAAAAGCAGAGAAAGGTAAGCAGCGTCACCTTGAACAGCCACTGACCCCACACACCTTTATGGCGTCTCCAATTAGGGGAGCAGGAGGGAGGACGAGAGAGTTACAAAAAGGGAGAGGCTGAGAGAGAGAAAGAAAGAGGGGGAGAGATGTATTTCAAAAATGTAGTTCAATAAAGAGCACTGACCCAAATGGCATCCAGTAATTCTTCCCTGTGCCAGAGGTGGTTCAATAACCAGAAACTTCATCAAGCTTGCCCCCCTCTGCTCTCCTCCTCTCCCCGCCTCAGTCTGCAGCGCCTTCTGCTGGGACCTCTTAGACTTAAAGATAGCGCATTAAGTACAGAACCTATCCGGCGCATCCAGAACACGCATCAAAGAAGATCCTGCTAACCCCACTTCAACATTTTATTTTAATTAAAGAAGTTTCAATCATCGCTTTGATCCGTTTCCTTTCTACTGTCGGAAGAAAACGTTTCCACTTTATGAAAGTTGTTTGATAAGTGAAGACTTCCAAGCACTGATCTTAACACTTTAAAGAAAGTTCTGGAAAACAGAAGAATGTGAAATACTTATTGGAAGTGTCATGCCATAACCACAACGTTCAATGACTTTGATCAGGGCGGCATTGGCTCGGGAGGCTGGAGTTCATCTTGTAACCAGATCGAACTCCTGTTCTGTCCGTCCCAGTTATTGTCACACCAATCATCATGTGGGTGTCAGCATGAATGGGTGGATGACTGAATGTAATGTGAATCACTTCAGAGTCCTCCAACCTGATAAAGAGTTATAAAAGTTAGGGCCTTTTATCATTTACCATGATTGTGCTTTGATGCAACCAATCCATTGTAGTTCTGGATGTGTTTCCGGGCTTATCGCCCTGTAGGAAGGTCAATGTCCGCTCCGGCCTAAACCTTTTAGTTTTCTCCAACAGATTTTCCTCCAGAATTGCCCTGTTTTCCCCCTAATGAGTAAATGCATGTAGTTATGGGATATGAATGACTGCATGTATGTGAATATTTGTACCTGCTTAAAGGTACCATATATGTAAGTAGATTTGTTGATTCGCATGCGAACATGTGTGTACATCTGTGGTGTGAATGTGTCTGTTTTTAATGTTTTAAACAACCTTCTCCCTGGTGTGTTCCTTGGTTTTCGTGAGGCTGTTTGTTTTCGAACAAACAGGCTGAGGCTTTCACTGAACATCTGGATTTATGCTCAAATTAAATTACACACAGTACACTTTATTTAGACATTAAGACTGTCTACATATGCACCTTACCTGTCAGGTGTGCACTGCTTTATGTCAGCGTATGACGCTGAACTCCAATAAAACACACAGAAGTTTGTGGTGGTTATGTGACAAAGAGCAGGACCCTATATCTCACCATCAACGATCTGGAGCAAAAAAAAACTGAACAAACTTCTTTCTAGAACGCTAATTCAAATCCGTCTCCATGACAATGTCAGCAGTGCATATCAAATCTGTCACTGCCATGTTGAGATGGATGTGGGAGGACAGGAATATGAAAGAAAATAATACAATTAAGGTCTGTCTCGAGCACCAAGTTCCCATCGATCCTTTCGCTCTCTTTTCCAATACGCTATGGACTTAACATGGACTTATTCTTTCTTAAGCACAAGTGGGACCACTCCTTCCTGCTGGGGAGCAACGCTCACACAATGCTTCAAAAGAACATTTTGTTTATATGTTCAATACCAGAAACATCAATAAAATTATCCATTCATTAATTTCCTCTTCAATACAAATTTAATGCAGAGCCACGGAGTAGCCAGCTCATATCCAATAAGGACATCTATCCCCGATCACTCAGCCCAGTGCTTCCAGTTGCACACACACGCACGTCAATAGGACTCTCCCTAAAACAGCTATTCCTCACAGACTGACTCAATACTGCAGAGCGACAGGAATTAAAGAAAGGAGAAAATAAGCAGGGTGGGAGTGGAATGGGAGGGAGACTTATTATATCTTAAACACAACTGTCAAGGTGAGATTTTTCACCCTGAATGGTCAAGAGAGAAACAACGAGGGGAAGTTTTCTGTTTTAGTTTACAGTGAGACATTCAGGGCCTTGCAGAACTATCCATTTTTCCATATTTTGTCATGTTACATCCAATAACTTCTTCTTTTTTTTTTCTGTGATTGACTAACATAAAGTTGTGCATAATTTAGAAGTTGATAAAAAAAGTACATACATAGTTTTGAAATTGTTTTTAGATAAAAATCTGAAGGTATATGGTGTGTAATTCAGTCCACCTGACTTAATACTTTGCAGAGCCATCTATTGCTGAAACTCCAAGTGTTTTGGGAAGGTGTACAAGCTTTGAACGTCTGCACAGACTGAAATGTCCATCATCTTTTTCAAAATAGCTCAGTCTAGAAGATAAAATTATGGTTGGAGAATCAGAGAATCCCAGCGCTTTCTTCGTATTTTTTTGGAATGTGACTGGGATAAAAAATTTCTCGTGGATAATGTAAAATCAGTCAGGCTATTTTTACAATGCACCACCATCAAAAATTTAAGGTGAAAGGAAGAATGAACCCCTGCTTCTGCTATTAATCAGATTCAGCCAAATCTGACTCAGCTTAAATTGGTCTTAATTGCGAATATTACAACTGTTAATGAGGGAGAGACCAAAATGATCAATTATTATAAGTACCACAGTGCCATCAAAGACGACAAACTTTCTCTTAAGGAGCACATTAATAATCTTGTTTCTAAACTGAAAGCTACGTTGGGTTTCTCTCACAGAAACAAGACCTGAGATGATTTAATCTCCACAATCTTTCAGCAATAGTCGATATTGACAGAGCAAGCGACATTTGGTGAATCAAAAGCTCTGATAAAAGACCAGTTTTGTAAATGCAGTTGTTTTTTATAGTTATCCTGTTTTTATGATTTTATGTTTGTTTTTATGACAGAATGAATGTATACCACATGAATATGCTAATTGTGATGATACTTGAAAATGCTGCTGAATCTTGGCAGGTCCCTCTTGAAAAAAAGAGATCATAGATCTCAAAGAGGTTTGTAAATGGTTAAATAATGGTTATTATTCCACTATAAATTCTTAGCTGACTTTAGCTCTGGACTTTGTCTTGTTGTTCTGATTTGCTCTAGTGAGTATGCTTTAGAGCACTTTCACACCAGGACCATGGGTGGGACTGAACCAGACTGAAAACCAAACCGAGAATAAGAGGCGCTGATGTGTTTGCATCGACACAGAGGAAGTTTTTAAAAGCTGAAGGTTTGCATTGCCTAGAAAGCAAGGCTAATAACTCTCCGGTCAACATATTCCTCCACTGGACCCAAACGGTGGACGTCTTCAGCAAGCGGCTTCTTGTGGTCTTAAGGTGATTTAAATGGTTCTCCGAGTTAGCTAAAGGTCTTTCAAGGCTTTTATTTGGGCTTTATTTTCTACCCGTAGCTTGCAGCTGACCATGATATTATTACATTCAGTGCTTTACTTAAAAAAACAAGAGGAGGAAAAAAGATGCACTAGCCCTGAATAAGATTGAGAGTATTAGATAATTATGTCTTTAAGAGAATACTCCAAAGATAAATTTGGAAAGGTCGGAAGAGATTTTGATTCAGACCACTGTAAGTTATTTTTTAAAAAGTGAAGCTCCTCAACAAAATATAGAATTGATCTACTCTTCTTGATTATAGCTCACTAGTATATAGGTGAACACGAAGCTTTGTTCGTTAAAAATCAGTTGTTTTGTAAGGATTTGTGAAAAGGTTGAATTTCCTACAGTTAAAAGCAATAAAACAAATTACAGATGAATGTTTTACTGTCTTGTTCTCCAAGTCTAACTCTTTTTCCACTGGCACAAATCAAATGCAAACATTTCTGTAACATTTTTGTTTTATAATAGCAATAAACCTTTAGAGTGTCAAAAGTAAAAGGAATTTGGAAACACTGATTGCAATAAGTAATAACTGAAGAAAGAAAAAAAGAGGACTGATGTAGAAAATTAAGTAAAGTTTAAAACTAAAGCTGGTTGAAAATGAAGCTGAAGAAAATTAAGTTAGATGTAGGAGCATATTTCTTATGTCCTTCTTTCACTGCGACATCTTTAAGGAGGAATTACACAGCAGGAGCAACAGTGCCATATTCCCTGATCCGATCTATAGCTTTCTGTTGCATGAGATTAGGAAATGTTTGAAAACAGTATTAGTATCGAATATGATACAGGTACAGAACCCGCCTGAACTGCTGCCCGCAGAACCAATGGCACACAGCAGACAGAGCCGTGAGCTGCGTGTGTGTGTGTGTGTTTATCGCGTTAGAGCTGGCGATATGACACAGGAGCCAGGGTTCACCGGTCAAGTGGAGTCAAACCAGGTAGACGATTGGCTGATCAGGTCTGAGTGTAATGAACAATCAATGGCTGAATGCATTAGCTTAATCTAATGGGCCAGGTGGGAGAGGACAACGTTAGACGCATGGAGCGCATGATTGAGCACAACATGCAACAGCGATGCAATCAATAACACATGGAGTGGTCTAACCCCCTTGGGGAGGACGGAAGGGGGGGGTCCCCACTTCTGGAAGAACCCGCTTTACAGGCATTTAGGACGTGTGCTGTGAGTTTGTGTGTGTGGGCGTAAATATGTATGCATGGTTGCTTAGTGGAAAGCAGAAAAGGAACCAAGCTGTATTAGTCTGATTGATTAGATTATGAAATGAAATGAGGGAAATCAACCCCTTTAGTTTCTGGCCAGTACCCCACCACACCTCAGTGAGCAGATACAGTTGGCTCTGTTCATATCAGAGAGATGCAGCAAAACAGACAAATTTGGAGCAAAGTATGAGTTATGTCAGAATATGAAGGGTAAGAATGAACACAAATAACAATGAAAAGAAATACATCACTGCATTTGGACAATTGGAGGAAGGAGAGGGGGAAACCTTCTTCAAATTTAGGCCTGTCCCCACAAGGGAAAGGACTTGCTGCGGTGAGTTATTTGACCTCCCTTATTGCTGGTGATTAGTTTTATGTGAACCTGTTTGTAGGTTAAAAGCACAGCTGAGGCTCCTAGGTACAACAATATGCATAACTGAGGTGATTCACTTCTATAACCCCTTTCAGACCTAAGTGTTTAAATGCAAAGTGTGTGAAGCTAAATAGGTTCATAAAAATGGAGACATACAACATATGTCTGCGCACCCAACATGCTATGTTAGTGGATACTAAAGAGAGCAAAACCCTTTACAATTTTTCAAGTGGGGGGAGAGGAGGAAGAGATCAATTAACAAGGATCGAACTAAGAAGATATTCATGGCGTAAAGAAGCAGAAGTGAGATGACAAGTTAGGGACAAGAGCCAGTCAGAGCAGAGGACAGTCATGGGTCAATACTTGAAGCATATTCTGCTGACACTGCACATCTCAACGCAAACACACAAAGACATGCACACACATTTTTACATTCTCATGTGCAAAAGTAGAAAGATATACAGATCAAATCACTCAACCAAAGTCAATGACTCAAGAGGGAATAGGAAAAATATACAAATATAGAACATAAAGGAAAGTCATGCATTCAAACCCAAGATGTCCTCATATTTTCTACAGAAAGTGTCTCAATGAATTTTCTAAATCAACATCAAGGTCATCTAAATTCAACTCCTAATGCCTCAATTTCATCTTCATTGAGCCTTCATTGTTTATAAAAATCAGTCATCAAAGTTTGCTTTTGTGTTTATGAGAGCCAAAACAGAATAATGTGCTATATAAATGAAATTACTGTTCCTTATAAACTGTAAGTGCATTGTAATCAACAAGTCATATCAAAACAAATGTTCAGAGCAGTCGGTGGAATAGTGATTCCACCGACTGCTCTGCATGGAAACTGGATCGACTTTACTTAGGATGGAAAATCTCAATTAAGATCTCCATAGAAACAAAGGATAAAGCCATGTGAGTTTCGTGTAACACTGTCATGTTGGAGCAGCATGCTAAGGCTAACTTGTAGAAATATATGTGGAATAAAATATATAAAATTTAATCTGCTTCAGATCAAACAAATTTTAATAATAAAGAAAGATAACCTGAGGAAATACAAAGAGCAGTTTGGGTCCTTTTGTCACCTCCTGGACGAGACGTAGTTGGTGATGCACTCTTAGATTAATTTTGTTAAGCCTGTCACTCCTGGGAAGGTTCACTACTGTTCCATATTATTGCGGATAAAGACTGTAATTGTGGTCATCTGAACTCCAAATGCCTTAGAAAAGACTTTGTAACCATTTCCAGACTGACAGATTTAAATGAATTTATGAAATATTCTTGAATTTTATTAGATCAAGGCACCTAACTAATAAAAATTAGTTGTTTACAATGGGAAACATTGTTTTGGACCGTGTCTTCTAATTATTATCTAAAAATATCATTTTAAGTCAGATTTTGTACTGCCTCAGGTTATCTTTGTATATTTGTTTGCATGAAAAAGCACTTTGAGCAGGACTATTGCTGAAATGGGCTATGCAAATAAACCTGACTTGACTTGAAAGCCAAGAAAAATGTGTTATGCGTTTGGTTGCCTAATTGGAGACACAATCGCATTCTGTTGCAAATTCATCCCTCTGATTCCCTCCGAGACTTTGCAGAAAAGAATGAAAAACAAAAATGAAGAGGGAGTTTTGGGGTCTATCAGTAACCAATCAGGAAGTGGATGGTGTCATTTTTCTATAGCCATTAGACTGCAAACAACATTAACTTCATAATGACTAGTTAATGGAAAACCCGTGTCTGTTGCCCTTTTAATTAGCTGATCAAGAGGAATTAAATTAGAACATTTAATGATAAATGATTAATCAATTGCTCAAAGATAAATCAAATAGAGTTGAGGTAAAGATTCCCGGTATGGTGAAATAAATATAGACATCCACTTGGTCGTGCAGTAAATAACACCATATTATCATAACACCTACATATCTAATTATCTCTTTGATAAATTAATCAAATAGAAAAAAACAGAATTGCCGGAGTCATACAAGATGAGCACTTTGTAGGTACACAATTGTGACAGTTATATTCTTCATGGTAATTTTCCTGTGCGTGCGTGCGTGCGTGCGTGCGTGCGTGCGTGCGTGCGTGCGTGCGTGCGTGCGTGCAAGCTTCTGGTAAAAGAGAGGTCTGTGATAGGGGCCTCTCCATCTTTGAAATGAATTAGCGTGTTGCGCCTTATTGAGTGAAGCTCACTGTTTAAGTGAAACTGATGAGAGATGTGTGTGCAACAGCGACTGGGCTATAAGTATGTGGCTGAGGTCACAGGTTAATCCTTATTGATTCGCTCCGCCGTCTCCACGCAGCCGCGCAGGACGACAGCAGAGGAGCGGCCCACTTCTAGAGCCGGCTATCTGGGTAGAACAAACATGGGATAAAAATCACTGTCGCCTTCAAGCGCACACATCCTACGTTGGCGGATGCTAAAGAGGGTACGGACAAGAGCATCATCTAATCTCTAAATAGGTAGTTAAACAGACTCTCCTTAGACGGACTGCAGATCGTGACCTTCTCAGCATCACAGAGATATGATCATGTTCATACCATCAAGTGCACTTGTTCTCATTATAAAAAATCTATAGACAAGGGCAGGCATGTATTTCTAGAAAACTGATTTAACTTAAAAAAAAAAAAAATGCAGACATGGAAGGAGATATATCATTTAAATGCTACCTACAAATCTAAAAATCACAGCAACCACTGACAGACCACCCGGAGAAACCCAAATAATACCTAAGCCAAGCTGTATTTATTAACAATCTCATCCCACAGGAGGACAGGTGAAATATTACATTAATATGAACAACTATTAATAATAAGCCCCCCTCCTCCTCCTCCTCCAACTCTTACCCCATCACTCCTTCTCTCTCCATCTCTATCACCCCCCCATCCCCCCTGCCCTCTGTCTCTCTGCCTCTAATCCTATCATGCGGGCAATAAGTGTATGCACCATGAGCACATTTAATTTCTGCGGTTGGTTTTCAGCGAGCCCAGAGGTGAGCCTTAATAAGGATCAATGGCACTTTATCTGGGACAGCACCCACTTCACAGCATGCAAATTACACGGCAACCCTTAAAAAAAGAAATGGATTTAATTAAAAAATGTAGAACCACGGGCTCTGGAAATTCAATTAAAGGATTTATGCAAAGGTTGGCTAGCTTTTTGTGTTGCAGTTCCTGCTTATATAATGAGCTTTTCATATTAAAAATCAATAGGTAATCTGGGCTAGGGGATCGGCTGCTTATGTACATTTTTGAAATCAATTTGAAAAATAGTCCATCAGCTCTGTGTCACAACAAAGAGCGGAGGGGGTGTTGTGTGTGTATGTGTGTGTGTGTGTGTGTGTGTGTGTGTGTGTGTCTGTGCGTCAAGTTGTAAGGGTCAGTGGTAAGAAAGCAGAGCTGCTAGCAGAGTGACACTGAGGTGATAGGTTTCATATTTCTCCCCTCAGAGGGTACAGACGCTCTAAAGAAAGAGTACAGGGTAAGTGGGAAGGGATGTCTCTCTGGTCAGGTCCGTTTCTGGTTCTTTGGTCTGTTCTGATCCCTTCCATTAGAGAGACAGCACTCTGGCAACGAGCGTCTAGTTGGTTCTGACCTGTGGCTCCAGGGTAATTTAGGCGAACCCCGACTCAGACTCAGTCCAGACTCGGGCATCAACCTGTTGGGGAGACGTCCTAATGGTCTCCCCGAGGCGTTCAGAAAAGGTGGAGCATCAGGCATTACTTTTCTTTTTTCTTTCTCCCTTTACCACCCTTGGATTGTGATAGAAAGATACACATGCATTTCAATAGGGTTAGGACATTAGAAAGTTATTTATTTTAGAAATACAATTCAAAATGTGAAACACATAATTTTGGTTCATTTTAATGATTATGGCTCACAGCTAATAAAAATCCAAACTCCAGTATTTCGGATTAAAAGAAGCAGTATAACACACACAACAAAAAGAATGAATTATTAAGACAGAAATGTTATAATATGACCCTCTTTTCATGGACAGGACTGCTGACTTGACAGTTATCCAGAAGTCATTAAGAAAGCAAAACAAAAAAAAAAGTCTTAATTCAGTAAATGCAGAACTTGGGGAAAATGTTCAGCATTCTTGGAATGGAATCCCATTAAACCACAGCAGAGCCACAGCCTGACCACTCCATGCCATGACCAAGTATCGAGTGCCTATGTACTGTAAACACATGGACTGATTGGGTGACATTTCCACATTAAATCTTGTTGTTGTTGTTATTGTTGGTGTTATGCAATTCAAATGCTCTGAGAGTTTAAAATTTTCATAAGCTGAAAGCCACAATCAAACGTTTACGAGACTGAACGTTTCCAATAAATACGAGTTCCACTTTTTGAATTGAAACAAAGAAATATAATTCCAATTATTTTCTAAATTCCTGAGAAGGACCTGTTCAGTATGTCAGAAACAGGAAGGGGTACAACATCATTTTTGCAGTAACCGGCAGCTGAAAACAAGAACTTTGGAAGCAAAAAAAAGTTTGCTGAAAAATGACTGTTTTCCGCTTCGACGTCACCCATTTTCAGCAGGAAAATTGTTCGTGCCCCCTTCACACTCGTGTTGTGTAACTGCGCAGCAGGCACGAGGGATGAATGACTGACTGCGTACAGTAGCGGACTGTCAGCGTTTGATTGGTTCTTTATTGATCCAGACACGCTTTCCATCACATCAACTCATCCACAATAAACCATTTACACAGTTTCCCTGTGCAATGGACCGAATAACCAGGCCTCAGGCCATCTTTGTTCACCCACCCTGTGTGTGTGTGTGCGCGCGCGCGCGCGCGCGCGAGTTTGTGTGTGTGTGCGTCCACGTGCGTGTGTGTGCGTTTGTGGCTGTGTCTGTGTGTTTTCTTAATGAAATGGTATCTCCGTACACAATAATCCTGGTAACAGGATTGGGCAGAAACACACATGTCAATACAGCCAAATGGGATTGTATTCTTAAATCCAACAGTGCACCGTCACGTCTTTCACTCCTCATGGCCCTACCGCTGTCTCTAATATAAGGAGGTTTTCTCCTTACGTTCTGAAACAGCACAGCAGGAAACGTCTGGTAGGAATATCTTATTAATATTGGAACGTTCCTGAAAAGTGGTTCAAACCATGGAAATCAGAGAAGATCATTCTGCGTGCGATTATGAAGCAATCCGTCTCCAGCACTGATGAGAAGCCAACGCGGTGTTTCCAGCCAGGCTGGAAGCTGACCCCCTTCTGTGTAGCTCCTAATCATCCAAAAGGACTCTATTACAACAGCCTGGCAGCTCATCTAACCCTGCAGAGAAGGAGCGGAGGGGTGGTGGGAGACTGGGACCTCTGCTCCTCTTTGTTTCCACATGGCTGAGCAGAGCATGCATACTTACACCCAGGGAACCAAGGTGCACAGCAGACAGAGGATAGAGCATCTAACCTTATGTCTGTCTGCAGGAGGGAAACCGATACAGAAGCGCTTCATTGTACGTCTGTTATACAGTATGTTAATGCTGATGTCTCACTCGCAGGAGTCGTCTGAGGGTTTAACCCCTGAGGTGCAGGACTGAGCTCCTGATCACAGCCAGAAAGGCTCAGTGCAGGAGGCGCTGGTAAATCCCACATCTTCGACCCGAACCCCTCTTTCTCTAAGGCAGCCGTGTCTGCTGGTGGCTGGTCAAAAGTTCAGTCCGTGCATATGTAAAAAGGTGGCTGGGAGCCCGAGGCAGGATCCTGGGTGGAAATAATCACACTAAAACACTAGGAAGCATAGGGACAAGGCAAGAGAGCGTTGATGAAACCAGCCCCTCAGGGACTGGCAGAGCTGCTCAGGTGTGTGCCCACAAATCCTTCCCCCTTTCTCACTCGAACCATTATAACTGCATGATGAGATACTGAAGGCACTGCCCACGCACATCTTCGTGCTGCTCAGCATTATCTGCGCCTATAGTTAAAGTATAGATTTGATGAGCGTGGGCTGAGGCCAGCTGCTCGAAGCCTGAGGGTACACTGATCACGAGGGAGCAATCAGTCAGTCAACAAAATGTCACAGGGTCAGTGATCCGGCACGACAGCATGGTGACAACCTCACAAAGGTTACAGCCCAACTAATAATTGCAACAGTCACAGAAATTCATTATGTGCTGTTTAAATGTTAGTCCAGACTTTTGGTTCAAAGTGCACAACATACTCCTGATCTCGCACTGCAGGATCAAACACAGTCCAGGCTATCACTGATTTTATTTTATTTTTTATTTATTTTTACATTTTGCCACATCAGTCTCTCAAATTTCAGTGTAGTTCAAACAGATCTAATGTGACCAGATAATTGTGCAGTAAACAGGATAAAGATTTACAAAACTGTTTTAACTTAATTTCTCTTTGAAATATGTGAGTTAAGTTGAAGTATTTTTAATTTAATACTTTAAAACTCAAACAACCATTTGTTGTTTCTGTGTTTCTACTTCTGCTTCCTGGTGAGAAACCCAAATTTCAAAAACATGGACCGGATCCTCAGTGTTAAACATGGCAGTGGCAGTATCATGCTGCGGGAATGCAACACAAAATGGCTGATCAGAGATGAAGGGAAGATGAGGCTGAACACAGGGTGATACCAGAAGAGAAAAAGATGTAGGCACCTCACGATTACATGTTGCTTTGTGTTGGTCTGTCACATAAAAGCACCATAAAACAGGTGGAACTTTGAAAACCTGCAAGGCGCCGTAGCAGCATCAATCAGAATCCACTGGGTTTGAATCAAAAATTTAAATTTCCCTTTTCTGTCTTGTTCTCGCAGGTTTTGATGCTCATACACACCCCCATTGCGGGCCAGATCTTTGCATACTGATAATAAACACAGCAAGCGGCACATGGAAAACTCCCACTCTAAACATGCTGAATTTAAAAAAGGGAAAAAAAATGGAAAAGGAAAGAAAAGAACAGAAGAAAAAGAAATGTTAAAGGCCTGGTCTCACAATCTCTGATAAGCAGATCAAGGCACAGGGAGGGGAACATGATGTTAGTGAGAGATAGTTTGGCTGATTAAAATGTCATGGCTCTTTATAGATGCCTTTCTCAACTCAGCAAAATGAAATCAGCTCTGTAGATCATAAGAAGAGTGGGCTGTGCTCTCTGCTAATAGATAACTTTCTTTCTCTTAAGAATCCAGAGTACAACTTGCATATTTTGGTCATATTTGAGCAAAATCAAAAAAAACATTAACGTGAGTTGTTGAAGAGTTTATAAAAACAATTAATCGGAGAGGATGGCAGTGAGTCACCGTGTCTCATCACCTTTATTACAATCAAATCAAATGCAGAGGACCACTCCGGGTGTCCCATTTATCTCACCACGGCTGTCTTCCTTCATGCGTGCTTATCTGTGTGGAGAAACTAAACTGTATATCTCTCCACCTGAGCTCCTATAAATCAAACCTGTGCTTTAAATGAGAGGCTGGTTATTTGCGCAAGAACACACACGGGGGCCCTGTGATTGTTTTTTTGGAGTCGACTTTCTGCTTATGTTTGCATCCCTGAACAATCTCCGTGGATCCCGCAAGCGTACGCAAGCAATTAAAGCGATACCATCTTCATATCCCTGCAACCAATAACTGAAATAATATCACTGTTTTATTAAGCCCTTAATGTGGGGGCAGAAGCAGTGAGGAGTGGGGTTTTAAGGAGGATACACTTTCAGGGGCCTTATCAAGCCCGAGATTTAAATAAGAGCAAATGTTCGGCTTAAGGGTGCGCCTGTGTATCTGCATGCGTGAGCCTGTGTGTGGCCTTTATCAGACATGGATTTTAGCTAATAGCTGTGTCAGCATACCAGAATTTAATTACTAGCTCCACCTTTGTCCTGTAATATTTACCAACATCTACACTTGGTTTAATTAACGAGACATAAGAAAAGCCACCGCCCCGTTCCGGAGGAGAAAGAGAGAAAAACGGAAAAAAAAAAAAAAAAAAAAAGGTTATGCTAATTACATCTGTGTGCATGAATCCAAAATGTTGGAGCACTTGTTAAAGTTTGGGCACCCTTCAGTTCACAGAGGACAGATTTTAAGGCTGAATCTATAACGGAAATACCAAAAAAAAAAAAAAAAAGCTGAAAGGGGAGGAGTGAAAAAGAGTGATTTACAATAAATATAGTCAAAGAAACGATCAGCTTGGCATTTGGTGCCGAGGAGCGGCTCCTCTCATCTCTCATCCCGTGTCAAAAGGCGGAGAGACGAATGACAGCCCGAGGCCCTGCGTCTGTCAAACATGATGGATCAGAACAACGCTTCACTAAAACTCCGCCGCGCCGCCTTTCAACACGTCACATTCTCACTTCGGTGAAAACACCAAACTGATAAAGTATGAAGAACAGCTAATGGAAAGATGTAATTGTCAAAGTAAAGAATATATTAAAAGGCTGTGAAGCCTAAAGGGTACAGTGTTGGATGAATCACAGATCTGGATCTTATAAATCAAACACAAAGTGTTTGATGATGTTAACTCTGACACTTCCTGTCACCTCCTTCTCATAAAGAAAAAATAGTAAAGAAAAGTGCCCCAAAAGTGCACACAAATCATACAAAGCTCTATAAGTACGTGGGAACTCATAACTGTTTGACTAACCTCAGAAAACATTTCAGCGTTATTGGAGAAGGAGATCATCCAACATGTTCCAAATGTGAGGTTGAACATTTTTTTTCACAATCTACCTTCCAAAAAGGCATTGAAATCTTGAGTAAAACAACAAAAACCTATAGTATCACAGCACCTACACAAAAACAAAAAATTATTGAAATATGACACATGATCTAATTGACGTTATTTGCAACAAATAAGTACGTTTTCATCCATTCACCTGTTATCTTGTTATCTATGCTCAGCAATTCTTGTGGGGTTGTGAGGTGACTAGTTCCCATCTCTGGGAATCATTAGGCGAGACACAGGGCACCCATCCATCACAGGGCGAAGGCTCAATGTAATATACCAAAAAAAATACAACATATCGATCATTACAGCTATATATAATTACTGTATGTATATTTTTATATAGGTAAAATATAGGTAAAGTTACTGCTATTATAGTTATAGTAATATTATCCACATTTATTTAATGTAAGCGATAGGGCTAGCTTGATTCACCAGATTCTGACGACATTCTTGGATTAGATATCGGGCTCAGGTCACCAATCCATCCAGTGATCCAGACAGCAGAGTGCTGCGATACCAGACGTAATATTTCTACGCGTTTTATTCTGGAAGTTTAGGCTTATAGTTTAAAAAAATGTTGTAAATAAAATACAAATAGCAATCTCACAAAGAGCAAAATGAAAGAAAAATGATTCAAATATATCAATAGAAGGCCAGAGTGAATGAACAGTCAGGGATGTGAAGAGCGAACGTTGGACTGCAGCATTTAAGTGTTTTAAATCAGAAAAAATACAAGATTTTTGTTATGTGCTGTGTGTAAACATTTAGGATAGTTGAAGTTATTTTGAATTGTTACAGTGATGGATGAAAATATTCTTCAAGTAGGTGCAAACATTTGATCAGTCATGTCCTCGTTTCACCTTAAAGTTAAGAAAAACCATCTTAATGTCAGTGGACAATATATCCAACCTTTAAGCTACTAATACCTACTTTGGACAGCTTTGTTTCGAGTTATGTTTACTGTTCCTTACACCTCCGCTAAGGAAATGCCACGTCAGCATTTTAATGCATAATAATTGAGGAGAAAAACTCCAGACATCTGCTGAGGAGCAGCAGGGAGTTTCAGTAGACAACAGGAGGGCTACCTGTGATTAAAATAAGTTGAGCAATTTAATTTTACTGGACTTTTAAGATCAGTAAAAGTTGGACTTGGAAACCCCGGTAGTCTGTTGGGAAGACTTTGACACTAGAAATTATACGGAAATTGCTGTTAGTGTTAGCAAGGCTAGTGGTGAATTATATTTAGAAAAAAGTTGTTGAAAACTAATGTGCTTTTATAGAAGAAAAAAAAAATTAAGCTGTATACCCAACAAAGCCTGTGTGGCATTTGTCGTATTTACATCGAACACTATGGCTCAAAAACTCTTTAATGTTTAAGTGAAATGCTCAGGATTGGACAAAATTCCTGTGAGTAGATAGTAAGATTTGTAAATTGGGATTTAAATCCAAAAATCCAGGATTGGAGAGTCTCCAGTCATTGTTACTTTGTTTTCATCCCTTAGCAAAACTGGAGAATAAACAAGCAATACATTTATTCTTTAAGCAGAATATCCTCTTTATCCATCGTCCAATTTAGTAAAGGAGTAAGTTGTGCAAGCTAACACTAGCCTGTATGTCTAACTGCTGCCAACCTGCAGCTGATTAAAGCTTGTTAACTGTAGTTTTAAAACAATACTACCTTTATAACTGCAAGGGAACATATGAATTTTGTATGATTGCATGTATTTTACAACCTGAAATATTTCCAAGCAGCTTAATAAAGTAAGACACTGTTCAAAATAATTGACAAGCTTTTCATTACTCAGTATTTGTTTTCTATGCTTGCACACATGCATCAGCTTTACCTCAGTGTAAACCAAGACTAATATAGAACATTGAAGTTTGCCAAAATATTTTCCTCCCATCCTAGTTTGTCCGGGTTGGTTTTCTTCTCAACTGAGCAGCTCTGTTGAAAAACTACAATCTGTTTGTGCAACTCCAGATAAACAAAAGTCAAGCACTTGTGCTGTAGTTTCATTTTGGAGGCAATACTTCACCTCCTGCAACAGTTTCAGCTCTTTCCCTGAGAAGACAATGACCCTTCAAGGAGCGTTTGACCCAAAAACAAAACTCCCAGAAGCACAGGGGTCCAATAACTGCAACAACCATCCAAGTGAAGTGTCAATTTTCTGAGGGGGATCTAGTTTTACAGCTGCTTCTAAATTAAAGTTGTAATCTGATGAAATAAAGAACAGGTCCCTCTGGTATGGCAACTAGCAACTTCTCTGCGTCTCAAAACAAAACTGTGCTTTATGGCATCATGTTTTCAATGTGTCTTTGCTTTCAACAAGTATTTACAAAGCAAATCAAATGACAAATGTGGAAAAGCACTCATAGAAGGTTACCCAGGTGGGCAGGGGATATTAAAATCAAAACAATTTTGTTAGACACTTTTAGGAACAAGAATGCACAAATTGTGACATTCATTCACTGTTGTCTGGATGTTGTAGTTCATTAGATCTGGTGTCATCTAAGAGAGCAGAACAGTAACAGGAGAAGGCGGAAAACAAACTGCAGCTCCATCTGTGAAAGCCAACATCACAGCGGAGCGACTCATTTCCATCCGGTTCCTGTTCTTTTCCCAAAAGAGTGTGCCAAAAGAAATACATGCTCAGTCAGAACTGAGTCTAATCGCATGAAGCTAATACACTGCAGTCCACTCAGCGGGCGTTTGTGCAGATTCATGGTGATCAAACACTTTCTGAGTTGCTTCCTTACCATAGACTTGGTGAACGGTCTGGCCAGAGTAAACAGAAAGGTCATCAGCCACCAGCTCTTATGAATGGAGGTGTACATCATGTTCCCAGGATGCAATGCGTTGGAGGTCACACCGTGAGGCGAAAGACGCCGGTGTAGCTCGTTGCTGAAGAGGATGTTGCAGAGTTTAGCCCGGTTGTAAGCCAGCATGGACCAGTACTCGTTCTTCGGAGGGGAGAGCACGGCCAGATCCACCTTCCCACACGAGTCTAGCAGGTCCGTGAACCTAGAAGACAGTTCACAGGAGCAGCGTGAGTGAGTCTGTGAAGGTTTTCTGACAGCAGATGCGTGGCGCTGGCTGCATACAAATCAAAGACGTGACATGATGTTCTTTAATTGCCTGCGACAGAGCTGTTAAACTCCAGATGTTTGACAAGGCTCCTTAAACATTACACTACTCGTGTTATTATGCGCCGCATCACAATACTTGAGCACAAAAAAACTACACTCTGTGTGTGTGTGTGTGTGCGTGTGTGTGCGTGTGGGGGTGTCTGCGTGCGTGCTTGCGTGCGTGCGTGCGTTTGAGAGAGAGTGAGCGGAGCTCAGCTCTGAACTGGAGGAACACACTCTACATATTAATCCAGTCATTAGAAAACAACCAATCAAAATGTCACCTGGGTTCCTTGTTGTGATTTTACAAGCTAGCCGCCTCTTGTTTACTGTCGCCTTCCGCAACATCCTTGCTTGGCTAAATTACAACATCTGCAGGCTTTTCATTTCATGTGCAGCAACTTCATAACTACTTTAGCAAGTAGAGGTTGATAAATCAATTGCCTGAAAATGGCCTGTGTGTATTTTCTTTCCACTATTTGTTTCATACAATGCAGTAAAATTGTGTCTAGTTAGAGCTAAATGAGACTTTTCAATCAAAGTAACAAAGTAAAGAAGTTTAAGTGATTTGCAGTCTACAGTATTTATGAAGGTCTTTTTATGAAGAGAACTTTCATTACTTTCTAAACCAGTGATAGGGTTGGCAATTGTAAAAACAAACATTAATACGTTAATCTAAAAAAAATATATATATATAGGATAATCTTCAATGTTTATGAGAAAGTTTCAGGAAACATTAATTATTTCAGTTCTGATTTAAAGGAATAAGTTTCTGCACATGTCAGGTTTTCAGCAATTGCATTTCAACTAATTTGGGTCAATGTGGGTATCCTCTATAGATACCTATAGAATAGATATGTCTGTCTATTCCACCTGATAATGAAGGAAATTCTGATTCATTACTCAATATTTATTTGTATTTATAAGTTTGGATTTTCAGATTTTACTGATTTTTACCAGTTTGAACAGTGCCAGAAAATCCCACCTACATTTCTAGTCTTTCAATTAAGTATTTTATGATAAGAAATATCAAACAGTGTTTCTACACATAAAACCTGAACTTTGGTATCTCTTGACTCTAAGGTAGAGGTTTCAGAAGAATCATTCTTAAGACGAGGGTCAATTAAAACTACGAGAAAGTGGTTCTCAAATTTTTATCACACATACTCCTGTGTGAAAGTTTACAGTTTGTCAGACATTTTACAACAGTAGTACAGCAAGCCGTTGATAATTTGTTGAGTTTTAGCAAATCGAGGCAGTAAAAGAGACATGGCTATCTGTGGGAACAGAATAATTGGCCGAATCTTTTTTACTGGATGTGCTGCTGCTGCTGCTGCTGCTTGCTTCGGTTCTCACCTTATTCGCCAGGTTTAATGTAATTGAACAACTTGGTTTCACTGGCTGTTGGTGTGCATCAGCTTTACACTAAGCAA
Source organism: Poecilia mexicana (assembly GCF_051168715.1). Taxonomy (NCBI): domain Eukaryota; kingdom Metazoa; phylum Chordata; class Actinopteri; order Cyprinodontiformes; family Poeciliidae; genus Poecilia; species Poecilia mexicana. The sequence continues at coordinate 16,047,456 of NW_028263375.1, forward strand.
ATTGTGTAAGTACTAACAGCTGCCACTGGAGAGACACAATTCACCACCAGTGGTTGTTCTGCCAGAGCATCATGGAGGCAAACAAAACCTGTATATGGTCAATTCCACAGTAAGCCCAAATGGTGAAAAGTGATAAACCACCCAACCATTACTTGAATGTCCATCTTTCCCAATCCTGTCTTTTACAGGTCAGTGATTTACCAGCATACAAGGAGCTTATGGAATACAATATGCTGCCAGGTCAGAGGTCGCACACTATCCATGAGGGGAAGCTAAATGAATAAACGGAAATCCAGCAGAAACTGTAAATAACACAAACAAAAAAGGGAGCAACTTCAGTGGAAGCAATATAGGTCTGGAATGAGGTGTATAGGAGAGAAGATGTGCGATGAGATATTGTCTAAATTTGCTCCTCCTTCTGGTCTAGTTCAGCATGTAACCGACTCCCTCTGGTCCTGGCTAAGCCCCCTTTGAGGGAGCTAAATCCCCCGCTGATCATCAAGGAGAGGAAGGAAGGTGAAGATAATGCGTTAGGGAAGCAGAAACAGGAAGAGTGTATGTTACCAGGCCTGTCCTGACTTTAGAAATGCAGTGTCATCCACACGCTGCATGAAATATCTAAACGTTTTCAATAAAATGACAGTGGAACGATTATCTCACACTGAACAATGTTAAGAAAAACTCCCACCTTTATTTTGAGTGGGTAAAATATGCCACATTCAAAAAGAAGCAGCTTTATTGTTAAAAGCGTCATGACACACCCTGCTGTTCAACTCACTCACAGCCTGTCTCTATAATTTAGGTCCAGGGATGGAGATGACACAGGAAGAAGGATGTTTTAGTAAAACATTTATGTGCTGATTAGGACGTTTGTGTTGCATTAGTCTGCTGTAACAACTAACAATTTTTTGACTTCCTAGAGCGTCTACCATTCATTTACTTAAAACCTCCTGATATTAAAAAAAAAAAAAAAAAAAAAAAACTAAATGGGAATCATTGGGTGTTTCGGGTCTTTCAACATCATTCACCCTCTTTCAGGCGACCCAACCAGAGATGACACATATTCTTGGAAGAACGTTTTTCAACAGCTTTATGATTTTTGCTAAATTTGAAGCAGGTGTAGTTACTACACTGAAAAATGCTACAGCGGGAGGACCTTATGAGAATTTCCCAGAGGTTCTGCACTTTAACTCTTGTGAAGTATGAAATATTCTACTGATGAAGAACTTTGCCCTTGTTCTTACCATCCCAAGTAAAAGAACGACACCCAACATCGCCTGTATTCAGTCCAACAAAAGCTGCAAATACTCTCTTTGTGATGCATTTTCTTCCAGAAAGTTTCTTTGAATGCTATTTTTCTTATTTTTTTCCCAAGAATGCATCAAACTTTTGCTCCTGTCCTTTCATGCTTTGTAAAACGGAAGGCATACGAGAGCTCCTGTTATATAGCAGATCTGCTAGAATAACTGTATGTTTCTCAACTGCGCAGGTCACTCTGCAGAGCTCCAATCAATCACCGCTGGTCCGTCCGACTGACTGAAACCAGAATCAATGCTGCACACAGAAAGAGAGCGACTCTGAAACACATGGCTCAGGGCTTGGGCCCACCGATCACTGCAAGACATCATGCTTGTCTACTGCACAGTTGTGGAGCGGAGTTGTTTAACAACGGGACGGATTTAAAGAACAATAGATGAGGGGAAAGTAGTGAGAAAGAGAGAGGGTGAGTCCGGGGGTCAGGCAGAAAGGAGCAGATACTTGATCAAAGTAAATTTTAGCTGATAAGTCCATCCATCAAGCTGATGATACGTTTGATTTGTAGTGACAGCATGGGGAAGGAAATGAGTTTCAGTGACTGAGGCTGTCATGTTTGACAATACACAGTAAGTCTTATCTGTCAAATTTGTCCTGAAAACTAGCCACTGTGGCGGTTATAACAGCAAGAGCAGAGCTGAAGGGTTGGAGATTAGACAGGGTAGTTCTGAGAGATTACTGCTTAAACTTTATCAGTGAGATTTCACTGCAGCTTTGCTGTGAATGCTAGGAATGCAGTAAAATTCGGCAAGAGTGAAGTTTACTTTCCCTAAAGGCACCTTCGGTAATACTGGGAAATGAATTAGCTGAAATTGTGCTTTATATTAATTTGATTGTACCTAATGATCATCCTACAATATCATGAAGTTCACAGGTAAGATATCCTTTGCATAGTTTACCTTCATGTTTTTTCTCATATTTCAACAGGAGAGTATAAATACATGTTAAAGAAAAAAAATTATATTTCTCCTGCTCCAATGAGAAAAGAAACAAAGGGTGTCTGAATCTGATCCCAGGTGTGATTCCGACCACAACCATTCTTAAACAGTCTCTCCAATAAAACAGAGCGGTCAGCAGTGTCAAATGTTGCCCTTAGATCTAACATCTAAGGGCAGAAGTGTGATCATTGTCTGTGTTTACCAACCGCGTTTTTACCTGTGTGACTCTGAGGATACGACTACGACTCTGGCAGGAGCTGAACGACGCAGGACGTCCTGAAGACATTGGACAAGGAGGAAGTGGCCGAGATGGCAGACCTGGAAGGTGGACTCAAGGCCATCTTCTGTCAGACTCCAGGGCTGAGTGCACACGGCAGCGTTGCACACCAGAATGTGCAGGGGACTGTGGCGAAAGAAACAATTTGAATTGGTTACAGAGACAAAAAAAAAAAAGAGGCACAACACAGATCAGAATAAGCTGATACACGTACAAGTTATGAGTATGAAAAGAATGATTAGCAAAGTACAAGATAAAGTAAGAATAGTAAGAGAACTGGAAACAGAAAGAAGAAATGTATCCTTTCTGATAAAGGTACATGTTTTGTCAATTTTGTAACTTTTCTTTTCAAATGTGTTCCTGTTTGCAATTGTTGATAGCAAAAAATTATTTCCACGTCCAGAGTTACTTTAAAAAATGTAGGAAGGAACCAAAACAACCACAAGACACTTGAGAATGCAGCAAGAGTAGCCAAATAAAGATGATGCCAGATACAGAGACCCGACTCTCAGATAAATACTACACAAGTATTGTTACTTGTGTAGTATTTATTTCACACAGATGAAATATTTTTGATGCGTTTACTTTCATAAATCTTAACCACCTATGTGGCACAATCTTCAGGGAATGTAGGAATGCTCACTCCCTCTATATTCTGTGTTAACAATAACCAGCTCAAATCCACTCTACATATTTTATTTAAAGGTTTTTGTTTGTTTTTTGTCAAGAAAACAACTTATTTCCTGTTTACATCAATAGGAAGTCACGTCCTGTGATTCCACATATTCCTACTCATTCATGGTAGCGTCATTTACTTTTAAAGAGGCGTGGCTCCAAACACTTTTTTGTGTCTGAAAAGTGCATTTTAAAATTACACGTGTACTTTGAATGCTACTTGTGTAGTATTTATTTCACACAGTTAAGATTTTTTTTTTTAAGTTAGTCGGCTCAAAAATATGAAATTTGCCCATTAAAGAAGGTTTTATTTGTCTGCAGCGGCGCATCATTATCAATGATAGGATTATACAGAGGTTTCTAGTCAGTCTCCCCATGGCTACACAATTACTGTAGATACCGACTCCAGCTGGCCGGATTCCAAGAGCGGCTACGAACGGAAACTGATTCTTCGATCATTTAAAAACACACTCGTGATGGGAGTAAAGCGTTTCAACACAACATCTGCACAGCTACCGTGAGAAACCAGATCCACCAGCACATCGACTGGAGAAGACTAAGCAGATAAAAAAGCCAAGTGCTCTCCAAAGTCGTGATATTTAAAGCAGCTGATTTTATTCAGCGGCCCACATCTGCTTTGGATTTCCGTTGAGCGGGCGAGCAGATCCACCTCCTCGTGAGGCAGAGAAAGGGGATTGGTCAAGGTAGCGAGAGATCCTTGTCGGTGACAGTGACGCTCCAACGAGCTCAAAAGGCACAGTAACACAGGCGAACAATCCAAACACACCCCACCAATTTTTAATTTCTTCCATTAGAATTAATTATGAGGCCGAAGGCAATTTGTGTACCCTGTGTTTAAGACTGCCTACTGGATTAATTAAAAACTGGATGCTGGAAAATTAATGTGTGAATTGTTATGCCTTTCTATAATGAGCCATCCCATGCTATTACATAGTACTATACTGTACGATCACCTTCAGGCCTCTGAACACACTAAGGTTCATTAAAGAGCACAAACCTAGGCAACTTGGAGAATGCCAACCTCAGCACATATTCAACACACCAGCAGTGAGACATTTTAAGCTTTTACCCAAAATACAGCACGGCAAAGAAGTCTACAACTAAATTGTTTTGAGCCACAACACACAAGTAAATGCAGTGCCTTGGAAAATTATTCACACCCAATGAAATTTTCAACATTTTCTAACGTTACAAGCGCAAAGTTTGCCACATTTCATAGGAATTTTATGGGCTAGACCAACACAAAGCAGTGCATATCTGTAAAGTGAACAACAATTAATACGTGTTTTTCAAAACAGATTTCAAACACATTTCTAAAAAAATGAGGCGTCCATCGTTATTCAGATCCCCTCAGTCAACACTTCATAGAACCTCTTTTTGCTGCAACTACAGCTGAATTTCTGTCAGCTGCGCATTTCTAGATACTGACAGTTTAGTTTGTTCTTATTTGCAAAATAAGCTAAAAATCAGTCAGATTTTTTAAAGCCTCAGCAGCGGTACTCAGGTGGATCTATTTCTGGACTTTGACTGGGACATTCTGCCACATGAGAATGCTTTGATCTAAACCAGAGATATTCAACCTGCAGCTCTTGAGCCACAAGTTGATCTTTGGATCTTCCACAGAGGTTCTTCATAACTTTTATAGTAAAAAATGTATTGTCATGATAATAATTTTGATTTATAGATGTCACAATAAATGTCAGTTAATGTTTAAAAAACTTATTAAAATGTTAATGTTCCTATTTTCTCCATTGTTTTTTTTTCCACAGGAACAGGAGTAAATTTAGTCTATATGTGAAATTTAGTGGTATAAATCACATTTCTTTAAGTGTGTGGCATCCTTAAGAACCTTGTTTAAAAAAATAATCAATTAATGTTTTTACATGTAGACTTAATTAGAAATTAAGGTTTTTAGCTGAATGATTCTAAAAGTGCCTGTAATATTTCCTTAGATGCATTTATCTTTTAATTAGGTAGAAAAGAGTGTTATTTTTGCATTTTTTATGGGTTTTTTTGAGTATTTATTTGTTTTAAAACCTAAAGAGACAAACAAAATCTTGGATCCTTAAAAGTGGCCAAAGTCTCCTGAAGTGGATATTCATCAAAAATAATGAGTTGTTTTTATGTTGAATTTTCAGCTGTAGGCGAGTTTTATTTAGCTGGATGGAGAGCAAAAAAGTGAGGGCTGATGTTAGTTTTTGAGCACAAAGACATGACTATAATTTAACCAAATCGTCTCTTTTTTGCCACGCTTCCATTTCTGCTTTACATGACCAACAACTGTCTTGAAAACAGATTCTCCCACCTGAGCTGTGGACCTCTATAGCTCCTCCAGAGATTCATGGGCTTATTAGCTGCTCTAGGCAAGTACAAACAAGCATTTAAGTTGACATTTTTGAATGATTCCTTGTATGTCATTTGTTCTTTAAAGGTTGCAAATAAAAATCCACAGCCTTAGTATTTACACTGAGATTAGTTCCACTGGGTTTTATTTTCAGGTATCAGGCTTTAGGGGACTGGATAAAAATGTATTCCGTCTTTGTGTCAGATTTTGAAAACTATCATATTCCATCTACTTCGCGGTTGTGTTCTAACAAATAAAACACAATTCAGTACAACACGCTGAAGTCTAAATGGGTTTACAAAATGTGAGTTGAAGGGCTACGAATGCGTAATGCCGCAGATAAAACGAAACAGAGCAGTAGAAACTTGCGGTGATTTCAAGGTCTAGTGAGAAAATGCTATTTGCTTAAAAGATGGGAAATTAAATTTGTTGCTTTTGACTTGACGTTCCCTTGTCTAACAGAGTATGAAGTGCAGCATCATTGTGCAAAACAAGGCAAAACGCTTGGCTCGGTCCCCAGTGTGTTCACAAGGGGCTTCACACTAACGCCACGGGCTTGAACTCCTGACCCAAGTTTTCAACCCCTCACTAAAGCGTTTACAGTAAACTAATCCTTTTTCCCAGCAACGCCTCTTAGGAATTAAATGTTGTGACCTTATTCTGCAAAGACAAAGGGACAAAACAGAGTCTGTCACTCGGAGAAGATCACAAATTTCTAATCAAAAACTCACATAACCAACTTTTCTCTGGCCAGTGGAGAGCTTCCCCCCACACACAGAGCGTAAATGTGGCTCTGGTGAGTCTGCTTGTAATGTAAAAGGCCTGTTAATTCAACTGCCCACCAGTTAGTCCCTCTCTCATAAGCGCAGGTCTAATGAATGTCTTTAATAGGCCTATCGCCGCATACCACAGTCCCTCTCTCCACATTAAGGCTTCACAGCACACCATGCGCCGCGGTGCAATCTCAGCGCTGGTCAAACGAGGGTGTTAACTACCAGACGGGGACACATACGTTTATATATTTACTTTAAATAACCCCCGCGGGTGTGACCCCTGACCTCCTCGGTAATGTAGGCCAGCAGGAAGAGATTGCCTGTGTGAGTAAGGTTTGGACAAGCAGTCATTAACACTGGACTTTATTGAAATGAGGAAAACTGGAAACACACACAAAGTACAGACTCTTTCTGACCCATATTTCTCCCCAAGAACCAGAAGTTAATGTTTATCGAGTACGAAAAATTATAGGCCAAAGAACAGGAGATGTAACCGTTTCATTCCCTTTGAGCCTTCTTAATGTATTTTATTTATTTTACTGGAATTTTATGTTATCAGCCAGCAAAATGTAATGTGTGTATTTTTATTTCATCCCACTTGAATCCTTAAGTCTTAAATTAAACAAAAGGGCAACCAAATGCCTGCAAAGGTCACACATACAGCTCTGGAAGAAATTAAAGAGACCACTGCAAAATGATCAGTTTTCTGATTTTACTTTTTATAGTGTATGTTTGAAAAAAAATGAACATTGTTCTTTTATTCTATGAACTACTGACATGTCTGCGAAATTCAAAGCAAAAACTTAGTATTTATTTGCAGAAAATGAGAAATGGTCAAAAACCATCAGGTTTTCAGTGCGGATCAGAGGGGTGTTCAATTAATTTTTTCCACAGTTGTATGATAAACAGACTCCACCTGTTTGTAATTTAATCTCAAAAATATGCATAGATATTCTGAGAAGGCATCACGGGTTTGTAGCACATTGGTGAACAAACAGCATCATGAACACAGATGACAGGTCAATGTGTTTAACTTTATAGGGCTGAATAAAAGTCAACACTTTTCAATATTTTCATTGTTAAAAAAAAGAATAACTGCACATCCTTTTTTGTTCTCTTAATCATGCACTGCTGTGTTGGTCAATCATATAGAATCCCAAAAAAATCCACTTGAGCTTTCAAGCAGTATGGAGACTTTTTCAAGGCATCAAAAATAAAAGCAGAGAAAATTAATGCAGGTGAGCACACATAGCTTGTGTTAATTACGAGCCGCTCGGCAGAAGTTGTGCTAAGCGTTTATGTCAGCAGCGTCCTTCATCAATTACATCCCTATGAAATCGCACTGCATTCAACAATATCAATATCCAGGTAATTTCATTTCAAAGGACAGGCAATTAAAGCAGAATTGGGGTCAATGGAACACAAAGCAGCATGAAAGCCACTGACTGGAGCACTTAAAAGCAAGAGAGTGAGAAACGAGGCAACGCAAAGAAAAAGGCTCTGATTGCATTTCACCTGTCAATGACACGCTGCAGGAGCATTACTGTGCACTTGTGTCCGCATGCAAACAGTGCGCGCACAGTTGTCTGAGCGTGCATGCGTGCTCACGCATGTGGCCACTGCGTTTGCGGGGCTCCGCCGTGTGTTCTGCCCGAAGACATACGTGCAGTAATAGAGTGTTGGTGGAGTCAGACAGCTGCCCAGTGCCATTCACAGCTCAGAGCTCCCAGCCTCCACTCTGCTCTGTTCGCCTTCTGATGAGAATTAATGTACTCTGACGTCCCCTGGGAGTCCCCCGCTACCCACCTCCCCTCCAACAGCACGGCTAATGAAGAAATACAACCTTGCCAAAATACTGAGGTAAAGAGAGACAGAGACAACACGAGAAACAGAAAGAGAGAAAACGGGCAGCAGACAGATAATTTGTACAAAGCAAAATAAGAGGGACGATAGTAAATGTATGAATTAAGCTGTTACAGGGGGTGCAAATACATTTTTTAAGTTGGAATAAAAGTATATGACACAGATCGAAGAACACAACCGTGGAGTTTGGCCGTGACCCAGGACGCGTGCCCTGGACGGCCATACCCTGCCCCAGGGCTGCTACAGGCAATGGCTGCCCTGCCTCTCCCCAAGGGGCTCCCTTGACACCAACAGCCCTTCCCCGACACGCAAACACACACACACACACACACTCTTCCGTCCTACTGAGACCTGCAGGTGGATGAGCAGCACAGACAACTGTATTCACAACCCCAAAATAGCAACGGAACGCCTGCTTGCCGGATGTGAGACGCAAGGCGTAAAAGCTGACCATGTCAAAATGAGCGATGGGAAGCATTCAACCAATGTCAAGTAATTTGACACAAATACACACACTCACTCTTGGGGTTATGTTCATATGGTGTCTATGAGTGAAGTTCAGGATGTCCCTTAAGTACGCCGGATTTAGATACACTGTTTACGTCCTTAATACATTAGCATGGATTAGTTATTCCTCTAAGTCCAGAATTACTGAGGAAAAACTTCTAAATCTGATTTGCTGGAGTCTGAACCACAGTTCTGATCTACTGCAATGATTTGGGTCCAAATGTCAGCAAAAATCAGAGCCTAACATAACAGAACCGAATAAAGAAATTATGAATAGTTTTGTACACAAGTACTGTTACTTCCTTGAACTTTCTCATATTTTCTTAAATTGAACTTTAATTATTTATATTGAGATGTTGTGATAGACTAGCAAAGTGTCGCACCTAAACATGAAGTTGAATCAAATTGTCACATTGTTTTTGCGAGTTTTTTTTTTTTTTTTAAATTAAAATATAAAATTTACATTCAACCCCTTTCACCATGACACCCCTAAATACAATTCAAAGCAATCAAGACTGGTTTATAAAAACAATATTCAAGGCTTAAACACAGACTTTTCCTTCCACCTCACAATCACAATGGTTCATTGTGTTCAGGTATCACTTAAAATACACAGATTTATAGCTGTAAAGTAGTAAAATGTGAAAAGCTTAACAGATATAAATACTTTTGCAAGGCAAAGCATCTAAAACTTTGCAAGAATATGAAGATTTTCTAAGTTCAGAAACAAACAAGTACGTTTATACTCACAGCTTCTTGGCCTTGAAAGATTCTGCAAACTCCCTGACGCTGCGCAGAGAAGACAGGTTGCACATCATGGCCTCTGCTCTTGCTTTGTGCTGTTGAGAGAAAAACATATACATAATTGCATAAGAAAAGAGAAAGAAAAAAATACAACAGAATGTTTCAAAAGATTCATTTTCTCATCACTGTCAATGTAAAAGTTAAAAGTTTAGAAGTTAAAAAGGAATAAAACAAGATTCTGTTAAATAATTCAGCTGAATGTGAGAATTAAAATATACTACATTCTGAGTGCATAAATACTGAAAGTGCCCTCTGCAGTTTTTAAAAGAAGAAAATAAATCACAATTATGTCTGTTCAGGCAAAAAAAAAAAGAAACACGTTAGAGAAATCTACTTACAGTCTGGTGCAACTGCTTTTATATGATCCTTTCACATAGAAGAACATTATTTAAAATGTTAGATATTCTGTAGATTTAATGGCACAATATAGGTGTAGTTTGGAAATGACTGAGTAGCTATTTTACAAACAGAAAACAGTTTGCTTAGTTTATTGATAAAATCTAAAAGTGCATGTAAAAGTCCAGGTATGTGAAAGACAAACAGGCTGTACAAGAGTTTTTCTTCTTGCCGCTCATCTTTTATGTCAGGATTTTTTGGAGATGATGTGAACTGAACTAGTCAAATGAAACAGAAACATAAGTTGCTGTGAGTCATTTAACTTTCCCATTTCTTCTGTTTGCTGGAAACCACTGTAGCAAACTATAGTGTTTCTAAGCAAACCTCAAAGACTTAAGGAACTCTGTACGTATAGCCTATGTGTGCGTGTGTGTGTGTGTGTGCGTGCGTGTGTGCGTGTGTGTGGCCCGTCTTATGCCATATGTTGGGAGACAGGCTGAGGATAGGGGCGGAGAAGAGAAAGATAAATGACTTAAAAAATGAATGCATAGCTGCATTTACACACTGCAGAAGACAAGCTAAATATTCATCATCCTCTCTATCACAGTGTAGCGCTCCGCTGCAGGCCAGAGGCCTCAGCTGAGACACGTGCAGGCCTGCAGGGCCACATCTCTTTAAAAACAGCAGAAAACCATGTTTGTCATTTTGTCAACAGAGATCCTCTTTTCTCTTGTCCTTCGTTTATATCGGTGCAAGCCAGGCGAGGTCCAAGGAAGCTCACATGGGACCTTGACATGTGTTAGCACTAGAGCACGTAGCATGAAGTGAAACTGAGCATCCCGCGCACTCTGCTCTCCAAGTTCTACCCTTTCCTGCGCAGCACTCCAATTCCCCGAGGAACGGCATCAGCTCGCATAACACCCGGAAGAGCACTCGGCTCCCAGCCCTGCCAACCAGCGGCATCACCGCTGCTTTGCTGTCAGCCTTTCTTTTTTTTTTTTTTTCCCCACAGATATGAGCTCCTGTATGTGACCATCACTTGGGAATGTCTCCCTGCAAAGCTAAGCATACATGACACTCCCAGCAAGGACGTTCCACGGAGCAGTGAGCACGACGAAAACAACAAAGGGTTAAGAAATGGGATTCTTCAGGCATTTTACTGACACCTTAACTGCCCCGGGGCGTATTCAAACATGCATACCCAGGCACACGCACACACCCCCACATGCACACAACAAATGCAATGTTGTGACTCAAGGGTAAAACCATGCCATCGCACCATTAGCTATGCTTGAATTATTCTCTTGATGCCACTCTATACCATTATACGGATGCTATTACAGAACATTAAAGGGCTGATTATGACTATTATAGATATGATTATAGGGTACCTGCTTATATGATCCGCACACAGCAGTAATCACAGGTGAGAGGAGACAACTGTCTAATTTAATGACTTACAAGTGCAATACGCATTTATACTTCGTGTCCCTTTCACATGGTCCACAAACTCAAGGGAAAGGGGGTTATTTTATAAAAGAGAAAATATTGTTTGTTTTTAATTGTGCATTTTAACCGTGTGACGTTGACTATGTCGCACTAAAAAAAAACTTTTTGGCATAAGAGCGCGCAAAAGTTCTCCGAACAAGGTCAGGACATGCACGCTGTTTGATAATTAGCAGGTCACTGGGAAGGCCTCCTCAACAGGAAAGCTCTTCATGAGTGCATGGCCAGCAGAGAAGATGAGAGCAGGTGTCAGCTTGACGAACATCTCTCCTCTGGAGATGTGGTAGAGAAAAAAAAAAAAGAAAGAAAGAGAGAAGAAGAAGAAATGGGAGAGCGAAGGAAGGATAGAGGGAGGATTTTAGGGGGTCCACTGGAGCAAATCCAGCAGGAAGAAGAAGGTGAGCAGCCTGCTTTGCCCGCCTGCCTACCCTCCCCCTGCAGACTGAAGTCTTGCGAAGAAAATAAAGTTTATTGCCTGGAAAGAAGAGGGGGGAGCATGTAAAAAGCATTAAAGCTATGGAGGTGAACAATTAGACAGATGGCCAGGTTCTGGAAGGAGAAGGAGGAAAAAAAAAAAAAAGGATAGAAAAAGACAGGCAGATCATAGAGATACAATCGTTCAGGGTTTTTATGAGGGCCCTGACAACTTCTCTCCCCTTCAAGGACGAAAGACAGAAGCGAGGTACAGCGATGCCTCTCTGGGTAACTCCCTCAGGGAGCCACAGGAACCGGCTTTAGTCTGCGGAGCCGCGCGCATCCTGTAGCTTGGTCTAAAAACAAACTCCCACGCAGGTTTCTGAGATTTTAATGTGCAGAGTTCTCCGGGCCTCATGGCCAATGTTTATAAATTATGAATAGAAAAGATCAATTTATAGACTTATGATGGATGGATTAAACTTTTAGACAAATAAAAAAAGAAAATTCAAGTCTGGAAATATAAATAATTTTCCACCTCGTCTCTGTCAAACATTGTCCAAATGGGCTGCACATGAAAAAATGATCAGAAGAGAATTTAGACGAATGAACCCATCTCTCACCTCCAGCCATCAAACTTTCAGTACAACAATTTGTAAATGTTTGACTTTTACCTGTGGGAAGGATGAGAACTACAGCACCAATTTATTAACCTCTGCCTGCAAGAGAGAAGGCCGAGATCCTCAGAGCCTCCCCTGGTGCTCCCCTACGGCCTGCGGTCTCTGTTGTGGAGAGAGAGATGGAGAAGGAGTGGAAGGTAGCGCTCTAATACAATTATAACTGAGGCCATCCAATCCAATAAAATGAAGAAGTATTAAAGCAGGGGGAGCTTCATCCTGGTCAATAAGACACTGGGCCACTCTGCTAACTCCTGAAACACACACGTGGGCGTCCTCACACAGACGTGCACAGGTACACACACTTCGCTGACCCCTTTAATAGCACAGCAGCCGCCACTAATGGACGCAAGCAAGTGGAACCGCCAAATAATACACTGTCTTAATGCACTGGACTCAATCTCATCCCACACTCTCCTTTATCCTTCTCAGGCTTCACTCTCATACGTTAACCCCTGGTTCCATTTACCCTCACCTTGTGCCGCTCGCCACCTCGCTGCCTCTTATGGATCGCCAAAGCAGAGGCATCTTTAAAAGGCTTCAAAGTACTCCGTATGTACAAAACACTTACCCCGCTGATCCTTGTTAATCTCCTCAGCCACAATCAAGTAAAAAAATAAAAAAAATTAACGTTTTTGTGGTTTTAACTAGTTTCGCTTCCTGCGAATACGTCTAATGTCGCCTTAAAGTGAGAGGAATGTAACATGGGTGCATCTTAACCAGCAGGTGCAGAGAAAAGGTGTTGGAAAATGCGATGAAAGTGAATGAGCAGGGAAGAGACCATGTGAAAAGGGCACCTTATAAAAGCAATTAGAGAAATGACTTTGAGCCCTTCTTGCTGCTCCGTAGATTAGAACAGGCCTCGGAGGGAGGAACGCAGGGAAACTCAGATCGGCGTGACCTTGTCTGCAACACACCCCGCTAAATTGGCCATCAGCTTTTAAGACTCGTATCACAGATTTTGATATATTTTTAGCAAAACGAAAAAGAGAAAAGAAAGGAGGGGAGAAACTGTGGAACGTGCAGCTCGTATATCATCCTGTCACAATTATGACGTTTGTTCATAAATACCAACCAATCTCCTCTCCACCTGGCTAAGTCACATGCACTTGTGCTTATGCATGCGCCACACAACAACAAAGAAATATGGATACACATCACGTGTGGTGTGTATGCGTGTGTGTGTGTGTGCGCGAGAGCTTCCCGGGCTAAAAGCGAAGAAACATCTGTCCGGGTGCTCCGGAGCAGGCCGGAGAGTTGACCTCCGTGCAGACAAAGAGGCCGAACACACGCGCCCGCAAACTCAGGACCCTCACGTTCTGCACGTTGCAGACACAAACGCGCACAAATAAACAAATGCTCGCGTGCACACACATTTCCTCACCCTCCGACGCGCAAACACAGTGCAATTAATAGGGAGGCAGGTCTCTGGTGAGCAAGAGAAAGTGCCTGTTCAGCACATAGAGGCAGAATATGCAATTTCCTCCAGTTAAGTCTGTATTAAATTGATTTCTTCTTTCTCTGACACGGACTGGGCTTCATCCCCCCCCCTGCCCCCCATAATGAAAGCAGGATAATCTACAGGTTTTCCCTTTCCTGAAATCAAGTTACAAATCAAGCAAGTGTGGGGGCAGATGTGGGGAAAGGTGAAGGAAGGACATGGGATGATTTTCCAGATGAAAAACATGAAGAATGAGGGAAAGGCGTGCCGATACTCCGAACGTGCGCCTGACACACACATAAGGACTCGCACAGGGAGGAAAAGGGCCAGCTTGTGGTTAAGTGCTCACTGACATCCTTATTCAGCGGCGTGCAAAGGGCAAGACATGTTGGTAAACAGAGCATTAATAACTGTAATGAATGCAGCACATCAATTAGTGAGCAGATCAGTCAAACCTGACAAGGAGGCGGAGGCTGCAGACAGAAAGGCAGTTCGACGAAAGGAGAAACTCGTGGATTTTACATTTAAAAAACTGCAAAGGAAAATGTTAGTGTAATGTTTTACAGTAAGTGATTAAAGAAATGCAATTTTATATCTGCTTTTATTGAATCAATAAGAACAGATGCTTATTGGCTTTGTGTAAATTTCTGCAGTCAAATTCAACATTTTTCAACACCATTATTATTTAAATTTCAGACTGACAGCAAACAAAGCACAAGTTTAGCTAAAACTGTACTGAGTTAAAGTGTGTGTGTTATCTTTTTTTTTTTTTTGCAACTTTTCCTTTGAGTCCAAAATTCTTGGTCACAATAATAAAATCAATGTCCAGGTGAGAAATATGTGAAATAGCATGAAAGCAGCACAAAGCAGCAGATAAAGATCACACATATATTCAATCTATCGTTTTTAAATGGTCATTTTTGCAAAGAACCAATCTGCTGCAATCAGTTTAGAGTGTGACATACTTCAAGATGGAGCAGTAACACCGACTATAATCATCCAGGTATTGGATGTGTATTAAAATAATGAATTCATTTGAATTCAAACGTCATCAAATATAAACTTTCTCATGACGGAGGAGGTAGAGGGTGGCTTAAGCAGATTGTTTTAATATTACCTGCCCAAATATTCAGTAAACAAATTCCAGGTGAAGAAACTTGCTCAGAAAAATATCAAGGAAACAGTAAATTAATACATGCAAAAATTAGACACATTATAAAATGCAATTTCAGCTGCAGTACGGAAAATGTGACAATTTTTAAGAAGGATTTAGGCCCAAAACTGAGATTGTTAGTTTTATTAGTTTTTGCAGGAATCCAATATTACAATCCGAAACCTTAATACAAACCTTGTAACTGCGAGCATGTCTGTCAAATATAATTTCCAAGTAGTGCAGCGTTTGCTTACTTTCAGAGTATCGCTTCCAACGTCTCTGTTTTTAATTCTCCTGTTTCTTTTCCTGTTTCAGAGCCAAATCAAGAGAAAAAAAAATCTGCTGCTGTTTAGTTGACAGAGATGTTAGTATAAGTATGTTCAATATTTTCCTGCAGCATGGTGAGCACAGAGGACACAGCAAAATTACCCACCGTGTGTATTAAAATTCAATGCAAATCAAAGAAAGTAGATGCTAAACTACTTTAAATTACCAAATACGAGACTTTTTATATTTCTTGTCATATTTTGTTTTTCAAAATTATCTTTGTATGTCGTTGCTTTTAAAATTTCACAAATAAATTATTTAGAGATGTACATAAACTTTTGCCCACCAGACAATAAATGTATGAACAGCGCACAAAAATCTTAAGCATTTTAAATTCAGTCACGCATAATAAAGTTTGAAGAAATAACTCCTGGTCTATTCACAATTAGGACTAATTTACTTAGCTATCAAAAGAGATGGGTCAGAGTGAAGACAAAGATGAAGACGGGGAGAGGAGGAGGGAGGGAGGGAGGGATGGCGCTCAGGACAGACAGATGAGAGAGACAGAGATGGGGAATGAAAAG
This sequence comes from Poecilia mexicana, assembly GCF_051168715.1. Lineage (NCBI taxonomy): Eukaryota > Metazoa > Chordata > Actinopteri > Cyprinodontiformes > Poeciliidae > Poecilia > Poecilia mexicana. The sequence continues at coordinate 16,063,350 of NW_028263375.1, forward strand.
GACAGGGCGGTCATCATAATTGCAGAGTTTGCTTTTCGGATGCAGACAGACCAGGGCCAGGGGGCCTGCAGCAGGGATCAGATTCCACACAAACACACATGCAAACTTATACACACACACCTAAACTTACACACTGTACACCAACCACTGTGCTTTAAAAAAGCACAGTGGTTGGAAAAAAAAAAAGTGGTGGAAAAAAAAAAAGAACAATGAATCTAATAAAAAGTGTTTTTTCTCTGTAAAAGTCCTCTATTAATTTCACCCCATGTTCAAGGCTAACATGTATATATAACCGTTCTTAGTTTTCGATGTCTGTCAGTGTGTGTGTGTGTGTGTGTGTGCGTGTGTGTCCTGTTCTGCCTGAACTTCGCTTCTCTCACTCCTTCACCCAGGGCAGAGCCTGATCGCATTTACATTAAAAAGAGATGGAGATTTAAATAATGTGTCTATGTTCTCAGAAAGACATCAAGAGATTTTCATCTTTCTCTCCTTTTCCTCTCTGTCTCTTCTCCTCCGTTTCCTCACCCTCTCCTGCTCCCGTCTCCCCCCCTCCCTCATCTCGACCGCTCTATCTCCGCCAGATTCGCAGACTGTGCACATTTTCCCCCGCATGTCTTCAGTGTAACCGATCCCCCTAACAACCAGGATTTTAATGCGATCCATATTGCTCCCTAATATTTCAGATCTCCGAAAAAGCGCCAGCAATTACATATATACACCCAACTTATTTTGCAATTCTGTGCGGGGACTTTAGCGTCTGGCGTGAGCAGCATGAACAGACCGAGAGGCTGATTACATTGAGGTTAGATAACAATGAAGCAGGAAAAACACCCAGGCCGCGCGCATTTCTGGTACACAACTTTCTCTTTAGAGGCGTCAGCAATAAAGCGCCACTCTCTCGACTACAAAATAATTTGTTCTTTTTCTAGTGCTGCGGTAGTGTGATTGCTTTATCTAAACCTGCTAGTTGGAGACTGTTTAATTTTCTCCTGAAACATTCCCGACTTGTATCGTCATCTCTATGTCCCGAGGCCGGACGCAACACCACAGCTCTGAGAGAGAAGCTCACATTTCCTCACACAGCGCGGTGGTGAGCACATCACTGTTCAGAGGTAATAAATTGAGCCTCTTTGATTTGCTACTTTTATTTTATTTTATTTTTTTCCTCAAATCAGCTGTATGAAAACATGAGCGTCACGTAACTGAATAAGAAAAGAATCTTGCAATTAAGAAACATGGAGACCTTTGATGTGAGTAAGTGTGAAATAGACCTTTTGATGAAGGGACGTTTTCACCCTCCTCGGGGTCTTGTCTGCACTTTGATTAAAAGCTCTTTTGTTTGGAAATATCCTAAAGTCCGAACGGTTTTTCATGTTTTCAGTGGAAACAAGAAATTGCGTAATTATGTCTTTCTTGGAAATTTAAAGGCTTTTTTTTTTTCCTGTGTTGTTTTGAGTCATGAGTGGCATACATGGAGGAGGGACTAGGAGGGATCCAAAAGTATTCATACCCACTCAACTATGAAATATTAAAATTACAAATGTTTAAAAAGCACACAGGGCCCACTGATCCACACATGTAACCTTACATGAGGTGGAATGATTAAGAGAAAAACAGTTAGTGGGTTTGAGGTTGGATATTTATTGGTGTATTGATCTAAAAGGGACTCATTACTAATCTAATCTCAAATCAGGAAAGCAGCTGTGAGGCTCTCAGGAGCTCTGGAGGAGCTGCAGAGATCCACAGCTCACGTGGATAATCCACTAACAAGATACAAATCAGTTAGGCACTCCACAGATCTGGCCTTCATCGAAGACAGACACCGTTTTAAGTTTTAAGTCTCAATCAAAGTTTGTCAGAAGCATTTTACGGGGAACAGAAAACATGTGAATAAAAATACTCTGGCTAGATGAGACCTTTCTTCAGCAAAACATGCAAAATGCTGCACGTGGATTAAATCTACCACTAAATATCACCTTGAACACACAATCCATGGTGGTGGCAGCATCATGCGGAGGGATGCTTTTCTTCAGCAGTGATAGGGGAGGCTGGATACTAGAAAAAGAGCCTGTTAGAGGCTGTAGAAGACTTCAGTCTAAACACCCTGAACAAACAGTCACAGTGGAGAGGTTCAGATGAAAGCACACGCATTGTAGAATCCTTCATTCAAGGTCCTGAGATTAATCTTTAAAATTTTACGTTTATAGGTTCTGCACAACCAATTGTACTGATCACTTTAGCAACATTCTGTAAAGAAGAATCGGCAGACATTTCTGTCTAAAAACTTGAAATTTGGCTGTAAGAAGTAGTGAGAGGGTAGAGTACACACATATGCCACACTTTTCAGACTTTATTAATTTAAAAAAAAGTTCATTGTTGTCCTATGAATATGAAACTCCACTAAATTTAAATTTACGATTGCAATGTGAGAAGATGTGACAAAAGGGCTGTAAATACTTTTGAAAGGCCCTGTTTTACAATGCGCATGAAGCAGGGGCCACCTTCTGATACATTTATTGTTATTATTATTCAGATTCATAAGGAAATTCATTAGAGCACAGTTTAGATCATCTTCTGTGCTTGCTGATAAAGGTCACACAGTTATGCATTCTGCTAAAGTATTACACAAATCTGAATAATAAGAATATCATCATGGTGTTCAGCGTCTCGTCGCCTAGTAACAGCCTAAACGCATCTCGTACAACAACATAATAAATGCATCACGTGACCTCAGCAAAGGCCGGAGGTCAGCGAGATGAAGATTGTCAACGGACCCGAGGAGTGACAGAGAACAAATGACGCCTTGTAAACAAATTAAATTATTACTTTAATTCATGCAGTCTGATTAAATTTGCTGGGAGAAAAGTCCTTCGCTGGGGAACCTGAGGAACGAAGGCAAGGCGGAGAGGAGGGAGGGCAGAGGAAGCTTTCTTTACCATCACCTTGTCCAACAACAGCTCTGGCACCAAAGAATGAAGTAACTGCATTAACAATGTTGATAATCTCACAAGAGCGTCATCCTTTTGTCTTCCAGGTAAACGTATTAAACTTTGGATAAATTCCGTTAGTATTGGAACGCCAGGCTGAAATTATAGCCTGGTCAATAAGGAAACGAAATTCTGTGTAATCTAAAAATCCTGAGACGTTTCAATTGTTGTGAATTAATATGAAAATGTGAAAACCGGCACCTAGAGCTGAAGAGATTTCAGAAGACTGTGCAATGCCTTAGAAAACTTTCACATCCCTTGAACTTTTGCAGATATTCATTTTAATTTAACTTTATGTCATGGGCCCACACAAAGCGGTGTATAATTATACAGCCCCCTTCTCTGATGCCACTAAATAAAGTACAGCGCTACCAATTGCCTGATTAGTAATTGGCATCTACTACTGGTCAAGTCAAAGTCAGAGGCTAAAAATAACTCAATAACTGGTCCCAATAAAATACACAGAAGCTTGTTTTTGTCATGTGACAAACTGTGAAAAAGTTCAAAGGGTACAATTACTTTTGAAATGTAATGGCCAAACACAAAAGCCAATTTCCTCCAATCCATCCTATAACCTTAAAAAAAACTGAATTAAAAGACTGGTATTTAGATTGGTCTATCACCCAAAGCAGCGATAGGTCTCTCCTCAGTTTGCTCCTTAATTCCATCAGAGTAATCCCACGTTATTGCCCTCTAACAGTACCCTAAACGAAGAATAAAAAGTTTGCTTCCCTCTAGCAGTGTATTACCAGGAAACAACAGGCCCTCTCCTCATTAAGTTATAGATATAAATGCTCCAAAGCATGAAATTACCCCCGAGCCTCCCTCTCCAAATAACCTGGTTTGCAAACAAATGATCCGAGCACAAGCAGTAAAAGGCAGATTATTAAAATAATAGGAGGGATTTAAATTTGCATCCACAGAACAATTCAGCAAAGGACTGCGCAATTACTCCTCCCCTCCTCCTCCTCCTCCTCGCCGGTTCACTCCACCTTTCTACCGGCAAAGCCCAGAGTCCCTCACACTTTATTGTGTCCATCTGTTCCTCCGAAGAAACACAAGCACATTTTGGTGTCTGCAGCTGTGTTTTCCATTTGTGCTCAAATATTGCAGCATGTGCGTTACCAATGTCTGTTTCCCTACTAAAAACGAAATCCTTTCTGCACCCTTGTACTTTGTTATTCTATTCGGCCCTCCCTTGAAGTCTGTGATTCTCCTCTGCTATGATAAATATCTAACTTTACCTCGAGACAATAACAGTCCCTCCTCCTATCCTGGAGTAAATGGGGAACGATGAGAGAGTGAGGTGAGCAGGAACGGACGAGGCTAAGGGTGCTCAGGTCTGCATTACCTCTGAATTATGGCCTCCATTTGCATCTCAATCAGCCTCTTTAGAGAGCCCACCACCTTTGTAACACCCCCATCACACCGAAGCCACCTTAGGTAATCAGGGAGATTTAGGGGGACTGGCAGCCTACTGTGGGCACCCGCTGGCTGGGGTTTGCAGCTCATTCAGAGCCCCTGGTCTCACTAAGGGCCCTCTGGGCCACATCCAAACACAGGAGAATGGCAGCACTTAACAAGACCGAGGAAGACCAAGACAGACGGGCGGCAGGAACAGGCCATAAAGCAGAGGGAAAACAAAGCACCCATGTGATTATAATAGATCTTTCTACATAGGTGTCTGCATAGCGCTCCATCGCTGCCTCATTAAGACAGGGGAGGAAAGGAGAAACTTGAACTTGTGACCCCAGGTGAGAACATTTTATCACAGAGCGAGAGTGGCATTGACACCCTCCCAGCGCACCCCTGCAGCAGAAACTGGTTCTCTGACGTGTAATGGGAGTCCTAAGGCCAGAAACAACCCGACACACACACTAGCACCACTACATGGTGTGATTTGCAGATAGCTAATGCTCCACTTGAGAGTTGCCTCTCTAGTTAGCGCTGTCTTATGGCTGAACCGTGCTAAGGTATTATTACCCACAGTCAGCCCTATTGATATTGTGACTCCGGCATCTGTTCACCTCCTTGTTACTGCCTGAACCCGAGCACAGTGTCCTATCTGACTGTGTGCATAGCTTGTGTTAGTGTGTTTGTGTGTCTAAGACCTCTGGGCTACAGCGCAGTCACTGTACACAGAAGAAGACAACAGGCTAAGGAAGCTAATAGAGAAACACTGAACACACCAGGGGCCTAATCAAGTGTGAAGGAGTCGTACCCACAGGTCCAAATCCCTCTCTTACACAAACACTCCGGCCTTTCTTCCTCGTCTCTAATCTCACTGATGCCCAACACTGCCTACAATGATAACAGATTGCTCAAAGGTTTTGGGAAATAAAACGTACAAAAGCAACAAAGATAGGAGGAGAGGAGGAAACCAAACTTCACAAGCAAATACAGATGGCTCAGGTGAGCAAAGAAAAAAAAAAAAAACTGAATGTGGAGATCCAGAAACAGGAGCTGAGCTTCCAGTTATCAGAATCAAATATTAGCGGAGAGGAAAAAAAAAACTAGGGAGTGGGCAACATTAATCAAAGCGTTCACCTAGTGGGCAGCCATATGGCAGATCAGCACGCCAACTGAGCAAACTTGCTGATCTTCAGTAACAGAGTGCAATTAATTCCACTGCCTGCATTCATCTCTCCCTCACACGATGAAGGAAAGGGAGGCAGAAAAGAAGGAGCGTGTACAGAGGAGGGTTTGTTAGGACTCTTTACTCTTCCACATCAACTCTTTTTTTATCCTCGTGCTTACTTGGAGCAGAGGAATCAAACCCAAGTGATAAATGAGGTGGACATGAGGGCCTCGGGTAGCTCCTGTGGTGATGTTGGGGGGAGGGACAAAAGAAGTGAGTAATTAGGAAGCTAAGAGAAGATATAAAAGAGAGTGGGAAGGGGATTAGCATGTAAGAACCATCCAATGCTTTTGTAAGGACTTTAAGAAGTACTTGTGTTTTTAGATTATCTTAGAATTAAATTCTGCTTATGAAAGACAAAATAAAGTAGTAGAATGTTACTACAAAACTGGAAGGCATGTACAATACCACAAATAATATATATATATATATACAGTCCCACTAGCATTATATATTGCTAGAGCTAGCGGGAGACCATTTCTCCCGCTAGCATTGGACTCGCGCGTTTGTTTTGGTTGAATTTACCCAGAATGACCCCTGCTAAAGTCTGCTTCGTATTTTTGGAGCGGTCTCTGGCCCGCTTGGCAGCAGGGCAGGGATGAAGCGACTTTGGTTACTGTCAGAGGAATCTAATTTCAGTCGTTTGCTTTCAGCGACTCTTTTGGTCATTATCCAGACGTCATGACAATAGGAAAGGGCTTAACTATAGAAAGGACAATAAATAACGTGAAACACAATAAATCAGAGAAACACCTGCATTATTGCATACAAGACCTAAATCCATCTATAAATCACACGTTCCATCCTGCCGTCACTTGTGACAAAGAAGCCAAGGTACCACTCATCCAGCAAGAGACTGATCCAATCCATCCTTTGAGTACCATGGCCTCAGACTTGGACGAGATGATTCTCATTCTTTTGCCCCTCAAAATAAACAGAAAATGCTACACATGCTTCATGGCTTATTTGTAATTAGTATAGAACAGATCTCTGTTTGCTGGAATAGTTCGCCCTAAAAATACCTGATGTTTATATTCTAACGAAATCAGTAGATGAAGTTTGAAAAGGCAAATCTTTTCCATACTCATACTTTTTCGTTCCATCCTTAAGCACACTTTTCACGACTCCGTAAGAGCTCTGGAGAAAAAGGCAATAATTTTTTGTCGATGCAAGTCTAAAAATAGGGTAACTTACGCATTTGGCAGCTAAGTCATAAAAATATGCAGATTACCCTCAGAATCCAATCTCGACAAATTTCGATTACAGTCTTTCTCTGGAAGATTAAACAAACTAAGATCTTTTTATTGATATATCATTTCATTAAAATGTAAATTAAAGGCAAAAACAGGATAATGATAAGTGATATTACTCACAATCATTTCTTTTTCTTCAGCTGGATAGAAGAAGCTACACAGGGAAGATGGCAAGGTAAAGAAAAACAGAGCCAGACTGCATACAAATACCCTCATACCTCTCTCACAGCTTTTGGGTCTTTGTTAAATTAGCTTCTCCCCTGACTCTTCATAAAAACTAATTTTCCTTAGCTGCAATTTTGTAAAACTGACTCCTCCAAATGAGTTGTGAGCATGTATTCCCTCAGCTCTCTTGTCCTAACAAATATACTGCAAATGTTATCTCATGTCCATTCGTAAGTTGGTGCATCCCATAGGCCTAGTCACTATACCACCCGTACCAATATCATAAACGACTGCAGTGGAAGGCTTCATTAGGGCAGCAATGCCCCTCTAACCCCCATAATCGGGGTATTTTCCTCAAGCACAGTGGGATGGCACTTTATGGTCCAAGTGGGGCTCTGTTAATGAGGAAGTGTACATGTCTCTCCATTTCCTGTCTAGTCAGTTTCTGCAGTTTCTATAGCTTGGACTATTATAATAATAATATGGCTTTTTTTTTAATGAGGTATATTTATCTTGATCATAAATCAAACCCCACAAAGTCACACACAGAAGGATCAGAAACACACAGCCTTCCACAAAGAGAGGCTAAACAGGATGCAGCTCAACATCGACATTTGGAAAATGGGAAAAATATTTTGATCTCCTAAAAGATTGTTCATTGCACTGCACCACTGCACTTCACTCCACTCACAAGATGACATATTTTAAACACAAAACTGCTTTTCTCCAAGCCTCTTTTTTTTTTTGTTAAGTGGAATATTTTTCTTGAGTGGATATAAAACTTATATATGTTTTCATATTTTTAGATAGAGTGCATGGTGTATTTTTACACTGAACTGTTTTTATTCTATTGTTTTTTTTTATTTCTGTTGCTTTCATTTTGTACTGTCCACTTTTATCTTATCTTATTCTAAAATTCTGCTGAATTTTTTTTGATTTAGCTACAACAATCTCTTATCACAAACAATTGGTGTGTCTGAATCACCAAAATATAAGTGTTTTCATGACCTCATAAAGAAACTCTGCCCAGATGAGTCAACAAAAGTCCTGAGAAACCATCCAAGATTCAGTTAAGGGGCTTTTCTTTGTTCTTCTGCTTTTCCTGTAAAATTCCTGCCGGTCTTTGTTTTGATTACCCTCTATGTCGTGGACGTGGTAAATGAAAGTTAGATTTTTAACTAATTTATTTAGTATCCTAAATGTAAATTTCTTTAGTCACATCATCCAACTATTAGCCTGAAGAAGCAACGTTTTAACTTGTGCTTTTTTCATTATTTATTTGTGAATCTCTTGTAAGAAGACTTTAGTGTGATCAGTTACATTAATTACTTGCTCCTAGTTTTTTTTTCCTAACATCCTTAGGCAAAATCTAATTATCTTTGAGTGATAGTAAAGAAATCTTAATCTGAGAAACATTCAGAAATTCCATTGCTTCTCTAAATTTGAGACAGAAAAGAAAGAATCCCGCCCTCAGGCTGACTTCTGATCGATTATAAGATTGATATATTCATGCAGATTAATAGTTTAATGTGGCTTATTAATGCTTTAATACTTCAAGCAGCCTGGCCTTAAACTAGCATGATGACAGCTGAATTACAGCTAATGTCGCAGCAAACACTTTCTCAGAGTTTCCACAAATACTCTGCTTTTTCACATTCTGCTCTCGGCCCACTCAATCTTTTCAATCCCTTTTCTCCACACCTCTCATCCCTCGCTGTACCTGACTGTCCTCCTTTCCATCATCCCCTCTTCACTCCCAGGCCTCGTTGACATTAACCTGGAGCACTCACATTTTCCCATGGTTCCCCATGTTACTCTCCACATGTCAGAGCGGGAGGCTTTATGGCCCACATCCATCAGCGTCACATGCCAGGATTTATGGGAGATGGAGTCCAAACTCAATAGCTCTGAATCAGTCCTGATGAATCCGACCCCTGGGCCGCCGTGTGATTTAATACATGAGCATCTTAGCCCCTCGCCCCCACATAACCCAGCCTCCCTCCCGCTTCAAGCCCTCTCTTCACTCATACTCGGTTCCCGCCTTTATCCTCCTGGCAAGTCTTCCACCTTGTCAATCACTGGAACCAAAAGGAGATTTCTTTTCAAGGACTATTGGGGCAGGTTAACAAAATCACATAGACGTACATGTGTTCAGGAAAAAGTTAATGCCGCTGTATTAACTCTCCAAGTACAAGTAGATACTAGCAACCTTTAAATTCACATAAAGATGACAAGAGCAAAAAGATGTAAGGGTATTAAATTTACTTAAATTGAACTAGTTGTTTATTGTTGACTGTAAACTTTTCTAGACTTTCTAGAATTAGCCAGAATACGGTTTGTAAAGTTCTTCTGGGGTGCAACAGGATCACAGTGTACTCCCCATTAGTTGTGATGGAGGGTGACAGTTCCCCCAGCTGTAGTTAGCATGTTCAAAACCGCAATAGTAAAATTGCTGTGATTCATTGTTGCAGTGGCAGCATGAGTCCTCCATGGAGAAAGCTGGTAGCAGCAGTAGTAGCTTCTCCGTTACATAGGGCTCACTTGCACCTGCATGGATTGGTCATCGGAGAGCTGGAAGGAGCTGCTGGCCTCATGCCAAGGCTACATCCTAATCACGCTCATGCTAAGCTGGCAGCGCTCCAAGTAGCCTAATTTATTGTAACGTTTGGCACTGCATTTGCCAAGCACATAGGGCCCCGGAAATGCTCGACAAGTAACAAAAAAGAAATTCATCAAGCGACTGAAACGGACCCCATGAAAGAAACTAAAGCAAAAAAAATTGCCCCACCTGGGCTCCACAAGGAAGAGGACTGCCCAAGAATGTTTTTAACCCCAAATGACCTCTAGATGTTAAAGTTAAAGGCAACTCATTATAGAACAAAAAGGAGCACTAAAGCCAGATACCGCTTTTCAACAACCATTCATAATATCTTTTACCTTCCCAAAGGATTGTGCTGTGCTTTACCTTTTATTGTTTTTAGTAAAAATAAAAAGAGTTCGCAGTTAAGATCAAACAAAAACAAATCTAAAATATTTTGTTTCTATTTCCTTTTGATTCCTGGAAAGCACTTTGTGTTGCCTTGTTGCTGAAAATGTGCTATATATCTGATCAAGATTTATTGATTTCCAAATGAGTCATTAGGTATAATCGAAAAAAAAAAAATCAAAACAGAAAAAGGAAATAAAAATCTAAATAAGAGTTCAGAATATTTTACAAGCTGCCACAGAGAATGGCTAAGAATTTCACAAAAGGAGCAGCTAAAATAAAACTTTCTATATCCTCCAAATACAATGAGAATTTATAAATTCCAAGTTCTGAAAGCAAATGTTATTGTTTGACAAAAATATTAACATTAACAAAGCATTTAAGACAGATTTTAATTTATGGTTGAGTCCACTAATTTCAGAACAGCCAAACACTTTTTACTTCTCCGGTGTTTTTCACTATCAAATTAAGAAAGTGAAATAAAAGGTGTTAAATCAAACAATGTATTTGGAGTTTGAATTGAAGCATAACAGTCTGGGAAAGGTTTAATTATGCTACAAACTACTATTATAATATGATAAGTCAGATATTGTTTATGAGAAGCAATCAGGGAGTGTGAGCGTTTATTTTTTTTTGTAGAAGTTTTATGTTACATATAATATAAAATTAAGTTTTTCATAGACAATTTTTTCTGACTTTGGAAAAAAAAGAATTGATTTTCAGTCCCTTTGTTGAAAGTTGAAAATAGTGTGATTCTTGTTTTTTTCTATCATAAACCCAAAGGGTGAGTTGGCCAGTGTGCAAAATACCATTTTAGTGTCAACAAAGGAATTTTTAAAGAGATATTAACTTAAAATCTGCTATGTAGTAAATTATCAATTTGATGACAGAGGATCAAGTTTTGTTTTTTTTGTTTGTTTTTTGGTTGACTCTAGCGGTCTTTATTTGAAAGTAGTTCGACAGGAAACTGGGCAACAAGAGAGGGGGAAGACATGCGGCAAATGTCGCCAGGCCGGGAATCAAACCTGCCACCACCGCCACGAGGACCAAGGCCTCAATACGTGGGTCGTGCTTTGCCCCTGCGCCACCACAGCACCATCAAGTTCTGTTTTTATTTTTGCTCAACTTATTCTAGAAAACAGGATCTTCACATTCAGTTTATCTAAGGTAGAAAGCTGTATTAGAACTGGATAGAAAAATGAGAGAAAATGGGCAAAATCCAAAGAAAAACATTAAAAGTGCATCATAAAGGCTGAAAACCTAAATAAAAAATTGCAAAAAAGAAAAAAAAAATCTTTAGAATGAATCTAAAGAAATTAAAAGTGGTTTCAAACTTCTGCTGTAACTATTCTTACTCTTGGGTTCTCTAACCAGATCCATGAGAGGACATCACTGTTGGAGCCCCTGAAAGTTTGAGACGACACTCTTCCACGTCACGGTCCACCGCAGAATTAATCAGTGCGGCTGCGCTGGTCTACATATATATAGCGCTGTGACTTAGGGAATTAGTGGTCAGAGGTTAAACTGTGTTCACTGGCTTACGGCACACTTTATTACACAGTTATTTGATATATTTACCAATCCCGAAACTCGCTCCGATATGGAGCTGGTTATCTAAAACCTCTACAGTAGCACACACACACTGACACACACTTCTCAGCTGGAGGACAGGAAATAATATTGCCCTGCGGCCCCCCAAACAGGCATGAACCCTAATAAATGCTTCACACTGAAAGAAACAGTGAGGTAGTTCCGACACCTCTGAGCCTCCCCCAGCGAATACATTCAGAGCTAAGCCTGGTCACAGGTCAGGAGAGCTTGTAGCTCTCTGTGGTAAAGGGAGCATAGCCGCTTGAACCTGTAATATGCTCCTCTCTCCCCAGATGCCACTTGTTGGGGTTTTAGTGCAGGGGAAATTACACCTGCTCCCTGTGTGTCGATGCGCGTCTCAGGCTGAAACCAGGGGCTGCGCAACTATAAACACAAACACATAAGCAGGCCTCTAGGCCTGCAAAGGAGCGCAGACAATTCGGTATTAAAGGTGGAGCTGGGGACGGTTTGTCAGCGAGTCGTGCGCGTTTATTTCAGAGCAACGCCGATGAACAAAACACTTTATGGGTTTGTGCTTCACACACCATTAAAACACAGGCTCCGCTTGGAAAATATGAGCAGAACAAACAGATTAACATTCCTCTTCTACATCTAGGAGTCCTGCAGGAGGGCTGGCACACAGGATAAAAAGAGAAACGGATCTGACCTGGCTTTTTCCGTCCAAATAGCAGGTGCGGGGTAAAAATAACTTGACACAGTGGCTTATTTATACTGTTGACACAAGATCAATGAAGCTGTGTAGGATTAGGACGCATTATTTCTGTACTGTAGGTCTGAGCATTTGCAAGTGAGCAGGCTTAATCATAGTTAAAATGGGGCAAGCTTTTTAATCAAAAAAAATAAATAAATCTTCTGCAAAAATAAACAACATGCAGCCTCCTCGGCGAGCCAATCACCAGGTGAAGGATGATCCTCGAAATGGGTTGAAAGAGAATGAAACTAATAAAAAGCCACTGTATCAACGTATCACAGTTAAGCATTAGTCACGTGAGGGCAACTATACGCCACAAGCCTGGTGTTCGCTAAATGAATCCTTCTCGTCCTCCGCCTGATTTATGGACCTGTAAAAACACACGTTGTTTTTAATCTACTGCTGCCTGAATCTGCCTCACTAATGAAATGTGGATGTGAACGTGTGGCATGTTTACACGCGTCCATGTGTGTGTGCGTGCGTGCCTGTGTGTATGTGTGTGTGTGTTTGATAATTATATATGGGCTGAAGTCTGATTCTGTGAACATGAATTTTCTCTGTGATAAATATGCATTTGGTTATGCAGGCCGATTAAGCTGTAAACCACAGTTACAAAACACACAGATATGCAAACATGGATGTGAAATTCACAAAAAAAAACATGAACACAACTCCCCAGACGCTCATCGCAGCTTCGCCCGGTGCACGACTGTTCGAAAGCCTGAGGCACTTCAACAAGAATCAATCTCATGAAATCCCTGACAAAAGAGCTGGTAAACGGAAGATAAGGGTCAGACATTGACACATTTAGGTGTGTCCAAAAGATGCAGTTAAAGTGTAACTATCCCGCCTGTGAAACCCTCCAACCACAGGAGGGCAGCACTAAGGCAGTTGTAGGCCAGATGTTGCCACACAAATTTCCATGAAAATATTACAGTTTGGACAGTAAGATACAGATAGGATTTTAAAGCACCAATTTATCGTTTATCTGCAAACAAAAGTTGATCTTGGGTTTAGTTACTCTTTAAGGTGTTCAAAAACTACAGCGGTAAGCAGTTATGGGCAGGATCAAACATTTGACTCCGCCTCCACAACGTTCCAGAAGTAACAATTTATAGCAGAATATCTGTAACAAACAAATCTGGAATTTACATCATACCAAGGTACTGGTACACCAGAATAACAGTGCATTTCTTTCCATTTTATGCATTCAAACAGGAACAAAGATTGAATAGAGGTTGTGCCCTTGGTTTAATGTGACACAAACTGTACTGTAGCAAAGTACTAAAAATGGGATGTTCCTGCAGCTTTCAAAAGGTTTTCTGTGCGCAGTCGTCATATGCGTCTCTTCACCTTTTAGAATGTGACCCCTAACAAACTCTTGCTAAGTGTTGGTAATAACATTTAATGCTCTGTGCCGTCCTCTTTGTCTGTCAGATGCTTCAGCAACTACCTGGTGTCAACATCGCTACACTCATCCCATCTGAATACTCTGTCATCCTTCTAGACACATTAGTTGCTTGCAAACTGCACTGCTTACAAACACATCACTATGCAGACTGTTTGTCAGTAAGTGCATCACCCATTATAAAACAATACAAAGGACATTAGACATTTTATTTTTCCCAGAGACACCAAAGAGAGAGTTAAGTCTAAGCTCATATGAACTTAGTCCGAGGCTCTGAGTACTTGTGCAAGGAGAGAATGGTATAATTGCAGATAAATGTTATAGCCTTGTTGCCAGATGGTTTTTGCAATCAACATGACTGTGTTTTCGTGTTTGGCAGACAGCAAGTAGCCTCAGTCTATTTGGCTGCAGCTTATTACAAGTGGCTCATCTCTTGATTTGAAACATTAGAGTGCATGCTGGACTTGTCTCTCTGTGGTCAGCACTTCTCAGACTTCAATAAAAACATTCTCTGCTGGCAGAGGGAAGAGGAGAGAACGAGCCAAAGAGATCCAGGCAACCTCTCACCTCTCCCATCATAAGAAGCCCCTGGTCCCAGGGCTACATGTACTCCTTTCACAAGGAGAAGCGAAAGAGAGAGGGATGAGGATCTGTCAGATTCAAACAACAAAGAGGTGCCGCCTCACACATCCTTCCTCGGCCTGTCCCCTTCAGTACCAGTGACATCATTTAAATCATTTAAATCCTTCCCAAACATGACCCATGGCGAGTGACCCATCATGCCAACGCTCGCACCTCCTTGTGAGACAGCTGCTGAACTGCTTATTTAGCAGAAAATATCAACGGACTAACTGTGTGATTTATTCAAAATTATTCCTCCACGGTGCTCCTTCACTCAGAGCGTTCGCCCATAGTTCATCGTGGTCCAGGCAATTAGGAGCAGGCCACACCTCTACAGGAGACAAAGCACCTGGCTGTAGCAGACAGACATAAGGAGGAGCGGAGGCGAGCGGCGAGCGGTTTTCCACGAAGGGCTGGAATAACTAAGCAGAGGAGCGAGGGAGAGGGAGAGAGTGAGGAATGCAAGCAAGGCACTTTAGGATTCATTTAGGTTCCCCATCTCCCTGGTCACTTTATTAGCAGTCTGGGAAGAGTGATACATGTCCCAAAGCTATGCAAAATGCATAATCAAGCATTTAAATAAACGCCATGTGGATGGGTGTGGGCACCGTGCACGTGCGTATGTGTGTGCACCCGGGCGTGCACGCGGACTTTTGTTGCACAATGACGTGCATGCTAAAAATGCTTACTACTGGAAAACTTCAAGGTGTTCAAGACTTACACTTTTGGACAAACGCTCTGTGCTACACTTAGCCTCGTTCAGTATTCCCACAAGCGGCATTGAAGCAGCCGCCCCCTGTAATGTAAAGAAATGTTTAGGAAAGTATCAGAGTCACTCTGTAAAGAATTCCTCATCCTTGTGTGGTTGCGTTTTGAAGAATATCACAGTCAGGTAAATCAGGTGTAAAAAAAAGAAAAACGGGGTGGGGGGATTTCCTCCTCAAATTGAAATCGCAATTGCACCCACTTTCAATCCATCTTTCCCCCTCTCTCAGTATCAAGATTAGATAGGAAACAGTTGAGGACATAGGAGCCTTTTTATTCCCAGTTCAACGACAGACTGCGCGTAGAAAACAAACAAGCAAATAAAGAGAGATGGGAAGGTCTCCCTGGAGAGGCAGACTCATGACACCAATATGCGAGGAAAGAGGCAGATTTTAAAAGTACCTTATTCTGCAAATAAGGGGAGAACCGGTGCTCCTTTGGTGATTTACAGGATGCGATTTGGAAGCAGACTGGCAGAAGGGAGGAAGGTGGCGAGGAAGCCACACTTGAAGCCTTGTTCATATGACAAAAGTGAAAGAAAATCTTATTAAAGATGTCAAAACATTTAAATTGGCAGTAAAATAACATTGGCAAAAAATAAGAAAAGTTTAAGTTACAATACTGTAAGACATAACAGGGATTAACAATGATCTAGTGGCACTATGGGCCTGCTCAGTGACCTGGGAAATAGGTTTCCTTTTTCTTGATGATTTTAGGGGGAAAAAAAAGAATAAAAAATGTCAGAACCAAAAGGTGAGTGGAGAGGACGCAAGTCATTGTGCAAGGGAAGTTACAGGAATGGTGGCAAAAAAAAAAAAAAAGAGCAGCATCCTGAAGCCTGGAGGGGTCACAACTAACCAGGTCAGCATTTCATACATGTCACTTCCTGTCGGCCTCAGCGAGAGGAGCGTGGCTGTGGTGCGGCGTGGCATGGTGGCCGGTGGGGAAGAGGGCCTGTCCGACTGACACATGAGGTTACACAGCAGGCAAATGGACAAAGGCACGGACACGAGTGACGCTCTGCTCTCCCGGTATTACTATTCGACTTTTCATGTCAAAATATAATTGTCCAGATTTATTCCATGCAGTTTTTTATACATTTTCAACATATAAATACTAATGTCGATTATAAATTTTAGGCAGAGTTTTCAGATGGCTGTGCAAATTTCAAGAATGAAAAAAAAAAAATCAGCTCAAATGAGGCATGAAAGATAACAGAATGATAATAGACATAATCATGTGCAAAGGTAAAAAAAATAAAATTCTTGAACTTAGTCACTTTCCCATGTTGGCCAAGATCAATAAACAAGTGGTATTATCTTATAAAGTATAACATCCCAAAATATAAACAGATACGCAA
The DNA here is from genome assembly GCF_051168715.1 of Poecilia mexicana. Lineage (NCBI taxonomy): Eukaryota > Metazoa > Chordata > Actinopteri > Cyprinodontiformes > Poeciliidae > Poecilia > Poecilia mexicana. The sequence goes on from NW_028263375.1 coordinate 16,079,835, forward strand.
TACCATAAACATGTCTGATAAAGAACAGCAAGTATTTTTCTCAGGATAAATGGCTGCCGCCTATCAGCTCCGTCTTGCTCTGCCTCTATGCCCTGTGTTAATGCTGCTGTTTGACATTGCAAGCAGCAGGCTCTTTTCTCCCCTCCCAGCAGCCTCGGTGGACGCCGAGCTTTAGCCTAATTGGTTCCAGAGCAGACCCTGACAGAACCCTCCTCAGCGGCATGCAGCCACATTAATACCCCCCGCCACAAACACAGACGCACACACAAACAACAAAAACAAGCACAGCAATCAGCGACTAACTCGCTAATTAACGCCCTTACAAAGCATCTCATTAGCATGTGCTGTACAATGGGGCAGTGGGGGAAATGAGCATTTTGGATTAGCAAAAAGGGAAGAAATTACAAAATAAGACAGTGGAACAACAGTGAATCTGTGCGCGTTGTATTCCACTCAGGGGGCCAAGGGCTTTGGTTGGCCCACAAAGCAGCACCCTGATTCTCTGGGGAATCCATTACAGCTCTCTGAGGAAGACATTGGAGGGAAGATAAGCATAATTTTAAAAGCAATCGGTAAAAAAACTAATCTCCGGCACGCAGGCAACGCTTTAGTTGTTAACCAGCAACTTAACCTGCTAGTGCTGTGAGTGGAATGGGAGATGGAAAGGTTAGGGGCCACGAGAGAAAGTAGGCAGTTACAGCAAAGGCCAAGAGCTGCAGAGATGAAAGGCTTGAATCCTAGTTAAAGCTAATATAAAGAGAGAGACGCCGGGATGTAAAACATGTTATGATTAATGTAGTTAATCAGTGTTTCAGGCTATACAAACATATGTATGTTTTGGCTTTAGTTTTGGTTTCACTGCTTCACACTGTGGTTTTCATGTTACTTCAATTAATATATATATATATACACACACACACACACACACACACAGAAACTTTTTAACCTCATGAAGGCAGTGAGAATCAGACCCCTTCTCTGTCTTTTCGAATTCCCCAACATCCTGCAGGAAAGGTCTGACCTGACAGCTGCAATGAGACAGCGACGGAGATCAAATACAATGTTATCTCTGTTAATTCTATGCAGAATTAATTAGTTTTAATCTGAAGAGCAGCAAGGATAACTCATAAAAACCGTGGAAAAAGGAGGGGGACATACAGCTCAGGTGGGAGAATTTGTAGAACGACCAACTACAACTTAAGTAGTCCACTCCACCGGTTTACGGTTTGCCACAGGCCACACAGGGGAAGCGTCAAACCTAAAAGAATGTCCTCTGGTCTGAGGAAACCAGAAATAAACTTTATCACTTGAAATCAAAAGGGCTGTTAGCGGAAGAACAAGCGCAGTGGTGGCAGCAATATGGGGTCGGGATGCTTTTCTTCAGGATGTAGGGATGCTGGTTGGAGCTGATGGGAAATACAGGCCAAACCCTGCTACATAAGAACAATTTAGCTCAAAGGCTTTTCATGTGTTGGAAGGGCCCAGTCAAATCCAAACCTAAATCTAATTGAGATTCAGTTACTAGAGTTTAGGACTGATGTTTGCAGACAGTGTTTATTCCGTCTGACTGACCGTGATAAATTTTAAGATGAGAAAAGGGCAAAGATTTGAATTTAGAATTTGCAAAGCCAATACAGAGATATCCCTAGGGCCTTACAGCGGTAACAACAGCAGAAGATATGTGCACGCTTCACTTTTTCAGACTTTTGTTTTTGTAAAAACTATGCATCATTTTCCCTTAATGCACTATTTTGTGTTGTTCTACCACATGGAACGTGCAAAAAAAAAAAAAAATTTCTGAAGTTAGTGGCTGTTACAAGACAAAATATGAATATTTTTGCAAAACACAATTATAAAAGAAGTTGTCAAAAATATAAACATTTAAATGTGTCAAATAAAAGAAAAACTTCTCATTTAGAAACTAGTCAAAGAGGTGCAACAATTGCTTTAAATATTCCCGGACGTTCCGTTAGCTGTTATTGTCTTGTGCTGTACTGAACACAGCGCTGTTTGCTGGGAAGAATGAGCCCTCTGACCCGCTCTTCCTAGCCGTTCTGACCTGCCCGTTATCCGTCACGAAACCCACTAACATACCACACTGTCAGAACACGGGGGCGGCGCTGTGCCACGCCGCCCTAAACTTCGAGTAAGCAATCACAGTCGCCTCCAAGAAGCGACGCAAGCGACAGTCAGACACAGAATAAGAGGAGAGCTTCACGTAATAGTAAGCAGGCAGTTAGAGGTCAAAGGTCGCCCGCAATCGGGACGCCGGCTTCACTTCTGGCAGCCAGAGTGGAACTCTGCGAGGGACCTGGAAGTAGATATGATGACCTTTTCTGCAGAGGACCCCTAAAATATACTCACTTATCAAAATGACCTTAACATAGGAGCATGGGAAGGTAAGCACAGGCCATCCATCACCTTAAAGATTAATCCTCCTCTCTATTCTTCTCCTGAATCTATTAATAATGTCGCCAAAGGGGCAGAATTTGTGGCCAAGATTTATTCTGATATTGTGACTTTAATTCATTAGCCTCTAACAGGGGGGATTCCTGAGAAGGAAGAGCGAAGGCAGCTTCAGAAATGCTAATTTAATGCTCTGAGAGCCAGACTCTTAATTCGATTGTTAAAATTTGTGAGAAATCTGCACGCGCAACATGCCAATTTACCACAAAATGGGAGATTATCATTTACGCTCAAGAGGTCACACTTACTTATGCCTTAAAAGCTGCTTCCATTTGTTAATTTAGCCACATTAAGTATCTGGGATGAATCTGTGGCAGGTGCAAAGCTTGAAAATCAATTGTAGCACAGAATCTGGTACCGAGAGCCTTTCCTCACTCATTTAAACAAAGCAGTGGATTTCACACTGCGGAGCAGCACTGACAGCCCCAGGGGCATACTTCAATTAGAGACTTTGGCGAGTTTAAACACTGTAGATCTACTCACGCTTAAAGGCGTTTGTCTCCCGCTCTACAACCCCGCCCCCTCCCCCCCCACTACCCTTTTTTTCTCCTCCTTCTCAGCCTTTCTTCTCATATCTGTGCCAAGCACTCACTCTCCTCCATCTTCAAGTCCTGCTCTCTGTAATCAACCCTGCACTAATAGCTTATTCTTTCTGCTCCAGCACCCACATTTCGCTTGTTTATTTTCCCAAACTCGTAAATCTGGGCACATGTCACAAGTGCAGCGATATTAGAGCAATAATCTCAGGTAATTATCAGATGCCCTTTCACATTTACTCCCTCCCTCCCTCCGCCTCCCTCCATCCCTTTAACTCTTGCGCTGCGGAGACACAGAGGAATCAGCATTGCTCCAGAGAGCTGTGTTTGTCTGAACTTAACCTTTAGTAAGTTTTTTTTCATTCATTCCAAATTTATTTTCTCATTCAAGCAATTTATATAACTCTAAATGATTATTTTTGCAGAAAGAAGAATTCTGTTAACATCTCAAGAGCTTTAGTCAGCAAACGCTGTCAGATTTCTAAACTTTAGGTCAGTTTTCCGATTTGCCTGATTTTGCTCCAGATCAGAAGTGTTTACTAAGCCGATAACTAAGCCTTCATTGTGAAGCATTTCCGGTCATTCAAAAATATTAAAATAGTTAAATAAACTGGTCCCCATCTCACAGCTCATGTCTGCTTAAAGGTTTCTATAAAGGTAATATAGTCAAATCACAAGACTCGTTGACAGATGCTGTCCTACTCACCCACTCCTGCTGTATGAGGGTAACGGCCTTGCTGGCCCGGGACAGGTTTCGACACGCCAGGATCACATGAGCTCCGTGAAGGGCAAAAGACCTGGCCGTCTCAAAGCCTGAGACAGAAGAGAGGAGACAAAAGTAGGAGGTAGTAAGAAAAAAAAAAAAAAAAGATTTGAAAAGCGAGCATTTCTTCAAAGATTAGTTTCATTTTGAAAATATCTTTGATTCTACGCGGCTGAATCTAATGAGGTGGTGGAGGGGTGTGTGGGTGCAAACTAAAGTCTTCATCAATTTTCCATATAATTTATTTTATTGAGTAGCTCAGTGGTCTAGCAGTGGGAGTTAATCATTTCTCTCTGAAGTGATGAAACTGATTGAATCATTGTGGCTCAAGACTTCTCCCTCTCATCTCAGATCAGGTTTTGATTCTGGCCCCGGGAACCCGTCGCTGCTCGCACCGGGATACGAGGGGGTGGGAGGGAGGGGGGGGGGTAAATCAGCTGTTAATTATGTTAATAATTACGCAGTGATGGCAGTAATTAAGAAAAAAATGGTTTATAATGAGAGAAGGCAAATGAAAACAGACATGCCGTTCAAACTAAATCACAGTGTGATATTCCAGCACATCAAACGGGGCTCTGATAAGTGCGTTTCTCCCATGAAACGAGGGTCTGCAGATACCCGCAGAATTTATCAGTCCGACTCCGCTTCATGGCTCCATCCAAATCATGTAGCCATGATAAAACTGACAAAAACTGGAGATAGAGAGAGAGAAGTTCATTTCTAAATTACAAGTCTAAATGGGTCATTTCATCCCGTAGGTTGAATTAATTTATGAGATCAACTTTTTCCCCTCGCCATATTTTTATTTCCTTTTGACATTTACTATCTCTCACGACATCGAGGAGAAGTTTTGGCAGCACTAAGTCAGTCTAAACACAAACTGCTACACATTTATGTATGCTTAATAAGGGTGAGGCTCCTGACTGACAAACTGAGGGCCAGCGCAGGAGCCAGAGTGCATCAGAGGGTGAATTAATATGAACTGTAATTAGATTATATGTCTTAATCTGATTTTCATTAAGAGCAAAACTGGGAGGCCTAATTGTTAGAAGAGTGTTAAGGACTAATATCTATTAAAACTCAAAATTGGAATAGGACTGGAATCCCTCTCTGACAAGTGAAGCATGGAAATGAAATTATGTGACACCTTATTAGGTGTAATGGAGGGGACTGTGACTGAGAACAGAGATCGCTTCAGCGGTAAGAAATGGAAATAAAAATAAAAACAATGTGGCCAAAAAATATTTAAAAAAAAAAAATGCAGACAGGGTAAAATGTGGCTTTATATTTGTAGGAGTAGCACCAAGAAGCTTTATTCTCAGAATTTTTATTTTACTCATTTCCAACCAGGCTCAGTTCAAGTAAAATAAGAGCAAATTCTTACGTCTTCAGCCACAGAAGCTCTCAATGTTCAGAAGCACCAAACAATAGCAATTAGGCAGACATGCTTCAGCTTTTCAGGCATTAGTAAAGGAACAACTATTACCCTCTCTAACAGAAATACACTTCGTAAAGATACACAACCTTCCAACGTATTATTTTTGAAATTTTGGACAACTTTTGAGCGATATGTTTGAAAACATTCAGACATATCTGGAGACAGAGGGAGGACATACAAATGCTTTTATCCTGGCCAAACGTGGAGCCAACCACCTGGAAAAACAACAATACTTTTTCCTGCTAATCATCTTTCCATTGGAAAAATAACATTAAAACATTCCAGCATTATAACACGTGGATAGAACCAATTAAATCTCTCAGACCTGGATGGGTAAATACATTTTCTGTGTTATTTATTTATTTTATTATTATTGGTCTGATGTAATAGCTTGACCTAAAATACTACATTTAAAATTTTCGATTCAGGTATAAAGAGTATTTTTCAGAAGGGGAAAGCTTTGTTTTCTTCAAAATTATAGATTGTATGCATTCATATCTACAAAATTTACTTTATCAGGCTATTTCTCAAACACAGCCATAAACAAAACAGATGTTGGTTTGTTGTTTGTTTTTTTTATGATCACATCTACCTTCAACTCAAGAGCGCTGAACATCCACAGGGGGAAAAAAATTATTAATTTAGCTCAATTTACATCAATTATCTTAAAAGTTCTAAAACTTCTACTTTCTTTTCAGAAATACAGAATTAGATTATTTCTTAAATTAAAAAAATGAGAGATCACCATAGAGCCCTATAAATAATTTGTTTTAAAGCAGAAAGCTGGAGATTAATAGGATATATCACGTACCAGTTGAAGGATATGTCTGGTCTTGTTTAGTAGTCTTTACGCAACATTTTATAGAACAAATTTTAAAAACACGGCATGATTTTTTTAGCCTGTATAAATTGGACAAGAGTAGTTGCTTCTGGTAAACAACAACCGTTCACACTCACTTGTTGTGTGTACAAACCATGAAAGTGAAATTAATCGACACCAGTGTTTTCCATAATGGAGGACAAATTAGAATATGGCAGCGACAACGCCAGCCGCACCGGAGCCATGTATTTGCGATGACAAATAACAAGGGCTCGACATTAATTGTGAAATAACGAGAGCGGCGTTGCTGTAACAGGGACTCTCCGCCCCTTTGCCCATGTTACCGGTGGAGAGGGCTCGCAGTGAAATTAGTTCTTGGTCAGGTGTACAACGAAAGGATCCTGTTCAGGCATTGTACGCTCATGGTGCTACATGACAAGAGGTCAGGCGCCGGGTTTCTCCCACGCTCGTGGATCGACAGACGCCGTGAGCCGTTTTTGCGACACGCGGCAGGCCTCCCGGAATGCCGGCGCCGGTCCAGATTTGTTTTTGTCTAATTAGACACAAACGGAGCAACCCCAAACACGTGGCCTTAAGAAGCCAAGGAGACCAAATGGAGAGCCTCTGATTGTGTGCTTGCTCGCTGTGGGGCTTCACGAGGTAACAGAAATACAGTCAATGGCTCGGCTGTTGTTGAAATTGTGTTTTACTGTAATATATAAAAAGCATAAAAATGTGTAAAATGTCCATTAAGCAGTGAATGCTCTTCATGGTACATTAGGATCCTGGCCCCACTGATATCCCACAATAATGAGTGTGATTTAGTGATTTCACGCTTTGTTTGTCCTCCCTGGCCCGCCGCCCCCCTCCGGATCCCCTGCCCCCCACCCTCCACTCGTACACAGGTGTATTGGCTCCATGTAATGAGATCATTACCAGCATCGTCGGCGAACGTGTTTATTTGGCAAACGGAGCAGCCGGCTCCTTCTCTCTCCTGATCTGCAACCAAAGAGGCATTTAACTAAAATAAGCTCTGCAGTACAATTGGGCAATCAGAAGTCAATTCAAATCATTACAAGGCCTGAGGGGCAAACACGTCGAGTTCCTACAATCCTCCTCCGCCAGAGCTGAAGTTGTGCTTGGGAAAACACAGGAGCAGCGCAGTTAATGAACTGACTGCAGGACTGTGCAGAAATGTTGGGTCACAATGGAAAGACTGAAGTAAGGGGGGTGGGGGGTGAACATAAAACTGATGAAAAACATTAGAGAAGCCCAAAAATATTTAATGAAATTGTACATAACATTTAAATATGGTTTGCTGCCCATGTGGTTTGCTTCTGGTGGGTTATTCCACAACAGCTGAGTTAAATGCAGGCACACCTGCTGATTTATTTGAAACACACTACTTGCTGGTAGGACATCATAAATAAAAACAAATAAAATGTACGTTCTTAACAAGACCCATTGTTTTGTAGTGTAGAGAGAAGGATTTTAACTTTCACCACGGCTAGAACCTTCAGCTGGATTCAGAAAAGATGATCTGGAGACAATCAAAAATAAAATCACAGAAGGCTCTTGAGGCGGATGAGACGAGTGTGTACTTGCAGATGTAAACAATCAACCCGGTTACCGAGTGTGTAAACACTGGTGTTAGAGAACAGTGGTGTATTTATTTCCTGCAGATCAGCTCCAAGTCATGCACATGCAGGCTGTAGACACCTTGTTTTGTTTTGTTTTGTTGCTTTTTTTTTTAAATGTCTTTCTTTGCTTAATGTAATTGAACTACATGGGGAAAGTAATACAACGTTCTGAAGTTGTATTAAGAGGTTGAATTTTCAAACAACCAAGTAACTCCAAATACGACTCCCAACAGCTGATTGAGTGATATTTGCACCTGTTCCATTGGCTGTTGTGAGTTCTTTTGGGGGTTTTTTACCCAAGAAGCACAGAAAAACCCAACTCTCTGACTCTTTCTGACTTTTAAGATCCCCTCTAATTCCCCTCCACTGGTCCAAGAGGAGGAAGATGTCACCCCAAAAGTGGAATGTATGGTTGGTAATTACAGCCCAAGGTTGAGCTGTTCCAGGCGAGAGCACTGGAGTGCTTCCATTACCCCTCCTTGTCCCCTCCTGCCTCCTTCCTGCACCCCCCTTCTCTCCTATGTTGTCATCTGACTGGGGACCCATCCTCCTCCCTCCTCTTTCTCTGACCCTCTGTGTCAACCTCTAGCTCCCCACAAAGTCTCTCATCATGGCCTTGCACACCACACTGGACACCGTCGGTCCGCGGGTCTCAAATAGAGAGAAAGTGACGGTGGCAAAGTTAGACGAAAGCAAACTGGATCCCACCTGTGCAGCCCCTCGAAGGCTATTCAAGCACCTAGATCTGTTGAGCACCGTCATCAAAAATCCCCCCAATCATGTAACTTTCATCCCCTCATCATGTACAGACTATAAACCCAGTAGATCTATAAACTACTTGACTACACACAATAACTTCACACTCCGTTTTATTTTACCTACAGCCTTTAATCACATATATGTATTCTATCCTCTCCTACTAACCACTTCCCTTCTGCTATATTAGAGCTTTAATTATTATTACTATTGAGGAGCTCTGTGCCAGCAGCATGATGTGTTTTCCACGTTGGTCTTCATAGCAAATTTGATCTAAATCTAATTAAGTTGAACAATTTGACTAACCAAACCTGTTTTCATTATGCTGCCAATAAACACATTCGTCAAAAAGGCCATGAAAAAAATAAAATAGAATAAAATACGAGCACTGATTTGCTGGTGATTCTGAAAAGACACAGCTGGTCAGTGTCAAGCATTACTTAAGTATTTACACCCTTTTACATTTTTCCAAGTTTTGTTGTTTTACAATGACAAAACAGTGTATTCTATTTGGATTTCACAACACGGATTAACACAAAGTGGTGAATAATTGAAGTAGAGCGGAAATGATACATGGATTTCAAGATGTTTTGTTATTAATCTGAAAAATGTCTGAGTGACCTGAGTCAATGCATTGGAGAATCACCTTCTGCTCCAGTTGCAGGTCTTATCTTTTTTCCAGCTTCCCACATCAATAGACTGAAGACTGGGTGACTGAAATTGTTACCCAAAATAGCTAAAGGTCAGATTGGACATAGAGTCTATGTCAGAAAGATCTGTCAGTTCTTGCTAAGGATCCTGATTGGGCCATTTGAACACATGCATACGGTTTGAGTGAAGCCGTTTTAGAGTAGCTCTGGGTGTATTTTTAGTGAATTCCCACTACTTGAAGGGAAACTTCTGCCCCAGTCTCAAGTCTTTTACAGCCAATATAACAGGCTGGGATTTTACCAGAATTGTCCTGTACCTGGTTCCCTCAGTGTTCCCATCAACATAATGATGATTTTCCCCATCTCTGCTGAAGAAAACCTATTTCATCATGCAGTATTGCTCTTCCAGATCATTTTACAAGTAACCCTGAAAGTTTGGCTATGGTCTTTCACATGTTTGCAAAGTCTATTTCCTGGCTTTTTACAAACTCAAGAGGATTTCTTAAGGCCTTTTTGTGAGCATTGCATTGCTACTTCCCAATGTTAAATGAAGGTCAGATCTGTAAATAGTACAACAAAGAGTTCTGCCGACAAATCCTGCCACTCGAGGTGTGGAGCTTTGCAGCTCCTCCAGAGTTACCATCAGCCAACGCTCTCCACAGTTTGCAGTTTTCTCATAATCTTTCAATTTCAAGATAATGGATTAAACTGAGTGAAATATTTAAAGCTTAAGCTATTATTTAACTACGTCACTCAGCTTTTAGCTTCTCCAGAACTTTCTACCTGACTTGTCCTGCGTTCCAAGGTCCTCATGCTGAAGTGTTTCTCTAACGTTCTCACAGAACTAAAAAAAAAATAATAATCCCAACAAGTAGATTGTTATTAATTAACATGTGTAGGTCATTGGTTGGACTGATTTTACTTATGGGTATCAGAAAAAAAGAGGCTGAAGAGTAGTGCTGCATTTTGAGTTGACTTATCACTTGAAATCCATTCAAATCTGCGACTGTAACGTGACAAACTGTGAAAAAGTTCAGGGGGTACGAATACTTCAGCAAGAGACTGCATGTCTCAGTGGGTGCCCACACACAAAATCACTCAAGTCAGTCTGGATGTCATCTGAACTAAAAAGAGCCACTCGGAGGCCCAGACATCTTCTCCAGGAACATCTTTTTATCCATCTAATTCCTCCCACTATGAATAATGCAGTTCCCTCCTTACCGAGGCTCGGGTTTAACGCGTCGCTGCGCGCCTCTTTAAGGGGGTACTTATTCATAAACAGCAGTGCAGTAAATACCAGAGCTTTGCAGCCAATTTAATGGCAGTTATGCCTAACAAATCTGCCTCAATCTAATGATCAGCCACAAAGCTCGGCTGCGGGTTTAATCTGCGAGCGGAGGCTCCCACAGCTCCGCGACTCACTGAATACGCTTAGGGATCTCTCCATCCAGAGAGCGGAGAGCGCCGGCCCTGACACTTAATCCACACGGCACAACAGTGGGATCAGCGCAAATACATGAACAACGTTAGTCTTTCATGAATAAAAATAAAGTCCTAAAACACTGCGGAGGCGATGCATTAAGATACATAAAACATCATGAGGTGCTCTTTCTGCAAATCCCCCTCCGTCGGGGTGTTTTCTGCCTGTTATTCCAGCACTGACCACACACCTTTGAAAGAATAACAAGAGGATTTCAATGTATACATTCGTACCGAGTAGAGCTTTTGCAGCAGAAGGTAATTCTGTAAGAAAGTAGCTTTAGTAGAGAGTCAGGTTAGGATCATAAGAAGCAAAAAGACACTAAAATAAAAATAGGAATCAGACAGATTTGCCTTCATTTACTCTGATTGGGAATCAGCAGGTCAAATGCTGAGAGATTTACTCTTTTTTTTTTTATTCAGTAAATGAACCCATTAATGAACAACCACTATTTTGTGGCAGTAAATGCAACAGACAACACCATGCAATTTAACACACTTTTTGGAGTGCACTGAAAATCAGGTAAAGGTTTGGGGAAAATGTTTTGCTGTATAAACTGAGATAATCTTGTTATTCGTTCAATTTCAGTTAGATTCCAAGCTAATCGTCAAGGAAACTATAGTTCTTTTTTTTTTCTTTTTTTTACGTTTGGCATTATATACATCAATATATATGTTTTTTTCTTTTTTTAAAGTTGAAATAAATGGAAATTTGCATTTCAGATCTTAAAGGAAAACAGAAAATTGGAATTTTCCGAATTTTCTTTGGTGAAATCTAGTCACTGATTAGCAGTTATAACACTAAAAAAGATGTATTTCATTATTTAGATAAAACAAAAAAAAACATTTTTATCTCAGTTTAATAAAAAAAAATTGATACATTTATGGGGTATATTCTTTGATACATAACAAGGGATCGTCTCATCCCTTGTTATGTTTTCTACATTTTCTTAAAGTTAGGAGCTCTGCAGAACCCTGCAGTGGTTTTTTTTTTGTTTGTTTGTTTGTTTGTTTTCTGTTATGTCACATAATCCCTAATCAAATTTAAATTGTTGGGGCATCACATAGCTCAGTGGGAGATCACCATGTACTGAGGCTACAGACCTCAACGCAGTTGTCCCCTGCTCAGCTTCCACCCTCGGACCATTTGCTGCATGTCTCCTGGTTCTCTCTCCCCACTTTTCTTCCTGTCCATCTACTAATGAATAAAGGAAGCTAGAGCCGCAAATAAAACTTTTTTTTTTTTTAATTTAACTTGTCAGGTCAGACTTTAAAAAATAACAGTCATTTTCTTGGGGGGTTGGAAAAGCCTCACTTGTGAATTGCTAACAAGGACACATAAGTTGAAACAATATTACAATCAGTGACAGCTAAAACAAAGTTGTTCACATTCTTACCACTAATAAGAATGTGAAAAGTTTATTCAAAGGCCAAAAAAAACTTTTTTGTTGTTGTTTGTTTTAGGATAAATAAACAAATAGCTATATATTTGTTTTCTGTATCTATTGTGCTGGATCAGGAGCTAAAAAAAAAAAAAAAAGCACATTCAAGGCAGTTGTGCCTGTCTGAATAATCTGTCTGGGTGAGACAGGGGTCAACGTGTTATTTCTGACCACTATTAAACATACATTGTGTTGACAACATGGCAACTGGCTGACTGATGATGTACCTCAGGTTGTGGGATACGTAAACCCACATATATTTCCCAAAAGAGCTGTCAGGGGGCACATGTGACTGACTGCATGTGCTAACAGATGACAATACAAATACAGTCTCGCTTTAACGGAGATCATATTTTAGGGTATAGATCATAATAAATCCGCTGCTTCATACATGGTATTCATTCTATATTTTTCACAAAAAGAAGTATTTTGTCTCTGAAACCGGAGGGGCCTGGAGATTTCATGAGAAAGGTCCTTTAAGTATAAATGCTCCATGGACCTCTGGCCAGTAAATAACCTGAGTTAGCTGATAGCAGGGAATTAGAGCCAGAGCAGGAGTGCGTAATGGGGATGGATAGGAGGCTCAGGCTTGGGTCACAGCCGTTTAGGAATCAATGCAGAGGTACAGGTGAACCACCACAGGTCTATGCGAGAGAGAAAACCTTTGGGAAGGACAGGGAGAGAGAGAGAGAGAGAGAGAGGAGGGATGGGGGACAAACTACGATCATTCATTCCCATTATCACAATTAAAAATCACCACTCAGGTCGCTACAGGTTTTTAATTTGCAACAGAAAGCAAGAGAGAGGAAGACTAATGTTGCAAACACCGCCAAGACGAGATGCATTATCGTCTCGCCTCCCACCGACGGGCACGCCGGAGCTTCCAGGCTTCTCACCAACCCGTGGTATTTCACGCATAAATAAATTAATGTGTGCACTTTTCATGTTCGCATGCATTAAGAGTAAAATTAAGGAGCTCAAATGTAAATTTTTCTAATTAAATAATATCCTACCATTACTAATAATAAAAATGTCACCCTTCCTGTGGAAGACGTGAGCACTGGGGAACGTGGAAATAGCTTTGACACGTGCTTTAAAACACTATTGATGCTATTAAAATGCTAAGTGGGTCCAAGCAATTGGCATAACCACATTTCACTTTAGGAACGTCAAAGGACGACGCAACAAGAAGCAATTACTACAAGAATATTGTTAATTACGGCCGCTGCATTTTTAATAAGGGGCAGAGTAAAACAAAGGTTATGTTAATATGAGTTTATTAAGAATTCATACACTATGAAAATGTCTGTGGGGTGTAGCTACCTGAGACAGTCTGGAGGAAATCTGTTTTTTTTTTGTTTTTTTACCCCACATAAACACCTTTATTTTTACCAAATGCTTCACAGTAAATGCTAAATGTGGGTTCTATGTTTCATTATTATGTTTTTAATCATGACAAAGTAATGAAAGAAACACATGAGAAGGAATTTCTCGTGATAATGGTTTAAAAGCCGAACAGCAGTCCTCCTGTGCCCTCTTGTGGTAAAACTGTGAACATCCATCCTCTTTCTTTCTATGCAGTTCCAGCAAAAGATAATTACAGGTGGGAATGTTGGACCTTTTGCAGTTAGTTGTAGATGATATTGGTATTGAAAGTATATGGCGGTTAGCTTCACACCCTCTACAGTTCCACTAAATATTTCCTGAATGGTGGGGTTCAGCTTGCATGCATGCAGCCGTCTTAAAAAAGTTATTTTAGGAGTGCCACTGTTTTAAAAGGAATATGTATATTTTATATGTTTTAATATCTCATCAATGCTTCTGGTTTCTTCATTATCCATACTATTTAGATGAAATATGAAAAAGTATCACTGTCAAAATTATATTTTGTAAAAACACATATTGATTTTGGCACCACAAAGTGAAAACTAGTATGAAATGACTGATTCTAAAGTCATCTTTTATTTTAGCAAAAAAATAAAAATGTTACCGTGAATAATAAAAACTAATAATAATTTAAAAAAAACAAATGATTATACCAATAACAGATGTGCTGGATAGTTAGCTGTCCATCAAGGACAATACCTTTTTTCATGTTTGCAAGGTTGGATTTTTAAAAAAAAAATTAATCATATACGTTACGTCAAGTTTAGTCAACCCTTACAAAATTTTATTAACTGAATGTTGACTAAATACACTTCTTAACTAAATTATACAACAAATATTAAGTTAACAGACTGACTAAACGGAAACACAACACACTTGAGATAAACATTTCCATTTAATTTCAGGCTGTACTACAGTTTATAAGAATAGTGCAATAAATCTTAGTAAATTCTGTCTATAAAATAAGGATTAAATAATACAAAATTTAAAAAAAAAGGATTAAATAAGACAAAAACGCTGATTTTTTTTCTATTTAACACCAGCCCGGTTATTGCACCATCCTAAGGTCGGGTTTGTCACACCTAGTCTTACAATTTTTCTTCCAAAAAAACTGAAGAAAACATTTTGTTATGAATAATGAGCTCCACAGACAAAAAAAAGAAAACAGACATTTTAACAATAAATAAATAAATAGATCTACTGTTTAAGTTCCACCCAACTCAATAGACACGTTATGTCTGTTGAGATTATATTACCGGTACACACAACTGGCCTCCATTTACTAAGTAAGTGATGGTAACTGGTTGGACTGGATTTCTACTTATCAAAGTAAGAGTGCTTCATTTCAACTGCATATTGCACTTTTTAGATTTAGATATGTAAAGGGAATTGAAAACAATTCTGCTCTACCTTATCATGATCTAGCACATGAAATCCCAGTAAAATACACAGAGAATTGAGCCTGTGCTGTGAAGTTTGAAAATGTTTAAAGAGTGCGAGTGTCTAATTTTGAGAGGTCGGCACTGTGGCAGGATACAGCAGAGCCGAGAGTGAGAGTAAGCAAACTTCACTGCTTTAAAAAAGTATTTTTAGTACCGTGTACAGACACTGTGTCTGAAGGTGGAACAAACTCCAAGGGCACCACTCTCTTACCATAGGAAGTCATTTTATCTCTTCCAAAGAAGATTTTTCAGAATATTTTACACCTAAAAAAAAAAAAAACACTACTAAGTCCATCCTTCTGTGATAAACGCTTGTCCCAAATGGACGTATTTGGTTCAAATCAGGAACCACACCTACAAATGCAGTTTCTGGATGAGTAAATATAAAATTGACCTTTTTTCCAAATAAGTCTTAAGTGATTTTCTTTAAAACAACAGATGAATATATCCCAATGTGGATCATCTGTTTTCCATGAAATTACTAAAGACTCTATGCAAAGATTAAAACAGGAGCATCGAGTCGATGAAGTCTTTGTTCAGCGAAGGCCCCTGAGCAGCTGTAAATCTATATATTATATCTCTGCCCTGCAGCAGCGCATAATAGACACGCACAGCAATTACACTGCTGTGATTTTCCTATGGACAACGAATTTGAATATAAAGACAATTAACGATTTTATGTTTATTTGATCTCCCTCACGCTGTCATTATCTAGCTCGCACAAAGCTGCAAGTGTGAACAAATGGCCAGAGCTTGTGCTAATCTAAACTAAAGCAAAAGGGAAATACATTTGTTTCCAGGCCATTATATGGTGAGCCGTGCATTCGCTGGGTACAAATGGATACCATTTATTACAGTTAACAATGACATCCAATTCAGCCCTACTAATGAACTTCAATGCAGTCATGTTCGGTATTAAGGAGTGATTTGTTGAGTCTAAGTGTATCATTTTGAAGGCTAATGTTGATGAATGTCTGCTTGCGGAAGGATGGGGACATAAAGGGGAGAAGAGTCACTGTGTTAGAGCATCCTCTTATTGAGGTGCACTGTCGCCACCTGGTGGAAATATTGTGGTAACGCAGCTGTTTTTTTGTTGTTTTTTTTAGTTTCAGAAACAACTGCCAGCATATAAAAATTGTTATTAAAGAAATAAAACAGATACTGGGACTTACCAATACCAGAGTTGCCTCCAGTGATGAGGACCACTTTGTCAGAAAGGTCACGACCCTGAAGAATTTCCAACGCAGCAGTGTTTCCATCGTAACGCTTCGGCTTCATCATCACGTCCTCCACTGTAAACGCCTGCCGGGGGTCAAAATAGGTGGTTCGCTTGTTGATGTGACTGAAAGAGACAGAAATTCACAGGATTCATTGGAACATGCAATGAATCCACAGTGAGTATGGAAAAGTGTTCATACTCACTAAGTCACTGTACAATGCAAACTTTATCCTATTCCATTGGGGATATTAGATACAATTGAAGGAAAGTGACACATAGGTTCTATTTCGACAAAAAGGTTTTTTTTCCCCCAACTTGTTTACTTACTCAACATAAATTTTCTGTCCTTTTTCATCAGTCTCCTGTTCCCAGCCATATGGTAAATCTGCAAAAGAAAAATACATGTGTGTTTGGTTACAGGATAATAAATATCAACATCTGTACACCTTCTTAGCAAGCTTCCTACACGCAAATGTATAAGAATTCAACACAATGACAGCAAATGTGAGCACTGACGCAACTTTATTTGATCTCATACATGTTCACAAAAATAATTGTCTTACGCTATGTGCTATAAATCTGTGGAACATGCTAGATGACTTGTAAAATATGGGTTGGGAAACCACCGGGGGTCACACATCAATGGGTGAGGTCATCTTTAGACATCAAAGTAAATAATGAACAATATTTCTATTAACATAAAAGCAATTCAGTTTGCATTATTATTATTAACTTGTAGCTTGAGTAAGAAGGTGAACAATTTGGAAATCTCAGTATTAAATATATCACTCCAGACAAACCTCCAGCACAACGTTTTTTCTTTCCTGTCTTAGGATGCTCCCACTGTGTCTTCATTTCTTCATGGCTGTTGGCACAAGGGGAAACAATAAGGACCACATAACCCAGCATGCCACCTCTCTCGACAGTATTTAGTGTGATAATATATCACATCAAGTGTTAATGAATTAAACTGAGCTAAAAGAAGGAATTTAATCTACAGACTTCTTAAGATGAAATGTTGAACGTTAACTCAATATTTAAAAAGTACTGTTAGTTTAAGAAAAAAAAAAGTGATTCTGAAACTGTTAAGAAATGCAAGGTTATTGTGGTGTAGGACAAATGAGGCTTCACACCTTTAATGAGAGCTGTGACCTAAATTCAACGAATAAACAAATGATTTGTTAGAAACACAAAAAATGTCAATGTTAGGTTGCAAAGTGTCAGCGTCTTTGCAACCTGGTCGTAATGTTGTCTACACCAACACCTCATCGTCAATCTTTTCCAGTAGGAATCTACAGCATCTTCTCTCTGAAACATTCCTGGCCTCCAAAGATCTCCACACATATCTATACATAGTTTGAGATCTATACAAATAATTTAGAATAATATTCTAAACTGAATGTACTTGCTACGTTTTTTTTTTACCTTACATTGACATTTTAGACATGTGACTGTTACCCAACAAAATGCCCTCAGTAAGCCGAACACATAAATTTATACTTTTATAGATTTAAGAGAAAATCCCTCTTCTTGCATCATTATTCTATTAATAAAGGTAATACAATTGGATCCTTTTGTCTCAATTGACTCGAAATATCTCTAAACAACTGAATTTGTCTTTCTTATAGACACAGGAAAGGTGTTGTAGTTCTCAAATCAAACCCTGATTAGGCTTTCTTATCTATAGTCCCCTGATGATGACATCACAGATTTTCTGGCAGATTTACAATGCAGTAAAAATTTGTATCATCCCATTTGTATCTTTTTTGGGGGAAGATACTCTATATGTTTTATAAGAGCACATAAAACAAATCATAATCTCTGACAAGGACAACCTGAGTGAATACAAAAAAAAACAAAAAAACAGTTTTTTAAACGATGATTACTTATTAAGTGAAAAAGTTGTCCACACAGATTTACATCCAGACATTAAGGCCACCCCCAAACTATGTGAGCTCCCTTTGTTTTATTTAAGCTTGAATATCTGCAGCTAAAGCCAGTAGTTTATTTTAACACATAACACTGACGTCTGAGTCCTGCAGGGATAGTCTGACAGCGCACATCCAGAGGTTCCCACTCACTTTGCATAGTAAACCCAACCGTCTTTGGTGGACCTCTCTTCCCATCCAGGCGGTAACTCATCTTCACTGTCCGTATCGTCCATACCAGCGTATTTCAGAGCTGCCATTGCTCAAGCTTTCCACAGACACGGCGCTGTTTCGCGGACAAGCACAATAACAGCTACAAAGATAGCTGCTCTGGGAGATTAAAAACGCTATCAGAAAAATGCTCACCCGGCACTTCCGCAACAACACGTTGACGACAGCCGAAGTGCCTTCTGGGATATTGAGGAAATTAATCTGTGCCGTATGCGTTGTAAAAAAAACAAAAAAAAAAAAACAATTTAATGCGGACACAAAGGTGTCAGAAGTGTATGGTGTTAAATTTGTTTCACAATTATTCAATAAAAAAAAAACCTTATATGAAATTAAAAAAAAATAAAATTGTGATCAAAATTTTTAACGTCAAAAAAATTTAATTAAAATTAAAATCTTTGCAAATAACTTTTTCACTTTATGAAATAAAAATTGGTGATTTAAAAAAAAGTTAAAGTTTTGATCAAGATTTTATTTTATTTTATTTTATTGACATTAGATTTTTTTGATTGAATAATTGTGAAAGAAATTTAACTCCATACCTTTCGTCCGATGACAGCTGGATGTAGCTTGTAACCATGCAAGGATAAGCAGATATTGATGACAGATTAAACAAATAAAATATTTGTTTGTTTGTTTGTTTGTTTGTTGTTTTTTTAAAACTGCATTGGATCATACTACAAAAAATTTAACTTTCAACAAGAATCATGAATGGTAAGCAAATAAAAATGAAGCAGTAAAGCTAATATCACCAGGTTGGAATCCAATCAAAATAAAACTGAAATAAGACGTGCAAATTAATGTCATATGTAAGTAACATGTTAGACAGAATTTACAGCTTTGAGCCTGGTTATTGTCTGATGGCCTCAATCTGAACAGGACCTCTTCAGTTCCTCTGTATGCAAAACCAGCTGCATCCACCTGTTTCTGCTGCTTTACCTGCCTGTTAACCACCCTATTCTTCTGTTACAGGTGGCCTGCCTGACTGGGAAGTTTACAATGTGAATTGAACATTTATTGAACTTGAATGTTCAAAAAATGGACTTGCAAGTTCATTTATTGAACATCATCTTTACAAAAAAAGGGAAAAGGACATTCCGAATTATTTACATGATAATCTATGAAATAACATATTATTTGGGTACATTTTATAGGTCCTGATTCTAAGTATGTGCTATTTTAGCCTTAATAGCGTACCCAAAAACACTTTAATGTAATTTATTGCTTATCTCTAAAAGAAAGCAGGGGGTTACAAACTGCTGTTTCATACTTTTTGAAATAAATACTAGCATTTGATTGGCTAACCTGACCTTCAAACAAATTGTTTTGCCTGATCAAAGTCAGTCCTGCACCATCGAGTTTAATTCATATATACTTGACAGATTAAATTAATCCGTGCTGTTGATTGTATGATTTATGAATAAGATATTATGAGCTTTTCAGTTTAAGGCAGTGATGCACTGAGGCAGTGGGCGGGCTAAAACTGATCCTTGTTTAAATGAATGGTCAGAAGCTGACTGGTTTAAACAGGTCAACCAATCAGATGTTGCGGTTTATTTGACAGAAACCAGTGGCAGCTTGAATGATTTCATGGTGTGCTGCAGCTCAGCAACTATATAAAAAGGTAAGGAAATAATTAAGATTTTTACTCTTAATTTGATTTTTATGTATTTGCTAATTTAACGCATTCAAAGAATTATGAACTTTCATTTATTTACCTGGATTTTATACAATAACTTATTTAATGTAGATGTTCAATTTAGTAAATATGGCCTTTGATGGGAAACCGTAGTTCTCTTATTGTAGCTAGAGCGCATGCGCCCCACATTTTGGTAGGCGGGGCTGCTAGATGGGCTGACCAACAGTAGTCAAGTGTGTGTGTGTTTGTGTGTGTTCGTTGGGCGAAACGTGTCTATCAGCAAAGACACACACATTCATAAGCGTGAGACCTTGTAGATAACGGGATTTTTTTCAGGAATTTGAAGTTTTATGTTGGTTTCTTTGAAATAGTTTCGATGCTATACTATGTACGGCACGGAGTTTGGCCTTTGAAGCGCAGGATTTATCCGACTCCGTTTCCACTGAAGACTCTCCGCTCCTCCTCCCCCTCGATGAAGCGCTGCGATGCCCTCTGATTTTATATCCCTCCTTAGCTCGGATATTGACCTAAATTCCCCTAAATCTCTATACTCTAAAGGTAAGCTTTCAGTAGAGAAAGGCTTCTGTGGAGTCTCGGCTCCGATTGTGTGTATGTGATCGGCAGCCAAAATGAATGTCTTAACGGCTCATGTTAAGCTGCTAGCTAGCTGTGGTTAGCTTCTTTTCTGCTCTTAGCAAGACGAGCTAACTCAGTTATCAGGTTGGTGGGCTGGAGAGCAACAACCTGTTTGCCACATGCGTGGAAATACACCTTTCTCCGCTGGGACCGATTGAAATCATAAGATATTATCGTCATGCTAACATTTAGGTGCCAGCTGGTTGTTCGCATCATGATGGACTCATTTAAGAGCTAACGTAAAGCTACGTGAGGTCGATTTGCTGTTACTACATTGTTCAGCGGTTTAAGGTACTTAAGTCCTGCTCAGATTCTGCACACAGTGTGTGTGTGTGTGTGTGCTGGTATGTACATTCAACACTGAATGGTGTGCATCGCATTAATGTACTCCTGTGTATTCCTATAATTTCTGTTTAACGTAACAGACAGCCCCTCTTTTGTTTTGGTTTGCTCAGTGGAGCCGACCCAGAGTTATCCTCCTCCACATTCTCTAGTTTCAATGAAAGTATGAAGTTGATGGCCCCTCCAGGGTGCGTATAAAGCTGCCCGCTGGAGTTGAAATGTAATCTGCCTCTTAATACTGGTGAACACGTGTCAGCCAACTGCTCTGTTATTATTAGGAGGGCGTAGCTGGACGATGAAGACCAACGCTCTTCGTCATGTCTTTGTGTGATTAGCTTGGTATGTAGCTCAGTGTCGGCATTTGGCTCAAGTTTTATTTCCAGGTCTTTATGTTGTGTCAGTCATCTCAAAACTTGTATCAAGAGAAATTATACGAATAAGTTTCTGGAAAATGGCTACTCTTGTGCTGTAGCATGTTTAAAATAAAGACCTGGATTATTTTCGTTAACAGGAGGGGAATTTTATTGAAATTAGCATATTTTGATCCAGAGATGATTGAAAGTCTTGTTCTCATATTTTAACTTGCTAATCTGATAGATTTTTAAAGCAATAACTAAAGGTAACTTTCCTTTTCAACAAACGCACAGGGAAATTTAAAAATGTTTGGGGGGTTTTTCAGCACAGGACATATTAAAATGTCAGAATTTTTTTAACTTTGTGGTTTAAAAAAAATCTAAGGTCATAAGTAAAGACGCTAGATAGTGAGAATAGTACTAAACAACTGGGCTCAAATCAAGGATGCAAATTTCAAGGCTTTACTAAATGCCATACTGGATAAGCAGCGTTTGTCAGATTCTGAGTTGTGTTCTGAGCCATTATTTGTCAGATACTTTTTTTTTTTAACATCTGAGTAATACAACTCGGATGGAGTCCAATAAGACAATGGTCAGACCCCTTCTAGCTAAAAGGGTTTCGACCTTATATGTTTGAGCAAGATCTACTTAGACTATAATGGACGCTAACATGGATCCCGAGGCTGAAATAAACAGTACTCCATTCTGTAAAAGCATCTTGTCTGACATCATTGAGAGATGTTCACAGAATGCCGACGTTGGTTGTTCATAAGTGTACATTTTATCCAGTTAAATAACGATCTAAAACAAAAAAATGGTTGAGACTCTGACTCTGGCGTTTTGTTTTATAGAGGGGGAATTGTATATATAACTTGAGTTTGCTTTTTAAAGCAAAGTCTGGGAGTCTCTCGCTCTCTGTTCAATGGGAAAGAGTTGAAGTCAACCCGTTGCTGTTGCAACCAAGGTAGAGTGGCTTGCCACAATAGTCGAGTTATACCTAAGGAAAAGTTGGCTTGGCAGCTCGAGACTGTGGAGTAGTGGATGACATGTATTGGGCACAAGGGATCAAAAACACACCAGAATCACTCTGGTGTAACATCTGAGGAGAAATGCTTCTCTACATTAAAGCTTATTGGGTGGGATGTGAACTGTTAAAATAAAAGTAACGAGTGTTTTTTGGCATGGGTCATGGCCTATTATTAAGATCGGAAGATGTTTGACACAAAATTGAAAGCATAGTGCCTTACATAAACCTCTCCCTGTCTCCTTCGGCTTGTGTGATGCCTTTATTTATAAAAAATGAACATATCCGTAGTATTTAATCAACATACTTGGTGATTTATAATCAGTCAAAGGCAGCTTAAACAGAAGTATATCTTTATAACCACATGGTTGAGATGACGTATCTGCTTTTGAATCACACTGTGATTTTTATGAGTTTCTATTACACTTTAATCCCAGTTAGATATTAGTGAAGGTTGTCAGACTGTTTTTCTTGAGAGGTTTTGATGTTAATTTATTATCTAAAGCTTACCACACTACTGCCTTTTCTGTCTGTTGATTATTAAAGCAGGACCACTGCTTTACAGCATCATGACTTGCAACTATAAAAGCAATGAAGAGATTGGCAACTGTTTTCTCTGCACCTGCACCGCAATTAGTTTTTGAATTGAACAAATTGGTTTGACAAATAAGCCGAGGTATTGGTTGATCATAAAGGGGGAACAAAGAGCCAGGATGTGAATGTAGGCAATGGTGTCGCACAAAAAAATGACAAAACTGATTTGCAGGGACAATCTATATATAAAGTCTATGCTTACAGTGTGATGTACACTGCTCAAAAAATAAAGGGAACACTCAAATAACACATCCTAGATCTGAATGAATGAAATATTCTCATTGAATACTTTGTTCTGTACAAAGTTGAATGTGCTGACAACAAAATCACACAAAAATCATCAATGGAAATCAAATGTATTAACCAATGGAGGCCTGGATTTGGAGCCACACACAAAATTAAAGTGAAATGTTCCCTTTATTTTTTTGAGCAGTATATTTGCAAAGAGTTGTCTGTTGAGTCAGTCACAATTTGTGGTTTTTAGCAACTGGTTTAGCCCTGTGGACTCTAGTTCTTAAATATTGTTTTTGCAATTCCACACATTGAATGACTTAAAATAGCTACATTTATATAATAGTTTAACATTTTAAATTCATTTAACAAAAGCTAATTAATGACTCAATCAAAGTAAGATTTGGGCATGTGCAAGCGACAATAATTTAATAAAACCTTAAAATGAGCTAGTACAAATATATTTTAGAGACCAAATGGTGTGTGTTTCAGCAAGACTTTCAAATTAGCTTTTTTGTCTCATGTGTAATATTAGATTGTTAAATCACGAGGCCTGATCACAGTAATGCTTTGTTCTTTTACTGATTCAGTAATGTTGGGGTTGCGGTTTTTCTCGCGTGCACAAAATCTCCACTTTCAGACTGAATGGGAGACTTTCTTACTCAATGTTTAAAAAAAAAAGCCACAAAAAAGTATCTTCAGTGTATCTTCTGCAAGATAAAATCATTACTTACACATGATGCTGTTTAGTTTTTAACATTTGTGTGTTCTTGCACAATGCTTTGCTTGTATATGTTCTTCGTGTTGTTTTCAGACTGAAAACTGCTGGATTTCAATCCGTTTCCATATTTCCCTGCACATCTCTTTGCTGATTTGTTGGATTTATTCATTCAACGTTAAACATTCAGCATCACAGTGAATGTTCTCTCACACCATAAAACCATTAGAGGATTACAGCTTCCACAAACCGTCTCCTCACAGCTCATCTCTCTGCCATGGGATGCCTCTTTGTAAAACTGCTGCTTCCAAAAAAAAAAGTCAAGTAATTCTATTGTCTTGTTTTTTTTTTTTTTAGAAAACATTTACCGATATTTCAGAAAGCAGTCAACGTTTTTGTCCCTTATAAAATAAACCTGCTTTCGTAAACCCCCCCTGCGAGGGTTAAGAACTGCTGTCTTAAGCTTGTCCCAGATTTTGTCATCACTTAAAACCTTGGTGTTGCTACCCAACAAAACTTGAACCTGCCTGCTGGTGCCACATCTGTCCTGGCTTCCACGAGCCAACAGAAAGCTCTGTGACCCTGAAATGTTTAGGTGAGACCGCCATATGGTCACACTCGACAACATAACTGTTTATTTATATCTCAGTAACTGGGTGAGTATCAGAGTGGGAGTACGTGTTGGAATCTAGGTAGCAGGAGTGCTTATCCGAAATATCTAGAGAGAGCCTTGGTGTATGTGTAGGGAAGACAGCTGGCTACGCAGTCCGCTTAGTCCTGGGTAACTCTGGGTCTGCTTGGTATTAACTTTTGATTTTTTTTTTTTTTTTTTTTTTTTTTTCCCCATTATTTGTTTTATATATTTCTCCTGGCTCAAAGTGAGACAGATGAAAAAACAGATCACATTCAAAACCAGTGAAACATGATTGAAATTCTCTCCAATCTGTGGAGTGCAGTTTTTCCTGCCTATAAAGCTGTTTCACTTTTCCATTTATACAATACCTACCTCACAAATCAATGTGGCTCCATACTGGTTTAGGCACATGTAAACCAAACCAGTGCACTTAAGCTGATGTGTGGCTTTACTTTTATAAATTATGGAGATAAATACTCCTGAAAATGCTTAAATCTCACATTTTATTTTAAGACTATTTTCACTGGCAGTGATTCTGATCTCTGTTTGGCCCAGTTGACTGAGAAATGAGAGGTTCTAGACGCTGATCAAAGCAAAGCATGTGTCCGTATTGCATATTGTAGTCACATAAACCAATTTCCCCACAGTAGACCCAAGTATAACGTATAGAAACTACTTTAAGTTCCTGTTTGTGAAAGGGGATGCAAAATGTCCCATTAGGTCCCATACTGGGTCGGGACCATTTTGTGGCTAAAAAAATGAGGTAAAAGATGGCCAAAATTACAGTGGGTACAAAATAGTGAAATAACATGGACCTATAAATATCATAGCGGCCTACATTTATAAAGTGATTGTTTCACATTCAGTTTAGAAACCAGCCAATACCAGATTGTCAGTAAACATCTCTACAGATTTCCCAGCAGTCGACCCAATGATGATGTATTTTCTTTAGTGGTACGTCTAGATTCAAAGATTGATGTGTTCTGACCCAACTTTGCGCTCAGATTTTTAGCACAGCATCAACACTATTATGTCAAGGCAACAAATGATCACCTGGTCTATTTTTTATTTTTTTAATATTGTATATAAAAAGTCTTCGGTCCAAGTTGGCCGACTACTAAGTGAAGTTTTCTTCACCATTAGATTTGAAAAAAGATCTTCATGGAGTTTATCTCCATTTTTCTTTCCAGTTTTGTTTACCAACACAATGATACGGTGGACTGTCCACTCAACGTAATGTCCACATTGGCAGTAATAATCGGTTTCTAAACGTGGAGGCCATCAGTCTGAGCACCCATCCACAACTGGATGTTTGCAGCAGTTAGGCACCAGTGTTCTTTTCTCTCAGCTCCAACAAGACACAGAAGTGTTCAGGTAAAATCATTTGCACTTTTTTTTTTTTTTTAAGTATTATTACTTGTCCATCTTGGTGGTAGTTTATTTACAGAGAAAATAAAGCGTTTGTCAGATGTGTTTGTGAATCCCTTTTTTGTAGAACTCTAAGAGATTACAATTTCAAACAACAGAGGATTAAAACTAAAACTGCAGAGTGAATAGAAGGAAGTATGTGAAGTAATTGGAGATTAAATTGGTTCCTGTTGTCACAAGAGTACAGCTGGTTTGTTTTCATTGAATCTTTTGGTTACAGCTCAGCCTATATAGTTGGTTAATATTATTTGTAGATAAAAATGGGGTTGATAGCTGTACTTTATTTTTTTGTTTAAATTTTTAAAAGCAAAAAAAGGACATGGTGAATAGTTTAAAAAATGCATTCTTTGTAGTTTTTTTTTTTTATTTTAGTGCATTGTTTTTTTTTGCACCCTGACTAACACTTTTGTTTTGCAGCTATAACTCTGCACCAAAGTAAATTCTTGCTATTCGTGTTTTTATTTTTATTTTTTAATTTGCAACTGAAACATATCCTTTTGGTTCGCCCTTTCATCTAAGTTCTCCCTAACGTAGCCGCAACCCTGCTGCAAAGAATAGAAACCGACCGATGCCCTTGGCAGGACCTCTGAGGCATGCGTAATGTGAGCAGCACATAACTATGAGATGACATAATTTAATTGTTCTCGGTGTAGGTTGAAGTCAAACCTCCGCCTGGGTGACTTTTCTGTTGCAGAGTACTGTTATGACTGATCTCAATTTAAACTTTACGAGTCGGCGTTTTTATTTTCTCTGTTGCAGATTGGGCACGACTGCAAATTCGTTTGAGTAGCATCGCCTTTGTTTTGGTCTTATTAGAAATATTGTAAGGATAACTGATTTTTAGCACTTTGAGTCGTCGCCTCAATGTGACATTTAAATCCATTGTTTTAATGTAAATAAAGTCTTAATAATATGAGGTTCAGAGATTAGGTCAAAAGAGGATTAGATTGAATTTTTTAAACCAATTACATCCAGTATCTGTGCTCTCCATCACTGTAAAGCTGTTATGGTTCAACGTTTTACAGACTTTTGTATGGATTAAACAACGTTTGCAGATGCTACCACTGGTCACCTGACTTAAGTATTGCTATTTATGGATATAAGCAACCTAATCTGTGATGGTAAACCTCTCTTTGCAGTTTGTCGGCGTCTGCAAGTGGAATTTTGCATATTGCTCTATATCTGTTCTGTATTTAATACAAGCTGTGCATGTGTGTCAGTGGTGCCAAGACTTTCCTGTTCAAATAGAGATGGTTGGATTAGAAAAGTGATGAGATTTGGGGTTTTTCAATTGAGCTTTTTCGATCATAAACTTAGATATTGGTTTGCATGCAAAACGTCCCCCAAACCAGCAGGAACTACCACAATGATGCTATCATGTCCCCTCGAAACATCTAATGCTTGAACAATAAATTCCATAATGTGCTGCACGATGGTTAAAGTATGTCTGAACTAAATGATTAGATCCACTAGTTTATTCACTCTTTGAATAATAAATTTTGTGTTTAACTGATTTTGAGCACGTTTGGTGTGACGTTTCTTTATTATACGTAACTCTTTACCTACATTAATCCCAACTGGAATAAATTAATAAGCCTGTTTTGTGTCCTAATCGCACACGTCTGAAAATGAAATCAAAATGGTGATGCACTAAGTGAGCAGAGGACCGGCTTTAACCCAGCGTGGAGTCATTTTGATCAGGTCAATCCAAGTCACCTAATCTCCGTGAACCTCCTCCTACGACGGATCACAGGATAAGCGGCCATTCTGGTCCCTCTCATGTGATGTCCCTCTGTTGTTCCACAGAAGTATATCGAGTTCCTGCTACTGCACATGTTCTGCGTTACAATGAAGATTTTTGTTCCTCTGTCTGCTGCTGCAGCAGACAAATAGCTTCTGTGCACGTTTGAACACACATGCAATAGGCTTCAGCTCCTCTGTGCCAATGATTATAGTTTAGACTGAGGTCATGTCGGATTGGCAGTTAATCTGCAATGAATGCAGAAACAAAGATCCACTTTCTTTACACAAATAAAGCTTTTAGCAATTAAAAAAATTATTTTCGATATTCATAACATATTTCGACTAGTTTCACCCATTAAAATTCATTTATTTGTAGTGGTAGCAGACTTGTCAAGATTTCTTAATTATCCTCAATAAACATTAACACAAACCTGATCTTGATTTCTGGCTTTCAAGCCAAGTGGTGCTCT
The DNA here is from genome assembly GCF_051168715.1 of Poecilia mexicana. Lineage (NCBI taxonomy): Eukaryota > Metazoa > Chordata > Actinopteri > Cyprinodontiformes > Poeciliidae > Poecilia > Poecilia mexicana. The sequence continues at coordinate 16,107,840 of NW_028263375.1, forward strand.
CACGATCCCCTTGCTGCTCTGTAATAATGGGGCCTGCCTATTAGAGCCCAAACATTAGCAGGCGCGCTATGAACGAGCTTGACAAAACATGGCGTCGGCTTTCGTTTTTGAAACATTCACATTTTCCTGCGTCTGAACTGTGCGGATCTTTGTGTGAACGTGACTGGTGATGTGTCCGTCGTTCACGTCACAGAAGTGTGAGATCAAGTCTCCTGTCAGCGTTAAGACGCTGCCGGTGCCAAGTGTCGGATGACTACTACACATGCTGCCCGCTCCCAGCGCGCGGCTGAAATATCCGTGTCATAGTGTTGATAGGCGCCTGTTTCTTAGCAACCGAATTGCCGACTGATGTGTTTATCAGCCAGCAAATGTAGTTTAATCCTATGTTATTGCAGAGGTTGGACATTTCGACTAGGAATTATGCTCGAATCAAATATCATTGCGTCTCTTCTGCTGTTGGTGCACTGCAGGAGGCTAGCTCAGTTTATCAGTGTTGCGTTAGTGTTATCTGTAGGTTTTCTATTTCAGTAATGGATCCACAGGGTTCAATCAGTTTGCGCTACAGAAAAATGTGGCGAATGATTCAAGTGTTTTCATGTATGGATAGAGAGTAGGGAAAAATGTTTGCCTTTCCAGACTTATTCCCCATAGGTCTGTCCGTCCAGTCTTATGTCCATTTGTTTTTCCATCTGTCTCCGTCCCTCGGTTTGTCCACTCGTCCATCCAGTCATCTGTCTATCCCAATATAGCAGGTTCCATATTTAAAGAAAGTAACGCATTTGAAATTCATCCCACAAATTATTCTAAATATTTGGTTTTTGTAAAAAAAAAAAAAATGTTTTATGTGTGAACTCTGAAGGTTTTGGTCTGCAAAAAGTATGGCATTTTGACATATTATGAAATATGTAGGAACCCTCTAGGTTTTTTATTCAGGGTTTTCCCCAGTGTATTATAAGCCTGGCAGGCCACTAGGCTTTTTCTTGTCCCCCCACCAGGCTAAGCATTACTTATTTAAGTCTTTTTAAAATGTTTGCTTTTTTTTTTAAGATTTTGTAGTTGGTGTTCAGGAATTAATCTTCCAATCTTTCAATAACACATAATTATCATGTGATATTTTCAAATTCCCTGTCAATTTTAAAAAATGTTTAAATTCAAAAAACCCAAAGGGCTGCTGGATGAATGACTGCACTAGCAACCAACCACTGGGCTTAGCAAGTTTTCTGGGGGAAACCTTGGTGTTGTACTGATGCTAAACTGAGTTTGGATTAACTGCCAGAAAAGGTAGACGCAATAAAATTTTTGTTTGAATGTTTTTTTGTTGTTTAATCTGGAAACATATTTTCTGTGAAAATAGTTTTCAATTGTCTTGTTGATCTTAAACGGTCTTAACCCAGGCCTGCAGTGCAGCCTTCTCATCTCCAGTCACACAGATCTATGATGGACAATCTGATGCATCTTTTTTCTTTCCACTGAACTAATGCATGTTCTCCTGCTCACCCTTTATGGCAGAGTCAGTATATGACCTCCTCCCCAAAGAGCTCCAGCTTCAGCCGTCGTCCACCCAGACAGACCCACCCACCATGAGCCAGAAGAGCGGGGGAGAGGCGGGACCTCCTCCCTCTGCAACGTTGGCCTCAGGTGAGATATCTGCCCAGCCAAGAAAAAACTCTGATCTGGGATCAGTTTTCCTGTTCCAATCTACTCCCCAAGTTAGCAGGGGCGAAGCAGCAATTATGGCCTTGTGATTGTCTGGGGGGCAACTTCACCCTTTCATCTGAGGCCAAATTAGTTATGAATAAACCTCTAAATTTTAGTGAAGTATTCGTATTTTTAACATGTTTGGTGGTGATGTAGCATCACAAGGCTACTAAGGTGGTACTTAAGATTAATTCTTATTGATATCCAGTTAAATTAGAAAATATCTTGAACGATTGTCTTTTCAATTCATCACTTGGGCCTGTTGGGGTTTTTTTTGTTGTTGTTGTTGCTGCTCCAAAAGCCTATTACTGTAACTAAACTGTGACATTCTAGGTTTTCTAGCAAAAGACAGAATGTCATGAATTAGTTTTTGAGCTGCTGTTTAAAGTCAGAATTTTGGTATTTTCGTTAGATGATGAAGCCGTTATGATATTTAAAACCAAGTCGATGCTTATTCCATGATGCCCGCCATTTACACCGTTGGGAAGTTATTTCTCCTATGAAAGCTGCTTTCCTTGATTGGTTTACATTTCAGATCTATGGCTGCATTCGTCTTGAATAGAGTTGATGCATGGCACTGCCTTAGCAGCAGCATGGGAAATACTTAGCTTTCGAAGCAGCTGGATTTGCTTTAGATTTACCAGATCGTAATACAACAAAAATAATCCATCTTGCCAGACTCAGAGGTCTTTTACATTTGTTCCTGAAACTCAAAGGCTTGAGCCCAGAGGAGTCACGAACTGGTGCCTACAGGGGGTTTTAACAATCAACACTTTCCTTTCCAGTGGATAGGGGGGAAAAAAATCTACGCAACTGGGTTAACACGATTCGGGTTTTGTGATGCAAGAAGTGAGACTAAGAGATCATTTCATATCTTTTTTTCCACCTTTAAGGTCATTTGTAACCTGTTCCACTCAATTGAAATCATTTTGTTTTTTTGGGAAGTAAAATAAAATGTTTGTATAAGTGTGCACACCCTCTAATACTTTTTTCAAAGCCTCTTTTGATTTTATTACACTGTATTTGGGTGGGAGTGGATCAGCGTGGTACATCCTGACGTCCTCTTTGCAAACAGTGTTCAGTTCTGCCGGATTGCAGATCCAGAGTCTCCTTAGGGGCAGAGCCTTTCCAAAACTTTGCTCTAACTCCTTTGAATCCTTTCTTTCGATGGTTTCGGATGTTTGCTTTCGTCGATACATTAAAAGACGACGTTTCTCTTCATCCTAAGCCTTCTAACAGAAACCAAAAGGTTTTTGTGCCAGCAATCCCGAAGAGACACTGTTTGTGTAGTGTTCTTTTGGGAGACTTCATAATTTGTGTTTTCACATTTTGGCCAGAAGTTGATGGGCTTTGTTTAGAAAAAAAAAACTTCCAGCTTGCCACCACAAAGCCCAAACGCATGAATACAGGAGATGTAGTAGTAATACTGCTACAGGCCAGGGCTTGTCAGAAATGGTCAGAAAAAGGGATACATTGGTTAATTGTAGGCAGAGACACATATTTGGTTTTAAGAGGATGTGCACGGTCATGCAACCATGTTATTTGGGTTTTGTTTTATATGATTCCTGACTGCTTTTATTTATTACTGGTTATATCCAATGTAATACCTCTAATTGGTTAAACTTCACAATTTGAGATTTTCACAGAAATTTCTTATCAAGTCACCTGAGTGCTTGGCCCTTTCAAAAATCGAGCGCAATAGTCTATGGCAATGATATTTTTGGGCTTCCTTAAGATGTATGTCGCAAGTTCTCCTCTGTTTAAAACGGAACCTGAAGAATAGATAAAGATCTTTGAGTTTCCTTTTAGACAGACATCAAATGTATTCTTTTTTACATCAGCTATAAAATGCAAGTCTCAGTGACTAATTTACTGTGACTGCTGTTAAGAATAAATCATAACCTGTCCTCCTGTGAATCGTTCCAGTTGGTGCTTACTTCAAAAGCGTGGTAACATTGGAATGAGATGTTCTTTACCGTTTCCCTGATTTTTTTTTTTTCATCTACATTTTAATGCTTCTATTTTTTTTTTTTTTTTTTTTGCTCAAAGGTCTATTGACAGTTGAAAGACATAAACTTAGCACAAATGGTAGTGAAATGTGTGTTTAGTTTATGATTTCTTTGTTGTAAAAATGCTTCTTGGCAATACATGATAACCACTGGAAGCCTGTTTATGTCTGAGAATTACAAAATGACTTTTTGGAGGCGAGGGGCAGCATCTGTCACTAATAAAACAAAACTTGTCATTGTCGGGCTAATGCTATACAGGGTTAGCCAGGTGAGATTTGGTCATCCCACATGTCCACTAATAAGTGCCAAACTCTTGCCCTCCACAATGATGACACTTGGGATGACCTGTTTGCTGGTCAACCATCTATTGAACACCTGTTGGATCTACTTGGGGTGAACTGGTTCTGCCAGAGTGACCAACACAACCACATTAGCTGTTTTGTTTTTAAACCATATGCTGGCTAAGGAATGGGATGTTGTCCAACATCAGTGTGTGACCAGAATGTAAACGTGGTGCCAGGTTGTTGGGCTGGCACCAACAGCCTGGCAATGGATAACAAACAGTCACCCATTGACTGTTTGTTAAAGGAATAACTTGTTAAATTTCCATTGTGTCTTGTTTTTTTTTTTTTTGTTTTTTTTTACATCAAACAGTTAAAGCGGAATAAGCAGTTTGACTTTATCAAAGAGGGATTGAGAAATTTTTTCAAAATTTTACTGACATACTTAACTCTACTGCTCAATCCTTACAGATATGGAGCCATTTAAAGGGACATAAACAGGTTTTCCAGCGGTGTAAGATTTTTTATTTTATTTTATTTTTTTCCCCAAGGATCATAAGAGCTTTTTGTGCTTAGTGTACATTAGATGGCTTAGCAGTTCATAAAAGGAAATCCTCTGCTCCTGTATATTTTCATTTTATTTTATTTGAATGAAACTATACCCTTTCTTTTAAATTATCCATTTTTCCTCCCAACTTTTTGAATAAAACATAAAAGTTTTTACTTTGGGCGAAACAGTCAAGTTGCCCCTTGGCAGTCACTCGTTTGTATATTTTAATTTTTTTTTTTTTACAAGGTTTTAGCGAACCAGAATAAAAACTTAGATCATGGTTTTAGGGCTGCCAACATCACCTGCAGCTGTGAGGGATCTTCTAACAGAGTCTGACGTAAAGAGCAAACTAACTTGGCCGGCAGTCGTGTCGGAGGGAGCGCTTTTTGTTTTAATGCTACCTTATCACTGGCCTAGCTGGCCCTAAGCAGCGCTGATCAAAAGCATGACTACTGTAACGCCTCACAGATCATCATTAACAAAGCGCACATGCTTTTAGGTGTCTATAAATGGTCGACTTCCAAAGCTACTCCTTCCTTCAGTGTATTCACTCATCCAATTTAGTGATTGACAGAAGTTGAGTCTTGAATGATCAGCTCTCTTGTTGCTCATTGGCTGTCTCGTTTTTATTGCAGGAAGTTCCCTCTGAGGCAGGGAGTGTCTGCATATAAAATGGTCTGCAGTTCACTGCTCCATAGGTCAGAGGCTTGTTTATTCTGTCTCCATGGCTACGCTCAGTCCCAACCAAATCTTCCAATTGGCATGCACAAACTCTACTGTTTTTTCTACTTGAATGCACATTGCACAAACTGTGATGTAACCCTGGCAATTCTTTTATTTATTTTTTAATGTATTTTTTAATTTGGCGCCACATTTATCCAGCTTGCAAAATTTGGCTGTACAAGAAAGTTTGACCAGGTTTTGTTCTGTTTCTTTCTGGCAATGTGTATGTAACAATTTGTAGCTTGCTTTTGTTTTTGTAAACAAAGCATGTCAGTTTTGTCACATTGATTTTTTTTTTTTTTTTTTTTAATTGGGATGGGGTTTTTTTGGTTTTTTTTATAGGAATCAATCAAACAAACATACAAAAAAGAAAAACATTGTGGGACCAATAGTACCCTTCTCAACTTTAACTTCAGATTATTTGATCAATGCTTGGCAGCTCTCGCATGCACAGTGAGAGTGTAAAACTGACAAACGGTCTGTTGAAATTAGAGTTGGGAAGAGGGGAAATCAGAACAAATCATGCACAAATTCAGCTGCTTGAATGGGACTGCTAGCCTGCTCTGTGCCGAACATCTGTGCTAACTCGATCTGTGTGTGCTACTGCAGATGCCACCTCTTCCACCTCCAGCCCCTCTGCCTCTTCCTCCCTGGCCATGGGCCTCTCTACCTCTTCCTCAGACCACCTCACGGTCTCTCAGCACCTCCACTCCACGGGAGCGGACGGGCCCGGAGCGTCAGAGATGCAAGGCATGGAGGCGGCCGGATCGGCGCCCAGCAGAGGCGGCGGCGGCGGAGCGAGCGCCACAGGCGGGGACGGAGGGACCGGCGTGCTGTCGGGGCTGGGCGTGCAGCAGCTGCAGAACACGCCGTCAAAGCGGAGGCCCGTGTTGAGCATATCGCCGCCGCCCGAAGATCTGTTTGACGACAGCCAAATGTCGTGCCAAGAGGAGCCCGCCGTCTCCGCTGCGGCGTGTCCGGACTCGGAGCACAGCAGCAGCATGTGGGCCGACGACTCCGTGTCCAACTTCAGCATCATCAGCTCCGCCTCGTACAACGACAACACGGAGGTGCCACGCAAATCCAGGAAACGGACGCCCCGCCAGCGACCGGGCCCCAAGCCGACCCCTCCGGAGGACAGCATGGACGTGTTTGACGCGGACAGCGCCAAGGGTCCTCACTTTGTCCTCTCCCAGCTGAGCACAGACAAGACCAGCTCAATTGCGAGGTGTGGACCGTCTTCAAACCTCATTATTTCTTCATTTGTGACGACGACGTTGGCTTCGATTATTTGTAGCAGTACAGTAGAAGCTATTCATTTTTCTTTCTGTTCTGCAGTGATTGAATCTGTCCTTTTGTCGTGCAGCTCTCTCGATTCAGGAACTGCGGTGAAAGGTGGCTCGCTGTCTGCCCAGTTTCCTCAGAGGAGTGACGGGAAGGAGCTGAAGATCCTGGTGCAGCCAGAGACCCAGCACCGAGCCCGGTACCTGACGGAGGGCAGCAGAGGTTCAGTTAAAGATCGCACACAGCAAGGATTCCCCACTGTCAAGGTTTGACTCCACAAACATCCTCAGCGAAGTCTTAGACCAGAACGGATTTGAAAAATGCTCAAACTGTTATCCTGAATCACTACTAGTGACCGTCCTGATGGTAATTCTGTATTTCGGCCATCTGTTTATGTTTATAATGATGGTTAGGAACCACAGGAAAAATGTAAAATGTTGCCCTCAAATAAAAAAAAACAACAACAAAAAAACAGTGAAATTGTCTCTTTAGCGTGTTTTTAAAGGTTTACATTTATCTTTGGGTTCTGTAAGCGACTCCAATGCCAAAATAATCGAGTTGGTCAAATATGGATGGCATCATTTAACAAAAAAAAAAATGGCTTAAAGAATAAAGTCCTCAGACTTTTCTTATTCAGTTTATTTTTTTCTTTTACATGTTTAAATCTAAATAAAACATCATGGAATATGTAGGAACCTTCTGAAGCTTGGCGTTTCCTCTCACTTATTTTCTCTTCTTTTTATTTTTTTAACGCTCTGTCCACAGTTGGAAGGCATCAGCGAACCAGTGGTTCTCCAGGTGTTTGTTGCCAACGACGCGGGCAGAGTGAAGCCTCACGGTTTCTATCAGGCGTGTCGAGTAACGGGACGCAACACCACCGCCTGTAAGGAGGTGGACATAGACGGCACAACGGTGATAGAGATCCCTCTGGAACCCAGCAACGACATGACGCTAGCGTAAGAAAAGACGGTTTTGTTTCACACGGAGGCTCGTGATGTTCATGCAAAGTACGCAGGGCTTATTTCTCCTCCTCTGTGCTGCGTCTGCAGCGTGGACTGCGTGGGGATTTTGAAGCTGCGTAACGCGGACGTGGAGGCACGAATCGGCGTGGCGGGATCCAAGAAGAAAAGCACACGAGCCAGGCTGGCCTTCAGGGTCAACATCCCCCAACCCGACGGCTCGGTGCTCACCTTGCAGGTCCCCTCATCACCCATCCTCTGCAGTGAGTTTCTAGGCTTTTTTTGTTGTTGTTGTTGTTGTTTTTAACTTAATCATGATACTCATGAGTAAGTTATGAATATCATCCTAAAAATCTTATTCCTGGACTCCATCTCCATCCAGCCCAGCCAGCTGGACTCCCAGAGATCCTGAAGAAGAGTCTCCACAGCGGCTCGGTGAAAGGAGGCGAGGAGGTTTTTATAATTGGAAAGAACTTCCTCAAAGGAACTAAAGTCATATTTCAGGAGAACATCGCAGGTACTAAGGACAGTTTAATGGGTCTCGTTTCCCCATTTCTGAGCTTTTCTGTTTGCATTTTAAACGAATGACGAAAAATGAAAAACGGCATGTATTTCCTCTCGACTCCGTAGACGACAATTCCTGGCAAGCCGAGGCGAAGATTGATACGGACCTTTTTCATCAGGTACGTGCAAACTAATAATCCTAGATACAGTGCGTGTTTGTCTGCAACATGAAATCCCAACTTTGAAGTTTGTGATTGAACGTACCACAATCGGAAAAAATGCATGGGGCATGAAAACCGTGCAGGACTCGGTATGTTTAAATGTTTGCACCACTCGTGTCCGCCTGTCTCTAACGCAGCTGACCTTGTATTCCAGAACCATTTGGTGGTGACCGTCCCTCCGTTCCACAGCCAGTCCATCACCTCTCCTGTGTCCGTGGGGATTTTTGTGATGACCAATGCCGGTCGATCACACGAGGCCCAGGCTTTCACCTACACTCCAGAATCAGGTAGAACAGCTGCAAAGCCATGCAGTCGCCTTCGGCGTGCTCATATAGTTCATCGTCTATGTGTCTCTATTCTATTGAATTATTTTTGTAAGATGTGTGGCATGAAATCAATCTAAATATGATCAAAACTATGTAAATGCCACTAAGCGAAAAAAGGAAAATTAACGGTCAGGGGCCATGTTGCTGTGTTTTTCCCTCCGTTTCTGTTCAGTGCTTGTATCTAATAATAGCCATGGGAGTAGTTTAATTACGCCTTCAAATATGAATTGGCACCTAAACCCTCGGGATGTGCCAGAATTATGTCCGTAAAATCTTACAAAACACATTGTGAGCAGTTTATAGGCAGATTTTTTTTTTTTTTACTATCAGGCTTTAACAAGGACATACTTTTTCTCCCACTTCTTTTCAATGCAGCCATGAAAAATATCAATGATGATCATTTGACAAGAATGAGTAGTATCAACAACATTCGACACAGGCTACAAGCCAAAAGCTAAATGAACGCTGGCACAGTGAGTGTGTGTGTTATTTAAAAATGGAAAGGAAAAACATGAATTAGTGATGCACACATTACAAAGCATGAATCTAGTTAAGTCAGGAGACTAGGAGTGTCTTGCATAAGAGTATAAAATAGTCGTGTTTGGTCCAAAGATGTGGTTCTGTGGTTGTCTGAATTAATATCATTGATCGTTTTATCTCCAGTGGAGCTGGAGAAATGGAGGGGGGGGGAATGTTCTTACAGAAGCAAAGTGCATAAAGATGCCATTTAGAGTTCATGCATTGATGACTTATCTGTAGTGTCTGCACACAGTAGTAATTCAGTAAGTTTAAGAGTCTGTGTCATTCTTTAGCATAACAAGCGAAGTCGGGTACAATAATTTGCAACGGGCAGAAGAATTGCCTTCAAGAAGTTTGCTTTAAAAAAACAAAAAAAAAAAACAAAAAGGCAGTCTGATATCCTGAGTAACGTAAAAGAAATGAGAGCTGTTTCAACTCTTCCTCAGAGCGCCTGGTGGAAAAACAGCTGCAGCAAGACCTGAGTCGTTTACCCGAGATTAAATTAGATCATGTATATTTTATAAGTTGGATCGCTGAGGCTTATTCTCTTAGCCTAGATTTAAACCTTCCTTCTGGGATAAATGATAATACAGCTTTTGGCTTGAGGTTATGGAGCAGCTGCAGGGGAACGGAGATGGAGAGACGGAGAAGAGACTAAATGGCAATGATAAAGAGAAGCATATGTGAAGGTGGGAGGGGGAGGGTGAAGGTACAATGTGTTAGATGTTAGCGAGCTGTTCTCACCACCACAGGTCCGGCGGTTTTCATATTGCTGCAGAGCAGAATCTGTTCAGATGCTTTACAACAAAAATAAAAGGACAAACTCTTAATTTGGTTCTACAAATCATTTTAAATTAGTTTACAATGAGCTATTAATGATGCAAGTGATTAAACAGCATTTTATATGAACTGGTCAGAAGCTAGCCAGGTGCTTTCTATGGTTGTCTACCGTCACGCATGTGTCTGATGGAGCAGTATGAAGGGGAAGCTGAACTACACGCAGTATTTCACAATTAAAAATCTAAAAAGTGTGGTGTGCTTTTTTTTTCTTTCTTTTTTTTTAATCCCTTCACAGAACAGCTGCATTTATGCTGAGATTAACTAACACTCACAATTCACTACAATTTTATTTAGAAGTATCCGACTGAAAAAAATTCAAGCCACACTTTTCAATTTTTTACTTATTTATTTTTTTAAATTACAGAAAAACTTGTCATTTTTTTCCCCACTTTTCAGTTATGCCTGTCACATAAAATCAACAAAACAATGAACTGAAATGTGTGATGGTGTCAAGAGATTGAAAACTTCCTCTAAGCTCTGTTTTCACTCCTCAGCCGATGGTTCAAGCGGCCAGACGGTCAAAACAGAAGGAGCATCGCTGGTCAACACCTGCATCTTCGACGGTCAGATCAAATCCGTGTCCTCGGAGCAGAGCGACTGCTCTGGTCAGCCTTCCAAGCGGCAGGAGGACACGCCCATGGAGGTCTCCAGCAACCCTCAACCCACAGATGTTTTCAAAGTAAGACGTTGTCCTGTTTGAACATTTATCTTATCTCAATCAGGCTCACGGTTGGTGCTAACTTTCCCCGCGCTCTCTCACCTAGCCGTCCCCGGACCCTCTGATCTCAGTGCAGCAGACTCTGGAGCTCAACTCGAGCCCGCATCCAGGAGGAGAGGCTTTCGAGAGCCCGATGCCCCTGCAGCCTGAAGACGTCGAGCTTCCCCAGGCGCCGCCCGTCTTTCCCAGCCTGGAGTCTCTCAGCACCATTCAAAAGCAAGAGATCTCTTCCACCACATCCTTTCCCGTGTCGGGAGACACCACCATCCCCCCGGTGACACCGGAAGTCCCCCAACAGTTCCTCAGAGACCCTCAAGAAAGCCTTTCTCCGGAGAGCTCCGATAACGGCGGGACCATCGTGGTCGTAGCCATGCCTCAGATGGCGGCTCCCGCTCAGCCGCCGCCTCAGCAGACCCAGGTAGACCCGTTTCCCCATGAGGGCGTGGCCCAGTTGGAGCGGGCGGTGAGGGAGCTGCAGGCTGGAGGCACCACCACCCTGGAGCAGGTGCTGGAGGTGGCGGTGGCGCAGCAGCAGCTCAACTCCGTGCTCTACAGCCCGGCGCCGTCGGCAGAGTCCTTACAGCAGCATGTCCAGGAGAACATGAACAGCCTGCGGTTGGGCAACTCCGATGGCTCCCTGTCGGCGCGACAACAGATACAAATGCAGCAACAGCAGCAGCAGCAACAGATACAAATGCAGCAGCAACAACAGCAGCAGCAGCAACAGATACAAATGCAGCAGCAACAACAGCAGCAGCAACAGATACAAATGCAGCAGCAGTACCAGCAACAGCAACAAATCCTTGAAAACCTGCAGCAACAGCAGCAGCAACAACAGCAGCAGCTGCAGCAGCAGGTCCTCAGCAACATGCAGATCCAGCAGCAGCTCATGCTGCAGCCTCAAGACCAACAGCAGCTGCAGCAGCAGCAGCAGCAGATGATGGAGAATATCCAGCAGCAGCTGCAGCAGAATCAGCAACAGCAGGTCCTGAACAACATCCAGCTCCAGGATCAGCAGCAGAACCAGATCCTGAGCAATCTGCAGCAGCAGCAGCAGGAGCAGCAGGTCCTGGAGAAGCTGCAGCAGCAGCTGCAAGCCGAGCTGCTGCAGCCACAGATTCACTCCTCCCCCCAGGCGCAGCAGCCCGTCTCCCTGCTGCAGCAGGCGGGAGAGCTGCTCACCATCCAGACCAGCTTCCCGACGCCGCCGCCGTCCCACACGTCCCCGCCGCAGCAACTCTTCCAGTCGCCGCAGCCGCTGGCCGAGACCCAGAGCTCCCAGCAGCAGGTGCAGGCCGCCCTGCTCCAGAACACGCTGACCGTCCTCTCCGGCGGCGGTCTCGGATCCGAGCAGCAGCCCACGGGGTCGACCATATTCCTGTCCACCAACCCTCAGCCGCAGCAGTCACAGCAGCAGCCCCAGCTGGCCTTCATCTCTTCCATGGAGACGTCGTCCAGCCAGCCCCAGCCCGTTTCCATGTTCCAGAACCAGCCTCCGACCCAGCTCTCCCAGCCAATGGAGCAACAGCAATCCCCGCAGCAGAACCAGCAGCCGCCGCAGCAGCTCCCGCTGGGCCAGCAGGGCACCTTGTTCCAGAGCATCCCAAACCACTCGCAGGCCAACGCCGTCCCCCAGAACCAGATCGCTCAGCCCCAGCAGACGGGCCTGCTCCTCTGTACTTCGGATCTACTGTTCACCACCCCGGCTCAAGCCGCGCCCCCCATCGCAAGCATCAGCGTCGGAATCCCCCAACCGGACGCAGCCGAGCCCATGTCGTTCCAGGTCCAGAGCTCCTCCGGCAGCAGCGCCGCGCCCGCCGCGAACCAACAACAGAGCCTGTTCCAGGAGCAGCAGCCCATGCAGGTGACCCCGAGCTCCGGTCAGGTCCCCAACAGTCAGCCGGTGAAGCTGTTCATCCCGCAGACATCCCTGTCAGGGCTGCAGGGGACCATTGGCTCCCAGGAGCTCAACACCGAGGCGGCAGCTCCGACTACAACCATCTTTGTGGTGCAGGGTGGCGTCGGTGTGGTCGCCAACCCGGGCCAGCAGCCGCCAGAGCAGCTGTTCCAGACCGCAGTGGGCGGCACCGTAGCGCCGCAGGGGCAGCCCAACCTATTTGTCTTTGGCATCCAGAATGGTGAGACAGTTTTAATCTTTATTTATTTATTTTTTATCATCTTACCAACAGACTTTGGTTCTTTAGAGTGGAGTAGTCGGCGTCCGTGGTGAAGATGTGTAAAAAAAACTTTTAAATAGCTTCACCTTTTAATTTCAATAATATCTTACACTAAATATTTTACTATAATTAGTGCATTATTCGGTCACATGTAAAAAGCATTTAAATTTTTCTTTTCCATAAAATCAACTGGGCTGCAATTACTGAAGAGAGCAAAGCCACCTGGAATTTATGTATTTTTTTTTTATTTTTGTGAGCATCCAGTAAATAAATATCGAGAAATGCAACATAGCTTAAAACAATTTGGTTGTATTATTAATTAAAATATGACATGACTACATGGCAAAACTATTAATAGAAATAATAATTAACAATATTCGCAATACCTAGTGCTATATTGAAGTATTGCATATTTCCTGTCTTTATTTAGTCATTCTGGCTCTTTAAATAAACCCTAGCGTCTGATTGGTTAAGACCAGTCTGTAGGAGTGTTACCCTGCCCACTCACGCTGCGTGCAACACAGGAAATGTTTTTCTGCCATGAAAATTATGTCCGAAACATAAATGTAATCTTCATTAAACAAAATATGAAAGAACTTTTCGACAAACAAATCGTCAACTGATTTCCCCTCATAAATGAACAGAATCATTATTGCCTTGCATCTTAGCAGCAAAATGGATCTTCTTCACTCGAGAAGTGAAATGCTGAACATCCTTTGAGACAGAAACGTTTGACACACCCAGATGGTCAGAAGGACACATTGCATCAAACGCCTTGCGTTACAAAATCACCGCCCTGTAAACCAGAATTACCTGAACTTCATGACGCTTTTAAGATCGTTGGAGTTTTAATGCCACAGTTGGAGCTGTGGCATTAAAACCGCTTCATTCACAGTAAATGACCCTGTTCTCTCTTCCTCTCAGACTCATCCCAGTTGCTGAGTTCTTCTGGACCGAACCTGCCCGCTCAGACCCAAGCCCAGAACTCCGGTCACATGCAGCCTCTACTGGATCAGCCCATGCCGCAGGCCGCGCCCGGCATGCACAGCAATCTGCAAAACACTCTGCAGGCACAAATGCAGACCAGCCTAGAAAATGCACTGCAGTCAAACACCCAAACTCCAATGCAGACCAGCCTGCAGACTCAGATACAGAGCAGCTTGCAGAATCAGATGCAGGCGACCATTTCTGCAACGTCTGGCATGGATAAAATCGAGGACATCCTGGAAAGTCTGCAGAAGCAATGAGACGGGTCGGGACACGTGTGGCTTAAAGTTACATTTCATCAAATTGGCAAAGGTGGCGTGTTGGTTTTTGCGCCAATGCCATGAAACAAAACAAAACAAACAAAAAATCTTAATGCTTAATAACAATATGCCCTTTTACTAAAAACCCAAATTATGAGGTTTGACATGATTTTTAAAAGGTCATTATTAATTCACTATTCATTTTAGCTATCGCTCATTACTCTTGAATTGTTGAATCCACCTTTGTAATTACCCATCCTGCAAGTTAACGAGGCCCGGAGTAACTGCTCGATGCATTAATGTTAAAAAAGAAAAAGAACTGCAGTGTTTTTGTTCTGTGTTTAGATGATGTAAGACTCAGAGATGATGCAACAAACCCGCCAGGTGTGGGAGGAGAAAAAAACTGGGATGGGATAAAGAATGTCGGCCACTTGGAAACATCATGCGGAATAGGGGTGGAATGTCGGATGCTCTGGATAAAGGCTGAATCTCATTTTGTGAATGTGTGAACTCTGAGGTTTCATTTCACTTCAGGGTTTCGGTCTGTCAATCGGGAAACTTTAGGATTAAATGTAATGTTGCTAAAACGGCACATGATTGAAGACATCTTTGGTTTTAGTTTTTGGCTTTGAAGAATTCTCACAATTTTCCTCAAACCTCGGATTTGCACGCCTACAAATCCATTTAAGTTGAAAAGCTCGTTTCTTTGAGAATAAGGACGTGTTTTTTTTATTATTATTTTTTATATTTGCTAGTATGCATTTGTTCTGCATTTGAAGTGTCTCTGAAGAGGAGGACAGAAGCACAAAGCTACCAGTGGTTTTACTTGAACTAGGCATGGGAAGGGATGAGATTCTCACGGTACAACCTTGAATGTCACATTTTTTACAATATTTATACAAAAAATTAATTTCTTTAAAAACAAATAGTCAAAGGGCTGCACAGTTGGTAGAGCTGTTGCCTTGCAGCAAGACCGGCCCCGGTCTTTCTGCATGGAGTTTGCATGTTCTCCCTGTGCATGCGTGGGTTTTCTCCGGGTCCTCCGGTTTCCTCCCACAGTCCAAAAACATGACTGTCAGGTCAATTGGTTTCTCTAAATGTTTCTCTAAGTGTGTGTGTGCATGGTTGTGTGTCTCTGTTGCCCTGCGACATACTGGCGACCTGTCCAGGGTGTAACCCGCCTCTCGCTCGGAACGTTAGCTGGAGATGGGCACCAGCAACCCTCCCGACCCCACTAAGGGACAAGGGTGTAAAGAAGATGGATGGATGGACAAATATTCAAACTGCTTCTAAATTAAGTTAATAGTAAAATTACATATTATCTAGTCTTAAGCAACAACATAGTCCAGCCACCTTCTAAATTTAGTAGCAGCAGAATATTACTGCTACTGTTGGCGTCATTCTGAGCGCCAACAGTATAACGAGTTGATATTAGTTACTCGGACCATTCAGGCTGTAATTTAAAAAGAGCCTTAGCTTATTGAAAGTGATGGGTGGTGCGTCTCTAGTTTCTACACTATGACTGGAAATCTGTCCAAGCAGCCTGAAATAGTTTTTTATTTGTAAGAGAGAGGAATGAGGTATTGGGGGGCTTCTCTCAGCCGGTCCAGCTACGTCAAGCTCAGTTAGCTAGCCTGCTGTTAGCTGCTTACCAGACATGCTAGTCATACTTTGTCCACTGACGGTTTAAAGCAGAATTGCCATAATAAAGGTGATGGGTGGCTGAAAACTGTTTTTTCTTTTCCTTTTTGAATGTGGAGTTTTTTGTTTTGGTTTACCCTGATGCCTCTAACTGACCCATGCTTATGAAAAAAAAAAAAAGAAAATGGAAATAAAACTTCTCATTAAAATGTAGCGTGAAATTAATCGGGTGAGAGGGGAACATTACACAATCACAAATCAGGTTCAGCCTGTTGAATAATGTGACTTTTTGTGGGCGCCATGCAGTGTTTTCATGTTTCGGCCTCATCAGTAGGTTTGTGAAAGCTTTCCGGATGAATTTTTAAACATCATTCATGTATGTGTTGTGTTCAGTTTTTCATTTCAATGCGTTTGTAGTTTCTACCAATTAATTGTGGACAGAAAGCAGCTTTCCACTAGTGAAAACAAGAGTGTTGAGTGGTTTTATAAACATTTTATCTCAAGCACTTTATAACCTTTTTGTGTAACACGCTCCTCCTGATTATCCGTCCGTCCACAGCTCTGTAAGGAACAAGCTGAATTTGTACGCGAGAAAAAAAAAAAAAGAAAGCAGTTGTCTTTGTAACGATGAATAAGTTTTAATCAAACATTTTCACATTTTATCTTTTTTTTTTTTTTTTTTTTTTAGCTATAGCGTTTGTATAGAATGTCAACTTACTGTTTAAGTCTCGGTGGTCCAGTCAAAGCCTGTCCAGAAGCAGCCATTCCCACTAGAACATTGTGATTTTTCACTGTTTGAGTGGTTCAGTGGACCTTTTGTGTTTTACACATCGACTAGCCATATAAAATATTCTTTCATCTTTTACTCTGAAATGAAGGATTTACATTCAGTTCTTTTTTTTTTTTTTTTTGTACCGATTCACTGCAGACTGTTTTGCCGTTTGTCTTGTTTGCGATGTTTTGTTTTTTTTATTTTGGTTTTTTGTCAGTGTTTGTAGAGCGTACAGAGTGGCACCGGATGAAGTTTTACGGCTCGTCTCTTTCATATTGAGCGAGGGCTCGCTGTTACTTACAGGCCGAAGTTTCTGACGTTATTTATGGTGCTATGTACAGGCGCACCTCTGCTGTGATGTTAACCATTTCTAATAGCACTGGCTTTGTTTTTTTTTTTGTTTTTTTAACTGTGTCTGCAAAGTTGAGTCCACAGCGCCGGCTGTTTGTTGTGGGTTCGGACTGGAGCGCAGCCAGGCGTACCAAAGCTCCCGTTGTGATTCGTCGCCATCCCGTCTCCGGCTCGTCCTCGCGGACGCCCTCATGATGTTTACTCATTTCTACAGATGAATGCAGCTCTCCCGTGGAAAGCAATTCAGCAGATTTACAAAAGACAAAAAACAAAGAAAGAAAAGAAAAGGTACTTTCCACCAATCTGATACAGTGCATAACTCGGGGTTCCTACGCAGTCTGGAAAAGATTGAAATCCGATTTCTGTATTTTCCAGATCTGCATGAAAAATTGAGATATTTCTGGACTTCATTCCTTGTCCCATTGCACATGTTTTGATAACTTGTGTCCTTCCTTCATGTTTTTTTATCTGATATTCTTCCCATCTCAGATCCTTCCTTAGTCAAAATTCTTCTTCCCTTGATCCCTTTCTCCATTCTCTCCTTGTTTCCTTCTCTCGTTATTTCCTTCTCTCCTTGCTCTTCTTTCGCCTTCCTTCTTTTTCTTTAATTCTGTCTTCCTAGTTAAAATCCTTGGTGGCTTTCTTCCTTGTGTCCTCCTTTGTCACCTTGTTCCTCTGCCCTTCCTTCAGTACTTACTTCCTTGCTCAAAACGATCCTTCTGTTCTTCCTCCATCGTTCCAACCGTTTTTTGTTTTAAATCCAATCACATAGCGAACATTTGTGTTTAAAAATTTGTCTGGAAAAATCTGAATTTTTTTTTTTTTTTACAAACATTTTGTGGGAACCCCGGCGGTTTTTATTTTCCCATGCAGTTGACACTGCTTTGCTTTCCATATTCAAAAGTAGCCAATTTGGCGTCATCAAAAAGCCAATTTTTGATAAATATTCAGATGTTCTTTATAGCATTGGTCATAAATGCATTTTGTTTACATTGTCATAGTCATATTCTTGTCCTGCAGCTGTTGGTGATCCATTTTAAAGTAACTTATCTTTTTTAAAATTTTGTATCCATGTATCAGAGTGTAGAGTATTTTTGTAAAAACGAAGCTTTTTTTTTTTGGTTTATGCTCATGGCACAGGAGAATATCATTGAGATTGTGCTTTTGTTGAGATGAAGCACAGGTTTACTGTGAACTGTTTGAAGTTAAGAAATATAATCAAGTGGACATCGTTATTGATTTTACCCGAACTGTGCAAACCTAACGACGTGTGGGCAAGTTGTCATTTTCATTTTTTTTCTCCCATTTATTATTATCTTTTATTTAGTTTTCATGTCATGCATCTCAAATGGCACTTTGACTCATCCATTTTACTGTAGATCAGGTGAGAGCGCAGCCACGCCGTCTCCAAGCATTCCGTTCCTCTCGGTTAGGGGAGATTTTTCAAAAGAGCACACGATGTTGTGGAAGAACCGTGGAAAGGTTAATGCCTCTTAAAGCCATACCAACACAGAAAGCCAACCTGTGACTTCGCTTTCATGAATGTAAATTTTACCTCATGGTGTGGACACCTGGCTTGGTCTACATCTGACATCGGACCAATTACCATTTTAGAGATTTTTTTTTTTTTTCTTTTGCTTTTTGTTTTCTTCTGAGGCAAAGGGAATATAAGTGGGTGTGGCACCAGCTGTCATTCGTGTTTCCATTCATTTTTCTGTCGGATGGTGATTTGGTTTCATGTCCAGCCCTTCACATTGTCCAGTGAGCCGGTATATTTAGGCCTAAAAAAAAAAAAAGAGATAGAACCTTGTTAAATATTGATTCAACTGTGGCGAAGAGAGCACACACACATCTTTGTGTTATGTCCTGGGGCGGAGGGAGGTTTGTCCCTTCGGTCATGTCTGTGAATATCCATGTATATTTAAATGTGAAATATACTGCAGGGGTATCTTGAATTTCAGTTGTGATGCTTTCAACAGAACTTTGTGTGCCTTGACAACTTAACCATTGCTCTGCTGTGTTTACTGGCGTCCCTGCTCCTTGTCCTTTTTATCCTCTCTGACCCGTAATCATTTCAGCAGTCATAAACATAGTTAATACTGATATATTTTTCTTGTAATTTAGTCGAGATGTGTGATTTTTAGTTTTTTTTTTTTTTTGTTGTCTTGTTTTTTTTGGGGGTTTTTTTCACGCCTCATGAGATTTGTAAGTGTGAGGTAAAAGGGACAAGACGGTGGCGATTGTTTTTGTAGAAAACTTCCTGGTGTTGGTGTGCTTGTCAACATTCGTTGATGTGAAACGCTCGATCAAAAGGGGCAGCAATGATAAGTTAACTGTTTGCCAATAGTGTGAGCTGTACCTTGTGCATAATCAGTTTGCTCACTTTTCCTAGTTTGCTTTCGACTTCACATCCTTCGACGGTTCTGTTGTATCGGTTTTGTGTAGCTTGAGCTTTAGTATCTTAGCCTTAAGACCCTGCAGTAAGGATAAAGGTCAACCCCAGCGTGTTATACATTTGAACTATTATTAACATGTACTTTGCCTTTGTCTGGACATTTGTATACTCTTCTGTTTATATCTGTAATCCTGCTGCTACATTAAATGAATTAATAAAAATTTAAACGTCCAAGTCTGAATTTGTAGCTACTAGACACACTTTTCTGTCAAGTCAAACTCGTGTAAGATGCAGTTCACCACCTAAAAGGTAAGGTACTGTAGTCAGTTTTTCTATTTGTTTTGTTGTAAATTATTTCATGCAATACATCAAGATGCTTAAAGAGGTCATGTTGCCTTATCCCGAAGAAGAAATTGCAAGTAAACAACCTAAAACACACCAGTAAGAGAACAGCAACAAGATGTTAACATTACAGCACGACCCAATCCTTTGATTTATTCCAAAAGAAAACTTGTTTGGGTGACGACATGACGTTTCTGATGCAAAACCAAGAAATGCAGAGGAACTGTAGCTTGGTTATCCTGGACTAAAATACTAATTCACAACACGGATATAAAACTGACCAGCAAAGGTTGGTTCAGTATTTTGGTGTTGATGCAATACATGATTGAGTTTTTAAAGAATGTTGGATCTTGTTGTATGATGAATTTGAAATCTATATTCATGTTTTGGTTTGGAATAATGTGCAGGGTTCTCATTTCATTAGCATTTATTGAAACTATAAGCTCCATCCGTGTGCTATGTACCTCTTGCGCTTGTCCCTCAGTGGAGTTGGGAGGGTTGCTGGTGCCTATCTCCAGCTAACGTTCCAGCCGAGAGGCAGGGCAACAAAAGAAACAGGACAAACAGCCATGCACACACACACACAAACCAAGGGAGAATTTAGAGAGACCAATTAATCCAACAGTCATGTTTTTTGGACTGTGGCTGGAGTACCCAGAGAGAACCCAGGCATGCACAGGGAGAACATGTAAACTCCATGCAGAAAGACCCCGGGCCGGGAATTCAACCCAGGACCTTCTTGCTGCAAGGCATCAGCTGTGCCACTGTGCAGCCCAACTATAAGCACTTTGAAGTAAAAACATTTTGAACATGGCTATAATCATACATGTTCTTTGGCTGTCTGGTGTTTTTCTGAGTGTGCTCTTAGCTTATTGATGAAATGGTACATGAAAACACTTCAAAAGAAAAACTTTTGGTATTCAAGTTTCAACATGTTTGTGTAATATCTACTAAATGTTAACATTTCTACTGCTTTTGTTGCTACAACTGGCTTCACTATGACGATTCATTTGCAAAATCAACAGGCAACTGTGCATGGTACTTTATTTTATCCTTTACATTTTTCTTCCAGGCGGCAGACTTTCTTGCAACTTGCTAATGAGGTGTTATTTGGGAGTGGCAAGAGTGTGTTGAAATTTGATGGGGAAACTTTGGGAGGGCACATGCCTGTGTAAAAGGGACAAACAACACAACAGTTCTGTTCAATTTGAAATTGTAAAGACCATTATGTCTATATCACAATTAGCATCAGCGTTGCCATCCAAATTAGTACTCATTGTGAGCAGAGCGACTCTGGCATCAAACGCTTCAGGATGAACCCATCTAACTCAAGTGCAACTCAAATGCTTCAAAGTTGTTGTCAAAATCTCAAATTGTTCACCTGTTTCAGTATTTCCAAATCCTAGTCGATCACCTGGATTCTTGTGCCTCTTGTGATGTCATCAATCCACTTACACGCAAAGCAGAGTTGGTTTGTTTCTTCAAAAAGCTTTTAAAAACTTAAAAATTCTCAGGTGAAATGCATGTGTAAGCAGGGTTTGTTAATGAAACGAAATACAGCACTGGAATTTTTATTTTTATTGTTTTAATTAGGAAGCATTGAGATGTTTACTAGTGGAAACAAAAGTGCATCATTTTATTATTTTTTTTTAAACATCTGGCGTTTAAAAATTGAGAATCGTATTGTACTCTGGCTGCAGGAGTTTAGAAGAGTCACAGGGGCATCAAGTGCAATTATAGCTTACTCAGTCTTTTATGCAGAATGTCTTTGAAAAAGGCTAAAGGATCCAAAAGATCAAAACCAACATCAAATTGAGGTTTTTTCTTTAGAGAGAGAACAGCAACCAATGTTGCCAACATAGCCGTCAGTCCAAATATGTGATACTGGTTTCCTGAAGCAGGGTCTCTAAAGTAAAATGAGTGCAGCGGTCCAGTCATCCCAGCAACACCATGGGTAACGTAGTGGTCCTTCTCTCTGGTGAAGAAGTCCAGCGGGACAGCGAACACGGCACTAACCTCTGATGGGTTTGGGGTTGGAGTAAATGTTTCCTCTATAAAACCAACAACAGGGCTCACCAACAAGCCTCTCTGTTGAAGAAGATGAAGAAATCAGAGAAAATGATGGATCTAGTGCTCTGACACAAAGTGCATTAGGGACCAGTACTCCACTACCTTGCTGAAGACTGGAAACAATGTGCAGACCACCTCGACCTGATCAGGCGGTAAACCTATCTCCTCCTGTGCCTCTCTTAGGGCCGTATCAACATCATCCCGGTCACTGGGGTCTCTCTTTCCACCAGGAAAACACACCTCACCAGCACCGGTCCTCAGCTACACAGATGAAAGAAGATCTCACATAAAGCTGAAACTGAAAGACAGCATTTATCCTCCACAGAGACATCGTCGCAGGTTACCTCCTTTGAGCGTAGAGTCAGCAAGGTGTGCAGCTGTCCACCTCTCACAAACAGGGGGATCAACACTGACGCTTTAGGCAGGACGGGAAGATAGGAGAACTTTTCTCCAATGTCAAACCGCTTTAAAGTGGCTACTGTCTCCTCTTTTAGATTCATAGTGGTACCATACATTAATGCTTTTCGACCTGCGACGAAATATCTTAATTTCTGTAAAACAACAAACATGCCTTTTTATGGGTTTAAAAAGTTTTCATTTAGATCAAAGGAGTGAAGCTAGCAAAGATTTACCTCACAAGCTACTAGGGTCCATAATAGTTGACAGCTGCTTCGAACAAATTGAATTGTATTACATTTGAATATGTGCTAACGTATTAAGGTAAATACCTTATTTCCAATTAGGAAAATATTAAAAATTAACACTTTGAATAAACGTACAACGCGAATTGACGATACACTCTACTTCCGGAAGTCTGTTCACCTTGTTGGTGTGCGTAGCTAACGCGGATTGGTGCTTTCTCCGAAAGACCCGCCTCATTTTTTTCCAAACAACAAACCACCTAACCTGACGGAAGAATGACAACCAATGATATTAGAGTACGGTCGTGATTTGTCGACGCTTCCCGGAAGAAACGATACGTCAACGCGGTTGCCATACTGTGAGTGGCAAAAGTTCCTAAAACTGTAATAAAAGACTGATTTTTAGATATAAAACTAAATGTTTACACATAATTGATTTTAATTATTTATATTTGATATCCAGTTGTATATGCTCAGCTGTAATATAATAGTCATGTTATAGCAGTACTGATTGTGACCACTTAGACATATTAACCATGTCTACAATGCACTTAAACTGACATTTACCTGTACATAAAACATAACTTAAATTCATGCATTTTTGTTATCTTAGTTAAACTATTAAACTGTAATTAATTGATCTGTTCTGTTTGTCAGAAAAAATATTGAATGGATGTCTTTCTGGTGTGGCAGAATTATATTATCTATTCTTCATATGAAATAGTGGTATGTATTATAGGCATTATTGAGAGTAGGAATAGAAGTATTAGTACTAGTAGTACTTCAATTTATAACAAAATATGTTGAAGAAGCAGCTGAGGAAACAATAAACTAGGAATAAATATATTTAGGAAGCTGGTTTAAGGAATACTTTAAACCAGCTTTAAAAGGAACATTTTGGGGATTGCAAGATGTTGCATTATTATGTTGAGTGTGGCTACCAGAAGTACTTTTTGTATCAGGTTACAATGAAACAACAAAATGCCACATAAGCAATTAAATGCATAAAAAAATAAAATAAACATACAATGCTTTCCCAAAGCCAGTCTAAACAGATGGGTCTTCAGGTATTTCAAGAAGTCCATTGAGTCCACAAAGACTGTCACCTTCACTTTTAGGCTTGATTTTACAAACAAAATGTGCACTTGATGTCCATAAAAGATTGGATATGACCAGCAGCAACACTTAGATTGACTTTTGCATTTAAATTATGTTAAACTGGTACTAGAGAGACTCACCACCAACCATTCAACACAAGGTGCATTCATACTTTCATAGCGTTTACTCCAACTTCTGACCATACCATCTGGATGCCTCTGAAATCATGACTTATCAAACTGAGTGATGAGTCATGAGAGAGTGAAGTAAATGCTCGTATGCAAAATGAAAAGTATTAGGCATAAGTCAAACAACGGTAATGTTTTGGAATGACAATCACAAATGTCCAATCTCCGTTTATGAAAATGCGTTGACAGGACTTTTCAGATGTGTGAGAAAGGCAGGCTGTAAACACAACTCCGTTATACCACATTTGATAGTGAAAATGTGCCAAAAGAAATAAACATGAACAAATAAAGATACACTTAAGGTGAAATGATGAAACAAAGGAATTTCAACCCATAGACAGTTTCAGATTCACACACATTAGCTCTTAAAATGGGAACCATAAGTAACTAAGAAACTACGCCAGAGGAAGGATTCATGGTTTTAATGGGACTTGTATTGCTGTAAACTGTTCCTTAATGAAAACATGAAATATATTAAATAAAGCATATATTGTATTACAAACAAATTTATAGAACAATGAGGAGTTTTTTCAGCATTTAGAATCGAAAGCATAACACTCAGCTCAAGTATACAGACGAGACCTGATTAATAAACCAGAATAAATTAAAGACATTTTTTCTTCTCAGTGTCCAAAACAACTTCATAGCTTTACAGCTAAAGTCTATAAACATAAATATGGGAAAAATAAAATTCAACAACAAAAATATATCTAATATACATAATTAATCCCACTTTTTAATAAGGATGAAAAGAAATGTTCTTAAGGTCCATAACATACCACAGGTCATACGTTTTGTGGATTGTCATATATATATATATATATATATATATATATATATATATATATATATATATATATATATATATATATATATATATATATATAAATAAATAAATAAGATTCAAGAACACAATAAAGCTAAGCAGGGTCCATCACAGTGGTCCAAGTCTTCAGGGAGTCACATCTGCAACACTTTGAACTTATACTTTGTACTTCTCCTTGGCTTGATCGTTCAGTATACAGATGTGCTGCAAAAGAGTGAAATCCATGAGGACAAAGTGAATCACTGTGCAGACATTTCCTGTTTAAATTTGACATTTTAAAGAATGAACAGTTCCAAGTCTGTAACCCAGTCAGTGGAGTAACAACAGCTCCTAAAGATTCAGTTACGCACAAAAACAAAGCTTTTGATAAACACCATCTCTGTCAAACATTTCCTGCTGCATCTATTCATAAAATTTGCATAAAACAAAAACAAACAAAAAAAGGCATCCTACATGCACGATGACTAGGCAGTATGTTTCCATGTCAGAACCTGAAAACTAAAACGATGAAGCCGGTCGACACATGGAAACTTTTTACTCGAACAGCTCAGTTGACACTAATTAGCCAGCTGTGCCTTGCATTTCCCCTCCAACAGTCAAGGCAGCCTTCAATGTCATTCAGCTGTCTGACCTGTGAATTTCTTCTCCTGCTAATATTACACAACTTCACCATTTTAGACTGCAGCCTCACTGAAATAGGAGACAGCAACAGCTCTCCGACTAGAAGTTGATTTCCTAAACAGCACAAGGACTTTAGCCCCTTCAGTCTTACAAAGAGGAGTCTGACTTCATGAGACATTCACCTTAAAAACAGCTCAAATTCAGACCAAAAACTCTTGTATGAAAGGGTGTTTAAGTAATTTTCTTTGCAGAATAATGTATAGTACATCAAGATAAAAATCCTCACTTATCTGCTAAGTTTACATGTGAACAAAAAAATGTGGGAACCATTTGAAGGCCAAAAGGACGGACTTATACCAGGACCAGTTGGCTGTTGGAAAGTCATTTTTAATTTGTTCCAGCCTTCTCTCGAATCATTTGAGGATCTCGGGTGCAATAAGTGCAAAAACCCTGAGAATTTTCAAGTGGCTGATAGTTTGCAAACAAGCGGACCATGTTACACTAGCATAATGTACTTTGTGCAATTAGCATACAGTTTTGTTTTTTTAATTTAAGGCAACACACACACAAAATAAATCATTCAACAATTGGACTGAAAAATTACAGTTTCCCATCCAAGTCCAGCCTCTAGTCTCTAATGACTGAAGGAAATGTTTTCATCACTTGATAAATATTAAATTGAAATCATATACAGTAAATGTTTTTGAAAATTTCAAGACCTTTTCTTTTTTTACTTTTGTCTTCTGCTGTTTTTTTGGCGATTTGATTACATGGCGGTGATGAAGGTCTGCATTACCACCATGCGGTGCATGATGGTTTAATTTCTAAAATAAAAAGACCTTTTTGTAATGATGTGCATTTCAGACATTAGACTACAATTTTGAAAAGTACTTGTGAGCAAATACTTCAAGTGATCAACAGGGGGCAGCACACTGAGGGGAGAGGTCAGTTTACGGTTTGCTGCCATAAAGCCAATGGGAAAGAAAATTACAGACAGATTAATGACAACAACACCAGTATCATTGTCAGGATAAATGAAGGGTGCAGCTGTACATGCATGAGCATCAACAACGGTGAGACTGAGCTGACAGAGCAGCCAGTGACTGGTATGTTTAGTCTTTGTTGTACTTTTGCTGATTCAAGTTGGAAGTCAAGTCTGAAGTCTGTGTTTTTTTTGACTACATTCAAAGTAGCCAGAGACTACTTTGAATGTTTCCATATCTGTAGTGATTGGAGTTATACAGCTAAAATACACCAAAGTGGAACACAGTTAAATCAGTTCTTTTTTTTTTTTTTGCATCACTTACACTGAGATCTCTGAAGTATTCATTGTAGTCCAGAGCGTACCCCACCAGGAAGGCATCCGGTACTTCAAAACCAATGTCTGAAACAAATATAGAAACCCTCACTGGAAGTTATTTAAAGAACCCTGGCTATTCTTAGGTGCAGCAGGGGTAAAATGATCAGACATTCACTCTAATTGACTCTGTAGCGAAGAAATCATCATTGGTCGCCTACCATTTCTGCAAAGCTATGATTAAGGTGTCAGTCGGGCATTAGCGGAAAGTCAAAAAAAAAACAACACTTACAGTAACAGCTGTCCTTGAGGGGCAATCTTGAAGAGATTATCCCACTCAAACCTAAAAGCCTTACATAACCACAGACTGGGTGCACTGGGTGCAAGCAGGCATGAATTAGCACAAAAGTAAATAAATAAATAAATAAATGTTGTAGATTTTCATTAAACCAACACTAATCCTGCTTTTACCAAAGAACAAGAGGCACAGCTGAGTGACGGGCATGAAACGAAAACCATCATTCTGAACTGCAGCACACTAGTGAGTAGAAGAGATGCTCACAGTCTGGTCTGTAACCCGAACTCCTCGGAGTCCTCTTCACCAGAAGGCTGGAAAGATAATTTAGAAAATATTGGAGAAATTAAGCAAAAACCATAAAAAAAAATAGAAAAAAAAAATCCAGGCAGCCTTTTCAACACACCAATTGACTAATAATTGAAGTAGAAATATCCTGTAACATCTTAATACTTTTTATGAAGTGTTTTGCCTTGTACTATTTTGGTTAGCATATAGCCTGTGTGGGAAAAATGTAAAATATATATATATATATATATATATATATATATATATATATATATATATATATATATATATATATATATATATATATATATATATATATATATATATATATATATATATATATATATATATATATTTAAAGACCTCAGGAAAACATAAGAGGAAGAAATATCCTCTGCCTCCGCAGTGCAGTTTATAGAGCAGCAGATTAACTCCTAAGCTCCTCCCTCCCTCCCTCTGTCACATTACATCTCTAATTCAGGTATCCATTAGCTAAGAGCACTGTTGACACACTCTGCGCGACGTCAAAGTTGTGGTGTGTAATTCAGCTGTCTGCGCCCTGTGCTGCGTCAGGGCGGCGCCTACCTCACAACTTTAACCATTTTGGGATTGCATTCACTCAGCAGGGAAAGTAACGTCTGCATCGTCCTTCCAGTCTCTACGATGTCCTTGCGAAGCAGCAGGAAGTGGTCACAAAAAAAACAACAACAAAAAACAGAGAGATGCACTTCTTAAATGTAACATTTGTGAAAATAGGAACTACAGATGACTGTGTGTGAGAACGCTTAATAGAAGCAAGAAAACTGAGTGAACAGTGACAACCACAAGCTCTAGTCTGGTAAACTCTACAAATTTGCTTTGCAAAACACATGTAAATCAATTATCGAGGCTTTTTTTTTTTTTTGCTCTAGCCAGGTGATAGATGCCAAGTTAAAACAACATTAGACCTGCACATCCACCACACTTACCTCAACAATTAAAACGTTCTGCAGAGAGAGGGGGGGAAAGCAAAAGAAGTAGTAAATATCCAGATTTACTGCAGAGAATGTGTGAGCTGATGCATTGGAGAAGACTCACCTTCCCTGATAGGTTGGAAAGCTCATCTCCTCCTATCACTTTAACACTGTTTGTTGACTTATCATTCTAGGTGACACACACAAAAAAAAACAAAAAACATAATGACTCACTTCAGCAACTCCAGATTGGGATTCAAATGTCCAAACTCACTCTGCACGGCCTACTAAATCTCCACATTATGCGCAATGCAGAAGATTTATCATTTATAGATCACTCTCACTGGTATTTTGCCAAATGCGGTGCACAAGCGGCCCCAGGAAATGTAATGAGTAAGGCGGCTTACACAGTAGCTCTTCACTCTAATGAAATCCACCGTCAGCGGGACTGATTTATCGCTGTTGTGGTTGAGCACTTTAATGTAGTCCAGGAGGTCTGCAAAGAACTTGTAGCCCCCCTTCAGCACACACAGGGCCACGATGTGGTGTCCCCCCATGTCCTGGATTATGTCACGCGCCAGACGCTCCGTCCTGCAGGAAAGAGGTTCAGACGCTGCAGTAGCACGGAGCAAAATTAACTCGGTGAATCAGGAAACGCTTTTTAGCAGCCCCACCTTTCAATTAATGCATCATATTGTTACTTTTACTTTTTTCATATTAGTTTGTGACATAACTTTCATAATTTTCTGTAAATAATATACAGCAGTTCGAATACGAAACTATTTTTTTGCCCCTTTTTCAGTTTTGGGTTTGCATACGTTGACTGATAAAGGTCAAGTACGCAACTAATGAAAAACCAAAATTCAGGAACAGAAAATTACATGAGGCCAATAATAAATTTTTTTTTTTCTTTACAAATTGTACTTTGATCAACTTAAACATAGATGAAGCCACTAAATTCTTGCTAAAGGAGCTGGGAGTTCATTGATCCAAATATGGTATTGGAAAGTTCAGGAAAGGAAATAAAAAAAAAGGTGGGGGGGGGGGAAAGGAGTGGTATAAAAAGTTGCACTGCCAACAGAGTTAGCCTTTACAGGATTGTGAGGAGAAGAACATTTAAGAGTTTGGAACAAGGCAATGAACTCCAGCTGGAGTCCTGCTGCAAGAGCCATCACACAATACTTAGAGCCACTCCTGAACTACAGACAGCATCAGACGCATCTTCAGTGGACTAAAGAGGGGAAAAAAAGGACCAAATTGTTGACCAAAGCCAGTCTTTAGAAAAAAGATGTGCACGTAATTTGGAAATCAAAAACTCAGAGACTAGAGGAACAGTCAAGAGGTTCAGAATACAAGCTGCTTGAGGTCCAGCAAGAACTTTCCACAATCGGGGTTGATTTGGGAAGTTATGTCATCTGCAGGTGATAGCGCCTCAGTGTTTTATCAAGTTGGTAATTAACATGCATGCCACACGTGCACTACTGATGCAGTAATTCATTTAAAAAGAAGCCCTAACCCAGTATTGAGTGCAAATTCTGTACAGTACGTGGATATAACTGGCGTTATAATTCAGGACATATGCAGTGAACACCCCCAGAGTGAGATGCCTTGAAGCTGACTCAAATGTACAAAAGGCGTTTCCCCATTGAGGGTGCCTCACCTGTCCATGATGAGTCCGTGGGGGATGATCACCTTGTCCAGATCGCTCTCATAATGTCTGGGCACACAGAACAGGTCTAGATCATGTCCTTTCTCATCATCTGCGATCTGAGACAGCAACAAGCAAACGTTTGTCTGGTCAGTCCTTTAGGGGAATGCAAAAGCCCACCCAACCACCTGTTTATCCCCCCCCTGAAGAGAAAATGGATTAAGGCGTGCGTGACAGTTGGAGAGCAAAATCAAGACGAGAAGGATCTGAGCAGGAGTCTTCTCTGGAAAGGGCCTACAGCCGGTAGCCGATGCAGCTCATAAACCACACCATGACAAGTGAACAAGTTATCAGAGCGCCGCTCAGCCCCACCAGCTGGGAGCCGACAGCCTCACCTGCAGACACGAAGCCATGTTCCAGCCGGTCCTCCGTTCCGCTCAGCCGCAGAGATTTATCCCGGAGTCATGTCCAGCTCTTAAAAAGAGGAGAAAAGGAGGAGCCTGGCTGAGCTGCACACCTCCTGAACCGCTGCTTCCGGCCGCGGCGCTCCTCCGCTTCCCCGTCGGGGTTTAAGCCCTCTACGTCAGAATCCAGTTTACCTGCCCAATAATCTGATTTCTGCGACACAACCACGGATTAAATGCACTATATTGGCGCTGGTGGCGCTGCCGGCGTTTTAGGAAACTGCTGCAGATGAAAGGCGAGTTTTGAGCCGAAGAGGCGAGATGACGCAGTAAAAAAGAAAAAAAAAGAAAAAGAAAGGCACAAAACAAAATTGAAGACGTTTCTATTCCGAAGTAACCGCGCCGTTGGTCTGGATTTATAACAGATCTCAGATTATTGTAGTATCTTTTTACAGCAGAAAGGAAAAAATATATATGCCTATGAAATAATTTACGAAGTTTTTTTTTTTTGTAAACTTCTGCTATTTAAAAAGCGTTCAAATGTAAAACACCTAAAAAAATAAGACATTTGAGTTTTTAAACCAATATTTAATTTTATCTAACATTTTCATCAACATGCCTGCAATTATTTCCAAAAGTGTAAAAAAGAAATTATTTATTTTTAAAAGTGCACAGCCTTTTGACTAGGGTCATATGGGCACTCGCCCAGAGCAATATCGGTCAGGGGAGCACACAAATGCAAGATTGAAATAAATTTAACCTATCAACAAGTCTCAATAGGCCACCATTGTTGATTATGATGAAAGTATGGTGGGATTTGTGCTTTATATTTTGTTCCACCTCAAGAATTTAGATGATTTCTTATGTTTTAATTAGCTGGGGTAGTGATAAGAGGGGATTC
Organism: Poecilia mexicana; assembly: GCF_051168715.1. Classification (NCBI taxonomy): domain Eukaryota; kingdom Metazoa; phylum Chordata; class Actinopteri; order Cyprinodontiformes; family Poeciliidae; genus Poecilia; species Poecilia mexicana. Next base: position 16,138,627 of record NW_028263375.1, read on the forward strand.
TCCTGCTGCTAGTGGATAAACCTTTTATCTGTGTGTTAAGCGCTGTCATTTGGTTCTCTTATAACTAGAAATTCAATAACATTGAGATGGAATACATCTGGGATTTTTATCAGTATGACATTTTACATAGTACCTGCTGCTTTTTATGTGATGTTTGCAAAAAGCAAACATCTATAAGATCACACAAATTACATAATTAGGTGTTTTTCCTTCCTGTGTTGCAAATTTTAAGTCGTATTCTTCACTAGAGTCAATTAGAGTGAATGTCTGATCATTTCTTTCTGAAAACTTTCCCTTTTCCCTGCAGTAGTTATTAGAAGTAATGTCAGCATTTCTGCTTTTGATTAGGTAACAAAGTGTGATTAATAATAAACATTTGCCATCTATCACATTACATGAAATCAATTGATATATGAATCCAACCTGTGAAATAAACAGCATCTTATTGTGGTTTATGATCCAGATTGTTCACTGGGTCAGTAAACAATTCACCTCAGAATCTTGACAGATTAGTTTATTCATTATCAGTATTATCAGAATGATAATACTGATAATGGACATTTTTTAAAAAGTTGTTTAAAGTGAATCCGAGCCAGTTATCAATGCAGCTTCTAGGCAATCCTAATCCACAAACCACATTAAAATAAATACAACATGCATCATTGACTTTTTCCTTTTCACTTCAGTCCCATTGGCCATCTAAAAATAATGCAATTAAACAATTTTGCAAAAATTTTCATAGTTTGAAATTATATATGCCAACAAATATATCAAAGAAAAAAAAAACATGTTTTTTATTGACTTTTTTTTTATGACAAAAGGCGAACAAATCTACAAAAACAAACTTTTACTTTGCTCCGGATTTAATGAGTGATACAGAAACAATATCCTTTTTACTCCATTTTACAAAACACCAAAGGATGGCAACTATGAAAACAGCATAAACATGTTCTCACAGCTCAGAACACTGGAGAGCAAAAGTCATCATCTCGTTACGTTAATAGCAGTCTTTGAGTGGCAAGTTGTTACCAGGAGGCCAAATCTCAAATGACACAATTCCCCATTTAGAGTCCTACTTTTAGTCTCAGACCCACATACAGAGGGGCAGAAAGTAGAACGCCATCCTGCTGAAGATGGTGTGATTTGAGAGACCATGGAGGAAGAGCACTCATTTCTTCTTCTTCTCATCTTTTTTGGCACCGTCGGCCTTTTCCTTCTCCTTGTCTTTGTCTTTTTCATCTTTTTTCTCTTTGTCATCCTTCTTCTCTTTCTTCCCTTCCTCCTTTTCCTGCCCTTCCTTCTTTTCTGCGTCTCTGTTGGAAATCTTGTTGTTGATCAGGTTGTGCAGGGCCACCACAGAGCGAATGAGCGAGGCCAGGTAGACCACCAGCATCTGGTCGTTGGTCTTCAGGTAAAAGGCTTTGGTGAACTCCTGCAGCAAAACACGTATTCAATAACAGAAAATAAAGTAATTAAAAATCAGCTCATCAATACCAATATATTCTGAAATTAAATATATTTATTTCACATAACATATACATTTAAAATTTATTTCTTCTCTAGTTGGGTCTTATCTGTATGGACAATAAATCATACAAAACCTCAATGCAGACGCTGACTTTGATCCAGCAGAGTAAAAAAAACGCTACTGTATTGGATTTTTTAAAATCTAGTTATAACATGTCAAATAAGGGGGAAAAAAAGACTTTATTTGCTTTTGTGTCAAAACCAGATACAACGAAGCTTTTGTTTTTAATTTTTTATATGAATCTCTGTGCTCTCTCACTCAATAGCTGAAAACTGTGGGCACAGAAAACACATTTTATTTGTTCACATTCTGTATTTTTCTTTTACATAACTCATTTTACCCAGTTTTAATTAATTCAAATAACTCTAAGACCCAGAATTAAAGAATTAAACAACTAAAACCACAAAATATAAGGAAAATGGTTTTAAACTGAAACCCAGAGTGCTGTAAGGTTTTGAAAATTCAGATTCTATCTTTTAGCTAGCAGTGGGTGTTTTTGCGATATTGCAAGACCTAAGTATTAACCTCTACCAAATTGCAAGTATGTTGAAGCCACTATCCAGAACCTGTGAAAGCAAAATGCCTTCTGGAACAGGGTTTCATGTTGAAACGACGAGATCAACAACGAGCTGTTTAGCCACATGCTCAAGGAGCGGACACAACGTACAATACAGTTACAGTAAGTAAATGTCAGTCAGTTGCCACATCTTACCAGTAGGTTTACATCTGGAAGCAGGTTGAAGACATCCTGCAGCTGGTAGATGATCTGATGGTTAATGGGAAGTTTTCCTGCAGCCACTCTCTCGAGGTAGGAGCGGATGTCCAACAGCTTTGAGTTGAGTCCCTTCAGGCCGTGAACTTGGTTTGTGATGCGTTGTGACAGAGTTCCCACTGTGGTGTCCTTGATGTCTCTGGAGTCAGGATACAGCGGAGGAGAAATCAGGAAGAAGCTGAGTGTTTTGTCTTAATCAAGCAGACTGAAACATGTCTCAAGCCTCTGTCCTAAAGCAACACAAGCATTAACGATGAAGAGTAATCACTCAGGGTGATGAAGCAGGTGGCGAGTTTGTGTTATACCTCAGCAGATGCTCCACTCCCACTTCTTCTGCTTCTTCAGCTCCAATTTCACTGGTGACGTGTTCAAATGTCTTAGATGTTGGAGTGCCATCCTAGGAAAAAATACACGTTGGTCAATAAATTTTTTTTATATGCAATCTAAACAAAAATATATGTTCAAACTAGACTTAACGCACTACTTACATCATGGATTTCCTCCACTGAAATGTATGCTTCTGTGGGAAGTCCAAGATCTTTGGGCTTCACATCGATGATGACTAAAACCTGGTGGGGAAAGTAGGGGATATGGAAGGCGTTCATCACCAGAACGAACAAAGACATGTCCTAAGAGGTGACAGCGATGCTCACCGAGTTGGTACAGTACCGCTTGATGAGCTCATTGATGGCAATGTCATTTTTATGGAGCTTGGGTCCTGTGTGGTACCACCCAACTATCCTTTCTCGGGCTAAAAATGAAGAACACAGTTAAAAACAGGTGAACACAAAGTAAAAAAAACGGCCCAAAAATGATCCAACACCAACGCATGTTCACTCTCTTACCGTTAACTTTCTTAAACATGCCATACATGTTCTCAAGGTAGTCATGATCCAGGAACCATACAGAGTCGTCCTTATCATCTTCATCAAATGGCACTAAAAAGATACAACACAATTATTTGTCACACAAACATGTTTAAATTTAAGCATTGAATTATGTTGCTTTCTGGAGTCTTAAGACCTTTTTTAAGTTCATGACAAAACTTGCATGACATGTAAAACCATTTTCTTTTGAAATATTGCAAAAAGGATTCTTGGGTTTGTTTTACTTTGGCCCACCTCCTAATGTTTAGGGATATCAGTTGTCATTTTTACAGATAACCAAAGCACAAATTAGTTCCGTTCACTAATTGGCAACAATTTTATGCATGTAGTTATCAGGAGAGACTTGGAAGCCTTTACTGTACAGTACTTTAGTCAGTCTTCTTGATTTTGAGATGGTTTGTAAATATAATTTACCAATGACAATCCTTTATTTTTCACTGTATCATTTTATGCTAATACTTACCTGCAAAACTATTGGAGACATCAAGAACCTTTTTGTGCCATGATCCGAGGAGAACACCCACCACTCGCTTCTGATTTCCAATTTTTCCTATCCTACAGTTAAAAAATAAACCAGAGTTAAGTGTGGGTAAATTAAACTTGATTAACTTTTGTAATATACCAACATGCTGCTTTAGATGTCATCTGATCCAATACAAAACTACACAAATAGTTTGCAAATCCAGACACAACATGCTGCCCCTTAACATGCAAAATTTATTCCTGAACAGAAAAAGCGAATAAAGGAGAATTATGTTTTTCAAATCTTTAGCGCGAGGACAAAAAAAAAAGAATCCAAAAGAATATTAAAAAATGGTATTATTTCATAGACAAATTTACCAGCAGCTAAACAAAGCTAGCTCAGAGTGTGGTTTGCATACTTGATATTTGTGTATATAGGTTTTCTTCTATGTATTGGCATGAATGTAAGTCTACATACAGACCCATTCAATAGTTTTGTTTATTGAAAAGTTTATTTATTTCAGTAACTCAACTTACAAAATAAAGCACAGATTAACTACACAGACTGATGATTATAAGTTTTTATTTCTGTTCATTGTGATGCTGCTCCATCTGCAGCGAATGAAAATATAATATCTAAGGTTTCAAAATTACATAATAAAAAACACTGACATTCAGAAAAGAAGGCCTGTTTAATACCTACTTAAATGTTATTTTTAAAAGGTTTAATCTTTAATCTGACAAACAACATCCAAACAATTTATTTAATATTACAGACGTGACCATGGGTATGCGTCTGTATGGATACTCTTTACATTTGTTGTAGGATGCATGGGTAATTATAGCATGTATAAATAGATATGTAGAGTGTGCGCTTATGTTTATGAAGACAGAATTTAGCTTACGGGATAGGAAATGCTAAGTATTTTGCTTCCTACTTAATTTCAAAGATAGAGAATAACTAGCATCTTGGAATATGGGCATGTGAATATAACTGTAAAGTGTAAAATCTGGTGCATTCTGCATTAGATTACGTATGTAAATATATATGTACGAAGTCAAAATGTAACCAAATGTATATAAACGCGGCCGTGAGCTAAACAAAGTTTTCACTTTGAGAGGCCTTAACAAAACATGAATTGTCACTACTGTATAAGTATCAATAATTGAAATCATGAATCATAACTAAAAAGAGTTAAGTTGTTGATCAATTTAATGTATATAATTATTTATCAAACACTTCCAACTAGCTAGCTAAGCTATTTAGCCTTGTCATGTCTCTCCATTCATTTTCAATGGGGCTCTGACTCAGCAAGGCTAACCTTAGCTTAGCTATGCTACAGTGAGCGGTTAAATGGACAATTTCGCAACAAATATTAGTGTTAAGACGAACATAAATACAAATCTCACTCACCTGTTAAAATGATCGACCACGCTGAGTAACACAAGCGGATGAACCACCACATTTTCTACTGCTAATTCTGGCATTTTTGCTACGAAGCCGAACCACACACCAGCTAAACAGAACGCTCACTCGCTTTCACTTCCGACTGCGTGTGACGTTTCTTCCGTTTCCCTAGGCAACAGAGAAACTCAAGCCGTTAGGACAGCTCTCAGAGAAAATGGTAAGAAAGAAACACGGTTAACTTTATTAATGTCGTTACTTTCTGATAAAAATGATATGTCTTCTATTTTGAATTAGCAGAAAGGTCTCAATATGTTGTAAAAAAAATTATCTCCTTTGTATTTAACTGATATAAATGCTTAAATTCAAGTGATTAAACGTTATTTCTCTGTTTTTGATGTTTCTTTGTGTTTTTACAGGCTGATGCTGAAGAGACTCTGAAGAGAATTGAAGGCCATAAAGGTGTAATTGGAACAATTATTGTAAACTCAGAAGGTAGATAAAGTCAAGAATGAAATAAATAAGTCTTACTCTCTTACAATCTGAACGGATCTGAATGTGACTCTACCATCTTTTTTGAAGGTCTTCCCATCAGAACAACTTTGGATAACTCCACAACGTCTCTTTATGCAAGACTTCTTCGCAGCTTCACTACTTTGGCTAGGAGTGCAGTCAGAGATGTTGACCCCCAAAATGACCTCACCTTTGTGCGCATCCGCTCCAAGAAACAAGAGATCTTGGTTGCTCCTGGTGAGATATCAGTGTTTATTCTATTGCTCTTCCTAGCTAAATTGTTCTACAGTTCTTACCACAGTTGTATATGTTTTTTTTTCTGTCTTTACAGAGAACAACTTTCTATTGATAGTTATCCAAAACCCATCTGAATAGCTGCCAGATATCAAGCTTTCGTCACATGATGGGTTATTTTCAAGGAGATATTTTACGTCACATGATCCCTCTTTTTTGTTCTGCGTCTGTTGCTTTTTAAAACATGTCATGTGTTTTGCCTCCTGAAATTATTCTCTTTCATTTTATTCTTATTGACAGAAAATGGATGCGGAATAAAAGTAATTTCATCTAAGATTGCGGTTTTCTTAAAGTTGTATTTTAGAGCAAACTGCAAAATTTTTTACACACCTTCAACTATTTTTGTATTTTAGAAGTTCCAAATACAAATCGATGTATTTTACTGAGACTATATGTGATAAATCAGCATGTAGTCATGAGGTGGAAGGAAAATTATACATGGCTTTTAAATTTTGGTACAAATAAGAGGGTATAGTTTTACATAGTTGTTTTCAAGTACCACAACAGATAAGTCAGCAATAAAGTTGTGAAGAAATTTAAAGCAGATTGTGGAAATATGTCTTGAATTTGTGGTAGCAATAAATAGGAACTGAAAACTCACAGAGAAACACAATAATCAGTCAAAAACATTTTTCAAATATTTTAATGTAAATTTCCATCGGAATGTACACCAATATGTGGTAATAAATAGTTCATTGCAATTATACAGCCCAAATAATACATCACATAAAAACTGATTGAAGCAACTATTCAAGATTTCTCAGCAGGTTTGAAGAGGTGACTGAGCCAAGCTGTCAGGTGAACTGGGATGAAATGCTACTGTGTCTTGTGCTCAAAGAGATTCTAGGAGATGAAAAAAATAAAATAAAATAATTTCCCTTTGTGACATTAATTTGTGTGGCTTGAGCAAAAATAAATCTTATAAAAAGAGAACAGAGGCATTACTTTGTCATAAAAAAAATGTACGACTTTTATGTTCATGTCACACATAGCCCATCAAGTCTCAAGAGACACTGTGTTGGAAATACTCTCTCAACATAATTAAACCGGGATCTGTCCAAAAGTACTTCAGTGCCACATAAAAAACTCAAAAGGCCCATCAGAAAACTACTTTTATGGACATGCGATAGTTACTGTGGACATTGATCCTCAGATAAAATCATATGGACAATATCAGAGACCAACATTTATCACGTTCTGACAGCAGTGCTTCTCTTGAATCCCAAACGTTTTGACATCACATAGCATTTCTTTTCGTCAAAACACAACTGTTCTACTCTCCATAATTTACTAAACACTTTTATTCTGACCAGCAGCAGTTGCCCCAAAGCATATGGCTTTCTCACAAGTTAAAGCAGTAAAACTTACAAAACCCCTCGTCTATCACAAGAACCATAAAAAACAAACAAACAAAAAAAAACACACCCTCAACTGAAACCCTTTTGCTATTAAATATACTTTAGAAGCTTCATTTGTCCTGTAGGTCATTTTGTGAGCATGCAAACTGCTCTGAATTCAGAATACATTACATTTAACAACACAGAAGACTGTCAAGTATTTACTCTAATTCCATTTCAAGTGCATCCTGTCAATTTTAAGGCCTGAGGTGAGCTTTGATTCCTTGACCTAAACCTCACTGAAGAACTCGACTCTTCTTGACGCCGCCCAGAGAGACTCCTAGTGTGCGTTGACTAACACAATGAAGATACGAGCTCAATTATGGGTGGCAACTGTGGGCCAACTGTTTTCACTATCCATGATCAGACTCTCTGGATTCCACTGGCTTTGCAACACGGCAGGCAAATAAAAAGGAAACCCAGGGAGGGGTCAGGTAACAACTGGACAGGTCAGAGAGGAAACAAGATGTCCAGCTCCTGAAGTGAGGCGAGCAGCCCGGCAGTCCTTCAGTGTGACGCGGCCTCTTTCGAAGGTCACCTCTGTGCTTGCCCGCTGCTTTGGCTCCTGCCCCAGTGGACATTCGGCAGTGTCAAACATCTCCTGAAGTGCTCGAGCTGGGCCTGTAGCCTGTCCCGCTCCTCCCTCACTTTCTGCCTCTGACTCACCAGCTCCTAGCAAACGAAGGACAAAACACGGATCTCGTTACAGAGAAGCAACTCTCTGAGCAGACTCATAATACCACACAAAGGTGCATGAATGCATGGTGAGCTGCACGTTCTTACCCCCATAGTGAGAGAAAGCTGCTCAGCAGTTCTGGTCAGATTGTAATTCTGAGCTTCAAGTCTTTTACACTGACTGTGGAGAACCTGCCGCTCTATGCTCCACTCTGCACAGAGAAAAGCAAAGCGTCATCTGTAGAACCTCGACTTTAAAGGCTTTAAAATGTTCATGAAGTTGCGTTAGAAGGTCGATCAGCAGTGACATTTTATGCTAAATCTTCATTTAGCAAAAATCCAGATTAGCTGAAGCGAACAGATACTTGGAGAGGAACCGAAAGGCCAAAGAGACCTATACCGTATCATCACATTTGAAATGAGCAGGTATTTTATAGAGAAAAATCACTATTTCATAGGCAAACTCATTTCTGAGTTCTCTCTGTTCTTTTAGGACAAGAAAAGTCCAGTGTAGTTTTTGCTCTTCTTAGACTAGCCAATAACCAAAGTCACTGAGAATGAGCAAATCTGGAGTCATCAAAAAGTAATACATCCATGGAGTTGTCTAAGGATGGAGTCTGTTATATTTCAGAAAAGGGAAGCTGGACCTTGCTGGGATCAGAGCATAATGAAAATCTAATTTTACTTTGCAAACATCTTAACAAGACAATAATTGTAAATTTGATTTTACAGTATCCATCTGGTGATAAAGAGTTAAAAGACACCATAATTTGGTACTTAACTGCTTTTTCCCTTAAGATCTTTCTTTTAAAACACTTGTTTTAAATGTGTTCTTGTATTATCTCAGAAAATATTTCTTCAAATCTAAAAGGCATCCATATGATGAAATCTGTTTATCGCTAGACTAATAACTACATCTCATTCGTACTCACCGTCCACATACTCCTGGTAGGCCTCAAAAACGGCTTCAATGCCCTGCCACTTCCTCGGCGCTTCCTCCTCTTCCTCATCATCCGACTCTTCCTCTTCCTCGTTGGACAGGTGCTCCCGCAGAGCCGGAGCGTCTTGGCTTGCTGCTGGCAAGTGGAAATGGTGGCCGTTGACGTGTGCGTGCTGAGCGCCGTGGTTGATGTGCATCGTTTTCAGATGACGGTTATGTGGAGGCAGCGAGCGTTCAGGTTTTCCACCGACGTCTGCGGCACAGTTTGAGACGCCTGAGGAGCGAAGAGCGAGCGTCAGTCGTCGGCTTCAGAACGACTTTATTTATTTATTTGTAACGTTTCATTGCAGACTGTCTGAAACATTAACTGCACACATCTCAGACACCATAACGTACATTTTCCAGAACAAAATCATCAAAAAAAATTAGGGAGGGGATAGATTGGGTAAAGATTATATTGTCGCTTTTAAGAATTATTGAAGAAAACCATGATTTTACATTTGACCATTAACAAACAACGACAAAAACCACCAGTTTGTCTCAATGATCCAAAAATTTCAAGATAAAGTGATATTCTAACTCTTGCTTTCATTCACAGACCTTCACTAAATTTTTTTAGAAGTTCATAAGTTTTGAAAGCGCTTGAATATATGAATCTCTTTTGATCACTATTTTTCCAGACTTCTTAGACACACCTTCATTCAAACTGGTGCTGGTTTACTATTGATCCTGCTCCTTAGTCAATGTCAAGTGCATTTATAAAGCACTTTTGAAAACAGCTTAGAACTGCACCAAAGTGCTGTACAAGAATATATGAAAAATGTAAAATGATAAAAGAATAAAATGACGAAAAGAACCATCACAAGATGTTACAGTGTCAGGACTTGCTTACAAGGCTTTATATCCTTTTGAGTTGATATCAGAGCTGCTTGAACACCTGGGGGCGCTAAAACTTAAAGTCAATGGCCAACGTAAATTAAGAGCCGTTGACAGCTCTGAATTTATGAGAGCCTTGAAATGTTTCCAAGCAACACAAATTTTCTAAGAAAAAAAAAAAACACTTTCAGAAGTATTTTCTTTTCTATTTTTTTCCCCAAGGGCTTGAATCATGTTTACAACAGACGCACCACAATTTAATTTTGAATATTAGGTTATTCACATAGCGACCACTAGATGGCAAAACGCTGCAAGTTTAAAATTAAGCATGAACGAGAGCTCACCTTTGCTGTTCAGCGTGCTGTGTGTGGACTGCAGCACCGCCTGGTGGAAGCGCTGGGCGAAAGCCTCAGGTGTGAACCTCTCCCAGGGCCGGCTCCGGCCGTTCGCTAGAGGACCGGGCTCCTTTTTCTGAAGGGCGGTGCCGTTCTGAAGCACCTGGAGCTTCCTGTTTGACTGAGCCTCTGCTGTTTCACATTTGTCATGATGGGGGGCTAACGGCGGAGGGATGCGGGGAACCTGGGAGTCCATGGAGGCTTTGGGAGTGTCATTCTGCCTGTGTTTGTGTGAGTCGGGAGGAGAGGGACTGGGAGACTCTGGGTACTGGTGTCCATTTGACTGAGGAGCTGCGGAGGAGTTCCCTAAAAGCAACAAGACGAAGGGTTTGTTGAATGTTTTCCGAGCTTAAAGTTCTGTTTCGACCAGACTTTTGGTGTATCCGTCTGTGACTCACCAGTTAAAAGAGAAGCAGGACTTCTACACAGCGGCAGAGGATTATATCTGAGTGTGTCTAATGTCACAGTCTTCCTCTGAATAGCCCTCAGCAGCTCCTCTGTCTTCTCCTTATCTACAGAGAAAGAGACAGAATGAGAACACCCATCATTCATTCGTTCAAAAAGTACGAGACTTAAAGGACAGACTGGCCCAAAGTGATGGAAAAATGTCACTGAATGGATTATCTGAGTCAGTGCAGCAGAGTCCCCATTAAAAGTCAAATTTAACTCAGGCTTTTTAAAAAAAATTGCTAGCTGTGTCCAAATTACAGTTCCCAGGATAACTGTTCAGTGTATATATGTTTCCACTAGTAAAACATCGTTTAAATGCAATTACCTTATCGTCTTTGAGATATGCTTTGATATCCAGAATTTGATTGGCTAAATAAGTAATCTACATCTGGCTTTGTGACCGTCAACATAGTCCCTGCTTTTATGTGTCTCTACGTAAGATTCCTGCATGGGCTTACAGCTAACATTTCATGTAAAGCAGCTGAGTTCCTCAGTAAACTGATTTAAAATCAAAACAGGCAGTAAATAAAATAGCTTTAAGGACAGCTGTCTTTAAATAGGAAAGTCAAACCATCAGCATCAATCACCAGACTCCCAGGAAAAAGAAAAATCAATAAACACAGGGTCTTGTTATTCTTGATACAAGCTAGAAGTAAATATAGGAAAGGTTCCTCTGTATATCATTTTGCAGAACAATTTGTTTCAAGTAGTAGTGAGAAAAATAATGACAAAGGGAGAGAAGTGGAGGGCACCGGGCTCATGTTTTTCCCCAGGCCCCAGTATGACCTGTTTACAGGACACCATATGTTATCAAGATGTGGATTAAAGCCGACTTTTGTTGGCAGAGGAGGAAAATCTCGTTACAAACTCATGTTCTGATTCCTCCCAACTTTATTTTCTTCTCACCCCGCCTACATCTTCAGAGCAAACACAAAAACCGAGAAAAAGTAAATGTGTCTTTTTTCTTTTTTTTTTTTCCCAGAGAGGACTCATCAGAACAAACGGCGGAGTATCACGTAGGACGTGTGCAGCTACTAAACAGGTTATTACCTCTCCTCTGCTGAGGGCTGACATGGCTGAGGTTGAACATAAGGAGGAAGTCTTTTTTCTCCTCCAGCTCAGGAGTGCTGTCCATCTGCTCAGCAGAGTACTGGGTGGTTAGGGAAGCTGTGGGCGTTGAAAGTGAACAAATCTTTCTTTTGCTCTGCACTGCTGGTGGGGAGAGACTACGCTCTCTCATCCTCCTCCTCCTCTTCCTCCTCTTCTCAGCCAGCAGTTCATCCCGGTGGGTCAGCGTGGTGAGGCCGCACAAACGCAAAAAGTCCACTTTCTTTGAAGAGAGAAATGTGAACAGGTGAATATTTGCGCTGCTCCTTAGAAAAGCATTCACACGTCTTGAACCGTTTCACATTTTGTCACATGACAAACCTCTAAGCTTAGAGCATAACATGGATTTTAGACCATGTTATAAGCGACATCGTTTCAAAATAGCTAACAAATAAAAATCAGAAACATAGGGTTTAAAAAAAAGTATGATTTCTGCGTGACAAGTTGAGTAGTAAATGAAGTCCGTCTGTAATTTAATCTGAAGGCCACAGAGAACATTAGAGAATAAACAGCATTAAGTTGTACGTGACCTCTTGTGAGATAAGACCAAGATTTTACTTCTTCACCAACATGCAGAATGCTGTGTGATTGCACATCATCATGAAATGATCATAAACCATGGCGGTGGAAGCATCATGCTGTGGGCTGCTTATCTTCAGCAGGGATATGGAAGATGAACAGAGTTGATGGAAATATAAATGTGGCTAAAACTCCAAACCCCACTTTTATTTGTGAAACGGTTTGCAGCTTCCCTATCATTGTTTTCCATCACATCCTTTATTGTAAAAGAATAAAAGTAAAATACACTGAAGTTTGTTGTTGCGACGTGACAAATGCGAAAAAGATGAAGGGTTGTAGATTTCAAAAGAACTGTGAAAACAAAAAATGGGAGCGTAAAATCCAGATGTTTACGCACCTCAGAGGATGTGTCCAGTTTGAGAGGCGGCTGTTCTGTCACCCTCCTCAGATGAGCCTTCACCTCCTCTTCATCGCTCTCGTCATACGACTCATCCAGGTCGTAGTAATAACCTGACAGAAGCAGAACAGGGAAGGTGTTGTTATTCATTAGTGGGCAGAAGAGCCGTTGTATAGACACAACCCAGAGTCCCTGCCTCTCTCACCTCCTTCTCTGGCCTCCTTCCTCCTCTTCTCCTCCAGGTCCAGCTTACTGAGCAGCCGCCGGTGCTGCTGCAGAACCTCGTCATAAATCAGCATGCTGTCCACCGCTTGCGTCTGCCGCTCCCGGATCAGGGACGGAGGGCCTGCCTGGTACTGAAGCCCCTGTTCGGTCGGGGCAGACGGAGGCGCGGTCGGTCTGTGGTGATTGTTGATGTGATGCCGCGGGTACGAGCCGTACGGGGCTCGGTCCGGCTCGGTCCTGCTCCACGGCTCTTGTGAAGCCGCTCCCCTCAGAGGGGGACACCTCTCTGGGCTTTTAGAAGTCCTCCTGCTTTTTGCATCGTCTCCCCAGCTCGTTGGAGGCCTGTCGGTCCGGGTCAGTCCCGGCGGCGGTCGGGTCGGCGGTGTAGGGGCGTTGAATTTTCTGCGGGAGTCTGCGGGCGTGTCGACGAGGGAGGCTGGGTTCCACAGGCTTGTCGGAGGAGCAGCGGGATGGTGTGGACCTTTAGGGGAGATGAGCGGCGGTGGAGCGCCAAGGGGTATGTCTTTGCTGCCTGGGTTCTGATAGACTGAACTGGTTCTGTTTGTTATCAAGAAGAGGAAAGACGTTTAGTGTCATCCCATTTGGTCAAATACTGTAAATTAGCTTATAGTGGAAATAAGTTACATCACTAGTTGAGTTCCTAGTTAGCAAATTGTGTGACTAAATTGAATCATGGCTCATGATGAGTAAACATTTCTGGGTTTGAAGTTTGACATCTGTGTTACAAATAATCTTTGTCATATTGCATTTGCAGAAAGATGACCGAGTGTAATGTAGTAGTAATATATTTTTCCCTTCTGATGTATTTTGGTTACAAAAATCCATTTATGAAAGATCTTGAGTTAAGAGAAGCAAGCCTTGTATGGAGACCTTTTTATGAGTCGTCCCCTGACTGTCTGTCTACACAAAGTGTTGTGACAACAGCACATTTAGAGTGCTGCAAAATTCCTGTGAGATTTTCACCTGTGGCTGTCTCTTCTCGTCTCCGCGCCTTTCCCAGGTGACCTGAGGCCCACCTCCAGTGGGCCCTCCCTCTCCTGTCCCTGTGCCCGTTGCCGTGCCAACCACACCTCTTCACTCGCCCTCTGAGTCATCATGGCGGCTGCCAGAGCTTCATGGATCCCCCCAGAGGCAACGGCACGATGCTTCCCCAGGTGAGCCGGCAGCAGGCTGGGCACCGGGAGCGGGACGGACGCCCTGGAGGACGACAGTCCAGGTTGCAGGGGCACAGCTTTTGTTCCTGGGAAATTCAGCTGGTCTGGGTCTTTGGTTTTATCTGGACAAATAAAGGAGAGACGGATCTTTAGATTGTATGCACCGTTTTGCCAAAAGCATTAATTCACTCACCCACATCTCAGAATGTAGGTGTTTTAACTACTTCCCTGCCCTCAGATGTAAAAAATAAAAATAAAAAAATAAAAAAATAAATAAATACACAGTAAAAACCTTCAGACCTCCAAACATTATGCGGATTTTCTCAAGAATTTCATGGAATAGGTTTCCAACGGTAAATGGACTGAACTTATATAGCGCTTTTCCAGTCAATTTTACTACCCAAAGCGCTTTTTCAATCACACTCTGAAACACACACATTTATACACTGATGCGAAGATTGATGGGCAACTTGGGGTTAAAGATGCTAGAATCGAATCTTCAACCTTCCAATTGTAAGACAACCAATTTACCCACTGAGCCACAGCCACCACAATTGACCCTTATTAGAAGAACAGACTACAACAACACCTGCTTTTCTGGAAGCAACCCCAAATATTTGGCAAGAAAAACCACTACTACTTAACATCTTTGTGAGCCAATTATCAGCCACTGATTTGTATATTTAATGAATGAACTGCTTTATTATCACTTCAGTGACAATTAGCAGTCCAACAAGGGATGTGCACACGCTCAAAAGTTTGTTTTTCTTCTGTATCGGCTCTTATAATCCCCTCTGGTAATGGCTGCACACGTTTTGATTTTCTCTAATGAAGTTTGTTGTTGAAGAGGAGAAAAAAAAAATTAGCAAAATCTTATGCACAACGGAAACGTCTGAGCAATTAATCATGTACGGTCACATTATGGGGTGTGTGTTGGTGTGTGTGTACCCAGCCTGGTAGGAGTGAGTCTCTCTCCGGGTCGGGCCCTGTCCTCCGGCGGTGCTGCCCTTCGAGCCTGCATCTCAGCCAGGTACTGACTCTCGGCCGTCCGGACCATCTGGTGCTGTCTGTCCCTCTGTCTCTCCTTCTGTCTGTCCAGCTCTCTCTCCCGCTCCTCTTCCCGCTCTCGCTCTCGCTCCAGCCCGGCCTCGCGCTCCCTCTCTTTCTCTCGTTCTCGCTCCTGCTCTCTTTCACGCTGGCGGAGCTCGTTCTCCATCTGTAGCCTGAGAGGGAGGTTGACAATGACACACACATACACACACACGCACACACACACACACACACACACACACACACACACACACACGCACACGAGTAGAAGGTGAGAGATGCAACACCCAACATGAGGCAGATATTAACCACACACTGCTGAACCTCGCACAAACATTTGTGACAAAGCATCCACAGAAACCCACACGGATGTGAGCGCGCGCTTTCCATTTACCACAAGGAAAATAATCCATGCACAGCATGACTGAGCAGGAGCAGATGAACGCTTAATAGGTATCCACAGGAATATGACAAAAAACACACACAAACACACAAGAGAACACATTCAGCAACAATCAATAGCAGGCAAAGAAACCTGCGAGGAATGCAGGAGCTATTACACAGCCAGACGATAAATACCATCCATTTCAAACACAAACATCCCCCCCTGGCCCCCCGATGGATGATGCTGCAGGGAAGCAATGTCATCCTGGAAAAGGAGCTCAGAGCTCACAAGTAAAAATGGTACAGAGGGAGTAAAATGTACTTCTGCGTGTGTAAGCATGGGATTTTATGCATGCACGGGCGTACATATGCATTTATATAGGAGTACAGAGTGTGTGTTTGAAGGGCAGTGTGTGTGTGTGTGATGAGTGTATAGGAGGCACCGTGGGGTGTGTGCTAAAAATATCACACACTCAGCAACCTGTGCTTACCCTGCAGAGAGAGATTACAAAGCCCTGCAGACAGGGAGAGAGGGAGAGGGAGAGAGAGAAAAAGAGAGAGACAGAGAGAGAGAAAGAAGGGGAAAGAGAAACAAAGAAAGAGAGAGAGAAAAAAGAAAGAAAGAAGTTACCTCTCAGAGAAAGCTGTGTGGTTAATTTCTCCTGGGTAGCGGCCTCCAGGTAGGTGCAGCTGCAGGGCCGAGGGGTGAAGGGGAGGGAAGGCGCCACCTGCAGGCATAGAGTAGAACTGCGATCGCAGTGCAGAAAGACAAAGGGACTCCTCCATCCTGCTAAGATACACACACACACACACACACACACACACAAACACACACACACAAACACACACACAAAAACATTAATGCGCTGTTTAGCATCTCAGACATTGACTTTCAACATGGCTGACATCCCTCCTTATGCAAAATGCAGTTTAACATTTAGATTTTCTTCTGGAGCATAGAACAGTTATTAAATTAGGACGCGTTCACAATTTCGGCTGATTTTCTGATTGTCTTTTTCATTGTTCCATTGCATTGAGAGTTTTAAACATTACGTGCACACTGATAAAACCATGTTTTTAAGCGAACCCTTTTAGAAGCGTTAGCACGCTTGTGTGGTTATTTCCCCCACAGCACCAGGTCTGTGTGTAATGCATCGCTGCAGGAGGCTCTGGAAACCTCTGCGTTTTAATACTGGTTTTCAGCAAGCAGAGATTACTAGTTAAAATCTTCTTTTGACCAAATCATCCAAATTGCAAATGTGAATTGTATTAGGGTTTGTTATTAAGAACAAACCAGTTACTGAGAGCAATAAGTCCACCAGCTAGAGTTTGAGTTTTAGCAAAAATCTATCAAATTTAGTCAGTCCTCAAAACAATTAAAACAATAGTCTTAAATCACTGTTTTGTTGCCTGTTTTTCTAATATATTTTAATAGATTATTAACCATTCAGAACATCTTGAAAGACTGATTAGACGGGTATATGGATGTTTGCTTACAGTTTGACTGATTAGACTATATTTATGCCTCGCTGATGTAAAAACCTGTGCGATGATGAAAGATTTCTCGATTTGAATGTGTGGATCTCACAGCCTCGCCTTCTATTATTCAATCTATTATTTGTTTCTGGCAGCTTCCTTTTCACTGTTGTAGAAAATAGTCTCCTACAGAATGATGCTGCCACCACCATTTGACAGCGGTGTGCTTGGAGCGACGCGTGGCATCGGTTTTATCACCTCTCAGTATTCTGCGCCCTCCTCCACATGTTTGCCGTCTCGGCTTGTGCTAAACTGCAAATGTGATGCAAAATGGACAGGCTCTCTTACTGCTGTGATTGCTAACTTTACGCTCCATGTGCCGTCATTGCACGTCTTCCACAAATTAAAGTGCATAGATACCTTTGTAAAGATAGAGGGTGGTGCAGGTAGGCAGGGTGATAGTAAGCAGCTGCCGCCGCCGCATGGGCCGCTGCGGCGGGGTCAAGACTGAGGGGCAGAGAGGTCAGTCTGAGGTCATCCGAGGTGGCGAAGGGCCGGAGAGCTCGCAGGTATTCCTCTGGAACAGCCCCCGAGGGAACCACGGCGTGCATCTGCCCCGGTAAACTGCAGAATAAGCTTTTAAAGCGTGCTGTAGGGAAATTAACAAACCTTCAGTTCACTTACGTGCATGAGCCACTCTTACCTTATGCTCTGCAAGCGGGGGTCTTGCATGATACTGCTGTGTGTGCGGCCAAAGGACTGAGCCAGCGAATGAGGTTGGGGGACGGGCGGCGTCCTCTTGTCCTGCTGCAGCGGGGCGCTCTCGGCTCCCACCCGCTCCCTGCTTAGTCCCTGAACGCTCGACTCAACCTGACAAGGAGACAGAGGAGTGTGCGAGCGGGAATTACTGTGGGTGTCCAGGAGATGAGTGCGTGTGTGTGTGTGTGTGTGCGTGTGTGTGTGTGTGTGTGTGTGTGTGTGTGTGTGTGTGTGTGTGTGTGTGTGTGTGTGTGTGTGTGATGTGTCTAAAGTGAGCAGAAAAGGGGGACAAGAACTGAGTTGGAGATGCTGAGGAAAAAGCTCAGAGCTGCAGCCAGAGGCCTCAGCACAGCCCAGAGCTGGGTCTGATAAGTCAGGATGAATCAAAATCAAAGCAGAAAAGTGATCCTAATATTTGCCCAGCCGCCCAGAGCTGTGTTGGGATTTTGTAATGTATGCTCTTTGTTTGTTAATAATTGATTGAGTTACTGTTTTTTTTCTTGGTCAATTCCTAGACTCTGCATCACTTCAGTCATCTTCTTCACTACAATTCCCATTGTTCTTTACTATATCCAGTGTTTATCCCTGTTGTGTACGTCCCGATACCTCAGTTAGTAAAATTTTTTTTATGTTGAGCAAAGCTCTCTGGCATTGATGTACTTTTTCCTTGTTTTATAAATTGCATTTGATTTCTTTAATTGCCTTTTCCTGAGGCTCAGTTTGTGCTTGTAAAGTTCAGCCACCATGACAGTCCAAATGTTTCCCATCATCATGCTTACAGAGAAATAAGACCCTGTCAGTCACTTTGGATGGAAAGAGTTTCTGACTTGCAATCAAGTCTTGCTAAAAATTCTCAGCTAAATGTAGGTCTGGACTTTGACTAGGCTATTCCATACTTTAACATAAATTATAACCCCTGTAGTTCTTGCTGTATGTTTAGGCTCGCTGTTCTGCCTAATTGTGACCCTCTGCTTTGTAGAGGCTGTCCAAGAGATGGTCTCAATTAAGGGTCCGTTATCTTAATTTATTTGATCAAAACAACAGAGATTTTCTCGGACAATTAGGTTTTGGGCGCGCTAAACGATAAACTGGCCCGGGAACTTTAAGCACATGAATGAGTGCAAGGCAAACACATCCTCTGACGTGTCATATCTCGTTTCCACGGCAGCACCCTGCCACACAGGTGTGGGGCTGACCGTGGCCAAACCACAAACAAATGACCTCTGTGCATAGCGCCTGGTCTGCTACCTGCGTTTTCTACAACACATGATTTGGAGTGAAATACCTCCACTTTGAATATTTTTGAATCGTTTTGGATATGTCATTCATGGAAAGCAGATTCAAACCATCTCTTGCAAAACATCTTTCTTGAAATCTCCACTGGACCAAGTTAAAGAGGGGGCCACTGAAAAAAGTATAATTATGAAATTATACTACTGTACAATTGAATCAGTCAGGCTCAAATGTTAATCAATCAATAAGCATGGCTTGTAATCTGAGTGATTTTTTTTTAACATTCCCATTGAACAATTCCTACCACACACTTTATATTTTTTAATTTCTTCATGCAACAACTTATTTTCAAATCAGACACAACGTGGACGTCAGCTAAGCATCATAAGAAAATCACCGTGAGATACTAATAGAATCAAATCGAATGGAAATGCAAAAGATAAATGATCTGAAGTCATTACTCAACGACTTAAGCTCTGCTGGTTATTCAGACTATCAGATTTTGAAAATCCTTGTGTGAAAAGATCTTTGCAGTAATCTGATTCTAAGGAAGAGGGGGACGCTGTTTTTAGGGTCTCTGTTCCAACACTTGTTAATGCCTGCTGGCACAGCAGGCAACACTGTGGGCATTACCCTCCTAGCGTCCAATCAGACGCGTCTCTTCTGCTTCGCTTGCTTTCATAGCAGGCGTCCAGGAACCAAAGGGTGCTCAGATCACTCTTTGTCGATTGTTAGAGTACTCAGCCATAAGAAGAGCAAGAAATAAATAAATAAATATGCAGGCAGACAAGCAGCTGATGTTGACAGAAACAAAGCAAACGGTCATTTCTGCCCAGGCGACCAATCCGAGGTTCAAAGGTGGGATGATTACCTTGGTTGGGTCTCTGTCTCTGTTGATGAGTCACTAATTTCCCAGCCAGAAAAGGTGTCTCGCTCTCTCAGGAGCTTCTGGTCATGACGATGTCACTGGTCATGCAGATTCAAGCGACAGATTCACATGACCAATTATGACTAGAACTAATCATAAAATGATTTAAGCTGTCAAGCTATATCAGGAAAAACTAATTCTGTGTGCAGGAGGCTTATCTAGACTTCCAATGTCTGCAGGTTTACGTCGTGCACTGAGTGAAATTATTCCCTACAAACTGGAATACTGGAGGTAACGTTCTGCGCATGACCCTGGAAAACAAAATGGGTAAATGTCACATCTTGAGAGGGTCGAGTTCGCTCCGGGACAAACGGAGACGAGCTGGCCTGGACAGCATCCTGAGCGCTCCTTGACCTCTGATCTCAGAGACGGTCGGCGGGCTTCGTAAATGCAGCAGCGCAACAAACACAATCTGTTTCTTTAGATTGTTTTGCATGCGCGCAGCAAAGTAACTCGCGCTTCCTCCCCTCCCCGTCTTTCTCAGCTCTCTGTTTTGCTGCCTCCCTCCTTCCTTTGCTCTCCGAAATTCTGAAAGGGAGCCCCAGGCAGGCAGAGCCACAGAGTGCTCTTTGTGGAGGGGGGAAAAAAAGAACGCTCTGATCCAGGGGGAAGTGGCTAC
This sequence comes from Poecilia mexicana, assembly GCF_051168715.1. Lineage (NCBI taxonomy): Eukaryota > Metazoa > Chordata > Actinopteri > Cyprinodontiformes > Poeciliidae > Poecilia > Poecilia mexicana. The sequence continues at coordinate 16,159,093 of NW_028263375.1, forward strand.
TGTGGGGGCTAACCTCGGCATTGTGTGAGGGGGCCTGGTTCCCTGCCCCAGCTTAAATACACTCACACACACACAGACCTCTCTTCATGCCCTGAGTCTTTTGTGGTGAAGGGTCAAGTACACACACACACGCACACCCACGCATACACACACACACCTTGCAGGAAGCAGAGCACAATAGGTGCTGGGCTCTGCAGCATTTCTCTGTTTCTTTACAAAGCTCTTGTGTTCCTGAAGAAGACATGGGCTGATTAGCGAGAGGAGAAGGTGGTTTGAAGAGGCAGTGAGGTAGGAAAGCATCAAAACGAAGCAGTGAGACAAAAACGAAGTGATACACAACGGGAAAAACGAAGAAGGGAGCGGTGGGACGGCTGTTTTCGACAGCTGGATGTTGACAAGCGCTTGGTCTGTTTTTTTTGTTTTTTTTTCAATGAAGGATAAAGTGAGAAGAAACAAAACGAACAGCAGATAAAAACAGATGTCTCATCTCAGACTCGGCTACAACGCCAGCAGGCGTTTGGCGAACAGCTCACCTGCCGGCCGTCAGCCCTCCACTGGCCGTTGCTGGTCTTGGTGGGAGCGATGGTGACCACGGGTGGGTTACTCGGCACACTGTGGCCCCTGCTCTGGCCCAGGAAGGGCCCTAAAGAGCCCCGCTTCGGGGTGGCGACCGGCGAGGGGTGGCTGGTGCCTGGTGAAGACACCGGAGACGATTCGCCGCTGAGGGCAGAGACTGGGAGACAGAGAGGGAGGGATCAAAATCAAATCATTGCACAATGAAACTAAATAATTTTGTGTTTGTATTCGACACACGTGTGTCTAATATGAAGGAAGAAGAAGCTTGTTGAAAAGGCTGGGGTGTGACGCTGCGAAGGGAGGTGTTAAATGTGATAAAGAGAGAGTGTAACAGTCACTGGTATTACTCTGTTCATGAAGCACCACACACACACACACACACACACACACGTTCTGAGGCGGAGGGAGACAGAGGATGGAGAGGAAGTTGAGCACTGACTTCCTATAATTGGCTGTAATTAGATTGTCATAATTAGGAGATGAATGGAAACAAATGAAGGAGGAGACAGAGAGGAAGAGGTCAGAGTAGGTCAGCTCTAATTCAACACCTTCATTAGGACGACGTTCTGAAAACTCTGGGATACACTGTGCAGCTTTAGAAAATCATTCCGGCTGACAGAGTTGGAGAGAGATCAAGACTTTTGGCAGAAAACAGGAAGGCTGAGTGTATTTTATCAAAGTGTCTCTCCGTGCAACATACTAGATTTGGAAATGCTGACATAATAGGGAAACATAGAAACAAGTGTTTAAAGGATGCTAATTATTTTGTCTCTGCAACTCCTAATATACACACTGACTCAGAAAGAAGTATTGTGATTGCTGTTCCTTCTTATATTACGGCTCTTTAAAGGAAACTATAATCAGCCAAAAAGGGGCAAGTCCTGTATAAAATTCTGCTTAGGGCCCCATCCGGTTTGGGGCCGGTTCTGGCTTGTTGGGGGACCGGACCACCTCTCACCTCGGGGATCTTCGGCCTGCTTGGCCAGTTTACGCAGGGCGGCAGCAAATCCGGAGTTTGCAGACTGGGCAGCTGCGTTCCCATTGGTTAGTGGGCTGAGGGGACTGACTGTGGCCGTGGTGCGAGTTGCTGTGGAGATCATTCCTAATGATGCCGATTTATTGGACTCATGGTTCATACCTGAGGGAAAGAAAGAGAGACAAGAAGCTTTAAAATGTTGAAAATCACTGAAAAACGTGACGAAGCGAGATTTCTCTTTATTGGAAAAAATGATTGTTTTCCTGATCCAAGCTGGTGTCTTATTCAAACTGAATGACTTTAGCTGCGGCTGACAAGTGTGTAGAAGTGTGTGTGTGTGTGTGTGTTTTACTGTCTGTGATCATGATAGAGAGTGCAGCTTCAGCATAGATAGAGTGGAGGGAGTAGAGCTGTGTCAAATAGAGCGCTGACCCTAATAGCAAATCACACACATGAGCGCACACATGTCCGTTTCCTCAAGGGAGCCAGCCGACACATCTTAAGACCCGGGAGCATCCACACACACACAAGAGTCTTATTAAGTACGACTGCATTTTTACACCCTGACACAACACACAAACCTCCACAGACACACACACACACACGCACGCACACACACACACACAACCCCACATCGATACGCCGGACAGTGGGCGCAGCGAGGGGCCAGCATGGTTGGAGCTTCCCTTGTTTTCTTCATCTATCCCCACACTGACCCACTAATGTTAATTACAGCTGGAATTACTCCCTCACAACCCCTCCCTTGCCCCCCACCTCCCCTCAGCACCCCCCCCACCCCATCCTGTCCCTCTGCCGGCTTCAACCATGACCTCATTACTAACACACACACACACACACACACACACCTTTAAAGCACGCACACACACACATACACACACACAGAAAACCACAAGAAGAACAAACGAAGACCAAAAGCAGCAAACACGCTCATGAAATATTCATATGTGCACACTGAACATGATTATTGAGTGCTCTGCTCAATCCCACTGACAATGCTGGTGAGCATGGAGGACAGGCAGGTGTCAGGGCCTCAAAGTAGCAGAGACTTTCATATTTACAGGCGCCTGGACGGATCCTGGACTCCACCGTGTGACACGCGTGAGCAAATCACTCACAGGAAACTAATAGACGGAGGAAGAGGATGGAGTCTTGAATAAAGTGGGCATGAAGTGGGGAAGAAACCTGAGATTTCAGCAAAACTAATCAGGATATATTTTGGTATTGATGCATTCTTTCATGTTGCCCAAACAGAAAGGATCACTCTCTGTAATCTATGTGTTTCTTCTCTGGTAATAATATGTTAAAAAGAAAAGAGGAAGAGGCAAAGAGAGTAAAAGCTCAGATCCTGATAAGCTGAGTGTGTGTGGTTGCGTGTGCGCGCGTGTGCGTGCGTGCGTGTGTGTGTGTGTGTGCATCTCTGTCTCTGCTGAGCCCAGCAGTCAAGGGAGAGATGATAAGACACTTTCTATCGACTCCTTCTCTTCCTCCCTCCCTCCTCTCCTCTCCACACTCTCACTCTTTTCCTCCTTTGTCTCCTCTCCTCCTCTTTCGTGTTTATCTCAGCATACTTGAGCTTGTTCAACAAAAGCCAGTGCACAAGATCTCCTCTCCCTGTCCTGCTCCCCTTTTAAAACAATCTTTTTCCTCAGAGGCTGCTCCCTCTGACGTTCCAGCCGTTTTTCACCAGCGCTCGCGCTAAAAGTGTCCACATGCACGTAATTCAGACATGCAAACACTCACCCCTGCCTGCCGCTCACTGATCTCCTCCTGCTCGTCGTCTTTCTGCTCCTGTGTGAGACTCTTTCACTCTCCCCCCCTCTCAGCCTTGCAGCTGCTACGTGGTCACGTGATCCCTTTTCTATCTAACCTCTCCTCCTCCTCCTTCTGCCCTCCCTGCTTCCCTCTCAATCTCTCACCCCATCCACTCCATCCAGCCTCTAACTCCTCGCTTTTCTGACAGTTCACCTATCTTTCCATTTTCTCCACTCAAGCTGATGTTTACGCTTTCTCTTCTTCCGTCTTTTGCCTTCTTCCCTTTTGGCTCCCACTCCAAGGGGGGTAGAGTGGCGGCGGCGGCGTTGGTGGTGGCTTGGGGGGCGGAGAGAGGATGAGTAGAAGGAGGAGGTGGAGGGTGGAGGGTGATGACGGAGAGGGAGGGTGTGTGATTTGAGCTCTGTGTGTGTGTGCGTGTGTGTGTGTGAGTGTGTGTGGTAGTGCTAACCCTCCATCCATCACTCTGTCTCTCTGTTTTAGTCAGCTATCTGCTTTGGGACTCCGGGGTGGGGGGGAGTTATGTGGGGATCTGGGGTGAGTAAATAGAAGGGGTTTACAGAAACCTTTCACCCCTCACCTCTGACCACTGACCCCTCAGCAGGAGAGAGAGAGGAAGAGGAGGAGGTGCAAAAACCCGAGTGGAAATTAAGATGTTTACTGGAATCTCCTTAGAAATTTTGACCTGGGTTTTCTACCTAAATTAGTTTGTTGTTGTTGTTGTTGTTGTTGTTGTTGTAAACAGACGTGGTTGCATCATCAAATGAATCGCTACGTATCTCAGTAAAACTATTAAGAGTTTCCCCAGTACTAAAGTGTTTTTCCATAGTTGTTAAAACTGTCACCACGTTGTGACCGTACGAGACAGAAACTCTGACAAAAATCATCAAGCTGCTCCATCTCCTTCCTGCCGCCACCTGAAGATGTTCACAGCTCCCGACCAAAGCCAGCCAATCAGAACCAGGAGGAGCGTCTGCTGTCAATCAACGCTGCTCAATGTGCTGATGGCAGAGAAACATCTTACCATTCCAGGAAAAGCTTTTATCAGTGGTGTCATCGGTGGCTATGCTAACTAGCCCTAGCATTCAAGGCGGGCTAAAAGCTGTAGCCTAGCAGATAGCAAGGGGAGGGATGAGCATGAAAGTGATTGACGGCGCTGAAACCCTCCTACTGCCTCTGATTGGTTGTTTCTGATTGATTGACATATTTCTGCAGTTTGTACAGAAAAACGTAGATTATCTGTCTTAGATTATATTGTCACGGCATAGTGATAATTTTAACAAATATGTCAAAAACTTTTTCTTTATAGAAGTTAGAGATTTCAACCCTTATTTTTTAATTTAACATAGAAAAGCAACAACTGTTCCTACTTGCTAAAGTTATATAAAATATTGATTCCTATTATAATGATCTATAACTTTACAAATGCTAAACTTAGATTTTTTTTCTCTGTTTCCAGGGATATTTCTGCCAAATTCATCTTTCTGGAGAGTGAAAAGTGAAACAAAATTTGATTTGACTGGGAAGTTGAAGAACTGGGTTGGAAATGACGATGCTAAGTTGTAAACAGTCTGGTTGCAGGTCAGAAATCCAGGAATAGGTTAATTATCTTGGTATCAGCTACTAATACTGATACAAGACAAACAACAATATGTGAGTCTCTTTTTATGTATCCAAACACCGAAGGAACACGTTCACATACAGAGGATGTAAGCTGCTGCGTGTGATGACAGTTTAATGAGATGCAAGCCATCAGAAGTGTTAATAAATCATTTATATCTATGAATTTAACATTTTACAATTATGTGGGTTCTGAACCCAGGGTTGCTTGTCGGCCTCTGAGAAGTTCCAGCTTCATTAAGCGTTGTTGTTCTTATAAGGTTTGGAACCTTGGGAAAAAAATGACTTCCCGACTAGAAAGAACATGCACTTTAAAGCAGTTCATGCAAAGACTTGACTGGTTTCTCAAAAACAGATTTAGCTCATGTTTTATTTTGACACCATATATGTTTTCCTCATGTTATAGTCAAAGTTTGGTAGACTCAGTACCAAGCAAGACAGACATCAGGAGGAGGTGGAAATGCCATAAACAAGTTCTATTATTGTATTTTGCTGCACAGGAACCAACATGTACATGAATAAAGTAGGCCTCCCTACCCTAACCCTCTGTAATAATTTTAATTACTCTGAATAACCTGCCCATGTGAACATATAAGAAAAGTCTACTTTGGAAAACATTGCTGAAAACCTCAAAATTAGGAGGAAAAGAACGCGTTCAGCAAAATACATAAGGGTTGCTCTAGACAGGAGCCTGATTGGGATGCATTTTAGGACTTCAAAGACTTTTCAAGGTTAGAAAAGTACAAATATTAACTGGAAAATGTCAGCCAACTGGTAGCTGCAGTGACAAACTGTTTAGTTGACCTACTGAATAATTGGATCTCGCTAAATCACTTGTTCAGAAAGAACCTCGCAACTTCTGCTTATGTGTATAAAATGCAAAAGCATACTTAATGATACTTGCTCATGTTGCTATCAGACGTTAGCCTGGTCACCGTGAGCACAACAGCGATGAAATCCCACTGGTTTTCCAACTGGAACACAGTTACTTTGGCATAAAGTGAATCTGAAACACGAGTTTCAACTTCTGAGTCAAAAATCATTAATCAAAACAGGAAAGAAGACATGAGCCATGCCTTTCTGTGTCCTATCATCTAGAGAGGCACCAAAGCTCAGGCGTCCGTGCACTTCGATCAGCCACAACATTAAATCACTGGCAATTGAAGGAAGTAAAATTGCTTTGACGTTTGCAAAGAAAAAAAAACAAAGCTTTTCAGCAAGGTTAGACTGAATTATTCCCACAGTGTATTTGTCTGCTGCAGTTTTTCTTGACTCCAGGTGTTTGGCTGAATCTGAAAATGAAAACGACTTTTTGCACAGTTACAGTATCTGTGTCACTGGGTTTCATGATACACAGCTGCCACGCAGAAGTGAAGCATCGGTGGTTTGGTTTTAGTTGTTATTTTTAATTCCCCCTGTAAACTTCAGTGCCGTGCAAAAGTATTCAAATTCTTTAAATCAATTCACTTTATCTCACAAATTGCTATGCATTTCGCTGAGCTTCTATGTGACAGATAATCGTGTGTGGGATAAAATGATAGATGGTTTTCTAGTTTGACTACAAATGAAAATTGGAAAAGCGTGGCATGCATTTGTATTCCCCCTCTTTACTCGCACACCCATAAATAAAATGCAGTGCATCTAATTATCTTCAGAAGTCACCTAATTAGTGAATGTAGAAAAGCTCTGTGGGTGTGAGCGCCAGCAAATATACCAACTGTTGGTGGCACGATGTCACAACCGTCTTCTCAATATTTACCTTTGGGATGTTTATCTGTCTTCCAAGAGACAATAAAGCCACTGGTGTTGCTAAAATTATCCCTCCGCTGCAACCCAGTAAAACGTCCCTCACCTTTGGCAAAATGGAAATCACATCAGGGTGGGCCACAACGCATCCAAACACAGACACACACCCGCCTACGCAATCAAATTCAGCTCAGCTTGACGTAAGCGATGCAGGACATGTCAGGGCCTGTGTGTTTAGCGCCTCTCTTTCCGCATCGCTCACTTTCTCTTCTCCTACTCCTGCTACCTCACAAAAAACAGGCTGGACTCCAGGGTACGGCACGGACAGCAGGGGGAAGACCTGCTCTGCCTCGTCAGCTCATTAAAGAAAAAGAGAGAGAGTGTGTGTGTGTGTGTGTGTGTGTGTGTGTGTGCGTGTGTGTGTGTGTGTGTGTGTGTGTGTGCGCGCGTGTGTGTACGCGTGTAGGTGTGCGTGTGTGTGTGCGTGGAGGAAAGTAGGGGGCATTAGTGTGGAAGAAGAGGTTGTAACACCAAATTGACCTTACTGCCATGCCTGAATGTGTGTGTGTGTGTTTCTGTCTATGTCAACACTTTGACATTAAATTGATTATCCTCAGTTGTGTTTATGAACAGTTACCTGGTGTAAAGACCAGTAATGAGCCTGCAAACACACACACACACACACACACGCACGCACACACACACACACACACACACACACACACACACACACACACACACACACACACACACACAGTGAAAATATGCTCCATTTAAACTTTAAAACATGTGTTTCTGGAGTTAATGCTAATCACAATAATGGCTACTGCTACAATAGCTGGCAGACTTTTTCAAATTCCCCAACACACACACACACACGGGGGAGAGAAAGAGAGTAAGGAAAAATAGCCAAATGTTTTACGGCCTCTTAAACTTGTCTGTAATAGCAGTCAGAGTGGCGTCAACACAGCGGTCTCTGGGGTTCCTCCGGGGGCTGCTAAATGGCTTTAGTAGCTGCAGTCACTCTGCAGCTCGCACAGAAACACTTAACACATCCTTACAACCCATAAACAACCGACACACACACACTGAGATTCTCACACACCCGAAGGATCGAGTCTACTTAGAAATTCAGGGGAAAAAAAACAAAACAAAAAAAACAACGCAGCTGAAGACGCACACACACACACACACACACACACACACACACACACACACACACACACACACACATATATTAATGCATGCGCTGTCTGCACAGAAACAATTAGCTGACTCAGGATTCAGGCTTTTCTTTTCTTTTCTTTTTTTTTTTTTTTTTTTTTGTGCGTCAGAAAACGTATGCATGTGACCCCTCGGGACCAAACAGCCAGCGTGCATTTATAGTTCTGGGATAAATGGAGCAGAAAAACCACATACTGTAATAACCAACACTCCCAGTAAGAAAGAGGCAGCAGGAGCAGCAGCAGAGGAATCAAACTGTAACCGAAGGATCTCTCAGTAGGGAATAAATGCAGGCTATCAGTAAACAAAAAAAGCCTCCTTATTTTTTTCTCTTCTCTTCTTTTTTCCCCTCCCTTTCACCTCCTCCTGGCTGCAGGGCATTGTTCCTCTTTCAGTGACCCCCCTCTCCCTTCTCCATCTTGGTTTCTCTAATCAGTGTACTTGTCTTCAAGCATCTTGTCACTGGACATCAGATGTAGAACCAGGACATAAATAGCAGCAGCTCTGGGACGGCACACATTTTTCTGTATCTGTCAGTGTCATCGTTTCTTGTGCCTCGTCATTTCCTCCCCTCCCGCCTGTGAAACCACTCAGTCTCTAGCAGGCATTTGCCCCCTTCTTCTTTTCTTTTTTTTTTTTTCTGTCATCAATCTCCTGTGCAATCTGTGACTCAGTCTCGACTCTCTGATACGAAGGTGATGCAAAAAGATAAGAGTCTGAGGCAAGCCAGCCTCTCTCTGTCGCTCTGACTTCAGCCTATGGAGGTTTTTCTTTTTATTTTTTTGAATTTGAAACTGGAGGAGTGTTTACGGGAGGGGTGGGTAGTGGTGGTGGTGGGGTGATGTCAGACAGTTAAACAGCCTCGGCTCACCAGGTGTTGACATCGCTGCGGCTAGACCCCGACCATCTGAACAAACACGAGCGATGTGTGCTGACACACAGATAGCAGATGCACGCAACCTTTACCATCGTAGCAGGTGCTGGGTAAGTGTGAAGTACAGTGTGTAACTGAGATGTGTGCTACAATAAAGAAAAAAGAATAACTGGAGGGATAGTTCAGAGATTAAAGGATTACCTAATCTGTATCAGACTACAGATTAGGCCAAAGAAGTGCGGTTTTAGCAGCTGTTCCATTCACCACCTCTCTTTTATACTTGACTCTGACTGCTTGTTGTATAAGCTGCAGAACAATCCCAGATGGCCTTTAAATCAGATTAAGTACTCAGATAGCTTCCAGGATTAAGAATCTATCTTCTTGATTAATCATCGGAATATAATGAAAGACTAATAAGAAAGTTTTGCAAATTTTGTTTTTCCACATTTCGTTCTGCTACACTCAAAAACTTTTATGTTTGTTATTCTGGGGTTTTTGGGGATAGTCCAACATAAGAGGGAGGAAAATTATACGAGTTTAATTTGTAATCCTGAAACAGAAAAGGTGTGGCAAAACCGAAAATTTACCAAGACATCGCTGAAAAACAAAACTGAAAGGCCGGACAACGAGATCCATAAGTCAGAAAAGAAGCCGAAAGGTTCACGGAGAAGCTGCACAAATTTGTGCTCAGGTAGGAGAGGACAATGATTATTAACACGCTCCACAAATTTGGCCTTTGTGGAAAAGTGACAAAAAGAAAATTACTGTTAAAAAAATCCTTCAAAGAAGTCCTGTTTGTAGTTTGCCACAAGCAACGAAGGAGCAACAAACAAAACCGGAAGATAGATGAAACTTTAAATAAGCTGCTTTTTTTTAACAGAAAACTAACTCTGCAGCACGATGTTGGCAGCATCATGCTGTGACAACATGGGGACAGTAAAGGACAGTGAAGCTAGTGAAGTCTGAGGAGAAAACGGTTGACGGTAAAAACGTCAATCCCGGAAGAAAACATGTTAGAGGCTTCCAGTAGGACAATAACCCCAAACAGACAACCAGAGATATAAAGGAATGATTCAGAACGTAGAATAATTATGTGTGTAAATGGAATAGTTAAAGTCCAAATCTAAAATCAGTTAATTTACGGCAAGACTTAAAAAAAAAGTATTATTTTTTCCCCACTTCATAATTATGCACATTTTTGTTGCTTTATTATATTTTTAAAAAATCCAGAAAAATACACTGAAGTTTCAGACAAGACATGAAAAAAATTATTTGGTAAAGAATATTTTTGTAAAACACTCAAATGACTCTGCTGGCCGCTTCAAAATGGATTTTCATTTTCTATTGTGGGGTGAAGTTTAAGAAATTCAGTGGAAAAGGTAAAATAAATAATATATATAATTAACTATTATTTTACTCCTCTAAAAAAAGGAGTAAAAACACGTAAAACTCTTGGTCACATAAAAACATGATAGATTTTCATGAGGATAAGTAGAATGTTTAAAAGTCCTGGTTCGGTCACGTTTTTCTGTGTGTCATTTTGAATGTGCTTAAATATTCTTTAAAATGAAATTGCTGCATGTCCACTGATCACAACAAAAAGCAGTGATCAAGCATATGTTCATAACTTCTACAGTGAAAAGGACTGACATGAATTAAGAAAAAAAAAACATATTTCAATATTTAGCTCATATTTTGTAAGGTGAGGAAATAAAGATGGTGAGGTGAATCTGAAGCCATCAGTTTACAGCCACTATATGAGAAGGAGGTAATTAAAGAGATTGGAGGTTTACACAGTAACCCCTGCTGAGCAGCTGGTCTATGGTAGGTCAGGAGCAGCACATGGTGCATGGTGTGTGTCTGCGTGTGAGTGCGTGCGTGTGTGTGTGTGTGTGTGTGCGTGTGTTGAGCTCCACCTGCAGGCTGTGTACACACACAAAAGCGACGGGATCCGCTTGACTGCTGCTGATGCGCCCGCCGGCATCTATCTCAGCCAAACAATACAGTTGCTGTTAAAGGTCCCGGATTAAAGAGCAACTCCTCTGTCTCCCAGGGGTGCTGGGAGACAACCATCAGGAGGAAACTGCAGGCTGACACACACATGCACACGTACCCACACACACACACACACACACACACACACACCCCCACACACACACATAGCATGTATTTGTATACTCCTGAGTTATATGAGCAAACAGGTGCGGTGTTTAATCACTGACAAGTTTGACTAGAACAAGAAGCCACACAACAAGGAAGGAGCTCAAACACCTTTATGATCCCAAATCTCGCTGCTGTGCCAAGACACACAATTAACTGTCCCTTACAGGAAGTGGATCAATCAGACTTAAAAATAAGAGCATGAGTGCTCTCTGTGTACTTTCACATAGATTTAAAAGATTGCAGTTGTCTTGCTTGTTTAGTAGAAAATAATGCCTCAGAATGGTCGCCATTTTGTGAGTGGCAAGATCGCCTTAAAACGAGGTTGATGTGCAGCTGCTAACTGGGATTTCCTCATAAAGAGACATTCTAAGTTTACGCTCAATTAATATTGGATGAGTTGGGTTGGAGTATAAAACTATGTGTTCATTTCACTACAATAAAAGTTATTGTGTGAGATATAATATTAAACATCTGAACATCAAAACTGAAAAATGTATGTGACAAAATTAGCTTAAAATGCACTTTAATCCACCTTAGTCTCAAACTAGTTTAAAATATAATAGAAAACGGCGGAATTACAATTCTAACTATAGTCGTTAACTTTAAAAAATATATACAAGTTACTTATTAATTATCTATTGTGAAATTGAGCCCATTACTGTTTTCTTTCAACAAAAAAGCCACGCACAACATGGCGCCGCCGTTGACGTATGATCGGAGCGCTCGTGCAACGTCTACTATCCCCAGCCTATGCTTGAGCAGCCCAACGTAGTTTTATTTGAAAAAAGCAGACACCAGAAGCTGCTTTATTCCTGCTGCCTTCACTCTTTCCATCAAGACGAACCAGTTTGATGACATACTGCTGACTGATTCAATCACACTCACTTTCAGACTTCATGGACTGAAAACAAGCTTCACTTCAAACAGTCCGTCCAACGCTAGCGAAAAGAGATTATGAACTGAAGATAACACCGCAGAATCATCAAAAGTATAAACGAAAGAAACAGCAAAAGGAGTGAGAAAGTTTGACCAGCTTAATTAATCAGTAGGATGTCAGGAAAAAGCCGCATGTCGATGAAGCACCTTCTCAGACACTGATAATTAACAAACATTTGTGTTGAAACAACAGAAAACACAAAACTCACCACCTCACCGGAAGGATAGCACGCAATTTTTTGCGCATATCGCTTAAACAAATGACGGCTCTGTGCGCTGCGATGTACAATTTGATCCCGGGGACGAAATACTGTGCAGCACACACGGTGTGGAGATGTGGGGAGGAGAGGAGAACTCATTAACTGTCCTCTCTGAGAGAGAGAGAGAGAGAGAGAGAGAGAGAGAGAGAGAGAGAGAGATGGGAGTAAGGAGGAGGAGGGGAGTGAGCACCTGCTCCACTGATGCTCCCTGGAGAGATGGAGGGATGTGGGGAAGGAAGATGTGAGCCCAGACTGCAGATCCCTCACAGCCTGGACATGTTTACTGTCCACTGGAGACAATCAGGTCTGTTCCAGGCAGCTCCTCCTGCTGTTACCGCTGCTTCAGAGAGCTACTAACAGCCATATTTAACTAATTAGCAATAATACCAGTAACAGGCCGCTGCAGCTGCTAATAACCGTCCTTACCAACAGTAGAACTATTAATTATTGGATTCTGCTGAAATGTTAAAAATCTATGGCTATAGATTTTTCTTTCTCCACTAGGTGGCAAGATCCTCGTCCCGTGGGCATCTTGGCATATTGACCTAACTATATGTGAAAGTAACGTCTTCGGATATTCGCATATGCCTGGATTACAGCTCTGGAAAAAAAAATAAACCACTGCAAAATGATCAATTCTCTGATTTTACTTTTTATAGGTGTTTGAGTAAAATGAACATTGTTCTTTTATTCTATGAACTACTGACAACATATCTCTGAAATTCCGAGCAAAAATTTAGTTTTTGTTTGCAGAAAATGAGAAATGATCAAAGATGCTGTGCTTTTAGACCTCAAATGATACAAAAACAAAAAAAAACAAGTTCATATTCATTTAGAAACAACAATACTAATCTTTTACTACATACTGTAAATAATACATACATTCAAAACAACTGATGAATTTTGATGATGATGATTATAAGAATAAGAAAACCTAAAAAGCCTCTGGCTGATCAAGACTGATCTGCAGAGGGGATTTTACCCTTTTCTAAAAGTAGATACTAAATCAAGGAGGATTGCACAATTAAAGGAACAGTGCAAAAAAAAAAAAAGAGTAATGTGAGTATGGTTCAGGTAATGGAGCAGGTTGTCCATTAATTGCAAGGTTGGCAGTTTCTGTGCACACCCGTTTACAGAAGAGCCGCTGGGAAAGACGTTTGGGTAAAACACCTAGTAAAGCAGTTTGTGTATTTAAAAAAAAAAAAAGTAATAAAAAAGGTGCTTCATAAGTACTGACCATCCATCATTACGGCTGAAACCGAAACAGCTTTTTGAAAATTAAAACTGTCAGCTTGTCCACATTTTATGTCCATGGTAGTCAGGGGCAACATGTGGCATAGCAGAGGCTGTTGGTCTCAATAAAATCACCAGGGTTCCCAACCCCAAACCACACAACTTTAGTACATCAATTACTCCCTCTTTCTGTCCTTTTTAGAGTTTCATATCACGTTGGACTACTTAGTGCTTTTGGTACAACACAACAAATACACGCGCTAAAAAGAAAGGAGAAAAAGAGAATATTTAGACAGAATACAATAGAATAGAATAGAAATATCCTTGATTGGGGAAATTCAGGTGTAACAGCAGCATCAAGTATGTAGGTTCACATTAAAAAGTTCAAAAAGTATTGTAAGAATTGTGAAGTATATAAAGAGAAACTAGATTAATAATAGTATACTGTACAGTAAGAACAAGATTACAACATAAAAATACTGTGCAGTTATCAGAAACAGCATACTCTGATCCAAGAGATGTGAAAAAACAATTATTATATATTATATATGTTATTATTATATATTATCCAGTCCAAACTTTATCTTGAGCATGATGTAAAGAACACATAAAAAAAACTAAACAAAAAGACAAAGAAGTGGTTAAAAAGCAGCAGATAGGAGGAAGGCTGCAGGTTACTACATAAAGACTGAGCTATATATGGTCAGAAAGAAACATGAGCTGCCAGTAAAAATGTAGCCTAATCACAAAGAAAAAGCATAAAAATAATCCAACGGTGGTTGATATTTTGTTGTATGTTGCGAGTGTTGGCAAAATAATCTTGAAAAACTAAATTCTGCTACTGAAGCATGCATTGGAATCATTAAAGTTTGCAGGCACAATATCACAACGTCACCTTTAAGGGACACAGCTTTGAGCTACATGGTTACTAAATAAGAGATTTTATAATTTATTCCTACCAAATGATTCACCTTAAATAGACTTATGAGTTTCAAAAACAGTAAAATTGCTGTCTGTGTGGTGCAGCTGGCATGCAGCTATCACATCTGAGCTTCAGGTCTCAAGCCAGCTGCTTGCAGGGTTTCCTAGGCACATTGTTGGTTAAATGCTGTATAACTGCAACATTTGCACTCTTTGTTGTGTTCATTATCTGTATCTCAACACCAACTGCCAATTAAAGCCAAAAAAAAAAAAAAAAACTGGGAAAAATAATACCTGGTTCTTGGAGCTGGAGCAGAGAAACCAAAACAACCAAAACAACCAAAATAGCAGCACACATTGTTTTGTCAGTGCCATTTCTGTTGCTCAAAGTAACTTTGCTTTATAGAAGCTAAAATCTGTTCTAGTTTTTATTTTGGGTCGTTGTCCTGTTGGGACAGCTGTTGAAATAAGGCGAAGAATCTGAAGATACAGTCCTTCACAATTCTGTTCAGTTCTCATCTCCCTTCAGTGCACCATCGGGGCTTTCTCCCATTGAACTCGATTTCTCTGGCACAACTTCAACCGGGCACTTCTCTCTTCGCAGTGGAGGACGGTTGAGTAAATTTGAAATTATTAAGTCTATTTTGGAAAAGCTAAATACCACTTCAAGCAAGCATAAACATGTACTTGCAGAATTGAAGAAGTTATTTTGAATATTGATGTTTCCATCAACCTTTTCTTCTGCGATACATCAAAATGTGCATAAGTGGAAAAATGTCGAAAGCCCCAAACTAATACGATACTCATCCCACATGGTAAAATTAAACTGCTGATGTTAAATATAATCATGACTATTAAAATGTTTTCACTCCGTTAAGGGAAAATAATCACATTTGAATAAGTTTGGCTTCATTATACAAGACTGTCCCTGGATAGCTGGTGAAAATACAAACAAACTATCAGAAGGATAAAGAAATGGACATGTTCAGGAGCGTCTCCCTGTCATTGTGTGCAGTAAGTTCTCTCAGCCCGCTTCATTTACTCTAATATTTCAACATCTCCCCCGGGTCTTCTCTGCCTGTTTCTTTCCTGATTGTTCATCCCTTCATCTCCTCATCCCTCTCTTCACGTCTCCCAAGCAGCTGCTGCTTCACTTTGCAGCTACTTAACAGCTGTTTTGCATCAATTTGCGCTTCCGAGTGTAGATTTCTACCTTGTCCATCCTTCTAGTTTTCGATTTCCCTCACTCTCTCGTTCCCTCCTGTTTCCCCACTTGCTTTCCTGAAATAAACAGCCTTGATGTTCTTCTTCCAGACCTTCCACGCAGACTTGCTCAACACTAATGAAGAAATCCCACGCTAGCATGACTACAAGCCTCAAATTAGTCAATAATTCACACGGATTAACAGCCCTCGCTTTGGAAGCAGCAGGTTCAGGAGGAAGCGCTGGCGAAGAAAAGAAATAAGCAAGGCACCTCTATAATCCTCAAATCTCTCTCTCTCTCTCTCTGTGTGTGTCTTGTGCCCGGACCCACACAGGAGAGAAGAGGGGGAGTGAGCGCGTGTGTTTGTGTCTGCAGAGACTTGTGCAGTCTGACATGATTTATGGTTCGGCTGTGCACTGCAGGCAGACACTCTCGGTTTTCTCTGAGGTGGGTGTCTCACCTCCATCCTTTGTGACCCATACAGGTTGTACATCTCTCTGAGTAAGTGTGTTTGCCAGGGGGGGGGAGGAGAGGAAGATAAAGTGTAATATGTGCGAGTGCAGGTGCAGGAACCTCTCGACTGAAAATGTGCCTCTCTGTTTGTATGCAGAGTTGGAGGTGAGAGGCTGTGGGAGGGTGGCGGGTGGAGAGAAGGGTCAAAGCTCGCAGAGGTGTGGGTTATGCTCGGCGAGGTGACTGTAGGATCCCCCATTAAGCAGCGCGTAAAAGAGGCCAAGCACAGAGGCCGTTATGAACTCCAGCAGTAATAGCTTCAGGAATCTCACCGCCTCTGGAGACCCGGTCATTAGCCTGCTCCTCTCTCATAAAGCCCTCTATCTATCACACACACACACACACGCGCACACACACACACACGCACACACACACACACACACACACACACGCACACACACACACACACACACACACACACACACACACACACACATACATTTGTATGCAGACGCAGCCAGACACACCAAACACACAAGCAAAGCACATCCACTTCTTATTCATCTCTGCCGAAGGAGGGAATAATGCAGCAGATATAAGAACAATCCACCAAGACATCCACAGATGTCTTTGGAAAAAGGGGATGCACGTAAACACACACACGCACACACACGCACGCACGCACACACACACACACACACACACACACACACACACACACACACACACACACACACACGCACTCTCACAGACACAGATGCTCATTTACAAAAGCAGTGAAGCAAAATATCAGCCATGAACCCAAACCCCTGATTATTTAAATATATTCCTCCTCCCCCCACCCCCGGTGTCGAGCCGGGGAGACGCTGAAGCCGCCTGTTAGCTGTGGTCAGGTAGGAGATCACAAACAGAGACGCTGTCACATACATTGCTGCTGCTGCTGCTGCTGCTGCTGCTGCTGCTGCTGCTGCTGCGTGGCCGGACAAGTAACGTAAGAGAAACCAAATCCATCCTCTGAGCTTCCAGTCCCAGTCTGCAGACACACCTCGTCTGTGCTGTGATTTAAACGGATGGCTCAGGAGTTTTACAGCCAGGTTCTGGTAAATGTTTACGAGCAGTCAGTATCTTACCCATGAAAGACAAAGCAGTGTGGAAAAAATATTTTGTGCCCTTACAGAAATCTTTTGGATTTTTTTGTTACAGTGCCATGTTTTGGACCACTGGACAAATTTCAATATCCTGAAGACACACAAGTTGTGATTCTTGGGGGGGGGGGGGGTGTGAGGGGGCGGAAGCCATCTTGGTGTGTCACCCCTGCTGGCGTCAGCTGACGTAAAGTTTGATTAAAATGGCCATTAGTTTTTTTACATCAATGTGCAGGGATTTTTTTGATACATTCTTCACTGCAGAACTTTTTAATTCGGCCACATTAGATGGTTTTAATAATGAAAGACCTGTTTGGTTACTTGTTTATGTTCAGACTTTAACTAGGTCACTTCAAGACTTTATTATTCATTTGTTCTTTCATTTTTTGGGAGAAATTCAGAGGTGAACTTTCACTGATCTGCTGAGAAAACAACTTAATTTGACATTAAGGTAACACCTGTTGACTGAACTTTCTCCCTTCGATTAAGGAGGCCCCTTGCATCGTACTGTCACCACCGTGCTTTACTGTTGGAATGACATGCTGTGTTATTTCATCACTAGATGCAGCAGGAGTCTCTTCAGTCCACAGAAAATCCTCCCAAAAGGATTACAGATCATTCAGATGGTTAACTTTTTGGCCAATGTTGTTCTTTTTCAGTAAGTCGTATTTTTTTCTTTAGATCTGTCCCATGGAGGCCATTTTTGCCTTTTTGTCTGTTTCTTATTGTTGAATCATAAACACAGACTTTGGACCAGTGAGGTCTCCATTGCTTGGTCTGGATTCTGAATCTCAGAGTAATCTTGGTTGGACAGTCGCTCTTGGAATGGTTTTCTACTCGTCCATCTTTTCTCTAGATATTGATTCCAACTGAGGGTCACAGGAGTCCAAAACCCACAGAAATAAGTTTGTAACTCGTTCCAGACTGAGAGAAGTCAGAGACTTTGTCTCTCAAATATTCTTATCCACATAGATGCAAAGTTGGTTTGGGTAACTTTTTATTTAATAAATCCAGTCGTCATATTCTACCTTTTGTATTTATCCAGGTAATATGTCCTAATAACAGCATGTGTCGTTATCTGAAACATTTAAGTGTGACAAAATGGTGAAACAGCAGAAATCTGTAAGAGAGCAAATATTTTGACAACACTTGAAAAAGTTGTGTAAAAACCAGATTATACTGGTTCAAGCAACATCTACTTTATTGATTTTAACACTTTCTTTTCTTTAAGCTCTGATGGCTGTCTGTTAGCTTCAGGTTGTGTAGTGATCTGGACTTTTACTAAATGACCAGAACAGTGAGGTTATCTAATGTAGGTAAGATATGAACTACTTTTACCTTCTCCTCAAAATCCCTGAACTGTCCCTTTAATTCAGACACTGAAGAGCAACTGCAAAGGCAGAAAAGGGATGTGTGCGCTCCCTATCCTGAGGCACTGGCACCAACACACATACAAAGTGCACAATGGCATCTTCCATCACTATGACCCTTCACACACAGACACAGACACACACACACCTACACACGCACACACACACACACACACACACACACACACACACACGCACGTACTCACACACACACACAGAAGGGAATCTTCATGCATGTGAGAATCACAGATATTCACATTCTAAAAGTAAATAACTATCTTTAACACGGGTCCCTCTAACCCACACAAACATGAATACAGTAGGTAAATCCACACGCACACGCGCGCACACACACACACACACACACGCACACGCACGCACACGCACACGCACACGCACACACACACACACACACACACACACACACACACACACACACACACACACACCCCCACACACACACACACACACGCACACACACACACACACGCACACACACACACACACACACACTCCCTCTGTATACATAACACAGAGGGAGTCCTGACAGGAGAGATACCTGGGGGTCAGAGACACTCTGGCAAAGGTAATACTGGAGTCAGTCACTCTGTCCTCAGGCACAACACACACTGAAAACATTACATTTACACATACACACATGTACATATGATGATCTACACACACACACACACGCACGCACACACACGCACACACACACACACACACACACACACACACACACACACAGCACTGTAAAGATAAGCCCTAATCCTGTTTATTACCTCCTCCCTCTCTTCACTCTCCCTCTCTTTCATTTTATCTCCCTCTCTTTATTTTCTCTGTCTCTCCTCTTCAAGCTTGTTTCAGCAGCAGCAGCAGCAGCAGCACTCACTCACTCACACACACCATTATTTGTGCATTGCCAGTTTACCCCTGTGATGTTTGCTGGCCTGAGGCTGAGACGAGGAAACAGGGGAGGGGAGAGCTGATGTGTGCTGCTCTTTTCCAGCTCCGGCTCTGCTCACGTCCTGCAGAGAGAATTACCTTCCCTTTGTCTGCGTGAAGGGGCGGCTGCCTCCGCCATCTGTGCAGCGGATACAGTGGCAGGCATGTGTGCGTGTGGCGTGTGTGTGTGTGTGCGTGCGTGCGTATAGGTGTGTGTGTGTGTGTGTGTGTGTGTGTGTAGGTGTGTGTGTGTGTGTGTGTGTGTGTGTGTGTGTGTGCGTGTGTGTGTGCGTGTGCGTGTGTGTGTGTGTATGTGTGTGCGTGCACTCGTGTGGGTGTATGTGTGCATTTCTGTAGTCTTTGACAATAAAGACATCTTGAAAGATTTGATGCGTTGAAGATTAAAGGATCAGAGAATTACTGGCCTCACACTGAAGGTAATTGAGATGCTAACTTTGACAAAACACTCTCCTCTCCTCTCAACATTCATTTGGCTGCTAATCCAATTCTCTCCTCTCCTTCCTCCTCTTCAGCTCCTTATCAACTTTTATCCATCTACTTCTTCCTCCTCTCCTCCTTTCCCTTCTCTCCATTCCTGCCTTGTAAACCTCCCCTCCCTCCTCCAGCTCTCAAACCCATTTCCTTCTCTCTCCAGATGGGTGCCAGGGAGTAGCGGCAGCTTGCTGTGGTCAGGGCCAATTATTTACATAATTATGATCTCCCACTTAACCACATGATCCCTTACCTGGGCGTGGGCAATTAAAGCCTTCGTCATTATGCAGATTATGCAAATGCAGTCAGGGGCGGAACAAGGTTGCATGTGAGCAAACGCGGCTCTGTGAAGGCGCTTGTGTGTTGAAGGTTACTGACTCGATGTGTGCAACAGCATAAGGGTGGCTGGATTTTGTGTTTTTGTCCAACATACGGTTCTTTGCAAAGTTTGTGTTCTTTGCTGCCAAAGGAGCCAGATTTTAATGATCTTTATCAAGCTTTTCCTTTCAAGCTTCTGCTGATTGTGTACGACATGGAAAGTTTTCAACAGGGCAAGAATACTGTTTTTCTTTCTTTTTTTTTAGATTCAAACAAAGCGGACTGATTGTGATTTCATTGCAACTCCATCTGCACATTAAAAGTATTTAAGATAAACCTTAACTTATGCCATTACTTAGTTTCTCTGTGAGTCTGGAGTGGTCGAGGGTGAAGTTTTCCTTCATACGTCGGGGTTTTATAAGAGAGTTTTGTCATGATTTGTGTATTAGATGGACCCAAGTGGAGACCAGATGACTTAATGGAGAAAATTTATTACAAAAGAACATACTGCAACCCAGAAATCAGCATGAGGGGACCTGGAAGACATCTGACAGGAAGCAATGAAGCAACTGGAGCACTGGGAAAGCAGCATGAAGGAAGCAGACAATGGAGAACTAGAGAATCTGGCGAAGAGCTGAGAAAGCTAAAAGACTTTGAAGTACTGAGAGGGTTGACAAGTGGCACGAGAGGCAGGTGTGACAAAACGAGACAATGTGGACGCCCTTAGCAACAATGACAATCCAATAACAAAAACAAGGGGAAAAAAAGAATAAGAAGAGCTGAAAATCGAATTGGATTCAGGTGTGTAGGTTGCAGATCCCTGTGCTGTGTGATTATTGTTCTTGTGGTTGTGCTTGATCTGTAATAGGTTCAAAGTTCACAGGGAGTAGATTATTATCCCAGAACAACTATTTTCACTTCCTCTTTTACTTTCTCTTCTAGCTGATGTTTAATTAAGCGCAGACATTAACAACTAAAGTTTCAAAAACTTCTCAATCATCTATGTGAAAAAAGAAAGTACACTCCATTTCATAAAGGTGGTTTATACATACATATCTGCTGTATCTCCAGATTTTTTTTATGGGCTTTGCAGGAGGAGGGGGGATTTTTTTTTTTTTATCAAACACAGCATAGTGAAATATGTGGCTTGTATTTTTTTTAATGTCACTTTAACACACAAATATGTGCTAGCAAAAAAATACACCATTTCCGAAAGTTGCTAAAAGAAAAAATAAAATCCTGTTTAAACATAAAGAACAAATGAGAAAGACAAAGAAATTTCAAAATTCTAGAAACTTAAGACGGTTTCTTTTTAGTGAGAAACCTAGTGAGTGAATGATAAAAGTAAAGGATAAAAAAAAGATATTTATCGTTACTGATTTGTGGGATTTAAGTACTCAAACTAGAACTCAGCTTTGTTTATTTCAGATTTAGGTTTGGTATCCACACTAAAGTCTGGATTAGTTGTTGCTGCATGTTTTCAGAAAAAGCAGAAACAGAATAAATCCAAAAACAAAATACTGTAAATCTCCCTGCATAGGCAGCTTCTAGTGTGTGTGTGTGTAGGCGTGTGTGTGTGTGTGCATGCGTAGAAACCCGTGCAGGTTCGCTGGAACCTGCTAACCTGCCGCAGCCAGGTGGCAGACAGGGCCGTGCCCGTGGGTAATCAACAGGCTCTTTAGTGAAGCGGCATCATTGATCGTGCATGTGTGTCTGATTGTGTGTGTGTCTGGGCCAGGACACACTCATGCTTGCTGCTCTGAGGACTGTGAACCTTACAAAAGGAGGCACGTGTCAGCAGACAGCTGTGTTATGAACTGTGCGTATCCTTTCAGAGGCAGTTTGTTTAAAATACTCCAGTCCATTTTAGATGTCCCTTGTTATGAATAGGGCAACATGTCATGGCCATTACAGTTTTTGTATTTATTTAGCTTTTTTGCTGTAAATTGTGATTTGATACACACAAGGCATAAGGCAACTGATTAGAGTTGTTTTGCGTATGTCAATTTTTATGTTTGTTTTTCCCTATTTTTTTATGTTTCAATCCAATTTCTTCAATTGTGTTTGTCTGCAGCTAAGAATTTAAGTAAAAAATACTGCATGGATATTAAGAAAATATAACAGTATGAATATCGGGGAGGTTTGTGGGGAAAAAAGACAAAACAGACTGAAATGGCCAAAATTCAGTATCAAAAACCTTCAGCAATCATTTTAGGCAAAGATTTCTGAACATCCAGAGGATTTTCAGGGCACAGATGGTTGTGCCAGACAGCTGATTAGACTAATTCAGAAACTGTAAGTCTGCTGGGATTTTCCTGCACAACCATCATCTAAGGCTTGCTGGAAATGGTCAGAAAAAGAGAAAAATATCAAGAGAGCATCAGCGACGTGGACACAAATCTCAGATGGTCAAATAACAGAAAGCCAGCAGTGGCTTGAAACGTTACAGAACATTATCTCTGAATCTCTGTCAGCTAAGAACAGGAAGCGACAATTACCACAAATTCACACAAATTTAATAGATTTCCAGAAGAGTTTCAGGTAGAGTCACACTTTGGTGTAAACAAATTGAAAACATGGACCCAGTAGCGGTATTGGAGACGTTTTCTTAGCACATTTTGGGAACTTTACAACCAAACGACCTTCATTTAAACACCACAGCTCACACTGCCCTTCTGATGGCTACTGACCACGATCCCTCTCACAAAGTGCAAGGGACTTTAAGTTGGTTTTTCAAACATGACAATGAGTTCACTGTGCTCCGGTCGGGTCAAACATCACCAGCCATCCAGTTGATGAATCCGCAGCAGCTACGGGATGCTATCATGTAAATATGGACCAAAACTGACCCCATATTGAAAGGATGCAAGACAAATTTGTGATTCCCCAGTTATTCCCCAGTTATGGTACAGAAACTGGTTCATCCTCTCTAGGTTGTGTGCAATTTATCTAAGAAGTCGGAGCAAGGACACTTTGAAGTCTCACCTGAGCTGACCTCTTTCTATTTCCAAGTCAGAAAACCAGAGGAACATGCTCCTTGGTTAATTACATTTGCCATTACAAGACACTCAAACGCTAAAGGAACATGTTCACAATTAAATTTTATACAGAACTGTGCATTCCTCTTCTCTAAAAAAAAAAAATACAAACCATCAGAAGTGCTAATAAATAGTTAATAGCAACTTTCACAAACTACATGTTCGATTCTGAGCTCAACTTTTCCAGGCGAAAGTCCAACTTTAAGGA
The DNA here is from genome assembly GCF_051168715.1 of Poecilia mexicana. NCBI lineage: Eukaryota > Metazoa > Chordata > Actinopteri > Cyprinodontiformes > Poeciliidae > Poecilia > Poecilia mexicana. The sequence goes on from NW_028263375.1 coordinate 16,182,586, forward strand.
GGTCTTGTTTGTTTCATTTCTGATTAAAAACCATCATAAAAAATCACCACCAAGCTGATATTGTTCAATTTTAGTACCTCTTGTTATGTCATTAACGCAAATATGCAAAACACAAAATTACCAGTTTTTGAAAACTTTGTAGTTTAAGTCTAGCAGTGAAAATCCTCGCTTTACTACCTGGTTGCGTTCTCATAATCGTCGTACGTTGGCCAGTGAATAACAAAATATATGCTCAGCATAAATCTTTGCCAAGAAAAAAGATTAACATATTTGCTTAGCAGAGGAAAAAAATGAAACCTCTACATGTTTTACTTGTCTGGAAGTTCAGATGTTTGGCTTTTTATTTTTGCTCATTTGCTTGTGTTTTCTAGAGGCAGCCATCCTGTTTGGGACATTAACGTCTGCAAATTTTATCTGCTGTTTTCTGCGTTTAACTCCTCTTTCCACCATCTGCTCATTATTGCACATCAAACTGCTTATTACAGTTTTAGTATTAGTGCCGGTGCATGCCGTGTCTTTGTGCCTCGTTCTGTGAGTGTGAGGAAGAGAGGATGAGAGTTACCAGCAGTTGCAGTGATCACCTCAGGTCAAAACCTGCTGGCATTTATTCACGTCTCCACAACCCAGAGGGCACACAGCTCTTGCGTGTGTGTGTGTGTGCGCGCGTATGTGCGTGTGAGTGTGTGTGAGATCTGGAGCTTTTTTGCTTGTTCTAAATGAGTTTAAAGATTGTATAATGACGGTGTGTGTGAGCGTGTGTGTCGGCTTGTGTTGTCAGTGAGTCCTCTGTTAATTAAGAGCTCATTAGTGACACCAGCTCTTTTACCAATTAGCATTAACTTGCCTTCTTGCTCAGTTGTTTGTTTTCCTTGTTGAAAATGTACTAAAGATTCTGTTTTTATTCATTTCGCTTTACTCATACATCTTTGTTGGTTTGATTTTCTCCGTCCCCGGAGGTTAGAAAAGATGAAAAACTATTTTATTTATGACTTCCTTTGTACTTTTGTCTCGGTGAGAGATAGTCATCCAGCTGCTGCATGATGTGTGTGGTTTTTATCTCCTCCATGTTGTCATGGTCTTTTATTCATCTCATTAATAACAGCGCCCTTGAGGTGGAGCACCGTGACCCTGTTTCCATCGCTGTTGAGCACCAGCACGCTCACGGTGCCGCACGGAAATGCATACAAACACACAATCAGCAGCACAGGAGATCCTAGCAGCAGGCACCCCCACCCTCCCTGGAGGCAGCACCCATGTCAGCTTCCCGCTCTGCTGCACAAAGAGAAAATGAAAGCAGAGAAGTGCAAAGTCAGAGCATGCAGATGCGAAACGCTTTGATTTGACCCCCAAGGACCAATAATATCATCCCTGAAAAAACTGATGAAAAAAGTTACACATATGAATGTTTGTCCTGCTTTAAATATGTCAAACTACTGATTCAGCCTGAAATATTTATGTCAATTATTCATTGCATTTTTAGGAAAGGACAGTATGTCACGTACTTAACTAGGTGGTTAAAAGAATACTGACATATTACCCTGAAATACTTTTAAAAGAGTATTTATTTTTATTATTAGAAGGGTCTGTGATTGGGAACATGTGTTTTCTAGTTGTTTGATTGTTAGGTTTAAAAATGAGTAATTCCCACTCAAAGTGCTTCTGAAAATCTATTGTAAAAGTGTTATGTTGTAATGTTTTTACACTATAAACAGGTCAGTCTCTTCAAACTAATTTATACATCAAATCTTCTTCAAATTCGCCGTAACACAGACCAACCCGCATGAGATGTTTCCTGCCAACAACCATATAAATAACTCTTTGAATAATTTGAATTAATATGAGTTACAACAACATTTAATTTTCCTTAGGTATAAATAAGGCATTTTTGAATTTGAACTACTAATTATATTTTTCAGGGAGCGTATTTCATGCACTCCACTGGCCATCAAAAAAAAAATAATAATAATAACAATATATTTGTATTTCTTTGTGGTTGCTTAATGATACAGCAACAATCAAAGAAAATATTAGCCTTTGTAGGCCAAAAATAATAATAGTAAAAAAAAATAACTCAGCAAAAAGTAATCTGCTCTTTTTGGTTTTGTATAAGCCAGAGGTAATAGCAGAGTACAGCTAGCTGCTGCAGGAAGTTAGAAAGTTCTAGTCTAAACTTATAACTTACATCTACTAGTTGCTTTTAAGGTTTGGGATTGCCAGTAAAAAATCTTTTAAACAACTTTGTGACAATCGTAGATTACGTCGATTGTGGTCAGTGGTTCTTTAAATTTGGTGTCGCTGTCGATGCGTTTATACATTACACCCTGTTTTATTTTTGACCATTGATTCACAGTTTCCACACAGCTGCAGATAAGATCCCGAGGCCAAAAGCAGAGTGAATGTGCTGCATCCATCTGACATCTGTCATAAATCACACGGCTCTGCGTCCTTGTGGTTTGAACACATATCATGGAAATCAATGCTGGGGTCAAGTCGAACACTTTCATGGTGCCCTCGAAAAATACCACAGCAGCCAATAAATACGACAGGCTTAAACACACGTCAACTATCTGAATTTCTCACCCTATTGACTCGCAACGATAACGTAAGCGTGCATGAATCGATCGAAACACAAACGCCAAAGAGGGGATTCTTCATGTGGACAATGCAGCGAGCATCTGTCCATCTCTATCAAAATGTTGTATTTAAAGTATTCTTACTGTTGTTAGGATCTTTACCCAGCCTGCAATAGAGAAAGACGTATAATAATATGGATTTAGTCAAAAATTATGAAACTTCAATGTAAAGAATCAGTCTTGACTGTATCATAAACTAGACAGAATTTGAAGGTGTTAATCTGCAAATGTTGTATTAATCTGAGAAGCAGCCAAGAGACCCATGATAACTGTGGAGGAGCTGCAGACCCCCACACCTCAGGTAGGACCACCTGGTGACAAGACAACTGTTAGTTGCACACTCCACAGATTTGAACTTTCTGGAAGTGTCCTAAGATTAAGTGCTGAAAGAAAAGGTTCAATCTGCAGGAGGAGTTGAACAATAAACGTTTGGGCTTACATGCAAAATGTTATAAATGCTGAATCCAAAGCTGATGTTCACACACACACACACACACACACACACACTCCCTAATACATATACAGACCAACCCGCTCATACATTTTTTTTTTTTTTTTTTTTTTTTTTATTATACTGGGTAGAAACTGAGAGTAAGTGTCTGGATGCAAATGTGTGACACGGTTTCGGTTTTGAGGCTGTCTGAAAAGTAAAAAACCATGAAAGCTTCATCTTCTACTCAACCAAAGCGCAGAAATGTTGTGCTGCGTCAGTCCACATAAAAATGCTAATAAAAACAGTGAAGCTGTGGTTTTATTTTGACAACATGTGAAAAGCGTTGAGGGCAATAAATATTCTTTTAAAAGCCTTGAAGTCATTCATTTACCACCCCCTGCTGTAAATACATGCTAAATGGTCACATACCAACTGAAAACACTGTCCAACAAATGAATTACTTTCCACTTAGAGAAATTGCGCCCAGATTGGTGCTTTTTTAAGCTAAAAAGAAAAGGCACATGTTGACCATTACATTTTAATATTTCTTTACTGAAAACACATTGCTTTTGTTCATGAAGCCACCAAAGCACATAACATTTGCGCTTTAAAATTTGAGTTCTAGTTTTATTTATTAGTAGCAGAGATCGGAACGCTGGTTTTCATGAAATGGCATAAAGTTTTGTTTTAAAGTATTGTCGGGATCCTCTGTCAAGCCTCTGAAAATAAAAAGGAAATTGCTGTGATATGTGTGTGTGTGTGTGTGTGTAGGTGTGTGTGTGTGTGTGTGTGTGTGTGTGTGTGTGTGTGTGTGTGTGTGGTTCATCTCTGCAGGGGGTCCTGGGAGCAGAGGATAGCAAAATGCCACCCTCTTCTTTTCCGTGTGATCGCGTCATGTTAAGGTCACAATGTGCTCAGGGTAACAATGGCTAAATGTGGCTCACACAACTAGCTGCCTTTATTGTTCCCTTCAATATTTATTCCTCATCCAGTCTCACTCAGCTGTGCTTCTTACACCTTGACTAATCACACCGTAATCACTAAACACACGCACGCACACACACACACACACACGCTTTCCCCCTCACCCTCCACATTGTCAAATGATCATTGAGGAGCGAGCGTGTGGCTGACACAGTCTCCACAGCAACGGCAGTTAGGACCAGGAAGGGGGCTGGGACATCTTCAAATGTGTGAGTGATGAGAGCTCACACACACACACACACACACTCATAGAGAGTGGCATAAACAGGTGCACACGGCCACACACAAAGGTGCCAGCTTTGACAAGAAACCCATTTACACACACTCGCACAAGTTCATGCACAAGCGCACAACATGAGACCTGGGGAGCTGAAAAACGGGGGATGAAAGTCGAAGAGGAGGGAGGAAAAGAGGGGAGTGTTGCTCCCTGGTGAGATTTTCTTCTTCTACTACTACTTCTTCTTCTTCTTCTTCTCCTCCTCCTTCTTCTTCTTCTCCTTTCGTCCTGTCTCGTTCACATGAGCACAGGAGGCACGCAGAAATATGGAAACAGTGACAAAGCAACACATAATCACCCAGATTCAATCATTTATGAAAGCAGATGTATAATTCAATAAGCAGCATGAAAGATTCACAAGGCAGAGAGCATTGTTTAATCTGGCCCACGCCCTTTAATTGCCCCCCTAACCGCCGCCCCCCACCCCCTCAACCCCATTAGCCCCCACTTTCCCTTGCCTTCTGGGCTCCTTACACCTCAGACTGGATTTTAATCATTGACCAAAGACAACAAGGAGGTCAGAGATCTGAGTTAGAGTTCAGAAGGAAAACACGTCCGACCTCATGCAGACAGAAATCTGTACAAACCCAGTTTCCTTTCCTTTCCTAAACTTGTCATTTCTAATCCTCTCTCTGGCTGCTGTATCTTCGCTGACCTCCTCCTCCTCCTCCTCCTGCTGCTCCTCCCTGCAGCTTAATTCCCACACTCAACTCTCAGACATGTTTAAGCACCTTTTTTCAGGTAACCTCACACCTGCTTCCACTCCGACACCTGCACATCACACAGTTGTTAACAAGTTCACTACTACTGACAAAAAGACGCCGCTGCTGTTTGGCGAAAAGCTTTAAAGCAAAAATAAAATGACTGTCTAAATTTAAATTAACGTCACTTTCTTATAAATAAATACATACTGACATCAGTCAACCTACAAGTCAAATGCATCTGAATCACGTGAGAAAAACTAGGATTACTTTCTGTATGTTGGCTCATTTTCTAAGTTGCAGCACAAAATCATGAGTTTCTCTATGCAGAAAGCAGCTGAATATTAGTTATGAGTCAGACTGAGAGAAAGAACGTGAATAAAAGTGGAAGTAAGATCCGCTGTTAAAATGTTTGCGCTTGTTCTTCCTTTGGCGACGATCAAAATGATGGAACAAAAGCGCTTGTTTCACAGGTTAAAAGTGCCCGAGACATGAATCGCATCCAGAAAAGAGGATTTAATTACAAGTAAAGTGAACTGCCAGCAGCAATTCTGGTTAAAAGGGTCTTACCTGCGAGGTAGAAGTGCGGCGTCTTTAATCCAAACATGATTCCCAGGTTTCTGCTGCGTCGACTCAGAGAGTCCGGGTCACAGGACTGAGCTTCAGTCGACCGGGTTAAGGAGTGTGCAGCGGGTGAAAGTCATCAGACGGTTTCCTGCTCCCCTGTCTGCTCCCTTCAGGCCCTTCAGGAGGTGTGTGTGTGTGTGTGTGTGTGTGTGTGTGTGTGTGTGTGTGTGTGTTTGTGTGTGTTGTTGTTGAGGTGCAGCAGGAGGGAGGTCAGCCCCTCTCTCCCCTCCTCCTCACCTCCTGGAATGAACTCGAGCAGAGAGCGGAGAAGAAAGGGAAGGCGTTCAGATGGAGGGAAGAGAGGAAGGGAAATGAGCTGAGGAAGGGTCAGAGTGTGCCATCTTTCTCTGAGGAGACAGCCTGGGAGGGGAGAGGCTCTGAGAGGAGTTGGGAGGGTGACAGAAAGGGTAAAAAAAAAAAAAAATAGAAAGCAGATAGAAAGAGTCTTCAGACGGTGTCCCTCTCCTCTTTTTTTTAAGTCCTGCGCTTTGTAATCCCTTCCTTGTTATTCACTCAGCGGCCTCTTGCTCATTTGCCGTATATAATGGTCTGTTTTTGTGCTCCTCTGTTCTCTCTACTCCTGCTTCATCCTCTCTCCTTCGCCTCAGTCCCACCACTGACTGCTCAGATCTGCTAGGAGGAGGAGGAGGAGGGAGGAAGAGGGGGTAGAGGAGGAGAATCATCAGACACATGAGTGAGGGAGAGATGAATGACTTTGTGTTAGTGCACATACAACTCCCTGTGTGTTGGTGTGTGTGCGATCTGAAGAAAGGAGGAAGGATGATGGAGCTGGTGTGAGTAGAGAGAGAGAGAGAGAGAGAGAGAGAGAGAGAGAGAGAGAGAGAGAAGGAAGGAGGAAGAGAGACGAGAGGGTGTTGATGCACTTCTCATTATCAGTAGATTGGACTTGTGCCTGAGTGACAGCTGATTCATCATGGGAGAGAGAAAGAGAAAGAGAGAGAGAGAGAGAGAGAGAGAGAGAGAGAGAGAGAAGGAGGGGGGTAAACCTGCCCTTAAGCATCTGCTTCTTTCTGATCTCCTCTTTTTCTCATCTTCTAGTCCAGAAAATCTACTCAGATTTGTTCCAAAAGTTCACAGCTTTTACGTTCCTACCCCCAAAACTGGTCAGAAAATCTCTCTCTCTCTCTCTCTCTCTCTCTCTCTCTCTCTCTCTCTCTCTCTCTCTCTCTCCCTCTCTCTCTCAGGGCATTTGATCCTCCATGGTGTTTCTGTGGAGCCCTGCTCACTGGTGGCACCGCGTCAGCGCCGCAGAGTCGTTTTGCCTCTTGTGGTTTCCGTCTGTGAGTCCGCGGCAGCCTGGAGGAACCTGGCCCGCTCTATCGCCGTCTCCATCTCCACAGAGGAGCCTTCATTTCTCTCTGTCACTTCCCCTCTCGCACATATGGTGCACACAGCTTTTTCTCTCTCTCTCTCTCCTTCCCTCTCTCTCTCTCTCTCTCTCTCTCTCTCTGCTCCAGCGCACACATTCACAACGGAGGCATGAATGTGCAAATTATTTTTCCTCCACTTTGTCTCATCTTTTCCTTGTGAGGTGAGCAGGAACGTGTGCTAGAGATGAGATTGATTGAAGATGGTGAAAGGAGCTATCAATAACCCTGTTTATCTCTGGCGGATCAATGAGGAGAGGCAGCTGCAGGACGCCATGTACAGAAGGCGCACACTTGTAACCTTTAACAAACAACAAAGTATTGAGTCATCCCTCACTTCTGTTTTGCTTTGAAAGCACCTGATTTCTTTTTCTGAGCTTCTAAAGTGGTTTTGGTCTTAAGTTTACAAAGGGTTTTTGAAAGTTTTTTGTTTTTTTTTCGTCTTTAGCTGCTTTCTCATGGCTGTTCAGCTGATCACTTATTGTTTGTCAAACCAATTAACTTTGACCCATTTAGGAACAACTTGAATACCACATAGACGTTTGTGTTTTCTAGATAATTTGACTAAATTGTTTTTTAAAAATCTGCAAAATTAAAAGTAAAATGAACAATCTGCAATAGAAAATACAAATGCTGATGATCAATACGTTAGAACAGCTTTGTATTTACTTATAACTTCTTATCCATTTAGTATTTTTGAGTTGAATTGAACTGAATCACACACATGAACATTGCACCTGGCGCATGTGTTGTAAAGGATGTTTGTTCTTGTCTAAACCTCAAACATTTAGTTTGATGAGCTCCTAACTTTTGACGTGAGAGTGAACGCCATACTGAGATCCAAAGTCTGAGGCCTGGAGGAAAACGACAGTAGCCGCTCGTGAGACTAGAAATCGATCTGACGTGATATCAAATAAACTTGAAGTCAGTTGTCGGCCAGAAATTAGACTGCAAAATGCTAAAATATGGCCATAAAAAGCTGGAAATGCCACCATAACACCCACAGCGGCAGGCCCTTGCTAGTGTTGATGTGCAATTTGTGACCTTTACAAACAGAGTCTGTTCAAGTTCAATTTCCATTGTTGGTGCTCAAGGAGGAACACTTTGGTCTCTAAGAATAAAAAACATCAAAGCCCGGCTGAAGTTTGTGTGAAAACAAAGAAAACGTAGAGAATGAAACCAGGAATTCTGGAATAATGTTCTTCAGACAGATTTAATTATTTGGAAACCAAATAATTACCAGATAAGCCAAGTTTACTTCCTAGAAAAAGTTCGCACCAGCTAAACTGTGTCATTGTTTGGGGCTGGTTTGCTGCAGCAGGTTCAGAGAAATCGCCTTGTTTTCTAGTCTGGATCAAAGAGCGCTTGAGGAAAATTAGGCATAACATTGACCCAAAACATACCAGAAAATCCACCAAGAACTGGCAGAGAATTAAGTCCTGGTCTGAGTCAATTCTGTACAAGGATTATAAGAGAGCAGATGCAAGAAATCCTTCCAACATCTGACATGAGGAGTGGGGAAACTTCGTCAAGTCACAGAGCATCCCAAAGTGTTGCACACTGCATTCAGTGACATTCACCCATTCACACACACACATTCACACACACTGATGTCTAAGACCGGTAGACGGCTACGAGAAGCTGAAGTTATTACAACAAGAGAGCTGACACAAGTTCTAAGTTTTCATCAAATATAAAATACATTTTTGTTGGTATAATTTCCTTAATGAGTACATTTTATTCTCTGAATGCATTTAGAATAAGTATATTTCATTTCCAAAGATTTTTTAAAAAAAATCTTATTACATTATTAATATAATATTTATTTAAAATAAAGAACTGAGTGTCTTAATTTTATCACATATCTGGACAATAGCTCCTAAGCCCAAGACATAGCAGTAATGAGATGTCCACACTTCTAATTGTTTTAATCTATCATGCATCAGGGTACAGTGACTGGACAGAAAACAAGTCATAAAAACGTTGAAATAAAAGGTTCAGCTCTTCACCAAGACCCCATTTAATGATTTCCTTGAAGTCTGTCTGCTTGGAAAAAAAAAAAACGCACAATGGGATTGGAGGTAGACTGAAACTTTTGCACGGTGCAGTTTACACGCAAACATGCCAAAGGAAGTTCAGAGGACAGCCAAAGCAGGGCTCTCAGTCAGACTGATGAACAGTTGTGAAACATCTGCCGACCACAAACTGACAGCAAGACCAGACTGGAGCGGAGAGATAAAGAATACTGAAGAAACAGCAGAGAGGGCGGAGCGGGCCGGACGTGATGGGACAGAGGGAGTTTGGGTCTTCTGAGTGTTTTAGACTATTTTTAGTCTCTTCTGATCAGATGTGGTTTGTAGAGAATCCAAAAATTATACTTAAGTAAAAGTAGCACTACTTCAAAATGTTTTTACTCAGGTGAAAGAAATGAAAAGTAAGAAATTACTCAAGAGAGGAAAAAAGTATTTTTGTAAAAAAAACAAAAAACTACTCAGGTATTGAGTATCTGAGTAACATTTAATGCGTAAAAAAATATAACATCAGACAGACCAGAATGTAAAGTTATGTGGAAATTATATTTTAAAGATCGAAATGAAAATAATTCATATAAACAACATAATTTATGCCTCACTAATCTTACCAAACACAGAGAACCAACATCTAGTTTCATCAGAACAAGAGTTCAGAGAAACCCCAACTAGTTTATAGATTATGGACGACTTATTCTTATTAAACATGGTGAACCAATACGTAGTTTTATACTTTTTTTTTTCTTTTCCTACGTCTAGTTTGATCAGAACAAGTATCCAGAGAAACCCCTACTAGTTTATAAATTCATTTAATTCTTACTAAGCATGGGAAAAAATATGTAGTTACATTTTTTGTCTTTCCTTTGGTTTGTTGTTTTGTTTCCTGTAATCCATGTAAAGCACTTTGAACTGACTTGTTGCTGAAAATATGCAATGTAAATAAAATCACCTTACCTCACCTTACCTTAATTGCAAATTAACAAAAAACAGGCATAATAAACTATTTTCCAAACCAATTTCCTTCAACTTAAAACTTAAAAAACTTTAACAAAAACAGATGGTGTGTGTCTGTGTCTGGTGATTTTTTTTATTTATTTATTTTTTTTGGTTAAGCTTGTTCTCTTCATAGTTGGGAGAGTTTTAGTAATTTTCATCAACTTAGAGTAGCAATACTTTAGGAAAAGCAAGAAGTAGTGAAATGTAGTAAAAAATACTCCTCAAAGTAAATATTTTCCAAAACAGTTACTCAAGTAAATGTAACAGTTACTGAAACAATATCTTCAATATCTTCCCATCCTAACATACACAAAACTACTGTCACTCGTGTAAACACTTGTGACCTCTGGGTCGAGACAGTCGTGACCTTTTGCTCCCCGAGAGTCACACCCTGCCGCTCGGAGCATGGCTGGAGAGGTCAAGAGAAAAAAGGAGGAGGGGAACGGGGGCCAATAATAACACAACGCGACCTGTGATGATTACAGACAAAAGCCAATAACGAGTGCCAACCTTTGACCTCACTGCCGTGGAAACGTGAGGGAATGCCTGTCACTGAGGGAGCAGTATAACTCAATCAATCACCAAACCAAGCAGGAGGAAACAGGAGGGGAGGAGGGATTAAAAAAAAGGATGTGAAGAGGAAGAAGGAGACAGCTGAGAGATGTGGAGTAGCCTCACCAGTCCTTCTTCTCATTGGGAGTCTTGTTCTGCCTTCACACACACACACACACACACACACACACACACACACACACAGAAAGAGAAGAAGCGACACCCCCCATCTTCGTCTTTTTCTCTATCATTTGCCTGTCAGACGGCGGCTGCAGCAGAATAGGAGCTGACACCTCGGTCCCAGCAGCAACCAGGGGCTGCCATCAGTACTTAAACATTTTCTCTCTCTGCTCCCTCCCTCTGCTCTCCCCTGTGTCCATGCAGCACACTAACCGCTGACAAGGAGCACAGAGAAGATGACAAATAAAGGCAGGAAATGATGAAAAAAAAAAAACACAGAAAAACCCCTCTCCTCTCATCCTTGCCATCCTCCTCCTGCTTTCTCCCCCTGCCCACCGGAGCCCCAGTGAGGTCGCTGACCCTGAGTGAGTGAGCCTCATTACCCAGTCGCTCCGAATCTGCTCGCACGGCGCGTGAAGGAGGAGCCGACTGGAGGGACTCTTATATATTTGTCATTCCTGAAGTCACTCGAGCCGTTTGAGAGGAGGCATTTAAAGACGCGAGCGAAAAGATTAAAAGAGCGACTCGAGGATTGGAGGAGTGGAGGGTAAAGTGGTGGATGGGGGAGCGGCTGGGGGGAGCGGAGAGGCTGTTTTTCACATTGGATCAAAGATAATTGTCAGTGGAAGTCATTATGCTCATACTGCACATCTTCTTTTAAACAATCCTCCTCATCACTTCTGTCCTCCTAATCAGCTGCTCTGTGTCTTCCACGCCATCAGGAATATAATTGGACACTGATGGGGTCGTTGTGGCCTCCAGACTGTGAAAAACAAGTTCAAAATGCAGAAGCAAGAGCTGCAGGGACGTGAAGCTGAATTTATGACACCGTTAGTCTATAAAGGATCATCACCATCACAGAGCTTTCTCCTCGACTCGGCCACAAATCTTCCCTATTAAGCCCAAAGAAAAACATCAGAAGTGCGAACATCCATCCCAATCTAGATGCTGAGTTTGGTTTGAATCCAAAAAGTGGAAGTCCCAAAAATTCAAGACTGAAGACTCAGCTGCAGCCCATGAGCGGAAAAAAAGTTTTGGTGCCTTATTGAGTACAGAAAATATTCTACTAATGTAAATTACAGTACATTCATGTGTAATACTGGCCAAAAGGATCATGTAGTTCCCAAGAAAATCCAATAAAACTTCATTATATTCAAATACTTGAATACTGTTCTTTTCCATATTGGCTGGCAGTTGCATTTCTTCGCATCTGAGTAGAACAACCTCATCTGGAAGCAAACTGCAAAATTACATTGCATGGCTTGAAAATAAGAAATTATTTTCCTTGTCACAAATACACTATATTCTGTTATCACATAGAAATTTAAAGGTCGCCTGTTATGTTTCATTGAACAGGATAGGATTAGTCTATGGGATATACATACCATGTTCATTAGATATTTTTTATTTTAATTCTTAAGTGATGAGATTTTAATCTGCTTGGTTCTGTTTATCCTGAGTTCCTGTTAGAATCAGAAGCTTTGGGGCCTTTTGTCACTTTAAATCCAAATAAGCTGCTGCTGGCCACGATACCAGCTCAAGATTTACACTCACAAATGTATATGGCCGCAAACAGAAGTGTAATTATACAGTCGTAGATCTTTGAAAAGCAGAAGTAAAGCTTCCTGCACAACCAACAAGAATGCAGCAAGGGGTTTCTAGATGGTAAGTCAACAAAACACTTGTCTTTTCCAGCAGACATTGTCCAGTGCATCTAACAGTGAAGCCAGCTTACCAAATGTGCTTGAGCTTCTTTTGGGTTGCTAGGTGATGGACTGGGCTCAACTGGTGTTGCTAGGTAACTTCACAGTAGCTGCTGATTGTGACTTTACAATTGGGAGGTTTTTTTTTAATTTTTCATTTTCCAAACGAAAAAAAACCCAAAAAAAACATGAAGTTATTGCCAGAAAATGTCTGGGTGTTGTTGTTTTTTTAACTGCTTGGGCCGTAATTAGTAGCAGTAGAAACCGAAATGAACGTATAAAAACATGCAAAATGTAAATTGTGTGTATTAGGTCCCCTTTAAAGCGTTGCAAATATCTCTCTGCACATATGACTACATGCATGCAGGATGAACTCAGAGGGAAATGTTTTTGTGTTTCTTCGGGCCCCCAGATTTTTACCACTCCAGATGAACTTTGGGACTCCGGGCTCTGCGGTGCCGCTCTGGCTGTAAACCTATCCTAAACATGCCATTGATGTGTGTTTACACAGACATCAGAGCATGGCTTGCTGCAGCCCTAAATCAGTGCTCCCACTGGCTGGGCTGACGGTGTCCCGGCACAGCATGGAGGCAGCGTAAATCAGGACTGTTAATGGACCCGAGCCACAGGACTTCACTGTACTTGTCTCCCCTCGTCCATCTGTCCGTTTGCAAGTACGCTGACGCACCAAGAATTAGCATGCTGTTGTGACACTCAGACTCTGTATGTGGGATTGGGTTTTATGCTGATCATAAAGCAGCAAGTGTTTATGGAGAATATTCGTGTCTCTGTAGTCGTTATTTCGCCCCTCTGGGTCGACATGGTCCCACCTTCACAGCGATGCACTCCCTCAGCTACCAGGAAGAGACCGAACGATCTCCCTGCATATTTCCCAGCCCTGACCTTCTCACTCAGGGGTGACCTCTCACCTCTCTCTCTGAACTCAAAATTTGCGTCTGTTTTTTCTGATGCTCTCCGACCTCTGGGGACCATAAATCACTTCCACAGACACCTACTGATTCGAAAACATTTACCTCTGATCTCTCGCCGAAAGAGACGTCTCACATCCAGTCATAATTCGTCACAAGAGGTTAAAAATATACAATAAGAGGCAACAAGCAAAATATACATTATCTATATTTAATGAATGATGCCTTACTGCCAGTATAAAATGGGATTTAAGTGATAGCGACACACAGTAGGATGTAAATGTGAAGTGGGGGAAAATAATACACTGTTTTAAAAATTTCGCTTTCAAGAAAGGTTGAAAAATTATGGGATATTCCAACCGTTTTAGTTTGAAAAGCCTAAATATAATTAAGCAAAATCAACTTCCTCCAGAAGTCAGAAGCAGTAGTGGCTCCATCATGCTGACTGAAAACACTAGAACTGGAAAGAAATCCTGTAGGTGGAGATCCATCCATCCATCCATCCATCCATCCATCCATCCATCCATCCATCCATCCATCCATCCATCCATCCATCCATCCATCCATCCATCCATCCATCCATCCATTCTGTTTCCACGACTGTGAAAATCTTTTTACATTTATTTTAGTTTACATTGTTGCATCTATAATTCAAAAATTGCCTAAAAATGTCTATTTATTTGATAAATTTCAATCTGGAATATTGAAATTACAGTTTTGTAGGAATCCTGCTCTGCTTTCTGGTAAGTAGATTCAACTCATGCTGGGGGGGGGGGCGATAGCTCTTAGAGATTTTCATCACATCCCCCTTTTTTGTTGAGAAAATTACTTTAAATTCATTTCAATTTATTTATTTTTTCATTATTTAGATACTTTTTTTTCTGCAGGTAGCAGAAACCTGGTGTTGTCACATGTCTGTCGTCTGTCACTTCTTGCGTCGCTGAATTGAACCTCACAGAAAAGACTGAGTGAGTTTAGACTGCAATGGAGCTTCACCCGTGTAGAAACCAACCCCACACTTTCATCTCCCACTGCATTGACCGTGGCAGCTGAATACAAATGCACGCCACACTTTTCAGATTTTAGTCAGCTTAAAAAAAAACAAAACTGAAAACCATTTTCTTTTCATGTTACAATTACACACCGCTTTGTGTTGATCTATCACATAAAATCAAACTAGAACACACTGATGTCTTTGGGTTGCAATTTACCAAAAAGCAGATGAAATTCAAGATATACAAACACTGTGACCATATCGAGAGAAATAGTAGTTTTACTGCCAACACACACAAATATGTACCTTTATGTCCACACACACACACACACACACACACACACACGCACACACACACACACACACACACACACACATACACACATTACCTGGGGGGTCTGAGCTCCCCCTCTTCGGGCCCTCAACCCACATGCTCATCTCAATTAATCACCCAACAAAACAGATGTCAGGAACAAAGGAGCGATCTGCATCTCCAGCCCTGTGGGGTAAAAAGGGGGCGGAGAGGAGGAGAGAGGGAAGAATGGAAAAGGGAGGAGGGAAGAAACAGGAAGTAGGAAAAGCAAGTGGCTTCGGATCAGGTAGAAAGGGAAGTGTTAGTGGGTTATGAGCTACTAGACAAGCCAGGCAGCTACTGTACAAAATGAGAGGAAACAACAACAACAACAAAAAAAGGATGAGGGAAAAAAAAAGAGAGAGAAAAAGTCCCATCATAGCAGGGAGAGATGGGGAGCGAGAAAACAACAAAGCCCTGGAGATGAAAGACAGTCTCAAAAACAATGGGTACAAAATAATGCTCGGCAGTGTGCAGAAATAGAGCAAAGATTGAAAACCTGCCAAGATAAAGACAAACCCCCGCTTTTGAACTGTCACTTCGCTGCGATACTGTCAGAAAACAAGCGGCGGTGCTGACAGGTTTCAGCTGCTTTGAAGGAGACAGAATCATATTTTATTCACAAACACATCTTTTTACGCCTTTCATCACAAAGATCGTAACCTGTTGTTAAAGTGCTGAATTCTTAAATCTTCTGCTAAATTATTGACATCTACATAATGTTCAGACATGGGGGGAGGGGGGAGAGCTGGGAAGGAGAGAGAGAGAGAGAGAGAGAGAGAGAGGGGTTGGGAAAAGGAAAAATAAAACGTCAACCATTTGATTAAATAAATCAATGTTACAGAGAAAAGAGGCATCAGTCTGCTGAGATATCTGCTGCTGCTTCTTCTTCTTTCATCTACTCATTCTGGTGTGTCTGAGTGTGGAGGCTGAAATGCCTCGCTCGCATCAATAACGCACAGATAACAGCCCAGTCGTCAGTCTTTAAGCGCAGCCTTAAATCACATCAGCCCAGAGGGAGGGCAGCAAATAAAGAGAGAGGAGGAGGGATGAGGAGGAAATGCTTAGCACTTACAAGACACATAACAACAGCAACAACACTACGGCCCAAACGCTCACAATTTACACGAACACTGCAATTTGTGCAGCACAAACACGAGACTCTGTGATTTAGGTGAGAGTTTCCACGCTGAGCAGCATGCTGGGAGAAAGGCAAAAAGGAAGAATAAGAGTGGGTGATTGTCTGTTTTACACATAAGTCATCTGTTCCTTAGGTGCTGTGTGTGTGTGTGTGTGTGTGTGTGTGTGTGTGTGTGTGTGTGTGTGTGTGTGTGTGTGTGTGTGTGTGTGTGTGTGTGTGTGATAGCAGTACACTACTGAGTATTAAATAAAAACCTCCAGCCTAAGCGCCAACCCTTTTAATGGTGCACTTCATCACACAAGCATGAAACAAGCAATAAACAGTTGAGCGATCTTCAGTGTTAGCCACATTTAATGGCACCCCTGATTTAAAAAAAAAAAAAGGTTCAAATTCCTTCAAATGTTTTTATCTTTTATTGCAGCAGCAAAATCTCACAAGGTGAAAAAATTATTTTTTAAAAAAGCATCCCAAATTGATTTCCTTTGCATTTAGCAGAAACGCCGTTAATGGTTCCTGTAGAATAAATAAAACTTAAGCGATTTTTTTTTCATTGATGCTTTCCTTGCTTTTCCTTTCTTTCCTTTCCTACACTTTAAATGTCAGGGAGATATCTAAAAGTTGCCTAAAAGGACTGAACTCTGGTCCGGTTGTATAAAGTATTGATAAAGTTTGTATCAGAAGGTATTACAAACCCATACATCTCTAATTGTGGGAATTTTTCCCTCATTGTGTATTTGCTCAAATTAAAGATTTAATTTTTCAACATCTTTTCAGTGTGAGATCAAGTCGTTGTAATAAAACAGCATTTAATTTGAACATTTTGTTACAAGCTTTGATAGAAATACTGATCATTGCGAAGGTGTGATATTCATAAAATATTTTTGTATTAAAAGTCAAGGCAATAAGACTAGGATAACACAAATGGTTGAGAAATAAAACTGTCAGAATATAGTAAAAGATAACAGTGGAAATCCATTGAGAGATTAAGAGCGGTTATTATTTTACTTTTGAATTTTCGCTTTGCTTCCACAGAGATTAGTTTTTCTCAAACACTCAAACAAATCAATATTCCGAGGAGCCTGAAGCAGAGCAGATTTACAAACATTTACACCAAAATCACGTCAGCACTACTTGGTTATTTCTTGAAAAACATTTACCTGTTTGCAATGAATACTACACATTTCATTTTTACACATTTTTACTCCTTAACAAGAGACCTACTATTTGCTTGTCCCTATGTCTCATAATGTTTCGTGCATATTAAATTCATTTTGTCTGTCTTAGTTTTTGATTAAAAGGAAAGACCACTCTCTAAAGTCTTTGTTGTCATCATCATTACTGTCAGAGTACAAGGACTGGCAGCTCTAATCTTTAATGTTTGTAGTCGTTTTTCATGTATAGGCCTTTCTGTTCAGATAAGTTTTTTTTTCTGGTGAGCATCTCTTTCAGGTACAGAAGGTAAGAAGACTGCAGCTTCCACTGCATCTCTGCTCACATTCATCTATATTTACTCATGAATCTGATTACCTAGTCAGATCTCAAAGATTAAATCTAGGTTAGCTTTTTTTTTTTTTTTTTTTAAATTACTATTTCATTTTGGCTTTTAAAATCACGTAAGACGTGAGTTGTCGTCTTTGAAACTGAACACCTTCGGAACAAACCGTTTAGTCATACGTTCATCCCGAATGGTTTGACGTAAACACAAACGCCTCTTTTAACTCCCTTATAAACCACGTTGCCCACTTCTTCCAGATGTTCGCATTTAAAACGAGAAAAACTCTTAGTGACCCAACTCCATCTTATGTAGAGATCTGATTCTTCTGTTGGTTCCCAGAGGATCACTTTGCAGGTTTACAGCTTGTTCTTGGAGTTTGTTTTGTTATGTTTGTTTTAGAGGGAAATCATTCAGTTGTTCAGCTCCTCTCCTCCATGACCAGCACCCAGTTTTCAACCACGAACAAAATAATTTAGGCTTTGATAGAAACTGAGAATTAGATTTGGTAAAACATTTTGCCATGTGAGTCACAATGCTAGTTGTAAAGCGTAAAGTGAACATTGTGGTATTTGTTTTTTGTTTTTTCAGTTTCACTTGTTTAACAAAGCAAAAATCTGATATTTGGAGATACATAACATAAACAAAAAAGGGGCCTAGAATTTTAACTTATTAAAAGTCAAAATTTGGGGATTTCTGGATTCTTTTAAATTGTCATTTTATTGGATTCTTGTTTATTGTTCTGCTTAGGTCATTGCCTCCTTTTTTCAAATAGATTTAAAGTCTTTTGCACATATCAGATTGTTTGAGTTAAGTTCTGAGCCACTTCTGTATTGTTCTTGTGTGCTTGTTGTAAAACCAAACTCCTTCGGTTAATCCATGCTTCCCACAGCTGTTCCTCATTTAGAAAAATAAGACCAACCAGTTTGTTGTTCCAGTCATCAGCTTCCCAGAGTATTTGTTTCCCTGGTGTTTCACTTCTTTGTCAGTTTCTTTGTTTACCATCATCTTGCTTGTTGTGGATTTCCCTGTATTGTCACCAGTTTTACTGTAACCCTGTTTTACTATTTCTTGAGTAATGAAAAGTTTTTATTATTCCTGAATGCTGTTTCCAAATTTTGGTCAATTTAAATCCATGCTTCCCACAGCTGTTCCTCATTTAGAAAATGATTAAATTAATTAAATTGGAATTAATTCATTAAGCCATTCAATAAATGTTTGTAAAAGAAAATATCTGATTATTTCTCTTTTAGATGTCCCACTCTTCTTGTCTCTGCTTATTTTACACCGAGTCCCTCGTGAGACCCAAACCAAACCAATCTGTTGATTGTTGCACTTAAAGTTTTCCGC
The DNA here is from genome assembly GCF_051168715.1 of Poecilia mexicana. Classification (NCBI taxonomy): domain Eukaryota; kingdom Metazoa; phylum Chordata; class Actinopteri; order Cyprinodontiformes; family Poeciliidae; genus Poecilia; species Poecilia mexicana. The sequence continues at coordinate 16,201,348 of NW_028263375.1, forward strand.
AAATGCGTAACAGAAACAAAAATGCACAATTTAAGTTTGAGCTGAATAGTTGCAGCAATTTCACATGAAAACATGAAAAAGCAGACACCTATAACAACCCTGAGCCCACTGAGCTGCCTGCCCCTGCATGAAAAATCCCAATTTAATCTGTGGGTATTTATATAACTGGCAGCAGCGTTAAGCATGAGCGCTGAGAGCAGTCGCTGCACCTGAGCTGCGCCGCGGAGACAGACATGATATAAGCCTCTGACGGGGCAGAAGAAGGGGACAGGGTGACAGCAACGATGAAGAAAAGACAGGATATTTTTCTGACCATTTTCTCACTGAGTTGTTATCCCAGCATGATTCTTTTCTGTTTGGTTCCTTTCAGTTGTTAGAGTTGTTTTTCTCTTTCTCTCTCCCTCTCTCTCTTTCTGTTTCCCGCTCTTCTCACCTCCTATTCTCCATCGTAGTGCAGCCTGTAATGATTTCCCTCCACCACTGTAGAAAACACACAGCATTATCCGTTATTACTTTGACTGAGACTGCTTCTTCTGTTTTCCGTCACATCGGCTAGGAAAGAAAACGCTAGCAGTGTTCAAATCTATTATATATGCTATTGATTCTCCTTTATGTTGTCTTTTTTTCCCTTAGCAGCTTTAATTTATTTACCGCAGAAGTACTTGTGAACCTGCAACAACTGGTGTTTTTATGCTAGGAGGGAAATACATTTTGTAGAGAACTTTTCTTAATAAACACAAACTCAACCTATTGAGTCTTTTTTTTTTTTTGACAATCACAGCAAAACCTGTGCCTGATGTAACTTTTTTAGAGTTATTCTGGATTGCATAAGATTTCACGGGTATCCTTAAAGAAGGAGCCAGCGGTAGAAAAAAGAAGTAGAAATCTTTAAAGCCAAAACAATACCTAGATATAACTTTGAAGTGAAACTGTTCAGTGTGACATTTCAGACACTGAAATGTGTGAAAATGTTTAATTTAAAGAAATTAGGATTATTTTTAAGTCTTATTTTATGCATTGCAGAATAATTATGGCTAAAGCTGAAAATATTTGAATAAAAGTAAACCTTTCTTTGAAGTGTATTAGGTTTTAAATACTTTTCTTAATGTTTTTGCTGTTTTGTCATACTTCAGTTTCCAGTCATATGATTTTAATATCAGACAGGAATATCCTGTGAAAATATAAAAAAAAAACCTGTTTTCATGGAACAAGTTAATGGATTTTCTTTAGCATTTAAAGATAAAAAAAAAGATCAAAACCATCCAAACTAACCAATCTTTTTGTAAAAAAAAAAAAAAGAAAAAAGAAAAAGAAAATTAAATGAGGTTGCTGTGAGTAAGAATCCAAAGAATTCAACAGGTTCACTTCTGAATGTTTACAAAACAAAATATAATCTAGCTTTTAAAGTGGCCTAGTCAAAGTCTAGACTTTGTGGCATTTTTCATTATGTCCAGCCGTGTGCACCTGACTATAACAGCATGCTGCGTGTGTTTAAAAGAAAGAAGGATGAAGAAAGATAAAGTGATGTGAAGAAAACTGAAGGAATATCCAGGTGGATGGAGCTGAAAAAGGAACTAAAAATGCATCCATTGATTATTGGGAACCTTTTGAATTCTGAGGGGTTCAAAGGTCAAAGTTAAGTCACTTCCAAACAAAAAAAACTGCCTTCTTAATTGGTGCTAAACTCTGATCTCTGTCTCAAAGCGTTGAAACTGGACTGAACTTCCTTTCTCTTGCTGTTCTTGACTCACCCTTCCTCAGTCCATATTGTGCCATCATATTATTTTTTTCTGCATCGTGACTCACAGACACAAACATTAACACCTCAACACCACAACCCACATCATTTCTCCTCATTTATTGTCGCTTTTCCTCCAGCCATCTCCTCCCTCGTTGTTCCTCCTTTTCTCGACACAAAGATGTGCAGAGATTCTCGTTTCTTCCTGTGAAGTAGCACACCGCTGGACTTCAGAGACGGTTCCGTAAAGAATTGACGACATACATTTTCTAGTCTTGCCACTCATTCTTAAGTGGATTTCGGTGTGGACTTTGACTGGACCATTCCAACAGATAAACCAGCTTTGAGCTGACCTGTGGCTCCATGTTTACGGTTGTCCTCGTGAACCTCTCAAATCTTTTCTAGCCTCTCCGATTTTCTTCCTCCCTCCCGTCAACTCTGGTCTATTTTCCTCTCCCTGCTGTGGAAAAGCATAACTGAAGCATGAATCTCCCACCACCGTGTTTATTTTATTTTTGCCGGGGAGGAATGGTGTGTTTACTCCACCTTTAGTGTTGTAAATGTAAATGTTGGTCTTTTTCTGACTCAAACGCCTTTTTCCACATGTTTGCTGTGTCTCCTGGCTTGTCAGAGGCTGTAAATGGACGTCTTATGACTTTCCTTCAGCAATTACTTTCTTCTCACCAAAAAGTAAAGGGCAGATTTATGGATGGCACAAATATCTATGCTTTGGATCAACTTTATTTATGCTGAGATTAAATTACACACATGTGGGCTCTATTTACTAATTAGTTGACTTCTGAAGGCAACTGGTTGCACTGGAATGAATTTACTGGTGTCAGACAACAGGGAATGGAAACGCAGGCCTCAATCCTCGCACCGTTTTTTTTTTTTTTTTCTCCCCCTTCGGTCATGCGATACTCTTGAAAGGTGTTTCTGGAGGTTCGTCTTTAATTCATGATTTACAAAGGCTTGCCCACGTGACATCATCCTAGCTGAGGTCGGAGGTCAGGCGGCGATATGACGCCTCTGTGCTCCAGAGGTCAAGCATGTCTCCCAGACAGCTGCCGTCCGTCCTGCCTGCCTGCCGGCTCTGACGCTCAGATCTGAGCAGCTGATGGGGTTAAAAGGGATTACCGTCCTGCTGCTCCTCAAACAAACACTTTTACTCACAAACGCTCCGAACCGACACGCACGCTCCACAGCTCCGTGCCGCCCAAAGACGGAGAAGCTTACGGAGCTCATGTCGCTGCTGCACAGGAGAGTTCATCCTCCTCCTTTGCTGCGTCGCCGTTTTCAGCCGCGGACAAAATTGACCTCTTCACCTTTGCCCTGCACGTAGCCCCTGCTGACCCAGTTTACTGGACAGGTCAGGGGTCACGCTCCCAGATGGAGTCCTTTCAGAAAGCCTGGGCAACACCTGTTAGACACATGCACCATCTCTGTCCTGCTTTTTCCCCCTCAGTGGAGCTGGCTAGTCAACAAGCAAATCCTGCAAGACAATCGCCACGCTCCGCTTGAGACGACCCCGGACTGAAGGAAGGCCGCTCACAGCTCGCTGAGGGAGAACACAGTGACAGGAGGTCACGCAAACCGTTTCCGCTCGCTGTGTGAGAGAGAGAGGGAGAGCGGGGGAAACATACATTAACCACAAAATGTGACGCATCAGTTTCTCCTCTTTGGTTTAATGTTTGAGTTCATATTTATACATAAAGCATGAATTCTGACAACTTGTTTACTGTTTTAGTCGCTCAGTGAAGTGTGTGGACAAAACAGGTCATTGATACGTTTGGAGAACAGAAAAGGGGAAGGAAGCATGCAAATGTAACCGGTGTATATTACTAGTGTTCTTTTACCACTAATTTAGTCTTATACAGACGGTTAACCTCGATGTATTCTGCGTTGTGTTCAGACCAAGAAGGGACTCAGACCACTGGAGTTGCTGGTTGTTGTTTAATGCAGGTTGCTGGCAGAGGCCTGCACAAATAGAAATACAGAAAGCCCTTTAGCATGCAGCTCTTCCACACACAGAAGTCGGAATTCCCCTCTCCTCAGGCAGCCTAGCGCCAACTCAGGGTACCACAGTATTGTTCCCAGAAATAAATTCACAATAATACAAAAATACAAAAATAAAAATAAAGGAAACTGAGATAATTACATAACCCAGATGTTTTGTGTACTTAATACAACCAGCTTAAACATTGTAGAACAAAAGAACCAAATACACATACCTGCACAAATAGAAATACAGAAAGCCCTTTAGCATGCAGCTCTTCCACACACAGAAGTCGGAATTCCCCTAGCAGATAAGCACATGGAGAAACCCTGTGACTAACTAATAACAATATAAGCTCTAATATTTACAACAAAATTTTCTTAACTTGTCAAAAGAAATGTATGTATTAAAACATAAACATTCACAGCTGCATGTGCTTTCAATTATTTTACAAATATCAAAAAAAACATGAACTTAACCAAGAGCAAAGAAACTTTCCTACCTCTCCTCAGGCAGCCTAGCGCCAACTGAGGGTAGTACAGTAATGTCATAGAACACTCTCTTAAAGCAACAGTACAGGTAGTAGTGTTTACCAAAATAAATAAAATAATACAATCCTTAAAATATAACACAAAAATAGGATTCTTCAGTATTAATCAGGATTTGGTGAAATTTCAAACATTATAAAAATAAATAAAAGCACATTTTCTAAACTTGTTACATTCACCCCCCGTGAAATTCACCAAAATCCTGAGCGTGATCTAAAGAAATGTATTATATTATATATTCTGGCACAAATGAAGAGTGAGACCTAGTCCACACGTTCAACATAAAAGTTACCCTCTATAGAAGGTTCAGGAAAGAAAGAGATTGATCAGGTCCCTTCAATTCCCTAGCTCAATGTCACGCCTGTTACGCAACACAGCATCTGGCCCATAAGACTCCTGCAATGTAAATAATCCTCATCAAACCAAAACTGAACACTTCCAAATCAAAATCTGTATAGTAAGTACTAAGTAGCAGAAATCATAGATAACACATTCCCCACACAACTGGAATCAGCGCTGAACTGTGTGGAATGGGCCAACATGCAAAATGTTAGAACTCTTTGAAAAAGGCCTCTGGACCATAGATTCTATCAGTCTGTTCACTGATTTAACTAATCGGCCAGCACGGGTTCTAATCTGGCCATCACTCTCAGTGTTTGACTGTGAAGTGCTTGGAGTAGAAATGGCAGAGTGAGGCCTAATTCTGTTGGCCGAAGAATCAGAATCCGCATCAACTGAAGCCACTGGTTCTTGTGATGTTGTTGATCCAGGCTCCAATGGAGCCTTAAGCTCTGGCACGGCTGGCACTACAGGACCCGGAGAGTGCAATGAATCCCTCATATCAGGCAATGAGGAGCTTTCCTCTCCACTGCTGCTGGTCTCGTCATCAAATCCATCGATATCCATGGAGACATTTGTTGTGACCTCACCATCCGACCTGGGAACTGGTAGGAAACTCACATCCAACAGGAGGTTTCTGTGCACAACTTTTGTACGTCCTTCGGTATCTTGTATTTTATAGACATGGATCTCTGGATGCACCTCAACAACCGTGTACACGACATCCTCCCACTTGTCAGCCAGCTTTCTCTTTCCCCGTTCTCCTTTGTTTGCCACAAGAACCCGGTCTCCAACTGACAGATGAGTGCCTTTGGCACGCTTGTTGTACTGGTGGGACTGGTGTTGCTGCTCAGCCAAGGAATGTTTCTGGGCAATTTCCACAGCACTTTTCAGAGAGGAAAAGAGAGACTTGACATAGGAGTCGTAATCCACAACTGCTGAATCATTCAGGACATGGTTGAACATTATGTCGACTGGCAGTCTTGGGACCCGCCCAAACATGAGATAAAAGGGCGCGTAACCAGTCGTTTCATGAATGGTTGCATTGTAAGCAAATGTGAGTGTCTGGATTTGTTCTGGCCATCTCTGCTTCTCCTTAAGAGGAAGTGTACGGAGCATTGAGCCCAATGTGCGGTTAAATCGCTCAGTTACACCATTTCCCATAGGATGGTAAGCTGTTGTATGGGATTTTGCAACGCCCGCCAGCCGAAGAAGTTCTGCGACCAAGTTGCTTTCGAAGTTGGTGCCTTGGTCAGAATGTATGCGTTCTGGGAAGCCATAAACACAAAACACATGATCCCAGAGCTTTTTGGCCACCTGTTTTGCCGTCTGGTTAGCACAAGGGAAAGCATGAGCCAGTTTGGTGAAATGGTCAGTGATCACCAAGACATCCACTGACCGTTGCTTGCTATCCTCGGCTGACCAGAAATCCAGGCAAACCAACTCCATTGGCGCAGAGCTCTTAATACTTTCCAAGGGTGCACGAGCTGCTGGTTCTGGTGTCTTCCCAAATACACATCTCTGGCAACATTTGACATAGGTACGGACATCTTTCTCCATGTCCGGCCAATAGAAACGCTGCCTCGCAAGAGACAGAGTACGGTCTTGTCCTTGATGACCTGCTAGGTCATGAATGCCAGACAGAGCTTTATCTCGTAAACAATGGGGAAGTACAAACTGGAATCTTTTCTGCTTGGTTGCAGGGTCCTTTGTCACCCTATACATCACACCATCGTGGACTTCCAGCTTATCCCACTGTTTCAGCAGTCTGTTGGCTATCAAGTCCCCGCCAAGTCTTTCTCGCCTAGATGGTCGTTTTCTGGCAGCAACAAAGGGTAACACCTTAGAGATGATTGGGTCCTGTAGTTGGCTGCACTGCAGTTCCTGAACGGAAAACACAGGTAGTGTATCCTGTCCACCTTGAAGCTGGTGAGTATGTTGCGTCAAACACAGAGCTCTGGATTCTGCGCCCTCAATCCAGTCACAGTGGGCTTGACAAAGAGCTCTGACTTCAGCTGTGTCATAGTGACCCTTCAGTGATGGCTGAGCCACTGGTCTATCAAACTGGGGCTGACAGCTGAATCTGAAGATGTCCTGCACAAAACCTTCAGTGACCTTGTCGGCTTCTTGTGTCAGGGACAGGTATGACTCCTCCAACAATCTATGACTGATTGGTTTAGCAAAGGGGTCTCGACTCAAGGCATCGGCAACCACATTACTCCTTCCAGGCAGGTGTTTTAAGTCAAAGGAGTATGAAGCGAGTTTTGACACCCATCGGATCTCACATGCGTCAAGCTTCGGCTTTGTCAGGAGGTAGGTAAGAGGGTTATTATCTGTCCAGATGGTAAAACTACGCCCCTTTAGCCAGTGACTAAATTTTTCGCAGACGCTCCATTTAAGAGCCATGAACTCCAACCTGTGGGCTGGGTATTTTTGTTGGGATGCACTGAGAGTCTTGCTCGCAAAGGCAACAGGTCGAGCTTTGGATTCTCCTTGGGCCACTTGTGATAGAACTGCTCCGAGACCATCCAAAGATGCATCAACAGACAAGATAAATGGTTCATCAAAGTCTGGATGGGCAAGCACGACACATTCCAAGAGCATAGTCTTCAACTTCTGAAAAGCATCTCCACATCCCTCTGTCCAGTCACCAGGTGTTAATTTACGATAGGTGCCTTGGAATCTCCTGTCCTTCGCTGCCCGCCCTCTCCTTTTTTGTCCTGCAGTAAGTGCAAACAAAGGTTTTGCTATGGAGGAGCAGTTAGGAATAAAATGTTGATAGTAGAACACCATGCCGAGGAAAGACTTGATTCTTTTAACAGATGGTGTACAACCATCCGCTTCCATGAGGTCTGAAGTCGACATCTTGGTGATCACCTCCACTTTGCCTGGGTCAACTGACACGCCGTACCCATCAATGACATGCCCCAGGAAACTGACCTGCTTCCGCATCAAATGGCACTTTTTGGGAGCCAGTTTAAGGTTGTTCTCTCGCAACCTCTGGAAAACCATCCGCAATCTGGACAAAGCCTCATCCTCTGATGGTGCAAATACAAGCAAGTCATCAAGATAGCACAAGAGCTTTGTGAAGTTCATATCCCCAAATATTCCAATCATCATACGCATGAATGATGCTGGACTGTTGCATAAACCTTGCGGCATGCGATTGTATTCATACAGTCCAAGGGGAGTCGTGAAAGCTGTATACTTCTTGTCATCCTCATGCATAGGGATGTTGAAAAAGCCTGAGGTGAGGTCCATTGTGCTAAAGAAGCTGTTCCCTCCAAGTGCAGCCAGACAGTCAGACTGGTGAGGCAAAGGGTGGGCATCCTTTATGGTGCGGGCATTCAGCCACCTGAAGTCATTGCAAATGCGAAGCCCACCATCTTTCTTCCATACCATCACCAGTGGTGAGGCATATTCACTTGAAGACTTCCTAATGATCCCTTTTTCCTCCATGTCATTCAGAGCAAGCCTCAACTTCTGATAATGAGCAGGGGGAACTCTCCGGTATGGCAACCGGAATGGCCGATCGTCCATTAGCCGAATACGATGAGAGTATCCATGCACCCTGCCACAGTCTAGAGAATCTCTGGAAAAGATATCTTGATACTCCACCAACAGCCCAATGAGACGGGACTTGCAAGTCTCACTGACTTGACACGGGTCCAAATCAATAGTCTCCAAGCCCATATCACATAAGCTCTTGAAAGAGCCATCGTCATTGCATGTAGCAACCAAACCATCATCTCGTAGCTTCTCTGAGTTTCCTGTCTGTTTCTCTGCAGCCATGTGCAATCCCTGAAAGACATTAAAGTCCTCAACTGCTAAGCATGGTGATACATCAGCCAACTTGCAGTTCCGTTTCAGAGTTAAAGCTTTGTCAGATGGGTTCACTATTGTCATCGGCACCCATCTATCACCCCAAAGTGGTGTGATGAGTCGACCCACTAGAACACCTCTTGGTATAGCTTTGGAGCAGGTGGGCTCGACAATGACAGTACTTCCGGCTGACATGGGGATGTTGGCAGGAAGCTTGCCCCAAACTAGATGTTCATGTCTGGGAAGCAGGGTCACTGATTGAGTCAACTTCACAGTGCCAATTTTGTCTGGAACCTCAGTACCCCTCCAGCCTTCAACATTTGTGAACACTGACAAAAACTGCCCAATCTCAGTGTTGGAGGCAAATTCATGTCGAGATGCAATGTCCCAATAGTCCTCACCCCCTTTCAAAACATGGATGATGTGTTTAATAACATTGGAGCCCAAAATGAGATCATCCTGCTGACCAGGTATGACCAAAGTGGGTACACTGCAGGAGACCCCATAGAGCTGCATGTCTAAGTGATAAAATCCTTCAGGCTCAGTCTGCATACCTCCACAGCCCACAAGAATGATGCTTTCTTGGGGATGCTGCTTGTCAGGCAAAACCCCAGCAACACTCAGCTTCTCCACTGCACGCTCACTAATACTGCAGGCCATTGAGCCAGTGTCCAGCATGCCATTAAGCTGCACAGAGTGACTGATGATGACAGGGGTGTAAAACAGCTCACTGAACGCCTGAATCTTATGTGCTGCTTGAATGATTACTTTGGATCCCTTAGGTGCAGCCGCACAGCTAGTCTCATAAAGGTCAGCCAAATCACAGGGGTTGGAGAGGGATTCATGTGCAAAACCCACACCGCCTCTCCCCAGGCATGGGTTTTCTAGTTTAACTGTTGGTTCGGCTCAGCAGAGCTGCTTTCAGGTTGAAGTCTGCGCTGTGCAGTCTGCTGTGGGCAATCCCTCTTCCAGTGGCCTGGGGACAGACACTTTAAGCAGCGGTTTTCCCGTCTGCAGTGACTCAACGTAGAATGGTCTTGAGAACCACAAGCCCTGCAAGCCCTCTGCAAAGGCTGAGACATAGCACCCCTGCCACTCTGGGTTCTAGACACCTGGTCATGTTGTAGCACTAACCTGTCCAATAGGCTCACCAGGCTTCTCAGGCAGTCACTCTCAGTGCCGGCAGCCAACGGCGTAGCTGGTGGAGGGATCCTAGACTGTCCAGCTGGACCAGCAATGTCTGAAACAGGACTGTCAGTCTTGTGCACATGACATTGGGAATGTACCTTGTGCACTGTGGAGCTTTCTCTCGGCTGCTGAGTGTGTGGAGCATTCTGAGATTTCTTCCCCATCATGTGTTCGTCCAGTCTTTCTTGAATCTCATTCGCCGACCACTTCTCTGCAGACTTAAATTTGAAGACACTGGCAAGAGGTTGGTCAGGGCAGTGTTTAATGAACATCATGCTCACTTCATGTTGTGGGTCATCGATCCCACGACCCTGTCTCTTTAAGCATTCATCTGCCACATCCATCATCTTGTTCAGCCGTATCCAGTATTCCAAGGCGTCCTCACCAGGCATTGGCAATGTGTTGTAGAAATCTGCCAACGGCATACTGGAGTAAGTCAGTTCACTGAAGTGCCGTTTCAAGATATCAAAGACTAAACGAGGATTTCTGACATGGTCAATAGACTTATCATTGCGTAGTTTGATTCTGACCACATCCCCAGCCTTGCCCATTAGCCTTGCTAATATTTCTTGGGAATGTTCATGAACTGGAACAGCTCTTTTCTTTAAGTACAAAGACATGAGACTCTCCCATTCATGTACTGTGAATTTGTCAGAGCCATCACCTCTAAATATAGGTGGCTCCTTTGCGTCAGAGTGCATAACAAAACTCACATTGGGTGGAGTCGCCTCACTCGACAGATTGGAAGCCCCTGTACTACATGGGCTCTCACCAGAAAGGAGCTGAGCTCTAATAGAATCACCCAGTTTCTCAGCCAACTGAGTAATAAGAGAGCCTAGATCTGTATTCTGTTCTACCTGATTAGACACAGGCCGGCCCAAAAACCGGGTTGAAGTAAGTTGCGGGGTATCAAACGTTGTTTCTCTCTGCCCTGGTGATCTGGGTTCTAATGTCTGGTTAAGAAACCCCCTCCCCACACCAAATTTGTATGGGCAAGCCACAAGATCTGGGTCCCCACCCTCATCAACATAGGTTCTAGACTCAGCCATGACTCTCAAACTGTACACACAGTGTTGAAATGCTCAACAAAAGCAAATGAAAATGGTAACAAGCCAAACACAGGATGGCTACCAAATAGTAACAAATACACAAAATAATCTCAGGTGAGGGAAAAAAAACAGGTTTCCAATAACAAAATCAAATTTCGTGCAATAATAAAGTGAGTTCCACAGAAAAACCTCAACAGTGCGAAAAGGAAATAAAAACAAAGCTCAAACAGCTTCCCACGGCGGACGAGCTGATGGTCGTCCTCAAAAAAGATCCAAAACAAAGGTCACGGCACCATTGTAACCGGTGTATATTACTAGTGTTCTTTTACCACTAATTTAGTCTTATACAGACGGTTAACCTCGATGTATTCTGCGTTGTGTTCAGACCAAGAAGGGACTCAGACCACTGGAGTTGCTGGTTGTTGTTTAATGCAGGTTGCTGGCAGAGGCCTGCACAAATAGAAATACAGAAAGCCCTTTAGCATGCAGCTCTTCCACACACAGAAGTCGGAATTCCCCTCTCCTCAGGCAGCCTAGCGCCAACTCAGGGTACCACAGTATTGTTCCCAGAAATAAATTCACAATAATACAAAAATACAAAAATAAAAATAAAGGAAACTGAGATAATTACATAACCCAGATGTTTTGTGTACTTAATACAACCAGCTTAAACATTGTAGAACAAAAGAACCAAATACACATACCTGCACAAATAGAAATACAGAAAGCCCTTTAGCATGCAGCTCTTCCACACACAGAAGTCGGAATTCCCCTAGCAGATAAGCACATGGAGAAACCCTGTGACTAACTAATAACAATATAAGCTCTAATATTTACAACAAAATTTTCTTAACTTGTCAAAAGAAATGTATGTATTAAAACATAAACATTCACAGCTGCATGTGCTTTCAATTATTTTACAAATATCAAAAAAAACATGAACTTAACCAAGAGCAAAGAAACTTTCCTACCTCTCCTCAGGCAGCCTAGCGCCAACTGAGGGTAGTACAGTAATGTCATAGAACACTCTCTTAAAGCAACAGTACAGGTAGTAGTGTTTACCAAAATAAATAAAATAATACAATCCTTAAAATATAACACAAAAATAGGATTCTTCAGTATTAATCAGGATTTGGTGAAATTTCAAACATTATAAAAATAAATAAAAGCACATTTTCTAAACTTGTTACACAAACAATGTCCCCACTCTAACGTACAGAGGTGGCAGAATCATGATGTGGTGGTGTTTTGCTCGGTGAACGGGTGGCTTTTTGTTTTTGTATTTATTTATGTCAAACAGGTTTTAAAAAACAAGAGAACAAGCGAACAGCAGGACAGAACAAAAAAAACGTGTGTATCGACACATCGTCCTACTCAGGACTGAGTAGTTTTGTTCCTGGTACTAATGAACAAAATAATTAGTTCACTAGTTTTCTGTTTGAAAAGGAGTAGGAAGAAGTGAACACTTATTTAATCCTATGCCTCCTGTCAATTTAATGAAATGACTCAATAATTACCATAATTACCGAAAGTTTGTAATTAATTGAGAGTATTGAGTATTGAGGCAATATTGCCAGCAATCAACCAGGAAATGAAAACTTTGGGCACAAATGGGTCTTTGTGTGTGTTAGCAAAGTGGCTATAAACCTGACACAATTACAGGGGATTAATCCAAAGACTGTGAGAAACTTGTGAAAATTGATTTAACAATAAAAAGAAGGAATATATATGGTTATTAGCTTATTCTGTTAGTTTATCCTATCTTCTCTCTTTTATTGATGTCATTGTCTAACGATTCTGAACACCATAGTGAATAAATCTTTGAGATTGAATCTAATTGATTATTTTCATTTGTGATCAATAATATTTAAAGATAGACTGTGTCTTTCATGTTGTTTTCTGATTTTGAGACTGATTTATTATTATGATAGTGTATCATAGTTTATAAATATTCTCTTAGCCACTCTTCATAATGAGAAACACAAGAGAACATATCGTTCAAGTAAGTCACATGTCTATTGAAAATAGTTCATCACCTAAACCTGCAGTCTGGAAAATAATTAGGACGTGTATAACAGCAGCCATCATGTATAATGAGGAATATGCCTATTTATTTATTGTTCATGCTCTATTACTGAATTGATTGTGTTTCTGAGGTTATTTTACTGTTTAGTTTTATTAAATTCTATTGATTTCTCACTTTGTGGTTTTATTGCTCTATCAAACATTGTTTCATTGCTTGTAATTCTGTCTAATCATTGCTGTGCAGCAACTTCTGTTTGTTTAAAGTCTTTTATAGATACATTTGGCACTGATAATAAATAAGCTCCATAAGGGAGATTTAAAAAATCCCAAAGCTTAGAGGAGAGTCACCACCACATCTATGTAACAATTTACTTTGAAGATTGCATGCACCGTTTTAGTCAGTAGTTGTAAAGCACACTGTGTTAAAATAAAGATAGAATAAAGATAGTGCCTGAAAGCTTTCCAAGGCTTTACATACATTTATTGTCATCTTGAAGACAAAAGATGAAGAATTCCTTCATCTGAAGGTTGGATATGAATTAAATGTTTTAGGGAGGGATGGGAAAACGTCTATCTGTCTATCTGTCTGTCTGTGTGAGTGTGTATGACGAGCTGTCAGAGGAGATCTGGTGAGAGTGGGCTAATTGGAGTTAATTCACCATCTGTCTGTGGGAGCCAGCAGACAGGGTCATTAGCAGAGACAAGTCCAGCCACAGGGGAGGCCGAAAGGGGAATCACCATCACTCATATTTCCTCCTGTTTTTGGTTTGTGTTTTCTTCCGATCTCATCTCATTCCGCTAACGTCTCACCTTACTCTGGGTTGATGTTGCTTCTTTAAGCCATGTTTGTCTAAACTTCTACAAAGCACAAAACAAAGAAAGTGTTTTTACTTAATTTATTACTTGCGTTTGTTCTGCTGTAAGCCAAGAAACGATGTTTTGAAAATGTTCGTGAATAAAGCCATTCGTTTAATTTTTGTGTGTTTAAATTTCTTAAATTTCACTGCAGAGAGCAGTGCTGCCCTCTGCTGGCGGCGTAGCACAAGCGAGGCTTCAATTAAAATATAACTTCTTTCAGAGGTAAAATAAGTAGAGAAATCTTCAAATCAACTCAAACCAGTAACATAAATGTTTCCAGATCATTAAAGATTGATGACATTATTACATTTTAAAATGTGTCTTCCATAGTGTTGGCTTTCATTACCAACACACTAAACTTCGAAGTTTATTTGAAAAGCATTTATCAAACGGTACCTTTTCGTTAATATTCACAACTATGCATTCTCTATGCTGGTGTATGTCACGTTAAAATACATTTTACATGCGTTTGTGACAAAACGGAAAAAAATTAAATGGTAATCATACACACACATGATGAAATAAAGAGTTTGCAGATATTTTTTTAATGATTCAAAGATATTTCGAGGAAGTGACCTTGTTGTTCCACCCCTATCCTACAGTACCTGCTGAAAAAAAAATGCATCCCCACAGCATGATGCTGCCACCACCTTGTTTCCAGATGAGTTCAGGATGCAGTTATTATCCATGTCTGACCAGTGACTTCTTCTGCATACTTGCTGCTCCCCTTGCATTATTCTACTCTTGCATAGCTGAGCTGTTGACAGATTCTAAGACTTTTACTTAGTAAAATCTTTTTATTTGTGTACCGCAGTGAAATGTGCAAAATGCTTTTGCAGGGCCAATTTTATGGCCACCTAATCTTGTTAAAGGTCACCCAAAGGCAGGAGTCTATGCTAAATGTCATCAGCAGGAGGTGGAGTTCGACCTGGATGGGCTGCCAGTCCATCATGGGGCCAACAAGCAGCCATGCACAAATGCACTCGAACCAAAGGGAAACTCGGAGCTTCCAGTGACCCCAACATAAACATTTTGTATGATGGGAAGAAACCTGAGTACACTGAGAAAACCTATGACACAGGGGGAAAACACAAGACTCCTCACATAAAAGCCCTGATGAAGATTTAAGTCCAGAACCTTGTTACTACGAGGCATCAGTGTGACCATAAACTCGCTCCAGTTTTGCCTCTTTATCATTGCTTAAATGGGGTCTCGGATTACTAAAGATACAAAGGTTTGAGTGAGCAGCTGAAAGTGATAGATAGTAAAAAGGTGCTTCAAAGGTCCTTGTGAACTTAGGCTGTTTAAGAGCCACAAGTCCGCTGAGTGTTGAGGACCACCCATATATGGTAAAACTTATTTTTTCCATGCAGAAATACATTTTGTGCAAGAAATATTTAAAAGGAGATAGTACAAAAAAAACTTCAACATTTTAGGAAGCTTGAAGAAATTATTTTACTTAGTTCAAATTAAGGAGCTTTGATGAGTGTTGAACAATGTTTCCCTTCACATCACGCAGCAGAGAATCATAACAAAAGTCGTGATTCTCTTTCATTCACACCATGTTTATCTCTTACTGCATTTAAATAGGATGTAAACAAAACTGTGCTAGCGAATACTTTCTCTTGTTGACGGCTCAAATCTTCAAGTTAAGGGAGATATCTTAGACTAAACCAAACAACTTTCAGGTTAGCCGCCCTCCACCTCTGGTAGTTTGAACATTTTTTATATAAAAGCGTGGATCAACTATGCCGCTAAAATCAATTATCGTTTGTTTGAACTTTATTCTAAAGGACTCACATAAGCTACATCCATTAGTTGATCTAAGTGGTTTATTTTCAACTCTGACAGATAGATCGCCAGATATATGTATTAGTTTGTACAATATACTGGATTAAGTGTCAGAACTGGCTTTGACCTTTGCATTACTTTTTAAACTGAAACGTGGAGTCTTAAAATAAGATACTGCAAAGAAGACCATTTCTTTGGATGATCACTTATGGTGGCTTCAAGAGAACTTCTCTAAAACAGTTTGGAGACGTCTGCAGAGAGCAGGAGGTAGTCAAAGGAAGGGAGCCGGACAGGAGCCCTGAAGTATGCCAGGAATTGCAGATATTTATTGTTTCAGGTCGGCGAGCAAACTGCTGTGAGGAGCCGCTGCGTTTCTGCGTGCCAAGAGTTACAAAAAGAGACTCTAACTAACTCCAGCTGGACAAACGCATGCTCTAAAACCTTCTACGCTGAAAAACAACACTCTGACATTTGTGTTAATTTTCTAAATGAAGTAAATATAAAGTGTGTCATAATTCGCAATCCTAATGATGAATGAAACATATATTTTTAAAAGTACCTCACTGAGAAATGGAAGAAGTAAAATGAACAGTTTTTCCACTTTTAATACAAATAAAAAATCTGAAAAGTACGTCAAGTTTATTTATTTACCATATTAAAAAGAAACATCGGTTCAGTAAAACACTTTACAATTACACCCACGATCATAAATCAGTTTTTACAATAAAACAAGTAATAAAAGTAAACAAAGCACAGAGTTAAAGTTTGAAATGACTACTTAGTGGAGGCAAGAGCTTGTGCTGGTGAAGGAGAATGAAAACTATTGACAGCAGCTCATTGATGTTGGATTTATAAACTAGTGACACAGATTCATGGCGTTGTGTTGTGTAGCTGTCAGGTTTTGAGTGAACACTTCGCACTCGATGCCAATCTGACATTTAGAGGCTTGCTCATCCATTTCAAAGTGATGACCCGGCTGCTTGTCTTTGTCTCTGTCAGAGGTCAGCAGGTCAGCAAACGCCTCCCTGCAGTAACTGTGGCCTCCTGCCAGGTCAAATGCATTTACACTAAGTAGCACTCAGTCGGAAGGAATGTGGAAAATAAAACTTGTTTGAAAGAATGTATGATTATAGATTACGTTGTCAGATTATACCGTTCCTCAGAGGATGATTCATTGTGACTAGGATGCTAGAAAAATATGCAGAGCAAATACAGGGCAGATTGCCTCAAGTCGTACTTTTTCAGTCACAAACAAATCAGCTGCAGCAAAAACATCAAAGGTGAAAATAAATTGGGATTTGTTTTTATTTTAATTGATGAGCTCTTTTGAGTCCGGATGAGGTATTCCATGAAATTTTACCATTTGGCTGAAGGAATGGTGATTTTTAGAAGCTGGAGATTGTAAAATAGTGATGGAATTATGTATCTGTTAATCTGATTAATTTGGGAATTATTTGACACTAAAAATGTGTCAAACTATGAATATATTGCATGTAGTATGTAAAAATAACTAGTTCTTACGATCCCTTATCTTATTCTCTGTGCAACAGGGGAGTGAAACAAAGATTTGTCAACATGTTTCCTTGTGTAATCCAAATGGACATTTTTCACAGTTAATTTACTCAACTTCTATTTATTACTCTTTGTATGTGAAGCAACTATTGAAACACTCAAGAATCACAAGGTTTGGAAATTTGAAAAGAGGATTTATCCTGAATACATGCATAATGTCTCATTTAAATGTGTGAAAGGTACCTCAACAAAAGAGGGTATTTGCTTAATGGAGCTATTTTAGGAGCAGATAATATCTGAGTTTAGTTTCAGAAGTAGAAGGTGTCCATAAAACTGACCTCTAATAGTTTAAATAACTGGAAGAACATTTCACAACAAATGCCATTTCAAGCCACCTTAAAAGATAAAATCATGTCAGTTCAAAGAAAGATTCATACAGTTTGATCCAAGCGAACATATTCAGCAGAACCCAGTATAGTCCGTTTAGTAATAATCAAATTTTGTCATTTTTTTTGTAGACAGGTGGTATACCTATTCCAAAACTCAGACTACTAAAATGTTGCAGTCTAGAGTTTTGCAGTCACTTTTTTATTGTATTATTATTGGGGGTACGCCAGTACTAATGCAGCAAGAAGGTGCTTGTGGTAATTTGAGTTTTTGTGTGTTTATTTTAGGTTTCTGTGTCTTTTGTGTTGTCCTGGCTACCCTTTGATTGTTCCCAGGTGTGTCTCGTTCCGTGATTGCCCTCTGTGTATTTCATGTCACCTGTGTTTCTGTGTCTTTGTCGGGTCCTTGTCGTAGCTGTCTTGCTGTTTGCCCGTGTCTCTAGTGTTTCCTCCAGTTGCTACTAGAATTGACCCTTTGCTTTCCGCTCATCTGTGCTGCCTGGTATTTGGGATTTTGGATTGTGTTTATTTCATCATTAAATTATCACTTCCTTCACTTTAAGATGGGTCCACCGCGTCTGCCTCACCACCTCACACCACATTTCATGAAAGTCCTGGGATAAAATTCTGGCCTTCTTTGTTGTTGCTGCTGTTTAGTGTTTTTAAGACACAAGGCTACCAAAATTAGATTTTAAGGTGCAAATTCTTTTTAATTGTTTTCATATGTATGAAAATTATTCAATTACTTGTCTACTTACATTCAAAAAAGTGTAGGTAGAATTATGTTCCTCATTTTTACTGTCCTCTCTCCCCCCTCTGACTTTGTTTGGTAAGGTTGTGCTTCTATACATAACTATAAATGATAAATACGGAAATACTTATTTGTAAAAATTAAATTAAAAAATGAAAATGTTTATTTTCATATTTAAATATGGGATTATGTATCTATTCAATTATTTAATCCATCAAATATTTATGTTAATTTATTAATTCAATCTTCATGTACATAAATACCTAATTACTTATTTGTTCGTTAATTATGACACTTCTGCAGAAATATACTGACCAGCTCACCAAAAACTATTGTTTTGACTGGGCCCTATAAATTCTTGGACCGGCCCTGCTCGCAGCCTCCACTAGGAGCCGCTGGGCGAGCTAGCTTTCAGCTGCTCAGGCGCAGTATCAATTGTAAGGAAAGGGTTTACTCTAATGCCGGGTCTTAAGGATAGACTCAGTCGGGAAACAGGCACATGGCTACAATATTCTACAGAATAAAACGTTTTATATTTGCTTGAGATGATTTGGAGTAAAAAGTACGTCGTTCCGGACGAGGAGGTTCGGCGGCTTTCAAGCTCTCAACTTTAGACAGCTAGCTAAGGCTAAGCCGACACTTTCTGGGTAAATATCACTTTTTTTCCTTAAAATTAAGTCCGCTTTATTTACAAGTGAACTGTAGCGTTAGTTTATTTCGACTAGCCATGTAGTAAACTAGTGAAATTTGTTTGGAGTGTTCTGGTGTCTTTTTGTTTCGCAGCATCCAATGCTAATTTGTTAGCTGACATGAGCTAATGCTACATAACTTCAGCAGCAGAGTTTCGCGCAGCTAACGCCGCTTTGTTGTCGCTCCTAGGCAACCTGTGCTGCTGGCAGAAGTCACCCAGCAGTCATGTTTCAAACGGAAACACACATATCGTGCCTTTTCCCGGAAATCTTGGCCATTATTTTCAGCTACTTGGACGTTAAGGACAAAGGGAGGGTAGCCCAAGTGTGCGCGGCCTGGAGAGACGCGTCCTACCACAAGTCTGTGTGGAGGGGGGTGGAAGCTAAGCTCCATCTACGGAGAGCCAACCCGTCTCTGTTCCCCAGTCTGCAGACCAGGGGGATCAAGAAGGTCCAAATCCTCAGCCTGAGACGAAGCTTGAGCTACGTGATTCAGGGGATGCCGCAGATCGAAAGCCTTAACTTGTGTGGATGCTTCAACCTCACCGACAATGGTTTGGGACATGCCTTTGTGCAGGACATCCCATCCCTGCGCGTCCTCAACCTCAGCCTGTGCAAGCAGATCACAGACTCCAGCCTGGGCAGGATCGCCCAGTACCTGAAGAACCTGGAGGTGCTGGAGCTGGGCGGGTGCAGCAACATCACCAACACCGGCCTGTTGCTCATTGCCTGGGGGCTGCACAGACTCAAAAGCCTTAACCTTCGCAGCTGCAGGCACGTCTCTGACGTGGGCATCGGCCACCTGTCCGGGATGACCCGCAGCGCCGCAGAGGGCTGCCTGACTCTGGAGAAGCTCACCTTGCAGGACTGCCAGAAGCTGACCGATCTTTCTCTCAAACACGTTTCAAAGGGCCTGAACAAGCTCAAAGTGCTCAACCTCAGCTTCTGCGGGGGGATCTCGGACGCAGGGATGATCCACCTGTCACAGATGACCCAGCTGTGCAGCCTGAACCTGCGCTCCTGCGATAACATCAGTGACACGGGGATAATGCATCTGGCCATGGGTTCCCTCCGGCTGTCCGGCCTCGACGTCTCTTTCTGCGATAAGATCGGGGACCAGAGCCTGGCCTACATCGCCCAGGGCTTGTATCAGCTCAAGTCTCTCTCCCTGTGCTCCTGTCACATCAGCGACGACGGGATCAACAGGATGGTGCGCCAAATGCACGAACTCAAAACTCTCAACATTGGGCAGTGCGTGCGAATCACAGACAAAGGTTTGGAGTTGATAGCTGACCACTTGACTCAGCTGACGGGGATCGATCTGTATGGTTGCACTAAGATCACCAAGAGGGGTCTGGAGAGGATAACGCAGCTCCCGTGCCTTAAAGTATTAAACCTCGGACTGTGGCAGATGACGGAGAGTGAGAGAGTGAGGTGACAGCTTCTCATTTCATCCTGTATAGTGCCGTTGTTCACCTGTAAGGCGTTCTTAATTTAACCTTAAACTGTGATCATGCAAAGAGGGACCCACCTGGAGCAACTCCTTCCACAATGTTTTTGTTTTTTTACCCCAAAGTTTCTCAGACTCTTGCTTTGCCGAACCTGCAGCCTGTGTGCATTCTGACCATCCAGCTACCTCGCCCACTTAACACAGGAGTGCCTACTATTGGTGAAAACTAGACTAGATTGTATATTTTTAGAGATTTTTTACATTCAAGACGATTTTCATTGCAGAATCTTTTTATTCAAGACAAAAAAAAATAAAGGTTTCAGTTTCCTGAATTTTAAAGTCGTTTCTGTTTTGTTTGTTTGAATACTTGTTTGTATTGAATAACTGTCGCTGAGAAAATTTGTACTTCAAATTGAAGTGGGTGGATCACTCCTGTCTCTTCATGTTTACCTGTGTACATTTTTTTTTGTAATATTTCTGAGAAAGTTATTTAAACATGAAATTCACCTCCACTGCTACAAAGTGTTAACAGCTACACAGATTATATGCAATTAAACTGTTTTTTTCTTTCAGAGCTTTCAATTGTAATGCCAGAGTATTTGTCCAAAAAACGCAGTAATTTAATGTTTTATATTCATAAAATAGTGGTATTTATGAATAAAGATTATAAATGTCTCACTTGTCTGTTTTTGTTTAAAGAAAGGTCAAATGTTGCTATTTTTTTTCCATAGTTACAGGCAAAACATTCCAAATTTCCCAGGTGCCCTTGCTATATTGTTTACCCGAGTCTCACCTGTTCACCCTCTGAGTGTCAGACTGACGTCTGACTGGGAAAACTGGTTGTAGACCAAATGACCACCCACCTGCATATAAAACCTACATATTTATATGTGAAACATCTATGTCCCAAACTGAAATTAACAAATTACTGGCCAACAAAACTATTCTAAATAACTAATTCTAATAAATTAACCAGGAAATGGGCAAATAAAAATAGACTAAATTGTAATTAACTGAAAATAGATACATCCTACAGGAAGAAAAAAAAAATTCAAAAAGGACTTTTAGAAAATTATTTTTAGCCTGTCATCTGTGTGTGTACAATTACTCTGATTAAAAAAAAAAGCTTCACAAGAAAACGAGGCTCATAATTTATTCTTTTCCATACATACAAAATCCATGTAACCAACATGTCTTTTTTTTTAATTCAGTTTGATTCTTGACATTAACAGACAGCAGTACATTTTTTTTTAAATTTTTTACAAATGCAAAAACTTACATCAAACTTAAAGCCCCTTGATTAGCTCTGTGTTCCCAGTTAAAAAGTTTGAAGGAAAAAGAAAAGAGACGTTGAGGGAAGAAAGGAAAGCGAGGCCAAAGTAAAGGGGAATGAAACACTGCGAGAATGATCTTTGAATTCAGCTGTAAGGAGCTAAAGGGACAGAAACAGCTTTTCAGTCAGTTTGACAGAGAAACAAGCATCCAACTCTCATTTCTGACCTCCAGCCGTGTCTTTGGTTCTCACTGACACCCGCTGAATATAATCGCTGATAGCAGGAGAGCTACGACAGCTGGAGACTCGTTTTTATGGATCAGGGTCACCAACGAAAACCGAAGATTAAGAAAAGACAACATGGGCGTCTTAGGATAGCGCCACCGTTTGGCGAGCATATGCATTTGAAAAAGACGATTAGAAATAAACTCAAGAGAATTTACCCTCCCATCACATAGTCACGGTTTGAAACGTCTTTAGTTCACACATTATTTTGACACTTTATTTTTTTTAAAACACATCTTTCCTCAGTTTTCGCTGAGAACACTTATTTTGTTCAGAGCAACTCGCTCTTCGAGATTCTGTGCAAACATTCAATGCATATTGATACAGTAAACTTTTCATATATCTTATTTATATATATATTTCTCTATAGAACATAGACTTTCTGCAATTTATGGCAGCACTGTCACACATACGTTTGTCCCGGGAGACAAAATTAGACACAAAAAGACTACTGCACTGCTTTGAACTTTTCTGATTTTTTTGTCTTTTAAGAATGCACGATACACCTTCCACGTTATTACTTTTATTCAGTTACTGTACGTGTTGAATACCACGTTATTTACAAACTGATCTTAAAAAGTCAAAATCTGCTTGAAAAGTGACTTTCGTTTCCTCTGTAAATGTCAATCAATGCACTTGGTAATTAAAAAATTCAGCCCTGAACAATAAAACAAACGGAAACAAACACCAACAGAGGCATCCGAGCGTACAAAAAAAAAGGGCCGTCGGTATGTGGGCTTTAAGGAACTCCTTTAGAAACTTTGGATGAGGATCAGTTCTTACATCATGCCATAGCACCAGTATTACAGAGGCGGAAAAGCCTCTGCATTTAGGTCCTGTACTGATCTCTGTGCATGCTCCAAGGCCACGAGAACGTTCTCAAAAAAAGAAAAAAAAAAAGAAAAGAAACATTGCATACCTCATAAACAAGTGGACGCTGTGTGCAAAACCATCGAGACATGAAAGAAAAGCTTTCTCCCCCTAAATCCTCTCCTCGGTTATAAACATGGTAACTAAACTCAGATCTTCTGTGAAAGGTTGAGCCTTGATCCCCCCTCTAATGCCACCGACGACGACGCAGTAACGTACCGACTCTAGCGCTTCAGGAGCTCCTCCGGTTAAAAAGTGGCATTCAGATGGCGCTACGATAGGCGACGCGAGGCTGAAAACAAACGTCTACACGGCGCCACGCCTCACCTCCGAACTCAACTCCACCCTGCTCCCTTTGGGTGTAGCAGCTCCCCCAGGTATTTAAAAAAAAAAAAAAAAAAAAGTGCTTTTCTGTCCCAAAGGATGGGATCCGTGTTCCCGTTTTAACATGAAAGGCTCAAGAGATGAAAAAAAGAGGTAAAAGCCTGAGACAAAAGTGCCTCGTGAAGGTCAGTTCCTGCTGGAGGTAAGGCTTTGTGAGGCTCCCTTCTTTCATCTGGAACATCTTTTACAATGCGGCTACACTAACAGATAAAGATCGCCCCACTGTGTGTGCTTTAGTTCTCCTCCCTCATTTGCACTAAATAAAACATGTCTTCAAAAGTGTCGCTTTGTGAATTTCCGTATTTGGATGCAGCCAGCCTGACCTCAGAGTGACATAAGAGACAGAAAAGCACTTCAGTTTCCTGGACACTTGATGTAGGGTGGAGAAGATGACGCCCCGGCCGGCTCTCCTCTTCTTCTTCTTGGATGGAGATCGGGGGTTTCCTGGGCGCCGCTTGCTTAAGTCCAAAGTCAGATTTGTCAGCATGACTCCTCCAGCGCATTGACGACCTGTTCCAGGATGTCGGGGCAGTAGTCTGCGATTTGCTGGAGGACTGAATTGGCAAACTCCTGCAGCTCCCCGTTCTCCTTCTCACACACCTCAGTCTCCCGTTTCAACTGGAAGCACAGGGGAAAAAAAAAAAAGATAGGATTCGAGTTTGTTTAACTCCTCTAAAAGCAGCAGCCCTGAGAATGTTTTAGTGAGTTGTTAGCTAAACTTTAACATTTTTAAACGGCTCTGTAAAACCTTTCTAGCTCCTCAAAGATGTGGCAAAATTTCCAGATCCAGTCCAAAGAATCTATTATCTATCCATCTATTTTTAAATAAACTCAGATACTGATTTCAGCCGTCTGTGATTTTCATGTCAGCTGCTGCAGCTCCTGGTTTCTGACCTGCTTTCCACGCTTTGTTCAAACAGCCTGTTTACAGCAAATAGAGATGCATAGAGAGGAGCTGAAACTCTGGGCACTAAAATGTAAGATCTTCAAGACAAAGGGCCACATTTATGGAAGTAGGAAAACTGTCCAAAATCTGAAAGGAAGGATAGGGAAAAATTAAGTGTTATTTTAAAGCATAAAATAGACAAAACTCAGCTATTAAAAGTTTAAAACCAGTGATTTTCCTGGACTGATGTTTATTTTGTTTTGCATGTTTGACACCTGAAGGTTTTTCAGAATGTACACCAAGTAAAATACAAACAGGATAAAAATGTTTGTTTTAGAGATATTTTCAGCATCAAAGTGAGCCTTGAGTGGAGATGTTGCCATGGCAACTGAAAACTATATAAACGGGAACTTTTCTTTTTGTCGCTACCTCAGTAAAGTGACTTAAAAATATTTGAAAAGCAGGAAGGCACGCAGTATTAAAATGATTAAGAAAAATGTATGCAAAACTCAATTGTAGGATGTTTTAGTTAGCACATTGAGTTGTTTGGCTATTTATTTAGGGGTAACAGAAAAAAGGGGGCAGAATATTCAAGAACTGCATAGTTAATAGATTAACAGATAAAAGAAAAAAATAATAAAACCCATGTGATTATTCCATCCAGGTTCATTTATATTTTAACTTTTATTGATCTGTCAAAATAAAAATCCAACCGAAACACATTAAAGTTTGTTGAAATGTAAAACAAAGTGATTGATTTATTTTTTTTCCCCAGCACCTGTTCGTCGCTCATTTTCTGAAGCTCCTCCTCCCAGTCTTCAGGGTCGCTGTGGTGGTAGTGAGACGGAGGCGTGAGCTGGCTGAGGATGCTGGGGTCTCGGTCATGGCAGAGGTCTGTCAGGTGGGCGATGTAGAGTTTGAGCTTACTGCGGTTCTGGGACAGGACAAGAAGAGGGGGTATCATCTGTAGAGAGGAGGAAGAGGAGACGTGTCAGGTTTGATCGCATCCCAGATGACAGAAGAAGAGTTTTGATCCGGTCCAAATGCTTGCACAACGATGAAGCCGCAGCGATCATGATTCAGCATGCATGCATAGCTATCCGTCACCGACAGCTTTAGCTTCATCATAAAAAAACAAAACAAAAAAAATTGAGTAAAATTTATAACAAATAGACGCATAGAAACTGCATGCAAATTTAAGACCCTTGAGCTGCACAAGCAACACACGACGAATGCTTTCAATCTCAAACAATGTGACCCAACATCAAACGATATGAACACAGATGAATGAAGGGGGGGGGGAATAAAAAAATCAACATGCTGGTGGTGAAGGTGAAAGGTTTGGCTTTCTTTATACGAGCTCACCCTTCTGAACAAAAAGGCTGTGAAAGAGAGGGGAGGGGCATAAGGCAGGCTACGCCCAGATACCCTCCTCATCATCCTGGTAACCACAAGGTTAGCCAGACGCAGCATTAGGAAGAAAAAACTTGGTTAGCGGCACATCGACACAAAGATCCTTCTGCTGCGTTTACATGGCGTCCGCCAGT
Organism: Poecilia mexicana; assembly: GCF_051168715.1. NCBI lineage: Eukaryota > Metazoa > Chordata > Actinopteri > Cyprinodontiformes > Poeciliidae > Poecilia > Poecilia mexicana. The sequence continues at coordinate 16,226,735 of NW_028263375.1, forward strand.
CCGACCTTCTGGACGGATGCTTCAGAGGAGATCTTTTCAGCGACTGAGATGTTGTCAAATCAGATCCGGGTCAAATAGATTACCTGATCTGGAGAGGGTTTGTGATTTGTGTGGTCGTGTGCAGCCTTCAAATGATCATCTTCGTAGTTGTCGGCCATCAGCTTCATTCTGTTCTGAGTCTGACGATTAAAAACAGAGAAAAGTTCAAAATGTCAGCAGTGACGTTTTCTGACTCCATCCAAAGAAAACATGGCTGCTAATATGAGCGCCGGCCTGTCCAGCTGACCATGCATAAATACAAAGTTGTTTTCTTTTTGAATGTTTCATTCAAACCATTTCAACGAAACTTTTAACTTCAAACTTCCACTTCAGGCCAAGATCTGATTGTGAGGGGTTTCCTATTGCTTTTTATAAAATGTACTACAGATGTTTCTTCTTGTTGAGAAATCAACTACATCTGGAAGATCGCATTTATTTTTGTGGGAGTAAAGATCTGAGAAACCGTAAAACAATAACAGCCAGCGAAGTGCACGAAGGACTCACTTCAGTCGCTTTGCTTTGTGCAGGTCCAGGATTTCTATGCATTTCTTTATCTAAAAAAAACAGACTTTATAAACTTAAAAAAAAATAATAATTTTCTATGAATTTATGCCTGATAAAGGCTGATATAGAACCTATACTTCTATATGATCTATAGAAACAAAAACAAAGACAGGAAGGAAAAAAATGACAGAATTAAGGGGGAAAAAAAGGAACTGATTTTTTTCATCCTCTTATTTTCCTTTTCCACACTTCTTCATCTGGAAAATATTCAAACTGAACTTCCCCTTTTTCAAATTTTATATGTATCCAGACCTTCTTGTTCAGAAAGTGATGCACTGGTCTGAAACAAAATCATTTTTTTTCATAAACAGCATGTGAAAGGTGGGCTTATTATTCCTTTGTGGCTATGCAACCTGGTGACACAATGTGGAGGCGCAAGTGAAGAAAACCCTAAGGCTGGTTTTTAAAAATTACTCTACTTGTGCGCAACAACCAGACTTGTAAGAGAATGCATAAACAATGAAGCCGAAGTACAACTGCTAATGCTTGGGAGAAAGAAAAAAATACACCAAAAGATTTGCAGACTTGTGGTCATATTATGCAGCATATTCTTGTTTTTTCAGATATTACTGTTGATTTTCTTTGTGTTGTTCACTCAATCTAAAGAAAAGCTATGGATCAATCAAATCACAACAAACAGCTTCGACATTTGACACAGAGGTGACCCTTCTAATAAACGGCAAAATACTTCCGGGTGAAACTCCAGATGAATGTACAAACCACTCCTGTCACACCGGCCCTCCCTGATCCCAGACGGCGTTTCCCCACCTGCTGCTTCAGCTGCTGCACCAGTCTGTCCTTCTCTCGCTTCAGCTGGGCCACCTCGTCCTGCGTCTTCTTCTTCTTAGAGGACGACAACTCCAGCAGCGCGATGTTAGCGTCCTTCTCACTGATGGCGGCCAGAAGGGCCTCCTGCCTGTTTGATGTAGATGAAGCAACGGGATGCTCAGCTGTACAAATAGCTCAGGTATATTCTATTATTTATAGCACAAAGCCAGCATGCTGACTGGGAAAAGCCAGAAATGGATGACATTTCACTTGATTAAGGTGCCAATCAATAATCTACAGTCTATACCACCCTGTAGAGTGAGTTAGTGTGTGTGTGTGTGTGTGGGGGGTGGGGGGTCTTACTTCATCTCCAGCACCTCCTCCAGGTGTTTCCTGCGCTCAGCTCTCAGGGTTGTGAGGTGGGCCTCCTTCTCACACAGAGACTGCTGGGTAGACGCCAGCTTGGCCCTCATGGACTCCAGCTCCTGTTTCACCTTCTCCATGGCACCCAGCAGCTCCTCCATCTGGAAGAAACGCGCGCGCACACACACACACACACACACACACACACACACACACACACACACACACACACACACACACACACACACACACACGGAAATCAACGGTTGTCAAGCATTTTCCCAGCAAATGACACTTACAGGGGTTTCTAAATGATAAATGGACTGATGAAAGGGAAGGACGGCTGTAGAATCTGTTTTCATTACCTACTAAAGTAAACAACTGTTACTAGCAAACAAATATACAAGGAGCTGCATACAGACTGGAAACAGTTTTACTCCAGGGTGCCTTAAAGGGACAGTTCGGACTGTTTGAAGTGAGGTTCTGTAAATGTATTTCCCTACCTGTGGGAGAAAGGAGTCACACTGCTGTGAGGAAGACTAACAACTAGTCGGACGGCCGTCACAGTTTTAGCAAATCAAAACAACAAGGGCGAGTTTGTGAAAAGAGCAGCAAGAGGGCGCTTTGCAGCGAGACAATCACTAACTAATTTAAATCTTCTTGCAGTGGAAAGTATTCATCTGTTGTTCAATTAATTTTAATTTCATCAGGTATCATTCACATCAGGGTTCCTGCAGGTTTCACCAACTCCAATTTAAGAGCTTTTTAAAAGCCTTTTAAAAAGCTTAAGGCCGTTACGAGTCGAATTTAAGACCTACATCTGCACAGAAATGTTTGACCATCATCCAAGCAACTCACCATGACAGGCGCAAAAAAGCTAGCTAGCTAATAAGGATACATTAGCAGCGAGTCACAGATCAAAAACTGTGCAACTCAGACTTTTGCAAGAAAAAAAAATACATAGAATATGCAATTAAATAGTCCTACCAAGATAAAATGTAAGACCTGTGATTAACATGTTACAGGCCAATTTACATTTTCTCAATAAATTTAAGCTTTAACTTTATATACATTAATTAAAGACTTTTTAACGACGTATGGACATCCTGTACATAGAGTAGGGGTTTTATAAAATAAAATAAATAAATGAATAAATAAAAAGAGGGAACCATTGTTCATGTAACTGAGAATTAGGCCAGTTACTGGTTTGAAAAGACACAACACAGTCATGCTAAGATTTCTAAATCATGAAAATCTACAATCATGCTGCTCCTACGCTTTAAAGTCCCAGAGAACTATTTTAAAAGTTTCCAAAAGAAACCACTTTGTGAATACAGTAGTGGTCTTGAAGATGATCTCATTGGTTCGGTTTTGATTTAGCTCTCTCTCTCTCTCTCTCTCTCTCTCTCTCTCACACACTCACACAGTGACACGTCACCCCTGGGCCTGATTTAAACAATTCGTAATAAAGCCAGCTAAGGGTTCATTTATAGTTACAGTAAATAATTTTTTTTAAATTCTACCAATAGTAAATCAAATACATTTTGTGATATGTTGCTCTTCTAACTTTCCCGGTCTGCCGATAGAAAAGTTAATGAGAAAAAAAAAACAAAATAGGAGATGTGCTGCAATTCTCCACAAGTGGATCTTGTTTGTACAGCTGAAGGGTTTTTCTGCACTAGATGATTCCCAGAGAGAGAGGGACAAGCCTGTAATCTGGTCTGTCCAGTTTCTGATGAAGCCATTGCTTTGTTTTACAAAAGACGTTTAGTAGAAACGGTTAAACTTAGTATCGGCAGGTCGAAGCCTCACAAAATAAGGAATCAAAAAATCTGTGCATCTCTTTAAACAACTCTGAAAATATTCACATATTACTGTATTAGTCCATTATAAATGTCCAATAAACTCTTAAGGTTGTTCAGATTGTTTTCTCAACCAATGTCAGCGAAGGTTGTTGGAGTTGCATCGATCCGACTCATCAGCTGTGACGTTTCTACAACAGGTAAGGAAACTTCCTCTGATAACCTCACATAAAAAAAAATATCCAACTGTCCCTTTAACCTCTGAATGCAAGTGAACGGAGATCCAAGCAATCAAAGAAAGAAAAGAAAACCAACATTAATGCAGCGATGGAGATCGAATAAAATAAGCCTTCCACATCAGCAGCCGTCCTCTTTGTTGTGTTCAGAAGTGCCTCAGACATTTTAGCAACGTTTGAAACCTGGAGGGGGACAGAGCTGGGTGGAAATCTGATCCGGAGGGGTGACAACAAACATCCTGCCACAGCAAATGAGATGAGCTCTCAAATGTTTTTTTTTGTTGTTGTTGTTATTGTTTTGTTTAGTTTTTTCAAGAATTCACCAAACTAGAGAAAAGTTGAATAGTTCATCTTCATTCACTGGCCAACTAATGAGTACAGTGCCTCACAAAGGCTTTCATACCCAGCAAAATTTTCCACATTATGCCAATGCTACAACCACAAACCTTAAACATGTTTTGGGGGTTTTGTGTGATGGAACAACAAGAAAGAGAAACAATTGTCAAGTAAAAGCAAAAGGAAACATGATTTCAAAGTATTTTGCATATAAGAAATCTGAAAACTGCATATGAAGCCAATCTTCATGAGACATTACTTTATAGAACTAATGCTGAAAAAAAAGCACTACCATAGCATGATACTGCCACCGCCATGCATTCTTACAGGAAGGGACAGTCTGATGTGTAGGGTTAGTTTTCCAACATTTTTGCATTTAATTTAGAAATTGATTATTCTGACGATTAATCGGATAAAAATTTGTCACATTCTGCAAAATTTTTTATGTAACCGAGTAAGCCTTTTTTATACATTAGAAATACATTAAAAGATGCAAACAATTCATTTCTGTTGTCAAATAAAAAAAAACGTTTTATTGCCTAAAATGCAAAAACAGCACTCCTTTAATACTTGATCATTTGTAGCAAAACAATGCACATGCAGCATCAACATGTGGAAAGCTCAGCCCTTTCTGCTTGACTTAAACAGTGTTTGACTATTTTTTTCTATTAACCAATTAATTGGACAGAAAAAGGAGCTTAACAGGAGATTCTGTATGTATAGATTCTGAACGAGGTAAAGCTAAAAGTATGCCACTTGAGATCAAAGATTTATTTATCTTAAGCGCCAAATATATACATTTTCTTTAGCTTTTTACTTCATTGCTGTTCTTTCAGTAAATGACCTTTTTTTTTTTAAAAGTTTGAATATACCCAATTAATGATTCATCACTTACTAAGTTAGTTGACGAGTATTTCGATAATCAACTAATACGATTAATCGTTTCCGCTCTACGAGATACTGAAGTTTGTGGTTGCGTCATGATAAAATATGGGAAAATCCAAGAAGTATGAACACGTTTGCATTGCAGTGTAAGTCAACCCTCTGCCTAGGAACGTTACTTTACAAGCAAACAGCAGGTAAACATAATCCCACCGAATCTACATGGGCTGGAAACGACACAAACACTTTACAAATCCATGCAGTCTGAACATCAACCTGAAAGCTTCCAACACAGACCAAAAAGAAAACAACCTCTAAAGAAAGCGTTGCACGAGACTGCATGACTTGTAGAAGTGTTGTTTGTAAACGGAGCTGCTGACCACTGATGGAGATCACACACACACTGGACTCGTACCTTAGACCACTTAAAGTGGGAGAGGTTGGACTCATGCATTGGTTTGAGTGAGTGCTTCGGAGAGGCGGTTGTGTAGCAGAAAGAAGACAAGAAAAAAAACGACAAGCAAAGATAAAGGAACTGAGGAAGAGGAGGAAGCCAGAAGAAGAGAGGAGGCAGGACAAAGAGAGCGATCAACACCGCAAAAGGTGAACGAGAAAGACTTCCAGAGGAATGTTTAGAAATGCAGCAGCGGCTGCTTCTGTTGGTTGACTAATACCGACTCATCTCACTCGTGTGTGTGTGTGTGTGTGTGTGTGTGTGTTGGTGCGTGCGCTTAATTACCTGTCTTTCCTGCAGCGATCGAGCGGCCTCTTCCTGCGCCAGCACCATCTCTCGCTCAGCAGTGATTTGAACGCTCTCCCTCAGAGCCTCCTCCAGCTCCTCAATGCGCTCTGATTTCTGACGCAGAGTGTCCTTCACACCAGCGGAGATTTTGCTTTGTTAGACGCCGACGCGACGTCGCAGGGCGCATTTCCTGCAGACCGCATTCGAGCCCAAGCGACTGAGAAACGGGCCTCACCTTCACCTGCTGGGACGACTCGGACATGTTGTCCTCCCTCTTCCTGGCCTCCTCCATCAGCCGAGCGTTCCTGCTCTTCTCCACCTGCTCCTTGTGCTTCAGGGAGGCCACCTTTTTCGTCTGGTCCTTCATTTGCCTGCAGAGACAAAATATGCTTAACTCCTGCAAAAACACCGACGGGAAATCTGATATTTAAATCTAAAACTGTTAAATACTTTGCTAATTATAAGGAGGAAAAAAAAAAAACTGATTTGTTACATAGACCGCCCTTTTTTTCTTTACGTACATTAAATACTTCATGCTAAAGAGGTTCCGAGTTTAAATATAAACAAAAAATGTAATACCTGCTGACAGGATGACCACGAATATGATTTTTTTTTATGAATTAATGAACATACAGAAACACATCACTTCTATAGTAAAACTAAAATATATTGGTTCGGTTTACTTGGTAAAGAATAAAACGGTAAAACAAAGAGAAAATGCAAATCTGACATTTGATGGTTTTTCAGCAGAGTTTTTACAATTTCTAAATTTAGTATTTTCCCAAACATTTTTGCTTCCTTTCGGTTTTTGTGACATTATAAATATTAAACATCATAGTTGGGTTTTATTATCCATTTTTAATCCCTCCTGTCTGAAAACTGGTTTACGATTTTGCAGTGAAGTAATGGGCAAACTTTTGTTATTCGTTCATTTTCTCTTACATTTTGATACAATGTAAACATTTAAAAATACCTAAGAAAACAATAAATATATATATATCTAAAAAAAAAAAAAAAAAGTTAAAACGTATATCTCAGATGATCAGAAATGAATTATAGTTAACCTTAGATCACATTGTGAGCAGTGATCATTTAAAAAAAAAAAAAAAAAAAAAAAAAACTGATTATAAACCAAACCCAGTTTAAAAAGTTTGGATCCAGTTTGAAACCCAGAGCTAAAATCTAGAGACTAAAAAAGGTTTTGAAATGGACCATTTTACATTTTGAATACTTATCTGTGAACTGATTAATAAGGGACAACAACTAACGTTTTGATATGGTAAAAAATAAATACAGGTCATCACCTAAATATAAATGAATAGAAATACTGAGAAATTCAGATTTTTATATTTTAGATCATGGAATAAGGAGTAAAAGTCTGGAAACCTCTGCAGAATGGATAATGGTAGAAATGTAATTCCATTCTGTTTTAGTCGGATCAAGGATGTAAATAAAAAAAAACTATTTCCAGATTAAAACAGACGTACAGAAATATGGTCTAATGAGAAGTTTACTCTAAAACTGTCGATGTACAAACAGATCCTTACAGTTGCTTTGGCAACATTTTTCCTCCAGTCAACAGCATTAATGTCAGATTTGATTTAAAGTTAAAACCAGACAAGGGCAAAGAGGAATCATGAGCATAAATGTAAAGAAGAGCCCAGTAAAAAAAATAAAGGGTGCACCCAGCACACACTTTGGAGGAACAGGAGGAGGAAAAAGGAAGGGAAGAAACAAAAGAAGAGGATAAAGTGAGAGGGGAGTCAGGCGGATAGAAAAGAGCAAGTACTAACCTGGAGGCCAAACTGGTGAGGTGAGAAATGTCCAGTGCAAAGAAAGCAGCAAAGAGAAAAGAGACTCAGGCTAAGAAACCGAACATATGGAAACGTTAGGAAGGAAGAAAAAGAGGCTCGTCCGACAACTCAAACCTTTTCGAAAGAGACGCTAAAAATTAGCAAGTTAGATGAAACGCTGAATCAGAAATGTGCCACACATCACACCGAGTTACTGCAGAATTAGAAGATGCATGTCAGCTTGCATAGATCTGAGCGACGGGGACTAGAAACAGCCTCTCGTCTGAATGAGATCATGCGTTCGCGTCGCTCTGACCATCTGGAATCAAACTGAGAAACTCCAGCCGGGACAAGCAGAAGCTTCATCCGTGTTCATCAAACACCACAGATAACCCACCTCTCCAGCTCACTGATCTTTTTGTCCTTGTCGTTCTTCTCGTTCTCCATTTCTCTAAGTATCTCGAGGAGGCGGTCCACCTCCGCCTGAGCCTTCCCAGAATCCTCTCTGTGTCGGACCACTTCCTGCTCCAGGTTCCTGATGCGCTCCGCCAGCTCTGTGTTGGCTTGAGCTTCCAGTGCCGCGTTTTGAGCCTAACAAGAATCACATTCGCATCAGTAAGAATGAGCCAGATGGTCATTCACCAAGGATACGTTCACACTGAAGGTCTTGATGCACAATTCTCATTTTTTGATGAAATAATTAAATTTTTTTTTGCTTGATCGTTCACACCAATTAAACTCGGCTGCAATGAGACTTCTGTTTGAAAGGTTTACATCCTCAAAGCGACACGCATGTGCAAAAGAGGAACGCTGACATCACACAACAGCTCATTGATAACATAAGTGATAATGGGTGGAGTCATTTAAGGATCAATTCTAAAGTTTATTTGGCAATGGGAGCAGACAGTTTTTCACAGACTTCTTACATAAGTTCATAATTTTCAGCCTTTGTTTACGTTCTGATTTACTGCGTCTGGCTTTTTTTTTTTTTTTTATTATGATGCATCTGACTGTTCATGAGCTTTGAAAACAATCGGACACGTATCTGATTTAGTTCCACATTTGGAAGTACCAAAGATCTTATACTTCTGGGGATGAACAGATCAGAATTAGATCGTTCAGACTGCGGTGAAAAAGCCGGATATCGGTCATATATGGGCACAAAAGCAGATTCGAGTCACATTTGCCTGCTGTGTGAACGTAGCCTAACGTGATCTGTTAGCTCACTCTCTTTAGCTGGTTCTCCAGTTTGAGGCACTCCTCCCTCTTCTGCTCCAAGGTTATTTCCAAACTCTTGAGTTTGGTGTCTTTCTTGAGTCCTGAAGAGGCCAGAGATGAAGCGTGCTCCTTCAGGTCCAACAGAGAGGTCTGCATGGAAAAGACAGATTTGAGCTAATCAAGCAGGAAGAAAACTGAAAACACAATGACTCATCAAAAATAGAAAGATGTTCTGTGTGTATTTTTAGAGTCCCGGCAAAACGGGAGAGTGTTCCTCCATCTGCTCCTCACCTCTCGGTCTGACAGGTCTCCCTGCAGTAAGCTCAGCCTCTCCTTCAGCTCTTTCAGCTCCTTCTTGGAGCAGTCCAGCTCCTCCGTCTTCTCTCGGTCGTCCCTGTCCCGCTGCTCCTTCAGACGCTCGATGATTCGCTCCTGAAAGCGCGAGAGAAACAATAAAAAAAAAAAAAAAAAAAAACCCTTTCCACATGAACAGTTGGGAATTACAGCAGCCGGCCGGAAGATGTAAACGTACCTTTTCCGCAAGAGACTCCTCCAGCGTTGTGAGCGCCGTGTCGGTGTTTGAAGTGTCCGCCTGCAAGGACTTCACCCTCTCCTTCAAGCTGCTCATCTGCTTCTCTTTGTCCCTCAGCTGCTCCTGCAGATTCTCAATCTGCAAAGCAAATGCAATGTCGGCGAAGCGGACATCCACGGCAGGGGACACGCCGCGTGGCAGATGTTTAACCTCACCTTTTTCTGCAGCACATTAATTTTGCGCTCCTTGACGTCCAGCATGTCCTTCAGGTCGTGGATTTCTCCGTTCAGGGTTCCCTTTTCCTCTGACATTTCTTGTATCTGCTTGCTCTTCTTATTCAAAGTTGCCTCCTTCTCCTCCAAGCGCAGGCGTAAGGCATCAACCTGGCAAAACAAATACAACGTACGTTTAAAAGAAAATTAACCAAATAATGTGTGATTTGTTCTCCGTTTGGGCTTTTGTTGTACTTCTGTCTGTAAGATGGCAGCGCGCTGCTCCTTGGCGGTGAGAGACTCCTTGAGGACTTCGATGTGCTGTTTGCTGTCTGAGAACTGGTTCGTTAAGGTCTCCAGTTTAGTCTGCAAACCCAGCAGCTCAGTGTCCTTCCTGGAAAGATCCTGCTTCACCTGCTCCATCTGAAAAACAGAAAGAATTTAACTCGGGAGACTCGGAGGACAAACTTTTACATGTCCGAGTGAAGCTAAATCGACGTGGTTCCGTCTCTCACCTTGTTTTTCATGAACTTGGTGTGACTGCGGTACACCTCCATCTGCTTCATCTCCTCCTGTCGCTCCTCGCAGCTCAGAAGTCCGTTGGATTTCATCATGAGCATCTCCTCCTCCATGTCCCTCAGGCTCCGCTCCATGGAGTTGATTTTTGCATCCTGGGGTATTTAAAGTTGGTCACCAGTGGAAGTACGATGTGGCGAAGCTGATCGCTCGGAAACGGTTAAACTCTCACCTTCATGTCGATAACAGTCTGTAAAGCTTTTGTTTTGGTGGACTCTGGAGTTCCTTCGTAGCGACGATGAAGTTCCTGCTGGATCAGAAATGTAAAAAAGGGATTTTACATGAAAAAAAATATATATATTTTTAAATAAGTTGGAAGATGTTGGAAAATATACAACAAATGTGCCATTTAGAGTCAGGATCGTTGATGTGGGCCTTACCTCTCTGAGGGCGGTAATCTCTCGATCTCTCTGGTCCAGTAAACTCTCCAGGTGATGCCGGTGCATTTCTGCATCAGCCAGCCTCCTGGTCCTCTCCTGGTCTTCCTCTGACGCTTTGGCAGATGGAGCTGTCTCACACACACACACACACACACACACACACACACACACACACACACACGCACACACGCAAACAAAAACACACAGAGAATTGGTGAACATAAGCATAGTGGGACAGTTTTAGTCCAGTAATCAGACGAAAAGTTCAAAGAGACAAAAAAAAAAAAAAAAAGATATTGTAATTCCAAACTTTTTACCATTTTTATGTCTCTGGGCAACAATTAGCGCTAGATTTATCATTTTAATTTTTATGAAACATACCTAGACGTCTCTAAAACCCACCTTTGCTCTGCAGCATCTCCAGAAGCTTTTTGATGGACTCGTCCCTGGCGACCAAGGTTTGCTTCTGTGTGTCAATCCTCAGCTCCATCTCCTCCAGCGTCTTCCTCAGGAGGAAGAGCTCCTTGGCCTGCCTCTCGTGCTCAGCATGTAGCCTCCGGTAGTTCTCTTCCGTGGGTTCAGACATGAGGGCCAGCTCCCTCCCCTGGCTGGCGGGGTCTTGCTGGAACAGCTGGTTCAGGTCCCTCTGGATCCTCAGCTCGTCCTGAAGGGCTTGAACAGTCATCTGGAGATGCTGGGGACAGACATGTCCACTTAGGGTTCATCCATCTTCACTCCAAGCTCAAAAACAATAATTACTCAAACTACAGCTAGAACTGGGCGATATGACTGGAAAACATATCACAATAAGCGTTTCATATCCGTCAATATCAATAATTGTTGTTACTGATAATTACTGATTTGTTTTTTTGTTTTAAATATCTGAACTGGTGCTTGACCCTTCCTTTTTTATCCAAAGTTTTCACTTGCTATCGTTGTTTATTTTTAAGCAGTTATGAAGCACAGAGTGAAACCTAGAACTGCTACCGCACCAGTTACTCAACACGTTGTTGCCAGGCAACCATAGAGAGAGTTAGCTGCTAGGTAACCAAGAGTGAGAGAGTTAGTTGATGCCACCAACCTTTCTTAGCTGGCAGGGAGAGATTACCACAGTGTCCCATAGAATAACATTCAAAAGGATAATTTAGGGTTGTTTTTTTTATGTAGGTATTTATAAAATATAAAAGATTGAGATGACAGAACATTGTGCAAAGTTCCAAATAACTTTTCACACTTGGTAAAAGGCATTCTTTAAAAATAGTTTCGATGTTATTTGTAGCTGTACTTAAATAATAATTATGATTTTTTTCTGTATACATTTAGAAATCAACTGATAAAGGATTGTATACTTGGGTCACATTATGTATTTTTCTATTTTGCTTTTCCTGAATTGTGTTTTTTTTCTTAATATCGATCTGTATTTTAACTGTAAAATAAACTAAACTAACACGATCATGTAAAGACATGGAAATTTCCATCTCATTTTCTATACCAACTCCATGCAGGGGTTCTGGTGCCAGATGTCAATGAGCAGGAGGAGCGGTACCGGTTACCATGAAAATACGATTGTGTCAAATTCTGTTTAAAAAACGGCTTTTATCATACGTTTAGCCCCCTGTCTTGACCGATTCCTCTTTCTGGATCTAGCTCTGTGGACGGTGTTGCATTTCTTGCCCTGAGAAACACAAATGGTGAAACACAATCGGCCCAGTGTAGTGTTGCATTGTTTGCAGCATCTGACGCCACGGCACTTGGCAGAGCTGCTGCGAGGCCGTAACACGAGGCTGTGTTACGCTCCGGTCTGAACCAGCTGCGAGCGTTTTTCAGAAGACCGAACAAAAAGAGAAGTCGGTGTCTGGCTTCCTTTCTCTCCGTCGTCCTGACCCCTCCCTGTTCCCTTCCTTTGTCAATCCGTCCTTCACCCTCCACCAGCGCACATCGCTCTACTCCCGACTCGCTGTCCAACCACCTTCCACACGCTCTCCCTTCTCCTCCTGTCGATCCTCTCACCAACCATCCCTTTTCCATCACCCTCTACGCCCCGTGACTAAGGCTGACTCACTGCACCGAGCCACCACCGCCCCGCTTCTCTAACTGATATACCTACACGCACACAGACACACACACACCTTCTCCCTTCCTCAGCCCCCATATTCTCACCCTCACTGCCTGAGGGGAGAAAACAGTCAGGTGTCTGAGAGAAAACACACACACACACCACCTAAACTCATCTTAACACCAAGTTATATTTGCTACTTTGCCAGAGAAATCAAAACACGATTTGGATGAAATTAAGTACTCAAATAAACACAAGTAACCGCGAAAGAGAGGAAGAATCGCACACGAGCAGCAAACATGAAACTGCAAATATGCTCATTCAGTCGAGCCTCTTTCCAGGACGACGCCTGCAGTTTACCACAAAGCCGTAATCAGTGTCCGTGCCTTTCTGTGTCTCCGTGCATGCCAGCGTGGGAGGCGGAGGCAGACGTATGAAAGCTGACATCTTTAAATTAAAGCACCCGCTGATTAGCCCTGCGCTGGTCGGGCAGAACTAGGAATTAGTCTGGAGCAGGATTCTGTGAGTCAGCAGGGGCGAAAACAGCGAATTACACTGGAGGCCGGCCCATCCATTAACAGTCACAGTTAAACAAAGACAATTTGTCTTCGTTAATGAAACCTAATTCCCACAATCATGACAACAACAAAGGCTTTTTGGAAAGGCTTCAAATGTGTTTATTGAGTTGGCATTATTAAATACGTCACTCTGGCTGACATAAAATTACTACCACATACTGAAAATATTCATTTTTAGGGATCAGGATTCTTACACAAAATTTTTCCAAAGACTAATTTTTTTTTTTTTAGAAAGCAACAGTACTGCTGCTAAAATGTCACACAATACTGATTCGCACAATTATAATATAATATATAATAAAGCATTGATTGTGTAATGATTTTAAAAACAGGAAAGAAAGAAATGTAACTAACAGTTTCTAGTTGGTTAGCGAAGAAAGTATTTTTTGTTCTGCTCTTTATAGTATAACTGATGAGCTGCTATTAGCTAAATAACAGACAACCAATAACAGTTATCAAATGTAGTTGTAAAACTGTGTGATCTTCATATGAGGAATAGGTGGTGCTCCTTTCATTTCGATAACATGACTGTATTCATAGTTGTAAAATTACATTTACTGGAGTTTAAGAAAAAATGCAGGTGCAGCCTTTAAGCCAGCTGACTAGCAGTGCGGAGCAGCAGTGTGCTCCTCTGGGCTTCACATAGCCAGAGTGAACTCCATTTGCTTTGACACTTCCTGTATTGTCTCATTAAAAAGACTGTAAGCCAGAGGAAAGGTACACCCACACTACACATCTGAGAAAAGATGTAAAAGATCCCACCAGCTGGGATCAATACATCATATTCAGCACAACGCACATTACTAAAGTTATACATCTACGGTGTTAGTCGCAGCTTGGCGCGGTACGGTTGTCTGCTACGAAGCGTACATCAAAGTTTGAAAAGGTTTCGGTTTTAAAAGACACAAATGTCGTACAATGCGTAAAGTATTTTTAATGAGATATTCATAGGAGATAAAAGTGTCACTAACTGCTTTTATTCCTGCCCGATGAAGCACTGCCCCTCCCCGACCTGTTGCTGCAGACGATCAGATGAATAAAAGAAGGCTGCTACCATTTTCTCTCAGTTTTAAAAGAAAAACTAAGTCAGCTGTTTGAAAACTAAGGGTGCACCGATTGCAGTTTTCTGGCAGATCACCGATTTTCACAAAACCTCACCTACCAAATCCAATTTTGACTAATGCAGATTTCTTTTGTCTGAAAAGTTACTAATCATAGCAACAAAGTTGCCAAGTTGGCAACAGCTAGGTGATGATTGTTAATCGTACACATACAGGCGCCACTTTGTGGACGGGTCAGCCTGTCAGCCAGCTTTCTCTCAAAAAGAGGACAGCGGCTGATTTCAGGCGTTTTTTGGAAGTAGATAAGTTCAGTGGATTCGATCGGTTTCAGATGCAAGTATCGGCTGATCGCCCAAAATTAAGGAAATCAGGGCCGATTTATTGGTGAAATATTTCCAGTGAAGAATTTAAAAAATACATACTCTGGCCTTTAAGAATTTGAGCAAAACTACAAAACTTATCCAAGTTTTATACTTTGTTTTCCCCTTATACTGAAGAAAAACAAATCTTATAAATATCATGAGTGTAGTATACAATATGATAGCATTCTGTGGCAAGTAATTGACAATCATGTTTTGGATTTTTGTTTTAAATTTTGTGTAAATATAATGAAGCAGTAGTATCATTTTACCCAAGGCCAACATCATGTAAGAATCTCACACCTGCCATTAAATGGGTAGCGAAAAATATTCTTAAAGCAGAACTTAAAGCGTCAACATCCATTTATAGATGGCAGAAAGCAGCCAGGCTGTTTTTAATATAGATTCATTTTCTGCGTTTTCTCTGCTTGTGTTCTTAGACTTTGCATGATCCGACCAGCTGTGATCAAAACATCCCATAACTCAGAGCAAAAACATCTTGTTCAACACAATGCAGGCATCTAAAGTCCTAAATCCACACAACTGCATCTGTGACTACCATTACAACACACACACACACACACACACACACACACGTTAAATAGGCCTTAATGCTACATTTTATTATGCTCACCACTTCCAGCACTTTCCAAAGCACACGAAAATGCTAATGCACCATTAAAATTTACACCCCTTTCATCTACAAAGCATGAGCATATAGCTGCACGTAAGAGGATTAACTAGATGTTCAAAACCAGCTTTTAAACATATACATGAAGAGAATAATGAAAATGAAAGCCGGAACAATGACTGGACTATGTTCACCCCCAGCCCCATCTTAAAATGTGATGATTTGATGCAGAGAAAACTAACTTGAGATCAGAGACTGAAACGCTCACCTGTGCTTCATCCTGAATAACGCGATACTGCTCCTTCCAAACGGCGATCTTGGAAGCTTCGTCTTTCCTGAGGGCTCGCTCCTTTTTCAGCTCCGGGCTCCAGAAGGTTTTGATGGAGTTCATGGAGGAACTCAGCTTGCTCTCCTTCACTTCCACTTCTCGCCGCAATAACTCGTTCTCACGCAGAACCTGACAGAACAGAGGGAGGTGATAAAGCTCATCCAGATATCTGTTGTTCTTGAGGGAAGAAATCTGCAAAACTGGCAGAAGAACTCTGTAACTAACAATTAGTTCGGAAATCGATTATTGAGATGATTAATGGAATAAAAAAAAAAACAAGGCAGATTTTTCATTTAACCACTTGAGTCTTTTTTTATACAATATTAGAAATACATTAAAATATGTAAATAAGACAAAAAATTCTAAAAGAAAATGAACATTTTATTTTTTTTTTTTACAGTTTTGGATTAATTACTGATCTGAATATGTTATTTTTTCTGTCTGTATATTAATTGATTATTAAATTAGGGACATTTATAGATTACACAGTCATAATTGATGGATCATAATCCATCAATTATGATTACTGGTTCCAGTCCTATAAAATACCTCTTTAAGTTGGGCCTGCAGGTCGAGTATGGTGTTGTCTCTGGCCTGCCTTAGAGAGTGTGGCACTGTGGAGGCCATGTGGTGCTCCCCGAACGCCAGCGCGTCCCCTGCCATCATGCCTGCTGGCAGCACTGCGTTAGCAGGCACCGTGGTGGAGATGTTGGGAGTGCTAGCAGCCACGACTCCACCGCTGCTTCCTCGCGATCCGTATGTCACCCTTTGTCGCCCGGCGGCGGTCACCGTCACACCACTTTTGGGTATGTGGTCGCCCGCCATGGCGACCTCGTTGTCACTCAGGTACATGGGTCCTGAGGTGGCATACGCAGCATTGAGGGACTGGATGTTCTCCATGGAGAGAGTTTTCCCGCCCGCTCCTCCAGGACCTCCTCCGCTGCCGCCGGTGCTGTTGGTGCGTCGGTGTCCCATCCGAGGAGATCGAGGGAGGCGTGGTGAACGGCCGGATCCCTGACTGCCACCGCCTCCGTCTCTTCCCCCACCGTTTTTGGCATCTCCTCTGCCGACAGAGCGGGCGCTACCGTACATCTTCTGCTAACTAGCGAAGGAGCCAACAGACTAACAGATGTAGGTAAATCCTCTCGGATCTTGTGGCGCTGCCTTGAAACAGTCGAGTGATGATGCCGCTTCAACTGCAGGTGCTGGACACAATATTCATGATATTTATAAATAAAAAAAGATAAAGCCTGCTCCTCTTTACTTTAGGGACTGAAGATGTGACAAGACTTTCCCAGAGTTACAAATAAATCTGCAAACAGAAAACAACCACTTCTGATAAACTGCACATCAACACCAAAAAGTGACATTTTTAAATAAAACCAGTGAGATATATAAGGTTAAGATCGCAGTAAGACCCAAGCGTTGATTTGTTGTCATATTGATATTCATGTAACCTTTAATACATTAAAAAAAAAAAAACTTTTGGTACTTTCCCCATTTATTCTACTTGACATGCCTAATTCAGACAGAAATATAACAATATCAATCTCCTTACTTTTATCATGTAGAATGATCATATTTACACATATATTTGAAGTGGTGGGCGTTTATCTCAGCTGATATAATCATGGAAAAATTATCCTTAATACTGTGCAGGTCTGTTATAGAGACTTTAGATTTCAGTACAAATTATAAAATACATTTATAGATTACAAAGTCACTCAGAAACACTAACCTTGTGCCTATATTTCAATATTCCCCCACCATATACCACTACACTGACAACATAAAGAAAATGTCTTTAGCAGTGATTTTAAGGTCTAATATGTGAATAAGTGTAAAATTAAAATGTGTAATCAGCTAACTCATTAATTAAAATCTGGGTTACATGATTAGTTTCTGATCTAACAAGTAATAAGGCCCGTTAGGGACATAGTCAGCTGTAATTTTAATTGTGTAACCTCGGTGTAGCCCTGCTGGGATTAACACTAAACCATGACAGCTCTACCTTTAACCTACTCTAACTGGTTATAATTAAAGCTACATGTGTTTGTAATTACTCAACATTTGGCATATCGTATAAATGTAAATAATCCGAATATTGTTGTGCAATGAGCTGACGCTTTAGGTTAAAAGCAGCAGGGAGGGGAAAAAAGGGGATTGTCCATGGTGGACGTTCAAGGGAGGAAAAAAAATCATTTCCCTGCTAAGAAATGTTAATCCAAATAGAAATATTAGTAAGTAAAAAAAAAAAATCGGTTCTGATGTTTTAATTTGACGACGTCCTACCTTGCAATGTTAAAATGTCATACTCTAACGGAGAATGAGACATTTAACGACACGGAACATACAGCGGCTGCTTTGGAGACACCCATCTAACCATATCCATTTTCCTTCTCCTCGTTTTCAGCTTTTCTTCATTCTCAGGCTCGACTACAAACCTATGAACCCAGAAAATGCCTATTAAAAGCCAAAAGTATAAAATGCACATATCTAGTGTTAGCTCACTGTGACATATGGAGGCTAGTCCAACCCAAATTTAGTGGTCAAGCTAAATCTCTATTTTCTGCCGCTAACACAATAGCTTAAAGGTAAGAAAGAGGGGGACAACCCTCTTCAATCAAAGTACCTTTTTCGTTGTCTAGTGGAGCTCAAATCGCTGCTGGAGCTCAGTCTTCTAGTATCCGGACATGTGTGGTAAAAACTGGCATTTTATGTTAATTTTTCGATGAAAGGCTATCTGATTTTCCCATCTTTTTACCAGCAGTACTAGCGGCTCAGGAGAGCCAGGGCGCCTCAGTGACGTCAAGCCCCCTGTGCGCGTTCACGTGAGCCTTTCTCGCCACGCTTTAATTTTAAACGCGCGGTCCCGACAGAACAGTGGTTTGGGAATGAATGTGGACTGAACAGTAGCTAACATGGACACCCGGTGAAACAGAGAGTTATCTGTCGACTCTGACAAATGGTACGCATTTATATTTGTTGTCTTTGCGGGGCTGTGGCATAGGCTACAGTGAGCTATTACTAGTGTTGGTTTTGTTAAACATTACCAAAGATTGGCACACAGCATGCTCAAATGTTACGAGAGAATTTTCTCCAACTTTATTGCACAAGTACCACCTTTAGAAATAAAGGTTTTCCCTTTGGCAGTTATTTTAGCCCTTCACTCAATTAATGTAACCCTAATTTCAACCCTCTTTCCAAACCCTAATCCCATCCCTCCTTCCATCCTTAATTCCAACCATAATTCCAACTCTCATTCCGACCCCAATACTGGCCCTCAATACAATCCTCCTTCTAACCCTCCTTTTAGCCCTGCATCCAACCTTAATTCCAATCCCAACCCTTATTAATTTTAATCCTAATTCCAATTGACCTTCCAAACATATTTTGATAGGTAATATTTGCATATTACTTTAATTAATTTACTTAGTCAGCATTCGAGTGATGGCATGAGGGCTAACATTTTTTATCTGAAATTATTTTAACTACATTTTACTAAAACCTTCTAAATTTAGTCAATCATGCTAGTGATGGTCAGCTTGCAATTGATAGTATTTTAGGTAACATTAGCTTTTTAGCTAACATGTCTCTGCTTATTACATTTCTGGTATTTTCAAACTGTATAGAGTATGTTACTGTAGGTCAGCATTATAGTGCTATTCAAAATGCTGTCATTATTAGTTTAGCTAATTTTAGCTTTTTTAGCAAATTTTAGCTTTTACATGAGCTTTTTCACACTTCGTGTGCAGTAGGTCAAGATGCTAGTCCTAATCCAAAGCCTGGCATTAGTATTTCAACTAATTTTAGATTTTTAGCTAATTTTAGCTTATAAAATGTTGTGACCTTACAGATTAGCTTTGTAAACAGTGTTCTGCACACATTTCTAATACTCTTTGGGTGAGATTTTTGCATTGACTGAAAGTTTGCACTCCTCTTATACAAGTTTTCTATTTGCGCTTAGCAGATTTTTGCTTTATTCTGCTGCTTCTGCAAGTCTTCTGCAGTTCACTTCAAATGCTTCTGCAATTTTCACTAAAAATATTCAGCTTACAGCATTCACACTGCATTTTCGCAGGAAATGCAATTTCTTTTCTAGTTATGCTGTTGTTTCGGAAGCACAAAGTTTAACACTTTGACCTGTAGGAATCAGTTAAGGTTAGAACTGTTTTACAGAGCGGCTAGTGTTGTTTCACCATAAATATGTATAAAAATATACATAAATGGATACTGAGCTTGAATTAACCTGAACATTTTGTTTATATATGTCTGTATGCTGATATTCAGATTTCTATCAAGGGTCAAAAGTGCAACAATCCAAGAGAGCAATAGCTCATACATGTAAATATAAATTTTACATAATTATTTAAAATAAACTAAAGATATGTTAATTGAATTAAAGAACATACGTAATTAATAATTAGTACATGTAATTGTTGGACATCAAACAAACGTCAACATTTGATCATTTAATCTACACAACATGTGAATTTCATTACTGTATAAGTGTTCCTTTACTAATACTACATTTTTTTAAGAGACAATGATTCTATAAGTAAATAAATACTCAAATAAATAATTGATTTGGTTACTTTGCTGTACTATAAAATAAATGAAATTGTAAATCATTTTATATATATGTGGTTATATATATATATATATATATATATATATATATATATATATATATATATATATATATATATATATATATATATATATATATATATATATATATATATATATATATATATAAATGTAGTTATTTGTCTATTTCAATATTTAAAGGCAGATAGGCTTTGCCACCAGGGGGCAGTGCTCACCTTACTAACTTGAGTTAAAAAGAAATTACTTAACGTTACCTCGACAAAATACATGTCTTGCGAAACGTTTAGTTTTAAGTAATGGTTATAATGGTTTATTTGTTGATGTATATTAGCTCTTTAATTTTGCTTTTGAATTTATCATTCAGATATCTCGAACGATTTCATAAAATGTATAGAATCCTTCATTTTCAGTTATTTAAAAAAATAAGCTCGAAGCCAGTGGTGTACAAATCAATCATAGTTTATATCATTAACGTCCTCTTTATGTTTTTTGTCTAAAAATAACATAATTGCCTAATACTGTACTAAATTGGTTACAGAATATGTGTGACTATTTCATTTTAGTATTGTAAAAATAAAATACTAAGTTGAAATACAGTTTTATCTTTTTCTTGTCAAAAACAACCAAGTTGAATTTTAAGTTTAGTTCGAGAAGCAAAAAAGAAAAAATTGTCCCGTTCTTTCAAATATCATCGACCTAATTTTGTGTCTGTCGTATACTCTGACTATAGGAGGCGCTATTTCTTCTGCACGACTAATGTTCTGTCTTTTTTTCCCTCTAGAAACAAATATGAATAAACAAGAACACAGAAAATAAACACATACATAAAATGTTTGTAGGTTGGATAAAAACAGTTATTATTTTTTTTTGTTCATAATTTTGTGAACCCGACGTTGGAAATTCTGAGCAAGAAACTTATGGAGAAGGTGAGGATAATGTAATAATAATAAAAAAACTAAATAAAATAGATGTAGCATTTTTCTCTGCAAGTAATTTTATATTTGTATTATATGAAATATAAAATAAAAAATGTAACCAAATTCTAATTGATTGACATCTTCTTCCTTTTTTATTATTTATTTTTATTTTTATTTTACTGGTTCCTAGAAAGAAGGCATCAGAATGTTCATTCAGGTGTACCTCTTATTGGAAACAGGCAACAAAAATGAAACAATTAAATGTAAGTAGCCAAACAACATTGTTCTGTTCAAACTATGTGCCGAGTACAGTGTATGCAGCAAATGAATGTGATGTAGTTCACAGCTTGCAAATGCGCACTCAGTAACAACGTTCATCCTTCAACAACCTGGGTGTAAAGGATCCGATAAAAAAAAATACAATTCGGTATTATTTGGGATTTATACTTGCACTACGTTTTAAACCGAGGTAAGTGAGTTCTGTTCAAACGAAATGAAGGCTATTTTACAATGGGAATTTCCATTTCAGATCCTGGCGTTGACTAGCGCTGAGAGAAGGTAGGTTTCAAAACATAGCTCGGCTTTGCTGTCAATACAGCAAAACTCAACAAGCAGGGGTAATGTCATTGTAATGTTATCAGCTATACACGGTTCAACACTGGCGTTGTTAAAGCTCCTCGTAACATTGAAATGAATGAAGCGCTGCTAAGAAGGTGGGTCCAGCCTTTTTAGGCCATTAGCAAGACCCGCCTAGCTAACGTTCCATCGCTGGGGTAGCAGTGGCGCTTTTTGTCACCGCCTTTTCAACCGACGTTCACACCGGGTGAACGTATCCGGTGTGGCGTTAATCACTCCGGGATGGAAACAGGACCTCGATACGGTAAACTTGTGACCTATTATTTCTTGATAATGGTTTGTAAATGGCTTTGAACGAGAATTAGGGTTAGAGGTAGCTATGTGGTTGTTTTATGGTGTTGAACAGAATTGAAGAAAGACGCAACGCGCAAATTAGTCATCGCTGGTTTGTCGTTTCCCTGTTAAGGGATTAGCCGACTCCAGCTAACTAGCTGAGTGCTAGCTGCTAACAAAGAGCCGTTGCTTCCCTTCGCTTTGTAATGTTGACTCGATGTTGCCATTTCAGACGGCAAGGGTATCATTAATACAAAGCTAAAATTAAAAATGTACTAAAAGGTTTTATTTAGTCATCTTTCGATTTTTTAAAATTGTTATTACGTTTGTGTATATTTTTGTATATCTGGATGGAAGCGCGACTAACATTTATCCGGTTTCTTTCTGTCATTATGGTTGCTTACGTTGGCCATAGCTGCTGCGGTGACAGGAAAAAGGTGATTAATATGTAACAACATTGTCACTGCTGGTTTGAACAACCATATCAGGGGACAGGATGCAAATCGTTTTTTGTTTTTTTTCTTGTTTCTTTTTGCTGTTACTGACATACCGACTAAAACGGATGTTTAATACCGACAGAAGCCGTGGTTTAATTTACAAACACGTTTCATTGATCCCATAAATCTTGGTTCTGCTCAAAATGTTTACTAACCTCCACCCTGAACATAGGCAATATATCATGTCATGATTTTTACTGGTGGCAGTAATTATTACCTGTCAAATGTGCCACCTCTGGCTCCTAAAAGTAAAGCACGGACTTTCAGTTTTACAAGAGGTTAAGTAATGTCTTTATATCTATATATCTTTATCTATGTACTGTCACAATTAAGCAGATCCCATGACTTCAACGTGGATATTATTTTTAAAGTTGACTTTTGCAACATTTTTAGTCATGATAGTATAATTACTGCATTTAAAAAAATAAGAAAAGAAAAATGATCAGCCCACTGTATTTTCCCTCAGGTTTTCTTACTAAAAACATGTTTTTATCAATAAGAAACATCTGCGATATTGAGTTAAGTTTAAAATAAATAGTTTAAAATAAATAGGATTCACCAGGTTATTTTGTAACATTACAGTTTAAAATGGGAGAAGAAATGTTGAAAAGGTGAATTTACTCAGAGTCAATTTATTCTGCCTTCATCACAACAAAATTGTGTATACTCTTTCAACACACATGGCAAAAGAGGCAAAGTTTACCCAGTTTAGAGTTTTATTAACATAATAAGAGGGATGTGATAAACAATAAAATCTGGGCTTACTTTTTTTTTCCAGCCTTAAAAAAAAACAATTCTAAGACTATAATGTTAACAACAAAGACAGTTTCTCTGAGACGCCCTAAATACCCACTGAAATGCAATAAATACAGTTAAGGAAATTATGTTTGACAGCATTTGTACAGATCTTTTTTTGTCTCACTATCTCTGAAGTTGTTTTAAAAAGAGTTTTCTATTAAATCCCAGCTTCTGACATGATAAAACATAGGTGATATAGCAAGGGCTTCATCTGTCATACATCATTCATGTATGTATGCATTTTTGGCAGGTCTTGGATTAGTATAATGTACCCTGTCAACTTTTTAAAACTGTGTCAATGGAAGTTTTGCCCATGATTATTGTTTACAATGCTCAGGACAAAAAAAGTCATTTGTAAAAGTTGAACAGGGTTCAGTTTTCTATTTTGTGCTGAGCTTTAGGAAGACAAGAGGTAGGCCTGAGGCTAAGAGATTATAGATTAATTCAATTTGTTGCCTTTGTTGCCAAGTTTAGAGAGAAAATTCCCTGTAACCCAGTTGTGGGGGTGTGCTGGAGCAATTATGTTACTTTTGAAGACATCCACATAATTCAAAATCGGACGCAAGTTGAAATCTGATCTTCAATTTGGGGGAACTAGAAAAATGTGTCGTCAATATTACAATGACTAGTTCTGCAAAAATCCAATATTCAACAAACTGTAAATGTAGTTTCTTTTTTTCAGGCAGATTTAAATAGACTGCTACTCGAAACATACTTTCTGAAGTCTAGATAAATTGTGTCAAGCTTCTCTGTGCTTTCTGGGTTAAGAAAGGTTAAGTTTATGTGTACTGTAAATTTTACCTTATGCTAAACGCTACAAATCTTGTTGACATTTGACATGACGTTGGTTACTTTTGAAATGTGTCGGGCCTAACTTTTGTTTTGGGTTCTTTGTTGCAGGACAAAGTGGACTGGAGCGTATTAACACTGTTTGTCCACCCTGCCTTTGGGGTGATTGGTGCCTGTCGGAGGCCGTGCACACTTGGTCCTTGCCAGTAATTCCTTATGCTTGAAAGAATCTTTCAAGCATCCTGTCTTACAGGATGGATGATGTGGAACTAAAGAGACTTGTGTATCAACATCAATACTCTGCATTCTGTTGCGGTGTTCAGTGTTTTTCCGTTGACAAGAGAACACCTCCCATTTTGGACCCCCAGTCCCTGCACTATATATATAAAGACAGTCTTTGAGCAATCAAAGGGACAGCACAAGATAGATTTCAGTTTAGCCTTTTTTGTTTTTGACTACAGGTTAATACCACCTAGCCAAGCCTATTGGGCAGTCATGGAAGTAAGCTTATTTTAATTTTTATTTACTGTACCCTCTTACTCTAAGCCCGGGTGGTGGGATGTCGGAAAAGCCAGACGACAAAATGGTGAAGTTCCTAGCCCCCCCTCAGAGAAGTGGAAATGGCCCCAGTTCTGGTTCAGATTCCATGATGGGTGATTCCCGGCCGGTGGAAGTGAGACGTCGACATCACACCATGGAGAGAGACCGATGTAACCCTGAACACCGTTTTTTACGTCGAAGTGTCATCAGTGATTCCAATGCCACGGCACTCGCCCTTCCTTTACCCAGCAAAATCCCCATCCCATTACCTCCACAAGTACAGCCGCAGGAATTGGTCCCTCCGGAGCACAAGGCTGCTGCTACTCCCTTACAGAAGGCTGAACCCAGAAGTGATCAAAGTGAGAAGTCTGCTGATAACGGTAGAGAAAATCAACAGGGGAAAGATAATGAGATTGCCAAGGTAGACGCTTTGTCTTTGGGACAACAGTCTGCTGTGCAAGACATTAGAGATGCAGAGATGTTGATCGAAGCTCACACTGCGCCATGTTTGGAGGCACATTTGCCAAGTCACAGAGAATCTGAGAGCGTCATTGAGGTGAAGGTTTCTCCTGAGAATGAGGGGGAGGAGGAGGATAAGGACTCTGCCAGGGCACGAGCCGAGGCAGAGCAAAGAGAAGCTGAGAAAAGGGTCCAGGATGACATCGAGGAGGCAGAAACCAAAGCAGTGGGAACATCACCAGACGGACGGTTCCTGAAGTTTGATATAGAAATCGGACGTGGTTCTTTCAAGACGGTCTACAAAGGCTTGGACACTGAAACCACGGTGGAGGTGGCATGGTGTGAGCTGCAGGTATGCACAATTTAACTCTTGATCTCATTGCTTTTCAGAATGGCACTAATATCATTCTGAGATATTTTTCATTTTGAAAGAGGAAATATCTGCTACTTAATGCTTGTTCAATGATGTTGGGTTTTTCCGCTCCGTAAGGTGACCTCAGATGATCTTTGTTTTGAATTTGTGCCAGTTTGAAACAAAACTTAATATCGTTCACCATCAACTTACGCTCGTACACCAAAAGTAATTTATTGAAAATGGGTATATAAATAGGAGTGTTAGGACTGTACCATGTGGTGTGATGGGGATATTAAATATAGCAATGACAAGTCTCCATCAGCTGTAGCATCTGGACACTATCACGAGACTCCGTCCAACAGGCTGAACATACTGTTACCTTGAAAGTATTAATTTATGAGACTTTGAATAAAACAGTATTAATAATACAAATGGTGTTATTGGCAATGACGGCATATTATGTAATTAATGCATTATCCAATACTGTTAGAGTTATGACTAATGCAGCTTCTACTGCATCCGATAAGCAGCAGTTGGCCAAAGCTAATGACCAGCGTGGCTTTTATTGAAAGGTTTCTGCAGATGTTCAAGTATAAATCTACTTTTTGGCCTTAAAATATCTTAAATCAGCTTTTATATCTTAAATTTCTACATTTTGTCCTTCATTGTATGTACTTTTGTTTTTATTTTTAAACAAAAGTATACCTGATGGCGTTAATTTGTTCTGTGTGTTGTTTCCTTTTCGGAGACAAATCAAAGCAATCTTGTTATTTGTGATCCACTTTTGTGCTACAAAAAAGTGTTTATTTAATAGTGTGTCTTGAAATCAGGGATTTGAGTAGCTGACAATCTTATCAGAAGTATCTGTTCTGAAGCGTAATGAGTTTAAATGTTGACACTGTAATCTATCCAAGTAAAAGCATTGAGTCACATGCTGGGACTAAACAACATCAACTTGAGTGGGTAAATGATTAGAGGCTCAAAATGGTTCTAAAAATCTTACATTTAACTTGTGGGATTATGCTGTCAGGTTCAGAACCACTAGAAGTAAACGTAAAGGGTGCTGTGAGCATCCATCATCCCATCCACGTGGCATCAATGTCTAGAGTAGAACTGTGATTTTTACTTCATACCAACTTTCACTTTTCAGTCCCATGAGATGTCTGATTTTTAAAGTGTTAAATTGTCTTGCCACTCTCCTGTGAAGACGGTGAAGCCAGAAAGATTTCTTTCCACGTTGTTACCTGAACCCGAGCCGCCGTAATTTTCTTTTTGATAAAATGATAAGCCACCATTTCCTCTTAAACTGCTGTAGATTGAACTGCTCATCCGAGCATGGCAAAAACTTCCCTGTGTGAATGCAGGCTGGTCCGTGTTGGCTGAGTGGTTGGTGTTATTGCCTCAGAGGAATAAGACTTTATGGAAAGTCTTGCTTTTGTTAAATAGAGAAACCTCAGAAATCTGTCACTAACCGCGTTTCTTCTTCCTTAGACATGCACAGAGTTGTTGAAACACTGTAAAATAAAGCTTGAGTGGTTCAGGGACCTGCAGTTAAATACGTTCTAATAAATTCTGGACAGCTAAATAATAAGGGAGTGAAAATCAAATCTGAGAATATTTCCATAACCACATAATTGCCACTTTTTAAGATATAAAATAACAGACATTTCTGAAGTTATCTGCCTCTCTTCAGTGAAGTGGGCCACAAAGACAAACTGTTTTACAAAATTGACCTTTGACCTACATTCTTCAGGATCTCTTTTGGACCTCACTTTTTGTTTATAGATAACTCTGTATAATTGTGGCTCTGCTGTCCGTCCTAACCGCTGCACAGTCCAAACTTTGGCCTTCTTCACCACATGAACGTTTGGTTATAATGTTGAGCTTTCACCCTGTCATGACTGCTGTTGGCCTTCACACAGCAGCGGATAGAACCACAGTCTCACATGCAAGCTGGTTTCAGAACAATGTTAAGATTACAGACACGTGCCCCTCCCCCCTCACTTGGAGCAAATCGCACGCATGCTCAGTGCATTCCTGTTGCTAATGCTTGTGTGAATGCAAAACGGGTCACATTCCTCGCTGAGGAATCTCCTGTGTTTAGCACAGCAGGCTGACCTGCCAAGTCCCGCTTGTAAACCATCAGTCCACTTCCCACCCTCTTAATTTCCTCAAAGAGGTTTTGATTTTTTCTTCTTTTTTTTTTTTTTTTTTTTAAATAAACCCAGTACCCTGGCAAGAAAAATCCACCCAGTTAACATGTTACTACTTGGCGTGCTGGGATTTACCACCATGATTGATCGTCTCATTTGAAGTTGCTCTCTGTCATTAAAGATAGATTATAACATTAAAGGTAGTATTAAGTCTTCATAGCTCGCTGAAATAGCAGTTTTGTAAAGGACAGCTGGAATTGCACAAGATTATGATGCGGTGGTAATTTATGAAAATTGACCTAATTGATCAACATGAGAATAATTTTGCAAACTGTCTTGTATTTTTGGGAATGTATGGATTTATTCAATCAGTGTAAGACGTTTTGGCTTTAAATTTAAATTCTATTGAAAACAGTGGCATGAGGGAGATTGTATGAATAAGACCACGCATTATCACTGCTGAGTCACACTCAGTCTCACTCTTTGACTCCACGTTGCCTTTCTGTATTGTGAAATAACTTATTGTTTCAGGACTAGCTTCTCTGCATTACAAAACCACCAGAAACCATGGTGTGAAAGGAGAGCAATAAACCTGTGAGCTGGCCACAGAGGTAGTCGGAACGACTGTGACTCATTGAAGTCTGCTACCTGGTGACTGGCTGGCTGGAACCTGAAAAGTCTGATCTTATTCTGATTAATTAACACACTTGGTACCATGTCTCTCTGGCCACAAAAGCCTTTGTTGTGGACACTGGTGTTGAACAAAGAAGATAAGTTTATATATGATTTTAATGCATGAAAGCTGAAGTCAGAGGAAGAACAGAAATGTTAGATGCTATTTAAAAGGAATCTGTATTTATTTATTTTTTTTATGATACTTGGAGACATTTCTGTGGATCGTTCAGTTTGTGTTAGAGCAACAATTTAAGCAGATAACTGTAAGACCGTACAGACTCAGAGTACAGGGATGTTGCTCTATTTTATCTTCTTGAGATTTCAACATTATGGAACATGCTGGATTTAGACATGTTGGCAATCTTTTGCAAAATGCAGAGTTAAGTGTCTCCATTGGGGAATACTCACAGACTGTTGCTACAGTAATGCTAACTGCCCTAATCGTTAACAAAAGATCCTAAAGGCAGTTAGAAATGTTTCTTTGTCTCAGATCTGATTTTTAACTTCCTTTTCACAACCGTTGGCAGAAAGACTAGAAACAACATTTTCAATGCTATTGAAACCTATATCAAAGGTTTTCAAGAGAAATTGAAATAAGTTCAAGTCTGTATCAACAAATCAAAGTTTTCTAAAACGTTAGTCCAGAAATCGGCTACAAAAGTCTGACTTGTGCATTCTTTTAGGGAGATACAAAACTTTCAAACTAATCTTGTTGCATTTACCGTAATTCAGGACTTAATAAAAACGCAGACTTAAAACATGAATAAAAAGTTATTTTAGCACCGACATAAAGCAAGCTCACCATCTAATTTTGTTGCTGGTTGTCTTGGTTTATTGTTTAAATGAAATCACCAACTCCACTTCCCCCTCTTCAGCCCCTGCAGCTAGTTCGCCTAAAATCACTGTGATCTAAAGCTGCATTGTTTTACATCTGAAAAGCCAATTTGTCAGAATCCTCAAGAGTTTCGAGACCAACACCCTTCTTTACTTACTCATGACCACACTCATTTGTTTTGTATCTCATGTTGCTGGCATGTCTGAACAATAAGTAGGTCACCAAATAGAGGAAGTTGAGGGAAAGGGGAATAAATTTAGGAACCTCCCCTTTCCTCCTCACTCATGCAGTTTCGTATGCGTCATCTCCCCAACTCGTCCTCCTTCTCCTAACTGTAGCCATACTTTAGAGATTAGGGAAACCTCAGGATTTCTTCAGAGACAATGACAGCTCTGTTCAAGTAGCTGAAGGGATCTGCTAAAAGTGTCACACTAAACTCAACTGCGATTTATCGCCGATCTTAATGGCTTGCTGCTGGGAGGCTTACCATAAGAGTGTTACTAGATTTTAGATTGTAATATTTTAGAAAGTATCGTTTAAAAATTACCTAGTGAAATGCAGCATAAGCGTTTTCAAACGGGACACATTAAATGAGCATTCAGCAATTTACTGTTTGTAACACTGCAATGGTAAAACACGTGGGTCAGTTTAGCCACAAAAAAAAAAAGGTTTAGTTTTGAGCAGAAAGGTGAGCTGATAGGATTAACTTCTAAGTACAGTCTTGGTTCTCCTTCTGACTAAAATATGTGGGAGGCCATGACATGACCTTTTAAACCCAAATGCCACCAATGACTAGCCCAGCTTTTAAGAAAACAGCTGTCGTTAAAACAGCAACTGTGAAACTGGGACGTTTTTAGTATTTACTTTTAATGACAAATGTCACTCTGGTGACACTGTGGCAGGAAGTACAAGAAAGTAGTTTTGAGTTGAACACAGCTGTGGAAGATACAGTCATTAAACTTTACAGAGATAAAGGAAAGTCAAATTAAGGCCATTAATGAGTGACCTGACCTGTGGCTATAGAATAAAAATCAAAGATGGAGAAAAAGCTCCTGCACACTTTCATATCTTGCCGTGGCTCTAGATTTTTGTTATTTTTTTAACACGTTTAATTATCGTTCATTTTGGAGAAACTTGCTCTGCTGGGGCCCGGCATTCAGTTTCCAAAATTTGGGGGAATTCCGTCTTTTAATACAAACCAGGGCATGTTCTGCTTATGGTTTAGATTTACGAGGGTTTCTTTTTTGTTTGGTTGCTTGGAACAGAAACTTAACATTATACAGCTACTTAATGACACTGAAATTACTATACTTGTCATGACCAACACAATAGTCC
Source organism: Poecilia mexicana (assembly GCF_051168715.1). NCBI lineage: Eukaryota > Metazoa > Chordata > Actinopteri > Cyprinodontiformes > Poeciliidae > Poecilia > Poecilia mexicana. The sequence continues at coordinate 16,257,064 of NW_028263375.1, forward strand.
AAAACAGCAAAGTGTACAATTTACTTAGTTAAACTGTGTACTTTAACTTTAGACAAGAGTGGTACTCCATTGAGTAGTTTTATTTTTAACACCTTAAAATCTGTTCAATGTTGAAAATTTGTGAACTGACTTGTGCTGGCTTGCCTTTTGCTTACAATTGATCTGCAGTTACAAAGGTTTTTACACATGCATTGCAACACGTCATACTATTGATAACGGTATCCATTTATCTACCCCATCGTTAATGGATTTTTCACTTTAAACTTTACCCCAAAGTAAGTTGAGAACAAAGCTTCATCAGTCACTGAGTGTTTGCATGATCACAGGCTCCCCCCCCCCCTCAGTCTATTTTTGGACTGTTAGATTATTTATGAAAGTCTTTGCCTAGAAGCAGTGCTTTCCCCTCCACTTTGTAGTTAACAGTGAATGTGATTTACATTGGATAAAATTGCTTTAGGTCTAAAAGATTATTATTATAATTAGACATATTGAAAACATACAAGAATAGCATAAATGCAAAAAGCCATGTTCTGTTTTTTTCCTCAGATGAAACCAAACCCTTGTAAATCTTCATACTTGTTTTCATACATCAATCAGATAATCCAGATTAACTCATGAAGAGACAATGGCAAGATTATTTACTCGACTTTCTGTCTCCACTTTCAGCAAGTTGAAGATGCAGACTTTGAAGTTTTTAGGCTGGATGTAATGGTTTGAATTGTCGTTTAAAAGAAATTAGGCTATTTACAGATTTGATCTTTGTTAAGGGGGATTTATTAGTGCAATTATTATTATGTGATCTCAGATTTGTGATCAGATTCCTTTCTGTTGGTTTTGTGCACAGCCTTGGAGCTTTGAGAATGATGGGACATGCTGCTGTAGATATTTTGCATATTTGCTTTGACATGGTGAGCAGAGGAGAAGGGGGACCCATGGCCCCTCTAGATAAATAGATACATTTTCTACAAAGTAGGTCAGTTGGTCTAGTTGCCTGATGTCTCACTCACTGTTTCCTGGAGTTTCTTTGACTAGCTCATTCATTTCCCCAACTCGGCTTCCCAATTGTTCTTTGACATTAAAACTCAGACATCTCCACAGTGAAAGTTGCGTTATAAGTTTATTTATTGTATGGGAAAAGTAATGTTTTGTAACATCAAAGTCTTCTTTTCTTTAATAGTCAAACGTTCATTCTGCTCTTCCAGATGGACTGAATATGCTGGACAGCTTGGCTTAAGGCCAGGTGTCCGGGAACTTGAGGTCTTTGGCTGCTGGGTTTCTCACGGCTTGTTCAATTACAGCGGGTTTACTGCTCTCTAGTCATGCATAATCTAAATGTGGGTCATGCTAGAAATTGCTCCTGAAACTTGATAGAAGTTATTTCACGAGTTTAAAATTTTTGGAGTTATTGGGCAGAACATCAAAGACTTCTAGTACTTGTGCTTTAAGCTGTTAATTGATTTTGAATATATGTTTTACATATTAAAGAAATGTATTTTACCATAATATAATTGTGTCTAATCTTTTGATTTGATTTCATTTCGATTTGAACTTATCTTGTGTTTTTGATTATTTTTCATCAAATCCTCAATCTCACGATGCGCTATAGATGCATAAAGCAACTTTTTTTTTTTCAGCGCTTAGCAGCTTTTTTTTTTCTTTCCTTTTTAAAAAAATCTAAATCCATCATTGCACTTCTAATTTGGTTTGCATGAATTCAAGGGCAAACCTCAACACATTCTTTGTGTTTCACAGCCTTTGCCAGAGAAAACAGAAATGCATTCCTCTGACCACAGCTGCACACAATTACATTTTTGGTTCATGAAGACACTATATCCTGTGTCCAACTTTTTCAAAAAGAAGTTTCACAGTATTTATGAAAATTGAATTAATGGTGTTCATACGGCGAACATCACTGTGTAACTTCCTACATGTGCAGCCATGAATTGTTATGGTGCTGAGGTTATGAAATGTTAAAATGTTTCCTTTTGGTTTTGTTTGCAGGACCGTAAGCTGTCGAAGACAGAGCGGCAGCGCTTTAAGGAGGAAGCGGGGATGTTAAAGGGACTACAACATCCCAACATTGTTCGCTTTTATGACTCCTGGGAGGGACCTTCCAAAGGAAAGAAGTGCATTGTTCTTGTTACAGAACTGATGACCTCTGGTACACTCAAAACGTGAGTCTCACAACTGATGGACTTAAAAATGTGAAAGCAATAGAACTTATGTTCTTTAAAAAAAATGTTTTGCTTTAGCTCATTGTAAAAATTATATTTTGGGCCAAAGTTTCTATTTCTGTAGCACACCGAAATACAAAAAAAGTATGACTAATCCCTACTTTCTTTTAAGAACAAGTCAAAATGTACTCGACGTACATCTCTGCGGCATTATCTTCTTTTACTGAGAAGTACAAAGAAGAGTACAGCTCCCATCATTCGTTGCTCAGTGCATCTAACAGGCTTTGTAGAAATAATGATTTGTTCTCTCGCAGATATCTGAAGCGGTTCAAGGTGATGAAAATCAAAGTGCTGCGCAGCTGGTGTCGACAGATCCTCAAAGGACTCCACTTCCTTCACACTCGGGCTCCGCCAATCATCCACAGGGACCTCAAATGTGACAACATCTTCATCACAGGCCCAACGGGATCTGTTAAGATCGGAGACCTGGGACTGGCCACCCTGAAGCGCGCGTCCTTCGCCAAGAGTGTTATAGGTATGAACTCAGAATCACTTCAGCCTCCTTCTCCCTGTGGGACAGTGTCTTTCTCTGAAGTTTTGAACGCTTTGTCTTTATGAAATTGCTATTTTTTCTGACAATGTGGTTTAAAAACAGACCACAGTGTTTCAGCTGTCTCTCAAACAAACCACAGCTCAAATGGAGGCCAAATACGGCGGCAGATTTGCACTTAGCTTTTCCTCCTCGCAGACTTTTGATCGATGTACAGAGCATTTCTGTTCTATGTCTGTTAAAAAAAAAAGTCTTTTTTCCAGGCATCTACTGACTGTAAGTAGCGCCTAATGTTTCTCCTACTTTTAACTATTAATATTAAATATAACAGTAGTTGTCATGCCTTCTTTCAGGCTTTAGGTATTTGTGTCTTAGACTGGTCTTTGTCCTGTGGTTTGGAAATATGTGGTCTGTTTGCCAGTTGTACATATATTGTTTAACATCTCTTTCTATGGGTTTGCCTCTACAGGTTTTGTTTTATTTCCCCCCCTAGTGTTTGTCTCTTGCTATCTATAAAATTATTGCAGGACCGCAGAAAGTTTTTGCTCCATCTTTCTGTCCAGGGAGCTCTCTCCACTTTGCCTCTGTCGGCATTTTGTCTTCTTTTTTTTTTTTTTCCCCTTCCTATTTATTTATTTTATTTTATTTTCACATTCTTGAGTATGCTTTTAAAATGTAGGCTCTAGCCTCAGCTGTGCCCCATTCTGCTGTTTGGAATGAATAGGGTACTGCTGGTCATTGAGTAAGTATCTTTTATGGGCCTGGTAAGTCTTAATAGTGTGCTGTACATGCATCAATATCAAAACCAATTACAATCAAATACCTAAATGAGTTTTTCTGTGTCAGACCTGAGACTGAAGCTAAAATAATGAGTTTAGTGAGGCTGGTGGGCAGGACACACTGTTCAGCTCTGTAAATAGCTATGGGATGTGTTCTTGTCGGCCTTCACTGTAACACTTTCCTCCTGCAGGTCAGGATGATGTGGTAGGTCAGACTTTGAGAGGTGAGTGTACTACAATGAGTAAAGTTAACACTGTTTTTTTTTTGTGGATAAGGTTTTGACAAAAGTTACTTCCATAGCTAGTTTTATTTCTTTTACAGAGCAAATTGGCACGATCTTGAGTACCGTTAATTTCACTGCAGCTGTTGGAAGCAATTTTCTTCAATGAGAGCTAATTATTGAGCACCGTGAATATGAATTCCTGCCAAAAAGTGTGTCCTGCACACTAGCTACCTCAGTCCCACACATATATATATATGTCCCGTCATGTCGAGGTCTTACACAGACAAACACGTGCAATCCTCTCTACAGTCTAACTGAGCTCAGCTTCCCCCTCCTTTTTTGTTTTCTCTCTTTTTTTTTTACTTTCCTTCCCCCCCTTTTTTTTTATTTCTCTCCTCCAACTTTCACCTCACAGATTCTACTCCAGGAGATGCCAGCGGGCCCATCATTCTTCTCATCCTCCTCTTCCTCAACCCCGTCCGATGGGTTAGAGGAGCAGAGGAGCAATGGGTTATGAGAAGCCCACACAGTCAGTAAGGGAGTTCGAGAGTTCTGAATAGTTGTTTTGATTTAAGGTACCCCTGAGTTCATGGCGCCTGAGATGTATGAGGAGAAGTACGACGAGTCAGTGGATGTTTATGCCTTTGGAATGTGCATGTTGGAGATGGCCACCTCCGAGTACCCGTACTCAGAGTGCCAGAACGCTGCACAGATCTACCGCAGAGTTACCAGCGTAAGTCGTCTTGTCAGCACTGCACATCACGTCTCTACCATGCCTTCACCTCCTCCTCTGTGCCACGACGACTTGTGTCTCTGGAGTAATTTTTAATTCCCACCTACGCATTTTTGAATTCATATTCTGTTTCTATTGACCGGTATCTTCCAAGAGGGAAATTAGCTTCTTTTTTTTTCTCCCCCCCCCTACTAGAAAACCCCTTCCTTTTACTTCATCCTGTTTTGCTTTCTGTTTTCCGTTGATATATCTTCTTTAGGTTTACTATAATATTGAGGTGAGACGTTGAAGGTTATTAGATGGTTCACAAAGAAGCCGTGCTGTTTATCTACAAGATAAAATTAGTAATCAAATCCTTTCCTGAACGGAAGAAGCTACATCGGGGAACTGCATAGTTTTAGTGTTATTCATGCAGGTTGTGTTGGCAAACTGCTGGAACGCAATGTAAGTTATGAGTCATTCATATTTCTCGCATAAGGAGGTTAAACCTGTTACTTTCCTTTTTCCTTTTTTTTTTTTTTTTTACTGTAATCTCTTTTTTCACGTCTCATCAGCCATCTCTGTCTGTACCCCCTCCGTTTCCACCACTTGATATTCTTTAACGTCCCCCCCTACTCTAAATGTCTTCTGGGTAATTTTGCTTTATTTGGATGCTAAACCTTTGGAAGCTAGATGTTTTTTTTTTTTTTTCCACTTTCTCAACCCCAATACAAAAATTCAAATAATTGATTTTTGTGGTTTCGGAAAAAATTCCAGCGAGATGCAAAAATTTATTTAGACTTGAAAAATTCCAGCTGCAGAAAGTAGTTTTCATTTAGAGTTCTGTGTTTTCTGTAGGGGGTGAAACCGGGCAGCTTCGACAAGGTGGCCATTCCTGAGGTGAAGGAAATCATTGAGGGTTGCATACGTCAGAACAAAGATGAGAGGTCTCGAACTTTAGAAAATCCCCATATTTATGCTAGATGCCTTTCTTCTTTTTTTCTTAAGCTTTGGGGTTTTCATTTACTCACCGGCTTTTGTCCATTTAGGTACTCCATCAAAGATCTCCTAAACCATGCCTTCTTCCAAGAGGATACAGGCGTACGTGTGGAGTTGGCTGAAGAGGATGATGGGGAGATGGAGGCAATCAAGCTGTGGCTGAGAATTGAGGATATAAAGAAGCTGAAGGGGAAGTACAAAGACAACGAAGCTATAGAGTTTTCTTTTGACCTCAACAAAGATGTCCCAGAAGATGTGGCTCAGGAAATGGTAAATTGAACGCATTTTAACCCGGGCTGTCTTTGTTGCTCACTGGTTTCCATTGTGCCTCAGTGTGTAAAGGCAACATCGCAAATACTTGACTGCATTTAAAGACGATGGCATCTTGCACTGACATGTTAGGTTCTGGGTGTGGAAATGCTTCTAATTGAGAATCCGTTTTGATTCCTGACTTTAATATCTCATCTTCCTGCTGCAGGTTGAATCTGGTTATGTTTGTGAAGGAGACCATAAGACCATTGCAAAGGCCATAAAGGACAGGGTGTCTCTAATCTCTCGCAAGAGGGCACAGAGGCAGCAGGTGTGTCCCAAGCTCGTTGTGATGTTTTTCATCTACTTTAAGCACATTCTTGAATTCTTGAAGCAATCTCAGAATTAAAGAACGCTACCTAGGAAAAGTACTCACACCTCGTTAACATTACCACATTTTGTCACATTATAACCACTAACTTCAATGTATTTTGAGATTTTATCTAATACAACCAAGTCAAACCAGCAGATATTGTGAAGTGAAAAGAGAAGGAAGCATGGTTTTCACTTATTTATTTTTCTTACAAACAATCTGAAATCTGATGCCTCCAAATCAAATCCAGTTCCACCAGTTGCCTTGAGATTTGACCTAATTTGCAAAGAGAGTAAACAAACAGCATCAAGAAGACTAAGCAACCTGTCAGACAGGGATAAAATAGTTTAAATGAGGATTTGGTAAGAAAACAGTAGTGCAGTCTTGGAACATCTTACTAAGCTCTGTTCAGACAGAGTATAGAACAACAACAAACCCTCAAAGACCTCTAAGCTGAAGCCAGGCTAGGAGAGAATTAATCAAATAAATCTCCCAATAACTAGTTGTAACATACAAGGAGCTGCAGAGGTTTACAGCTCAGGTGGAAAATCTGTTGATGTTTCATTAATCTGGTGAAAAGAAAAAGCCACAAGAAATCTTGTTTGCAGTCTTCCAAACGCCATGTAGGACATGACAACCAGAGGAGTAGATTAAACTTTTTTTTAATCCTTCATTCTACACACTCTGTGTAGCAGAACACTAACTGTGCACCTAAGCGTGAATACACTGACTCAACCATAAAGGGTTGTGGTGGCAGTGTGATGATTTGGGAATGCTTGTTGCCAGAACAACAAAGCTGGCCCAAATTTATGGGAGTGGAGCTACACACAGGTCAGTGCTAAAACAAAACCCGTTAATGGGTGCAAAACGAGCAGAGCTTCACCTTCCATCAGCAAAATGTTCAGTTGGAGCATCATCAATGCATGGAAGTATTACAGTACAAGAGTCCAGACCTAATCTCATTTAAGAAATCAGGGCAAGATTAAAAATTCACATCTAAAAATGGTTTACACTGAAGCTGAGCTTTCAGCTTTCAGGAATGTTTCAAAGAAAAGTAGGTTAAAATCTCTATAATTATGTGCTATTATGCATTAGTCATATGTAATCAAAATAATAAAATGCATTGAAGTGTGTGGTTTCAGTGAACGAAATGCTAACAAATGTTTTTGGTGTACTTTCATAAGGGTGTAAATGTGCAACTGGTTCTCGTTTCTATCAGCATGAAGGGAGACTTTTTGTTTTCTAATGAATATTCACTCAGTATTTGGTGAATCTTCCTAAAGGTCAGAGAAGATCAGGAGAAGAAACGACTTGAAGAGGAAGTGCAGAGCCACTCTTTGCCTCCACATCAGCAAGTAGGCCAGCAGTCGGGTCTGGAGGTGTCTCAGTCACAGCCGGTGCCGCAGCCTGCAGCCTATGTTGCGCCCCAGCCTACCCAGCACAGCACACAGGTTAGCGGCCAGCCAGCATCGCAGCAGAGTATTCAGAGCTCGAACTACGGTACTGCTCAGTCGACAAATGTCACCGGGATGTCCCAGGGGGTTCCCCAGGCAGTATATGTTCCCCAGTCGAGTGGACAAGTCCAAGTTCCCATTCAGGGACAGAGTGTCAGTGGCATCCAGCCAGAGTCTGAAGAGTCTGAGTCGGACCAACATCTACAACAGACTGCAGGAGGTATAATTACTCAATCTGAGAGACCATAATGATCAGATTCCTAAAGGTTTGTGGTTACCAACCAGTTCACCGTTTTGTCTCTTGTCCAGCTCGGGACCTGGCGGACAGATTACCTGGTTCCTCTGCCCTTCCTGAGGCCCTGCCTCCTCAGCCTAAAGTATCCTACACTTCTCCAAATCAGCATCTTCAGCCGCAGGCGTCATGTTCTCAGATGCAAAATGAATCGATGTCAACGGTGAGAAAATACAAGAAAGATTCTCCTTCTTAAACTCTTGCTTTATCTTCAGAAGAGTTGCAGGCACTTCGTCGTTTTTGTGTCTGTAGGACCTGTTGGCAAACGCTAGTCACAAAAATTTAACAGGTTTAATAAATCTCTTTTAAAAAAGAAGGCTCCTTGTCTGAGGCATGACCAAATATACTGGTCACGATTTTATGAATGTAGATAAGAAATGAGACAAATGAGGCATAGCTTGTTTGAATATGCAACATATATATTGCTCTTTTATAAAAAAAATAGCCAGTTGGCTGTAATCTGCATGGTATCTTTTTCCACCACAGGTGCAAGCCGGTCAGCCTGAAGTGGTTCCTAGTGCGCCCACCAACTCGTCGGCTTCAGTGACGCCTCCACAGGTATAATATCGGCTATCACATCATTATGACTTTGCAGAGTAATTGTGAAATCTGAAACCGTTGTTTGTTTGTTTTTCACAGAGTTTTGCTTTGGTCAGATCTATTGTTTATAGGATAATAGCTTGGAGAAATTTTCTGGACACACCCCTCTTTGTCTGAACTCAGCCTTTCAAAGCAAAAGCTAATTTGTTTAGTGGTTGTCGATTTACAGAATCCACATTCCCTGCTTGAAGTGCTGGTTTAGGCAGCAGGATCATAACTATCCTGTTCGGTTTCTCTCCCCCTCCATTGACTTGACTTTTATCTTCAGTCTGCCACTCTTACCTTGTGCTTTTGTTTGTTTGTTTTTTATAGTACGGAGTTTACTACCAACCATCGCCTCCCCCTCAGGTAGATAAAATGTACCTTTGTCCTGCTACAGCCTTTTAATACGTCCTCAGTCTAAAGAGTAACATGCTCAGGGAAACTAAAGGAACACGTTCGTACTAATCTGTAGACTCCTGTAGCTGTCTACTGTAGTAGTTGTAGCGGTACAAAGTGTTTTCTACTTAAAAAAAAAAAAAAATAAATAATAAAAAACCTGCAAAGAAGACACTTTGTTTTTCGCTTAGCAACCCCCTGGCCCTAGTGTCAGATAGATGAATCATAGGTGAATTCTGTAGCAATGTTATCCAACAGGTAAGTGCATGTGACTTTAAAAGAGCGCAGAGGAAATCTCTGACAGATGTACTGTAGATTAGTGAGCAACCAGGCCTTCACAAGGTGCCCTAAATACCTGTATTGCTGCATTCTCCCAGCTTGTCTTTTAATGGCGTTCCTGTCCAGATGTCTTTTTTTCTTTCTTTTTTTTTTTCTTTTTTTTTTTTTTGCTCCTGGTCTTCGATGTACATTTCCTTTAGTATGTTTATATTCTCTCTCATCAAGCCCTGACGCCACCTGTCTCCTGTTATGTTTCTTTCCAGCCACAGTTGGAGAGCAGCAGCACACTGGCCCAAACTCCGAGTGGAGCTCAGCAGCCGCAGGTGACCCACAAAACCTCTCCTGCTAATGCTTTACATGCCTTTTAAATCTTGCTTCAACCTGTTTTTAAAATGTATATTTTAAAAACAGTATATTTTTTTTTACATTGTAAATTTTTACATTGTATACATTGTATATTGTATATACATTGTATATACAATATATATACAATGTAAACTAACATACGTACATAATGAGTGAAATTAATGTTTTGATTTTGGTCTCAAACATCGAAAAGGTTCCTCTTGTATGCAGGGAATACAGCACACATTTGGCTGCAGCACACATTTGGCTGCAGTATATACATTTTATTCAGACTTCCTACTGGTTTGCTTGACAGTGACTGCATGAGCGTTTTTCTGTCTACTTTTCTTTGGATTGTTTAAAGTTTCTATCTGTTTTCCATGAACACACAACTCTTACTGTGTTTTGTGCCATTGCTTTCTTCCACTCTTTCCTTCTGCATGCTGCTTATTCTTGCATGGCTTTTAGCCTTGGGGGAATGATCCAAGTCCTCCTATCATGTCTCCACCAATCAACGCAGAGCACCTATACTTCCTCTATCAGGCTTCATGCCTCTCTGTTTTGCAGGTACTTTTCAGAGCACTAAACTTGTGTGGGTGGTTGAATTTGCTGTCAAGCATTTCTTTCACTTCTCCTTGGCATGGCTCCTTAGACTATGTAGTCATTCCTGGGGCAAAAATACCTGCACCACGGGGCAGGTATTTCATGCATTTATAGGAATAGTTTTCGTTGTGTTGCCTTATCAGTCTATTAAATGTGTTCCTGCATGGTGTTATCTGGATTTAAACCAACACAAACCAATACAATCTGCAGCTAGCTGTATCAGTTAGTGTTAGATTTGACCTAAAAGGCTGTGGTTTGAAATTATACTTTAAACTGATGAATGTGGAATCTGTATTTATTCTATCATTAATTGTTTTAAGAGTAATACAGTGGTGCTTAACTGATATATATATATAAAAAAAAAGTGTGGAACAAAATGAAAGTAACCTATATGTGGAAATGGTTTCCATCTAAGCTCAGCAGAGACGAAGACAGATTCAGAGGGAAATGAAAATTGTTGCACAGCAGTAATTGGTTTCTGAAGTGGGCTGGCTATGACTGTCCACTTATTTTTCATTCTTTAACATAGCGCCATCTGGTGGATGACTTTGATAAATGTATTTCTATACTAGATTTTAAAAAATGGATGTAATCGTTATGGAAACTGTAGAACTGAGGTGTCGTAATTATAGTGAGGAGACATCAGAGACAGAAGTGTCTTTTAAAAACCCTACAATTATGAAACTTCAGAAAATATACTTTAATCATAACGAGACGTAAAATAAATTTTTTTTATGATGAAATCTAAAATTGTAAAAAGTAATTCAAGAAAATAATATTTAGTAAGTAGAATTATATTTCTATGACACTTTATTGAAGTTGAAAAACAAAAAGTGCTTTAAAGTAAAACAAGAAATGACGTGTAAGGAACCAAAGAAATCACGTTGAAATGGATCCAAATTAAAATCTTAATTTCATTTTAATGAAAGTAAATAAAACATATTCATGATTTGTCAAACCAATAAAATATCAAACAGTAAAATATGGATGAAAGTAATAATTTAAAGATAATTTATTAGATTTTTTTGTTTAGAAATGCTAAGCTGTGCTGTTTTTAAGTGATCTGAAAGGTTCACTGGTAAGATTTCTGGTAATCGTTACCAGTATAATAGTTAAGATTTAGTCATGAGTTTGTTTAAATGTGTGTTTTAGGGTTCTGTGAGTCTTCCTCTCTCAGCACCAGTAGAACAACCTGCGAGTTCTTCTGCTTTAGTGCCGCCATCTGTTGACAGGTATGACGTTGTTTTTCTCTACTTCTTGCATATACGCTCTAATTTATGTTTGCAAACCACAAAAACTGATAGTTTGCTTGAGAATGTTGGGTTATTCTTTTTCACTTTTTGTTTCATAAGAGCATCAACAAATGCTCAAAATATGATTGAATGCAAACGCTGTCACTTTTAATTTGCACCGTCACCAAAACACGCCACAAAATCTCCCAGTATCTGGGAGTCTGCTCATCGTCTTTTGCCTGAACTTGTCTCCTCCAGCTGCCTGTCAGACGCAGCTTCAGGTCTAAGTGACGGTAACGATGGCGGTTCTACGTCTGGGGGTCGCCACGAGGGCCGCACCATGAAGCGTCACCAGCGGCGATCTGTCCGCAGCCGCTCTCGCCATGAGAAGACCGCAAAGGCCAAGCTAAATGTTCTCAGTGTATGAAGTTATCCTGCCAGTACTGAGTTCTTTCTGCTCCCGCGTTTATTTGTCACCAATCAGTTTTACCTGAAATCTGCTGCAGATTTCTAATGTGGGAGATCGAGTCGCAGAGTGCCAACTGGAAACTCACAACAGGAAGATGGTGACCTTCAGATTTGATCTAGATGGGGATAACCCTGAGGAAATCGCCCACATAATGGTAAAGTTGATTTACTAGTAAATGCCATTTATGTTGAACCATTTACCGTTCACTGAGCATGCAGTTTTGATGATTTTGTTTTTTCCAACCTCTGTAAGGCACGTGAGATCTGACAGTCTAAATATGTCTTCTTTTCATTTAGGTTGAAAGCGAGTTCATCTTGGAGAGTGAGCGCGAGTCGTTCATCGAGCAGGTCCGAGAGGTCATAGAAATGGCCGACGAGAAGGGAGAGAGCATTAAAGATGGCTTCCCACAGGTGCGGCTTTGTTAGCTATATGAATGAAGAGATTTCACTCCTGCTTGCTAAACCTGAGGATGTTTCTGAATACATTGTCTCTATGCAGATGAGCCATCAACAAAAACCTGAGCTGACTGTTCCCATGGTACCAGGTAAACGCACAAAATCAGTATTATTAGAGTGTTTAATTTTCACACAGTTTTATCCTTTTAGGAACAAAAGTATCTGCCTGACATGAACATGTATAAAATCATGCAAAAGGCATTTAGAGGTTAGTTTAATTCTGGAGCAAAGTGATAAATATAATGTGGGTCATCGTCCACATTTTATAATTCAATCAATTACATTTATTTTAAAAAAAAAAGGTACTTAAACTTAGTGCAGTATCTTTAAATTGTGACCTAAATTTAGTGACCACTGATTCATAAACATGTAGCACATCCACTATACAAGCAGCAGAATTGAGTCCACATGTTTTTAATCAATGTTTGATTTTTACTAAAATTATAACTGTTCTGGATTCCTTCAGACTTCTCCACTTTTTGACTTTGTCTTTGGTGTTTTTACTGACTGACTGATGGTTGAAGCTTGTTTCAGCATAATGGCTACAAAATGCTGATTTTCTGCACACTGACAAGCTGTAGATTTTGATGGACACACAGCTTTACTGACAGACTGGTGTAGTGTTTTCATTCTACCTGCATTGACCTGAAATGAGACGGGACATTGTAAAAAGCTGAGGCTGCGTGTGTGGAAACTAAAAATCTTGGCACACACTGATTTGATGCACCATGTTTTTCATTAGGCATCTCCCCCAGCACCACCACTCAGGTGGTTCATTCAACAGGACGGAGGTTCATAGTGAGCCCGGTCCCAGAGTCGCGTCTGAAAGATCAGTTCTTTGGAGCTTCGTCTGCTAATACATCCGTCGGAGACGACTTTTGCTCTGGTAAGAACGTTAGTTTTGTCCACCTTTTAATGCCAGCTTATAATTTCAGGCGATAAGGTTCTGCTTTGTTCTGCAGCTCCTTTGGGCCTCTCGCTGTCTGCTCCGTCTGGGGTTCTTCAGAGCGCGTTCAGTCAACTCAGACAGGCTCGATTGGACAGAAGCAGCACCCTCGACTCGGCTCCGACCGATAAAGAGTCGGCCCCTTCTCTGTCCTCCGATGTCTCTAACAAAACCCAGTCCCCTCCTGAAGCTGCGGCTCCCGCCACCACCGTTCCTGTCACGTCAGCGTCTTCACCTCCTCACTCAACAGGAAGAGTGTCGCCGTTGCCAACACCCGTTCCATCCCAGACTGTGAACAACGACTCGAGTCCATCGCCGCAGTCTTCCCATGAGACGGCTCACCCACAGCATCCGCCATCGACCAGCATCCCGACTTCGTCCTCGACCGTTTCTCCTCCATCCACCCAGACGTCCATACCCGCGGTACCCGGGTCACAGCCAGGCAATATGGCTGCCGGCGGTCCGTCCGCCCCTGTTTCAGAGCGGCAGGCCTTTAATAGTGCTGTTACATCCATCCATTCTCAGCATCCGCCTGCCACGACGGTACCCGGCCAGAGCCAGGCCCAGCCACACCCAGCGGAGCCTGAGGGAGCCGAGGTCCAGTCTAAGACGGCCGGCAGGGATGACATCCTAACCCTTGATATGAAGCTCCGTTCGCTTTTCAAGGACCAGCTCTCCGCCTCCTCGGTGTCGGTGGATCACGGTTCAGGCACAGGGACTTCCTCTCCTCCCACCGGAACTTCCTCTCCTCCTCCTGGAGCCGCCCTGGTTCCTCCGTCGAACCTTCCCCTCGCTTCAGGCGCACAAAGCGTTCAGGGCTCGACCACACCAGGGGGGTCAGCTCAGCCCCCTCCATCGAAGCTCCGGGCTCAGGTTTGTGAATAACTCAGCTCAGAAATAAATCCACAGCTATCTTTACTGATGCAGTGATTCTTGACCAGATTCCTTTTTACCATTTTAGACTTTACCTACTGATCTTGAGCAAGCTGCTACACCTCCATCTGAACCTGTACACCCGTTTCCTGGACCAAACCAGGTGCGTTTCTCTGCAGTATCACCACTAGATACAGAAATCAAAGATTCTCCTTACCTAATCCGTCCCATTCTAGAAAATAATCTTACGCTGGTTCATTATCCGATCTGAAGTATTCTGGTAAAAAAAAAACAAACAAAAAAACACCTGCGTCCAGATAAAGCTTAAGTTTAATGTTTTAACCATTTGTTGCCTTTAGCAGATTATTAAAAGAATTGGCTTTGTTTAGTCAGGATTTATTTTATCTTTATAATTTGCTGTGGTAACCTGACTTCACATCTGGGTCTGTTTTTATTGTCTGTGTTGTTTTCTCTGTGTGTGAACCCGCAGTCAGTGCAGGGTAATTTAGACACTCAGATAGTGAGAGCTCCAAGTCCTGAAACCGCTCAGGGAGGCGACGACGTCCAGCCTCCGGAGGCCGGTTTCACTCTGGGACGCTTTAAAGTGAGTCTCGTTAAATTTAGGATTCAAGGTTTAACTTTAAACAGCTGAACGTTTAAAAACCTCACGGTTCATCTTGTTACGTAGGTCTCTGTCGCAGCCGATAGTGCTCCAGATCCGTCCACCGTTGTGTCTTCTTCGTCCCTCACACCATCCTCTACTTCCTCGTCGTCCTCATCCTCGTCGTCCTCATCCTCGTCGTCCTCGGCGCCTTCAAGCCCAGACAACACACTCCACCAGTCGTCCCCTCTGCCTAAAGGGCCCAGTGAAGCCTCAGAGATCTCTAATGACTCTGCCAGTCAGAGCACCAACGTCGGACGCTTCCAGGTGACCAAAAGCAGCGAAGCCTCGTCCGAAACGAGTGCCGCCTCGAAAGTGGGACGATTTTTAGTCACAGGTAAGTGGGAGGTTTGAAACAAGTGTTGAAAAACCTTATATAAAAGTGGTACGTTAAAGTTCCCTTGCTTCTCTTTTGGGGGTTTGATCCAGTTTACGACAACCAACCAGTAAGAGCTGGAGGCATTAATTATAAATTATGGATGTTGTCTTATCTACATATTATACATTCAGGCTCAAATAAATGCATAGACCCACTAATCTTTTGGAAAATGTATTTTAGCTGAGAAAATAAGTTATGCCATAACATAGCCATCATCAACATTGTGACATGATTCTGGCTGAATATTTGACCACTCTTTTATCTAAAAATAGTTGATGGATTTAGATCCAGAAGCTTAATGTTAGTCCCTTCAAAAAGGCAGATGTTGGTGTATCTAGCTGTCGATTTAAGGTGAATCGTATTGTCACTTCTTCCTGTTTGAGCAGCGGACAAGTGGAAGTGAAATGGGCCCGCAGCATGATTCCACTTCCACTCTGCTTGACAGTTGGCACCATGTTGAAACAAACATTTTCTCATCAAATCCACGACCTGCAGGTCACGTCTAGCGCTTCACGGCTATATGGAATCCAAGCGTTTATTGTTTCCCCTTACGCCTTAATTAACACATAAACATTTAATAATTACATTTAAATTTATGGATTCTTACAGTTGCCTTGGCAAAAATCTGCTTTCATTTTGAAAAACAATCAAGTCTAATATCTACCCTCTTGGAAATATGAATAGGCGTTGATGCTCTAAGAAACATAGCAGACGGAGATTAAAACCATGGCAACATTGATTGCCCCAATAAATGACGATGTTCAACTCACATCCCGGCTGAGATAAAAACCCTTCATAAACGTCTCTAGTCTTTAGGGCGTTAGTTGAAGTCTAGTCTGAAGGATTTGTTTTGTTGTTTTTGCGACTTGAGTCAGACCTGTTAGTGTCTGATCATCTGATTGTTATGAAAATGTTAAAGCTCAAGCTGATGTTGTGACGTTTCTGCTGAATCCGTCAGACCCAGTGATGACAAACGTTTCTGTATCATGAGGTGAAACTCCATTTAAAGGAATGATATTCACTGTTTGATTTTCTGCAGTGACGCCAGCTCCAGTAGCAAACTCCAGCTCACAACATGGCAGCGGTTTGCCGAACGGACCGTCGTCATCGACCTCTGACCCTCCAAACCCACAGCTCCATGAAACCAGTGAGGGGGACTCTGAAACGGAGGACGAAGCCCTTCAAAAAGAAATCAGTCGCCTCAGAGAAAAGTGCGTCAAACATTTAACTTAATGTTGAGATTTTACATCATGTCAGTTCAAAAAAGATAACCTAATGTCTTCTGTCTGCTCTTGCAGACACATGAAGGAGATTCAGCTCCTCCAGAGTCGTCAGAAAGAGGAAATAGAGGCGCTGTACTCCAAAATGGGGAAAGCTCCGCCTCCATCTGTCGTCTCCCCTGCTGTGGCTCTGGGCGGAGGTCGGCGAAGACGCAAAAGCCACAGATCTCGCAGCAGCGGACAGCCCAGTCCCAGTCATTCAGGTCAGGACAGGCGGCCGATCATCTCTGTTTCCAATAAAACATGACGCCTAAACGTTTAATCCTCGTGTTTTGACGCTCAGGTCAGAGTCACGGGTCAGAGTCACCTCTGAAGCAGAGTTTACCGTCTGCAACCGGAGCTGCAGACGGAGCCGCTAGCTCATCTGTACAACCACTCACATCGTCTCCATCGCTGCCGAGCCTCAGTAGTTCTTCCACTGGTACGCTTAATATCATCAACCAGGAACTGAAATGTTTCTCCAGTTCGCAGCTCATCTGCATGAAATATATGTGCAGGATCAAGTGGAACCAGCTCCTCCAATGGGTCGAGCCTCGGCCAGAACAACTCCAACTCTCTGTCCCAAATGGGTGGAGCGGCTCCGTCCACATCGCAGACCCAGAAGACCAAGAGCACCTTTTCTGATGACATGCACCAGCTGGTGGATAACTTTGCCAGAGATGCTAAGAAAGGGCCCAAGACCGGATCCTCGGCAACTCTGGGGCTGGATGTAAGCCTTCAGTTCATTTCTATAGTGTAAAGGTTTTTATTTAAAAGGACAGTTGTTCAAAATAAGGAGCTAATATCTTACATGCAGTAAATAAATCTCAGTTGGTCCTGGAGGCTGAAGCTAGCGGCTGGTTAGAGATCAGCTGAGGTCAAACTAGACTTCACCATCTTCAAACAGCTCCAGTTTTAAAAAGTAAACAATTAAAGGTCGGTTTGTTTGAATTGTATTTCAGAAACATTGTATCTGTTTTTATAACACCGTGTGGTTAACATGCTCTTATCTTAAAACATGTTTTCCACTGGAATTAGTGAATTAGTGACACGTTACCTGCCCTCTATTTCTTGTGTTAGCAATTATTGGTTTCTTTGTAAATAAGCACCAGATCCAAATGTGACACTTTCACATAAACAGGTCAGACGCCTTAAGGGGTTAGCGTTGTTTTTACATGCAGAGATTGGATGTAACCTTTGACCCTCTCAGACTAGCTTCAACATCCAGGACCAGTAAACCAGATTTAGCTTCCACTTGATCGTTTGTACCAAACGATGCATTTGCGGCTAAAAAACACTTCTAACATCAACATATGGGAAGTTCAGACTTTTGATGAATTTAATTTTTGGATTAACTGACTAATAATTGGATAGTGAAAGTTGTGTAATAGGAGCTTTAGCAGAATTTGAAGCAGATGAAAGCAAAAGTGGGTAGAAAAGATGTGCAAGGACGGTTTTTATCTTAAATGCACTTTTTTTTTTTTTTGCACAGTTTTGGCTTAATTACTGCTCTGTGTTCTGTCAGCAGATTGTCTGTAGACTCTCGTTAATGATTAATCAAATTCTGAATCAGTTGACAATTATTTAAATATTTGCTTAGTTGTTTCAGCCCCAATTTCAACAAATCTTTCCCTTCTCGTTGCTACACAGATCATCCCTCCTGCGAATATGGGCCGTAAATTTTCGGCGCCGGGACAGCTGGGTCCGACCCATCACGCAACCTCCAACTGCACAACCACCACCAGCACCCACCTGCCCAACCCGGCCAATCCCGCGGCCCCTATGGTGCCGAGGAAAGGCTCCCTGGGGCCAGTCACCCAGGGTTTCGGCTATGCTCCAGCCTCCTACAGTGCTTCTGCGTGGGCCGGACCCACAGGCAGCTGCCAGGTCGGCATGCACAACCCCTCTCAGCCACTAAAGCAGTACCAGCCCCCCACCTCGGGCTCGGTGTCCATGCACCAGGGCTACCACTTGGGAACAGGTCAGACCAGCCAGGCCACGGTCAGCCACGGAGGGACCAGTCCAAGGCCTACGTAGCCCAGTCCGGGCCCTGCTCCAGGTTGAGACAAAGGGCCAAACAGAGCAGAGAGGTCAGAGGTCAGGCAGTCGTTGACCCAAGAACCACAGCCTCTCTTTGCATTTTGCTGGTTAGCTGGCTTTGTGTTGTGCTTTTTTTTGTTTTGTTTTTTAATTTCATCTTTTTAACATTGTGTATTATTTCTGTTGAAGAGTTGACCGGTGTGGTTCGAGTCCTCTCAGGTAGATTTCAGTCTGTCTGACAACTGGTGGGAGAGTGCAATACACCTCCACAGCACAAAGCGCGTCACTCTTAGCCTGCCGTTAGCTGTGGAAGCAAGCTGTGACGAGTGAGGCGGCAGTGTCCGCAGAAGCACCGCACACCGAAGGCGTAACCAAAAGCAGCCACAGGTGACTTGAAAACAAGATGCTGCAACATCGTCATTCCTTTAGGAGGGACTGGGACGCTCATCCTTATTGATCTGGACTTTAGAACGGGCTGGGACTGCAGAACGGTGGAGCCGGTCCACACGGTGGTGGGGAGTAAAGTCGTTTGGCAAGTAGGAAGGAGAGAGTGAGTGTACAGAAAGTGTGAAATAAGAAGTGGAGTGACTCTGTAGGGTTAGAGGAAGGACTTGGTAAGTCAGGGAGGAGAAGTGACAGGGCTGCAGTACGGATGGATCCCAGAGACTACTGAGTAAAATGCAATAATGGTGAAGTAGATACAGTCCCTTATAACCGTGGCCTTAATCCCCAAACGCATCGAAACATTGACCTTGTACATAGAGATCAGTCCATAGGGTTATGATTCTATATTTGACATATTCCTGTCTGTGGTTTGAGTTTTCGATCATCCAGATTCACCTGTGAGAACATCGTCCTGGTGTTGATCACCACTAGTTTAACTGACAAGGCGGCGGCTGCAGGAGTTAACCCCACCCAAACATCAAATCACTTCTTTGACTTCAGCCGAGTTATGAATTGCTGATAACACGCATATCGTATCCAAATGAATATTATCGGGATAGTATTTAAAGAAGTTTTCTGTTGTGTGGACAGGCGGCGCAAAGTACACAAATACATGGGTTTACCGCAAAGTCTTGTCCCACAAGATATTTGTACCCATAACATTTAACTGTGACCTCTCACATCCCAAAGTGTCTGGGCTTTTTTTTTGTTGTTTTTTTCCTCTGTGATCTGTTTTTGTAAGCGTATATTTAATACAACAAACGTTCTTTATGGACCTGTATTCAGCCATCAGATTTTGATGTTGTTTCACTGTAATTATTATTAAAAGGTTGTTAAACAACATGTAAAGAAATATTAAAAAGTGCAATTGCAGGGTGGTTGCAGTTAATATCGTTCTCACCGCGCAGGAGTGAACCTGCTGTTTTATTAAGCTCTTCTAAGACCGCCCTGCGCCCATTTTCTATTTTTTGTTGTCGTTCTTGTAAATATGCTAAAGTGAGGCTTTCACATAATACTCCGTCATCACCACTCTTAATGCACACGCACTCTAAGCCGTAAACACGAGGAACACTTTAGTGCCTTGCATCCTCACTAATAATCGGTTCCAGATTCATCCAGCCCCCTGCAGCTTAAACCAGTACGAAAAGTTAAAAGCCACTCGACACGGTCGGTTCAGAGCATGCAACGCTGAAACAGACACAGAACCAAGAGCACAGTTAAAATGTGCCGTTTCTTTTCTCTCTACATTTACGTTTGTGTTGGTTGTGTAATCAGCTGTGTATTTCTACTTGACTCGTGGGAACATGGATTTTTGTTTTGTTTTGCTGACATTTTCTTTGTGAATTTATTACCAAACAACTTTATAGAAGCACGTGTTTTAAGTGGAGAGTGGGCTGTACAAAGGTTCAAAAGTCCTCCTGCTGACTCAGCTGCTGCCTCACCACCTCGCAGCAGTGCCATGCTGTTGTTGTGACTCTTTCGCCTGCTTGTAGATCAAATTGTTTAACTTCTCTAGAGAAAAAAATGACTTCCTGCAATGCAGAATATGCAATGTTTAAAGTTTTATAGGGGAGCGAGGGGTGTTGGAAACATTTGCATGCTGATGAAGTGTTAACTTCGACGTTTTTGATAACGGAATAAGTATTTCTTTTACTCTTTTGCTTTTCCTGACAGTCGTCAATATCACAGGCGCAACCTCAGCAACAGGTTATCAGCATGCTAGCTTTACTGGGTGTTTATTCCTATAAACAAACGACCAATTCACAACTTGGCCACTGCACAACACAAGCTCACAAAGGTTAACATCCATGTGCGATCACACAATTCCCAGAACCCCTCCGTCCTGTTAAAGGCCCCGGCTCACAGTTCCACTTGCATCCGATCCCTCCTGACTTCCTGTGAATCTGTCTCTGTTTTGTGTACATTTTTCCACATTGTACAAAATGTAAAAACAAATAAAAATATCAAATACAAACAATGTCTGTGCCATTTGTCTGTTTACAGGGTCTCCTCAAAAGATTTAAACATTTTATTCAGATTTTTCTATTTAAAACACTTTTAAGAGCAGAAGAGGTTTTCTGCAGACATTGTAACGTAGCAGAAATGCTGTGCAAGAGGAACACGAGTATGTTGAAAATAAATAAAACAAAGGTTTTAATCTAAGCGCAGAGTAAAGTGTCATGTGTCCAGCCGGCGTTTCTTCAGCTGCTGTTCTTGTCTGTATGGACTGAAAGCCTCACCTGGAAATCAGAGAAGAAGTTAAAATAAAAACTTCAGCCAGAGGCTCAGAAACTCTGAGATCATCTACCTGGTCTCCCCTGGTACTGATCGTTGTGCTGCGCTCTGGAGTGAGTGTTCGGGCTTCTGGTCGGCGCTCTGGAGTGAGTGTTCGGGCTTCTGGTCGACGCTCTCTGAGGTGTTTTGCTTCTCGTCTGCATCTGGTGACTCCCCGGCGTTCTGGGAATGCTCCCTCTGGGAGAAGATGCGCCTGCGGGAACGTCCAGCTCCTCGATCCCATCCAAAGTGAAATCCCAGAGTTCTGGGTCGTCTGCAGATACAGCGAGACGGGAGGAGGAAACCTCAGCAACTAAACCCGAGGCGATGGATTAAAGTTCTGATTGATCCAGTTGAGTTTTCTGAACGATCCAATATTAGCCCCATGTAAACCTTCTACTTGTAACTAATTACTGTCCACATTTTAGACTTTAATGGATCCATACCATCTAACACCGATTGGCCCTTCACATGAAACCTGCTCTTTAAGATCTACGCTTCTTTTCTAATTGAAAACTTGTGAGAAAAAAAAGCTAACTGTGATAACTTTCACTGTAATCACACCTGAGAAGGATTTTAAGTCCTTTAGACTATTTATCCCCCGTTTGAATAATCTTACCTGTACATGTGTTCCTGCCGGCTGACTGGTTTCCGGATGTTGTGTTGTCGCTAAACGCAGACGCACCGTCATCACCTGAGGAGCAGGGAAACAAAAAAAACAAAAAAAAAAAAACTGGAGATCAAATCTTGACATGTAAAATATGAACTAAGAATAGTTGAGAATAACTTTCTTATTGACAACCTCACAATGATTTAAATTGTTTGTGTGAAGCAACCAATCATGCTTTAGTGGAACCAGATTTGTCAAGCGGATGTTTTCACAATCATTTAACATAATCATGATTACATCATCTTCAATAATGCTAGTACTGCACATTTTTCCTCAACATGGATGTGGTTAGGTCTGTCACCATAACAAATTTTGCAATTTTGCTCAATGACAAATTGTCCCAGAAATGATTACCATTTCAGACAATTTTCAACATAATAATGGTACATTAATGCAAGTGCATCTTCCAAAAGATCATGTAACACTGGAACTGGGAAACATTTTAAATATTCAAATTAAATAAACAAAACAACAATAGTTAAAACAGGTGTGTGTAAACACAAAAGAAGAAGTGCTAACTACTTTGTACTGGGTGTCAAATGTTTGTAGCATTTTCCGAAGTGGCGGCTTTTCAACAATATTAAAGGGAAACATCTCTAATGATTGTTGAGATCATTTTAATTTATCATGCTATTAAATGTTTTATTGCGACAGTCTTAGATGCGATTCACCTCTAAAATGTACTTTTTGTTAAGTACTTCAAACTCAAACGCGTTTAATCTTTTCTAAGCTACAATACAGAAAAAATTAAAGGGTTCACTAAACTGTGTGAATCATATTTTCTCTGGCTGGATCTCTACCTCCCGTGGATCTCCGTCCCATCGCGACCTCCGCCTCCTCAGTCTTTGCTTGTTGCAGTTTCTGCTGCTGCTTCTTGGCCTCCATCTCACTCCTGAACTTCTGCTGCAGCTGCTGCTGCCGCAGCTTTCTCAGATGTTTGGGGTCCGCGGCGTCGGCAGTGTCCGCGGCGGCTGACCTTTAGAGGACGAAGGCGACGGTAAGAGGTGCTTTTTTTCTTTTCTTTTTTTTTTAAAGCAGAGATGACGGAATGAGATCGCCCCGCGAAGCGCGGTGTGTTCACCTGGAGAGGACGTTTTCTGTCTTTATGTCGGGGGCAGAGCCAGCTGAACTGGACCGGTGGTCCTCTGATTGGTTCTGATTGAGGACTCTGGGCTCCAGTGGCATCCTGGCAGGTTTTGTCGCACTCACTGGGTTTTGATCTCTGACCAGACTGCAGAAGCGGGCCTTCTCTATGGACGGCTGGCCCTCGGAGCGCTTCGTCTGTGCCGGGTCCAGATCCGGACGAGGCTGTGCAGAGAGAAGTGGTGACTGCAGAAACATCGACACAAAGGTTCAAGCTTCCTTAGTTATTCCTCACCTGTTTGGGAATCTTGTTAATGGCAAGGAGGTATTCCTTGTCCAGGATGCAGTTTCCGAGAGCGTTGCCAAAACATCTCCACATAACGAATAAAGACGTTATTTTTTCTGCACCAGTCCAAGCAAATTTAAGAAAGACAAACATGAAACTCTTCATTACTTCAGAGCTCTCTTCATGCCGTCTGTCACGGCTTCCTTTCTCGCCTTTTCCAGAGACAGAGCTTTAGACCTCAGACCCTCGCTGACTCCGTACCCCACATCCTCATGAAACGACCCGTCCTGGAAGGAAACAAATCGGTCCATTCCACAAATTCACATCGATGACATGAGTATTTAAGAAGTGGAAGGAAAATTATGCTTTGTTTCTTGCCGTTTGGCTTTATAAGTTTTGCTTATTTCAGGATCTCATTACAACAGCACCCCCTCGCTTTTCACATTTCAATCAGGAAAACCAAGCATTCCTTTACAGTTATGCACTACTTTGTGGTGCTCTGTCAAATAAAAATCCCAATAAAATGCATTGGATTTTGTGATTTTAATGTAACAAGACAGAGAAATACTACAAGCAGTCATTAATGAAGAGTTTGTGAATGTCCGGTGATTGTCCAACCTTCAGCTGCACTTTGACAAACGCACTGACTCCAACATAAAACTTCCCATTGATGAGGTCCACAAAGTCTGGAAACAAAGGAAAACTTGTTTTTATGATTACTTCTTAAGTTAAAAATCCTTGTATATTACTTTATTACTCACAAACTATTGGCATTTGACAAGTAACACGTCTTTGGCAGTTGACTCCACAAGCACTTCTTACCGACATTTTGCTGGGAAATGGAGTGAGACCATCCATTGTATCCAAACATCTCATTGGCCAGGCTGATGACGCGATGTCCTTCAATGTAGCAGACCTGTCCAAAACAGGAAAAAGGTTCGTTTAGCTCAAACCCCAGAGGCGGTTTGTTCCAGGAAGTCTTTAAAACGCTCGTCACGGCTTTGAAGAAACACAGAGTGTTGCCTTTTGTCCTCCTCCAGCCATTCTGGTGCTGATGAACTCGGGTCCCAGCCGCTGCTGCAGAGCGTTCTGCACGGCCCGGTACTCCTCCGCCGTGTAGGTGCACTGACCAGAGGCAGAGGTACAGACAACATTTATGATGAGAGAGGACACGGCAAAGATAATCAGTCAGTTTACAGCATGTTACAGATTAGGTATTTGACAATTTAAAGAATTAAATGTCATTTAACTCTTGATTTGTTTCTTGTTCTAATAAATCTCAGTAAGTTTAAGATTATAAACCAATTTAAACAACACAGTGCTTCCAATTCAGGAGTGTGGTGAAGAAAGCTGCAATTATTGTACATTATTGTTTCAGAAACTCATATTTTTCCATTCAGTTGAAATAGACAATGCAGTCAAACTTTGTTTTTCTCTAACCTTAGTTATTGCAGAACTACAATACACTATTCTGTCTTTTCCTGATGATTTCTTTCTTTCTTTATTTTTGTTGTAATCTTTTAAGCATTTTTGGAGTTGTGGTTATGAAATATTAACCTTGAAACTCTTTGAATCTCATCAGTCCTTTCCATAAGTCATAAAACAACACAATATGGAAATCAGCTTGTGATATGCAGAGTGAGTTATTGGACCATTTTGCAGCTGTTTTGGTAGCTTGCCTAGCTTAGATCAACTCTGTTTTAAATCCTATAACTCCAGTCAGATTAAGACTGGATTATCCAACACTAAGGAGATGTTAACTAAGGAGCAGGTTTGATCTTTGGTACCTTTACTTCAATTGTAAACAAGTAACTTTCTTTTACCTTAATAATGGATTAAGTTTGTTTAATTTATTCTTTATTGTCCTTAATAAATATAATAGAACATAAAAATGGCGCTTCTCTCTGCTTACTTGTCCGAAGCTCCTGGATGATGCATGGACACTCTTCTCCTCCGTGCTCATAGCTGTAGTCCTAAAATTATTAAATGCCCAAAGTGCAAAAATGAATTTACAGTATAAATAATTATGTCACAAGTAAAATTAAATGGGAAATAAATAAATGATTGTACTAAAATTTGCCAATAGTTACACATAAACACAAGATTTATGAATTAAAATATGAACTCACTGTATGATAATATCTTCACCCTGAATTTACTGAGTTATTTCATTGTTCATTTGGTGCAGTCCGCCATGAAATTATTAAAATTGTTGTAACTTCTTGATATTCCACTCATCTTAACTCCATCATTTTAGCCTCTCCCATTTACTTTTGGGTAACTTACTATATTTACTTTAGTTTAAATAAATACTACAACAGTTCCAAATGTTTTGTTAATATTCTACTTATGAAACATTATATTTCCATTTACTGTGAATTTGACGTAAATGTCAACCATTTGATGACTTTTTTGTTGTTGTTGAATTGTGACCCTGTTGGACTTCCATAGATGTACATAAACACGTAGCACAACCCAGTAGCTCTTTCTATTGTGTCAAGGAGCTTATTTAAAACTCCTAAATTATTCATAACATAAAAATAATTAGTGAAAAGTCTATTAAATGTTGAATACTTTTAGGAAAAACTCTCAATCTTCCCCTCTACTTGCTAATACGGTTTGTACCCAGGTCCGACTATGAATAACTACGAAACATGTAAGTATAACTCACCTCTTTAAGCTCCTCTAAGCTATTTTTATGATAAAAATTCACAGAAATATTTAAGAAATGAGCAGCCTACGTTTTCAAAGTAGCAACCGTGTTAATTTCCCGCTCGCTCTACCGGGGGAGGAGCCTCTTCATGCTGCTTTCATGACTATCGGAAAGGAAAGTGTCAACAAGCCCACGGCTACGAGAAATTGTTAAAAAATGTATAATTTAAAAGAAATAGTTAAATCATTAAGTAACTTACTTAATGATTTTATTTAGACACCTTTAGACTGCAACTGATAATATAGGAAGGAAGGGCAGGGAGAATTGGTAGAGAAAATTTCGAGGTGAACTTGAAGTTTTGTGTCATAATCTCTTGTCTTTATTCTACAGGGGAAATTTAAGCAAGAGGAGGCGCATGATAAACCAGAAAACGTCCAATAAAAATCAGGCAGATACTTTAAAAGATTCAAA
Source organism: Poecilia mexicana (assembly GCF_051168715.1). Classification (NCBI taxonomy): domain Eukaryota; kingdom Metazoa; phylum Chordata; class Actinopteri; order Cyprinodontiformes; family Poeciliidae; genus Poecilia; species Poecilia mexicana. The sequence goes on from NW_028263375.1 coordinate 16,283,270, forward strand.
CCCATAAATATTTTACCTATTGGAAAATATACAAGCGCACTACGAAAAATAACTTTGCGTTTTTTTCATCATTTATTGTTCTTTTGGTCATAGTGATGTTTCAGTGCCCCTTATGTTTCATAATATCAGCTATTTTCCACCTGTACAGCTTAATATTTAAAAACATTCAGCCAAAGCTTTGGGGCAGATTTAAACTAAAACGTCATATTTCAGAATGGTCAAATCTTGTCTTAAATCCAGTAAGAATCCAAGTAAGGACTTAAAAATTGCTTTTCGCAGATAACAGAGATGCAGTTATTCCGCAAATAAGAATTGGGCATTTTTTCCCACTTTCTACGTTTACTCTGACGATGATGAATACAAATTCATGTTGCACTTTTTACATGTTCGCATTTAACCCATCCTAAAAGATCTGTATTATTTCTCTTCCACTCCCCAATTGTATTTTGAGTTTTTCTATGATTATTTTCCCCTCAAAAAAGATACATCGAAGTTTGTGGTTTAAATGTGCCAAAAAGTGAGCAAGCTCAATGTGTGGAAACATTTTTGCAAGGCGCTTTTCACTTTTATAACCACATAGCTCCATAGTTTTATGATTTGGTGTCAATCTAAAGTCGTGCAAATGCGAATTTTCCATCACTGAAGATACATTTTTCACTTTTTACTGTACATGTTTTTTTTTGTTGTTTTTTTTTTTTATTTAAGAATGTGTTTGCACTGGCAAGTGACAAAGACCTGCTTGCTCCGCAGCATTGTTTTTAAAGCCAGTGCAGATAATGTGTGTTTGATTGAAATCTTATTTTTCGTGCTGATAAGAGGCAATGTGGCACATGCAGTTCTTTTTCTTGCGCCACTATCTGTACATCTGCCACTATGTCCACTGCTCTTTCCTGTTTTGCTTATTATTGCTTCCATCAATGAACTGGCAATAAACTATCCCACGTGTAGCAGAGAAGAACTGCATGTTTCTGGCGGTGAAGCTCTGCGGTTTTCCTCGCTTGCATACAGCTATAATAATAACAAATAACCACAGCGCGCGTTCACGTGCATGCTCGTAACCGCGAACAGGTTTCTGCTCTTTTTTTTTTTTTCTGCATCTCGTCAAAACAAAGCGGGGGCGAGCCGCAGCCAGAGAGCGAGCGGCGGTTCCTGCCTCATGAATGAGAGGTCGGTCGGACCTTTCGTCCCGCACCCTGACGCCCGCCCGTGGGGCTGCGCAATCCGGCGTGGTGCAGCTAGAGGAGCCTCCCGCTGATGAGTCCCGGACAGAAGACGCTTCCTCTCGGCTCTACATGACCGCTTCATCCCACCGGGTGCGACACGACGGGATCAGGAACGGTGAGCGCAGGCTGCTGCTGTGGGCGGGCTGGGGGCGCATTTCACACACACACACACACACACCAACTTTGTTCCTAACAGTGATACTGTGTTTTTTTTGTTGTTGTTGTTGTTTTTTTTACTTGCTCATCTGCGTGTTTACATCCGTGCGGGTGTGTTTACCCCGGTGTTTTATCCATACAGGTAGTGGTGAATTAGAAAGCTCCACGTACGCACAGCTCGCTGCTGCGCGGTCCTCCCCTGCAGGATAAACGTGGACTGTTGATGGCGTGTCTGCGCCGATCGATTGGCCATCTAATGTCGGGGGGAAAGGCCGCTCAGTTGCAAATCAATTGGTCGGAAAAGAAACGGGTGGTCGATTAGAAATTAAAAAGCAGCATCGATCGGATGTGAGAGTGTAGTCGCAGCAGACAAGGAGGAGGGGAGAACAAAAGCAGAAATGCCCAGACTGGCGTGGCTTGGCATTTCTGCTAGACGCTTTCTGTTTTCCTCTCTCTGATCTGATTTAATCCGATAGTAATTGATCATATCTTCTTAAAACACACCCGTCAGCAGTCCTCACCACTATTTAACATTCTTCTGTAAAACCTTTGTTTTGTAAAGAGACATGCCAGACTGTTGTTCCCCCCTCTGACCACCGGATGGTGCTTTTGCTGTTGAGCTTCAGTTTTGTGTTTCTATGCAGGGAGACACCCAAATACACTGTAACTGTAAGGCCACAAAGCCTTTACAGGAACCATTCACTCACTTACTCACCGATGCATGTACACACATGCTGGTTCCCTTTTTTTCCGCTGATGTAATGAGTGATTCCAGGAAGGCTGCAGGGTGATTGCCAAACACTCGTCTGCTATTTCTGAATGACTTTTAACTGACAGAGAAGACACTGAAAGAACAACTTCTGTAAATTAAAAAAAAAAGTGTCAGTGTGTGGCTTGTTTTTGTTCTTCCCTTTTGACTAATGTTTTTGATTTATGTAGTTGTTGCTTCTTTCTCTGAGTGGTGTCAGCTCCATGAGAGAGGTTTTTGATCAGGCAGCAGGAGATCTTCCAGAACGGTTTCAAAGAACCTAGGTGCCACGGTTTCTGCCGTACGATTGTACGAAATAGATGCTGAATTGGTAGCAATGTTTTGTTGACATGGCGTATTCTCCCTGTGCGTCTCTGTGTTGCTCTGCTGATGGACTAGCAGCCTGTCCAGGAGTAGGACTGGTGGTTGGGGTTATTTATGCAAATTTCACATCAGGTTTCAGTAATAACTGCAGGTGAAACACATACAAAGAAGTCAAAACGTCCATCCATCAATCCATTACAGATGGTGAATTTGTTCAGCAGCCATTTGGCGAGAGGCGAGGTAAACCCTGAACAAGACCCAGTCCATCAAAACACAACAAAAAGTCACGCATACACACTAACACACACAGTCACTCATCAGGGCAATTTCTAGAGAAACTAGACATTTTTCTAGAAATTTCTAGTTTCTAGAAATTCAGAAAACATGTTTCAGAAACAAACATGTTTTCTGAAACACGTTTGTTTCAGAAAACTTTTGTTTGCAGAGACTTCATGATTACTTTTATTTGTTGTTTCTATTTTTTTTTTGTTCATTTGTTTTGGATATTTAAAATGTCTTCCAATTCCAGTGTTGAATGTTCATTAGACTTTAAAGTTGACAGGTTTTCCAGAATGCGTTCTTGCATTAGCATGCCATTACCGTTATATTACCTGAAAATTGTCTTAAAACAACAATATTATTGTTTATCGCAATATCTTCTGGGACAATTTATCGTCCAGCAAAATTTGTTATTGTGACAGGCCTGGTGCTGACAGGCTTTGTGTAACTGAAGGAAAATACTCAATAAGAATCTGAAGATTAAATGAGTGTGAATTTTTCAGAAAGGCAAGAATTTCAAGGAAAATCCATGGAATAACCTGAATATGAGAGTGCATGGAAAGGATGAAATGTTTGATGCTTATTTTCCCAGTGGTATCGGGTGGTGAGTGTCTCGCTGTGAAGGGCATAATAAACTTAAAGGTTCTGTGTCAGTGAATCATGGGAAAACCTCCTTGATGGTTGATTTTTTAACAAACTGAGGAACAGTTTGTTAAAAAATAAAAAAAAAATGTCCCACTGCAGCCAAAGCAACCAAACCACAAAAGTATTAAACTGCTAATTGGGAAAATAAATATTATGTTGGTGAATCAGTCAAGCTTGACCTCTCCTCTCTTGGTTTCATATTCGTAATATTTGTAGTGTCTGAACAGGGAGGCCTGGAAGGGACCCCCACTGTGAAGCAGCGGTTTGGCTCACTTTAAACCACCTTGCTTGTTTTTTCAAACATCTCTCCTGTAACCGTAACGACTGTTTTGCCTTCATTTCCCCTCCTCCTTCTCCTCCTCCTCCTCCTCAGATGCTTGACGGACTCCGGCGGCGGCACGCCTCCCGCTCCTCCCCCAGACCCCTTTCCCTCAACTTCAGCACCTTCTCGGCCCCTCCCCCGAGCCCGGACATGGACGGCAGCAGCACCGAGCATCCGTTCAGGAGGTGAGGCTCAGCTCCTGCCCGGTATTAACATTTAACACCATGCGGGTATCCTGGGGAAGAAACGCATGAAATATTAATTAGCATTAAGCCTGTTTCTGGTCCCAGATGATTTCCTTTACCCAGCTGAGCTTTCTCTGCAACACATGCTGGTCTGGTGATAATGATCTCATGCTGGGGATGCTTGATTGACTCGGTTCTTTCCTTTTGTTCATCTCATCAGTTTGTGGCCCTGCTTTTCATGCTGTTTGTGTTTGCGTGCCTGCGTGGGCGTGAAAGGGGATCTGTTGTTTACTGCTGTGCTGTCAGCACTCAGAGTTTCTGGACTGCGTGGGTTTAAACTCATCGTGTCTTATTTTTCAGAGAGCTTGTTTTCATCACCCATCTCTTTTGAAAATATGCATAGCTTATTTTTTCCCCCCTTCTCTTTCTCCCTCTATGTTTTAAAGTTTAATTTTCAATTGAGGACACTTTTTTTTTATGACTGCACCAAAGTAGGTCCTAAAAATTACAATTAGGCTACATCCAGGTTCCTGAAATAAATGAGGATTTGGAGGACCTTGTCTCCTAAAGGGGATGTCCCATATAGAGAGGAAGAGCAGTGACTCAGCCCAGCAGATAAAGTTTCAGCTCTTCAACCCTCAGAGAGATTTGTAGCAGCGCTCATTCTAGTAGAATCTGGTTCGGTTTTCTGTGAGGTCTTGATCACTCTGCTGTCATTTTTAAACAGGCTGTTTTACTGCGCTGAATCAAAATCTATGAGAAATTCTAAAACTCTACCCTATGAACCAGGAAGTGTTGATAAATTAACGTAAACATTTCATGTTCTAGAAGTTGGGACCTAAACTCGAGTTCTTTTGCAGCTTCTCCGTACGGTCCACATCCACACAGCATGATTCCCTAACAAATCTCTGTCGTCTTTAAGCTACAAGGAGACAAAATGTTACCAAGTTGTTTTTAATCTAGTTTATAACTTACAACTAACTTTTCAACAAGATATAGGAGCTTGTTTTAAGTCAATAATTTCTTAATATTGATTTAAAATGAAGTGCTACTTCCACTGGCATTATTTCATTTATTATATTGGAATATTCTCTTGCTATAAGTGAAATAATCTGCCAGTGGAACTTGTATTGTTTTATTAATATTAAGAAATTATGGACTTAAACAAGCTCCTATATCTTCCAAAAGGTTATTTAAAAGTTAGTTGTTATCTTATTTCAAGTGCACTAAGATATTTGCACTAGAAACTAGACCAAAAATACTTGTTAAGGTTTGGTCTTTTTTTACAGTGTACAGTACAGCTATATTAATACTGCGAATAAATTACAGGTAAACTCTTTTTATATTCACTGCCCTCTCAGCAAATTCTTCAGTTGTTGCAATATTTACAACACTAAAAGTCACCAGATCATAAGTGCAAAGAGCAGTTCTGTAATAATAATTTAATTCATTGTGTGAAAAACTAATTGTTCTCTAAACAAAATAAGTGATTGTGCCACACTTACAGGATGTTTGCTGTGGAGGGAGACTGATGTGATTTTTCTCTAGTGCTGTTAGTTCATCAGGACTTCACACTTTTGTCTCATCAGTCCACATATAAAAACACTATTAATGTGGAGTAAAGTCTCAAGCTAAAAACTAAGTTTCATAAATAAATGACTCAGAATATTTTAGCGGCGTTGTTTTGCAGCAGAGGTCTGTTTTTCATTTGTTCGTTTTCCGCGTCCAGCTGTGGTGAAGCAGGAAAACCTTCTTCATTGTCTCGCACCGTGTCGCTGCTTCCTGTCGCTTTTTCCGCCGTTGTCAATAAGCCATATGACTTCCTTCTCCTCTTCTCAGTGCAGTCGCAGCAACTGCTTTAGGCCTGCTTACCCTGCAGTTCCTCTGGCATCTGTGCCCTGCATAAATATTTGTTTGCATCAATGGCCGTATTGTGCCGACTGCGAGGCGGTTGAAGGAGGCAGAGAATGCCCCCGGCGGTGCGTGTGCTATTGTTTTCCTGCTCTTCTGAGAGATCCGGCGGCGCAGCGACACCGTGCTTCACCTCCCAGCTGGGCTCCACCCATCCTGCTCTTTGCTTGTTGCCCCAGTCTCACCATGCACCACTCTGTCCTACTTCTCTCCTCCTCCTCCTCCTCTTCCTCTGTCACCGGCTGCTCTTTGTTTTCCTTTTTTTCCTCTGCCGTTTGAGTTCTCCTCTGCCCCGGAGCCGTCTCCTCGTGTTTCCTCTGCGTATGTCGGCTCATTGTCTGACCTTCTTTCTCGTCTGTCCCCTGTCCACCTTTAATGTTTTCCTCATGAGGACTCTGCACCGGCTGAAGTTGATGAGCTCGCCAAGCCTCAGTGAGCTCGGTAAGAGTGAGAAAAGTTCACCGGAGGACAGAGGTGAGAAGCAGAAGAGGGCCGGAGCCAACGCCACCTGGAACAGGTAAACCAGATCCGAGCGGAGGCAGAAAACACGCCGGACTCAGACCAGCAGTAAAGTGCGGTTTCTGTTTGCGTTGCAGCATCCACAACGCTGTCATAGCAGTCTTCCAGAAGAAGGGCCTGGCCGATAATGAACTCTACACCCTGAATGAAGGCGTCCGGTAGGTTCAGAAATCAACCCAAGACGCGGATTCCCCAACCGTGAAGCTCCAGCTGCTTTATTTTAGACTCTTGATCCAATTTTGTGCTGTAATCCGTGTAATTACTGTCTGTCCAGCGCTTTGCTGCTGACTGACTGTTTTCTTCTCAATGACCTTGTTTGTGTATGATGTGTATGTGGGGCTGTGGAGTCATGTGGTCAGGCCAGATATCTCATTATCTCTCCGAGCCAGACCCATCACTTCTCTCTGCCTCCACGTTAGCCGACTGAAAATATTTCCGGAAAAAGCCACAAAGACGTGGATTCATCTTTTCTGACCACAGGAGGCTATGAGCATAATGTTCTCCAGGAAAACAGACTGTTTTCACGCCGTCTTTGTTTTCACCGGGAAACAAAGACGGTTGCTTTACAAAACATGGTTCAATATTTTATTACAAATTCATCCAGTGCATTTTATCATTCAGAGTTTTGAAGATAAACGCTTGCTGTCTTTTTCAGGCATTTGTTGAAAACTGAGCTGGGCTCTTTCTTCTCAGAGTACCTCCAGGTAACACATGTTTAGCTCCTCTTTTTAAATTCATTACTGACCTGAACCTCACTGTTTTATCAGACAAGAACATTAATGACGATAAATTATACTCTTATATCACGACCATAACTGTTGTCGACTTTCCACAGAATCAGCTTCTGACGAAAGGCATGGTCATTCTTCGGGACAAGATAAGATACTATGAAGGTAGGTCTGGGTTAACGTCTGGCGCACGCTTTAACTCATTTAGCCAACATCTGAAAAAACAAAACCTTCACATCACCCTGAAAATGCAGCAATCCGCTGAAGTTGGTGGGAAGATGGATATATCTAGTGCAAGGTTATACTTGAGGAAACCCATTTAAAGGCTGAAAATTAGTTGCGAATGGGGTTTAGGTTTGACTTGCAGGCAGAAAATCACCCTGAAGATGCAGCTGAAGCTACCAGATCGAGGCATAAGAGCTTGAGCAGTTTTGCTTTGATGAATGCATAAAAAGGTTCACCTCTTCATGCTGGTAGAGACATAACCCAAAAGACTTGCGGCCATAATTGCAGCAAACGCCGAACACAAAATCCTTCCTAAACTTTTCGGATTGCTCTTAACGTGTGTAATCTTCCCCTTCGTCTCCGTTCGCTGTTTGGTAATGGCCTATCGCATAAGCTCTGAATAAAACACATTGCAGTTTGTTGTAGGAATGTGACAAAACACGGTGAATGTAAACAGAAATGAATCCTACGAGGCATTGTTTTTGTGACTTTGTCTCCGATTCATGCAGGCCAGAAGTTACTCGACTCGCTGGCGGAGACCTGGGACTTCTTCTTCTGTGACGTTCTCTCCATGCTGCAGGCCATCTTTCACCCAGTCCAGGTGCGCACAAACTCCTGAACAAGCTGCTTGTGTTTTCTTTTTTTTTTTTTTTTCTTTTTTAGTCCACATCTCTTCTGTTGAATCTCTTTCCTGGGTGGTGCTCATTGCGGTTTCCTGTGAATCTTGCAGGGTAAGGAGCCCTCTGTCAGACAGCTGGCCCTGCTCCACTTCAGGAACACCATCGTCCTGAGCGTGAAGCTGGAGGACGCGTTGTCTCGGCCGCGCGCCCGCGTGCCCCCCTCCGTCACGCAGATGTTGCTCATACTGCAAGTGAGCAGAACGTCATCTCCCACTTCCGCTCTCATTTGTTCAGCTCTTTTTGTTTTGAACAGAAGCAGTGCGTCGTTCCTTTATTTGCACCTTCAGTGACGTTTCTTGTTTTGGTTTTGGAGTTCGCATCCTTCTGCAGGAAGATATCTCAGACGTTACACTCATGACTTAAGACGTGTTCATGCTCTTCACAGTTATGTTGAGACTAAATGAGCGCTGGATTTTATTCGGTGTTATTGCAGAATTTAAAGGCATGCCACACTTTTCAGACTTTTATTTGTAAAACCTGCTAATCCTTCATTCTTCGTTCCTCTGCACAACTCTGCACGTCTTTCTGTAGGTTAACCGTTACTTATCAATGTTGATGTTGGGTTTTAATCATGTTTGGGTTAATATTTACCCACATTAATATCTTAGCGAGTCACAGAGGAGTAATGATAGTCTTGGCTTAATTTTGGATTCATGTTTGGATACTCAACAAGACAGAAAAAGTTTCCTATTTCTGACCTTTAAGGACAGTCTGTTATTTATAGCGTTGAGGTTGATACCATTCTGGTAACCATTATCTTAATCTGTTTTATCCATTCAAAAACCAAATTTTATTATTTTTTTTAAAAGTGTAGGGCTTCTCAAAGCTTCTCCAAATATTAGTGGAGGTTATTTCTATGTATTTGAGTGTAAAAAGAGAAAATTTAGAATTCATTAAAATTTTTGCAGCCAGTTCTTGCTATTAAAATTCGTTGATGTTATTTGCTGTACTACTGTAACAATTGAATTGAATCATATGACAATGCAAAATTATAATCACCAAAATCATTTTAACTCTGAAATTGTTGAACCACTGACAAGAGTTGGGTAGTAACTAGTTACATTTACTTGAGTAGTATTTTGAAAAAAAAAGAAAAAAAAAAGACGCTTTTAGGAGTATTTTTACTACGCTGCACTCTTTACTTTTACTTGAATAACTTTATTATGAAGTATCACTTCTCTTAAAAATAATTCTGGATTCTCAACCTACTGTGAAAACAAACATTTTAATTAAAAACCAGACACACACCTGCAGTTTTTGTTAAAGTTTCATAAGTTTTACATTAAAAGAAATTAATTTGTAAAAAAAATTCTTTTTCATACAAATAAAAAATCTTTTCATTTTAATCTTTAAAATACAAACATTTCCACGTAACTTTATATTTCGGTCCATCTGGTGATGTAATTTTTCAGTATTTTACACGTTTTACCACATACTTTTTTACTCGAGTTATTTCTTGGACGGCTGTAGAAATGAGTAGAAATATGTTGAGGTAGTGCTGCTCTTACTTGAGTACAGGTTTCGGGTTCTCTGCCCACCTCTGCCTTTGACCCAACCGGTCAGGTTTTTGTACCTCTGTGTGTTTCAGGGGGTCCACGAGTCGCGCGGCGTTAATGAGGATTATCTAAGACTGGAGTCTCTGGTACAGAAGGTGGTCTCGCCTTACCTGGGCACCCACGGCCTTTACTCTGGAGAGGAGGACGACGATCACTGCTGCGTTTTTGGTGAGCCAGAAGCAAAGCAGTAACTGTGTGCTGTATTTTGAAAGGTCTTTAAATGAAGCCCTCCCCTGCTCTCGTCTCGTGTTACAGACAAGCGTGTCCCGTGGGGCTGGCCCAAGTCTGCAGACCAGCCGTCCAAAAACCCTGTGGTACGATCTAAGAGCTACAACATCCCCCTGCTGCTGACTCCCGTGGCGGAGTACGACCCGGATCCCAGCTCGGCCGGCAGCGGAGGGATCCGCCGCCACTCGGCTTGTGAGATTATATCATGCCTGGAGGAACAGGGGCTGACCTACGCCAACCTGGCTCCAGGGTCTGAGCTGTCCGGTCCCTCCTCCAACAGACTCTGCGTGGGCTCTCAGTTTAATGGTAGGACTGATTTCTAACTGGTTTCACCCACCATTTTACCAAACAACACCAGAACTCGTAACGACACAACCGTGCTGTTTTATTCCACAGGGATTATACAAGCAGGCGCCGGTGCCATGGACCTGGCCGTGTCCTCTCCTTCCATCCTTCATTCCTCAGGCGCGCTCCACGGCACGGAGGCCACCACCACAGTGACCGACCTCAGCAAGGGGGCGTCCTCCTCGCCGCCCAGTGAATCGTCCAGCCCTGAAACCATAATCGGACAAGTTCCGGGGTCTGCCGGCTCAGACTCGGATGGGATATTCATTGAGTTCCCTTCTCACTCTTCGGGTGGAAAGAGCCTTAGCCGCGAGAGCAGGCAGAGCACTGTGTAGCTGTGGTCCCCTTCAGGGACCCGCAGCGAGGGTGTGCGGGATTATTTTGGTAGAAAATGGGACGCAAAATTAATACATTTCAGCAAAAGGGTACATCTTCCATTTTACTTTTATGCTTTCAATGACAACCTTCTTCCAGTGTGGATATTATTTAAATTCCTTTATGAAACCTTTAAGCAGCGACGGAAAAAAAAAATCAGCATGCATGTCCAAGTTGACATGAAGTGGTACTGATGGCTGAAGATGTGTTGATCCTAAATGATGAAACCTTTTCACTGTTTTTTTTTAAAAAGTCCCAAGTCCTGACAAGATGATGCAATCAACAAACACAAAAGAGCATCTAAATAACTTAAAATGTTATTGAAATGTTACTTTATTCCAGGAATTCGTCTTAAAAAGTGAAACTTATATATTGGATAGACTCATTACACACACACACAGCTCTTCAAACATTTATTTCTGTTAATCAAATGATTATAGCTTACAAATAACAAAAACCCAAAACACAGTTTCTCAGAAAATAATACTGTTCAAGATAACTGAAATTATTAGTTATTGACACTTTCCACAATGAGAGAGAGTAAGCCACAAATGCTTATTTTACAGAAGGTGAAAGTTCCCTTATTGCTGCATGCAATGATACTAGTGGAAAGTTGAGTGGAAGGAAAAGTGTGGTAGAAACAGCTTCAGTTGTCCAATCAGTTGTCTTCCTCGTGATTATGTAGATCATAACATTTCCATAAAACAGACGTCTCAAAAGGAGCTTAGACCAAGTATCACAGTAGTTATTCTCCTGAAACACCGACTCCCTCTGCAGCCCTTTGAATGTACTTTGCTTCACAATCCTCTCAAGGTTGTGGCAGTTACTGTTGCATATGGATCCTTTTATTCCACGCCATTTTTCCTTCCATGTAACTTTCCATGTTTGCATGCAGCAGTCTGTATCTTGTGCGCACCCTTCTTGTGGAAAGTGTCAGCTACAATCTGCTGGCGTCGGAAATCTTCGCCTGGATTGTGTCGCTTATAGGATGACCTTAACATAAACGCCTTTTTTTTTTTTTTCTTCATTGGCTTATGTAATGTTCGCATTTTCAGAGAAACTAAATTGTGAGGTTTTGTTGGTTGTAGACCGTAATGAATAAAATTACACTTATGAGTTTCATTTTGAAGCTGAAAAACTGAGATTTTCTGTGATGTTCTTAATCACTGAGATAATCTGAATTCGTCTGAGTGTCAAAAGCTCCATTTGCACTAAAAATCTTACTTCTTATAGTCTGTGAGGATACAGAGCATTAAAAAAATGATTCCCCTGCCAATGATAAGGTAGTGCATGTCGTTTACAACTAAAAATATATTAGAATGTCTTTTAAAATTTAATTTATAAATGTAACTACATATCAGTGAGACACAGAGTATCCTAAGTGGATCAGGTTTGGAAGGTAAAGTATTATGAGACAAACTGACACTGTTGATTTCTTTTTTTTTTCTTTTCTTGGTTGTTTTATGGTGGGAAAAATAAATATTTCTATTCATCCATTTCCTTTAATTCAGTTATTTCCTTTAGTTGTTCTCTTGCTTCCCTGGAGAATATGTACCTTAAAAAAAAAACTACACATTATTTTTTGTTACAGGTTGTTTTGTATTTGTGTACTTTGATGAAGACTCTTTTATATTTCCTGTTTTTGCGCCTTCGTGTGCTGCTTGGGGGTCAAGAGGTTTTCTCGCTTTTCAGCGGCGCTCAGAGCGCTTAATGCAAAATTATTTTGTGACTGCATTTGCTTTTTCTGCATGGGCATCGTGGTTCAAGGGAATACGACAATGTTTGTTTACATTCGACAAAGATGGAAACATTTTCAACTGAATGTTGTCTCACACTGTATTTTGCACCACCACTAACATGTAAATAAAAGTATGTTTTTTTTTTTCTTTTTTTTTTTTAGAAAGGATAGATCTTGTACAGTGAACATTTGTCCTTAAAGGATTAGATTTTTTTTTTTTTTAAATAAGAACTTTTTAAAATAATCTTTTTTCAATGATGTTTTACCTCAAAGCATTTTGTACTTTACTTTTTGGACAATCTATGATGTCTCCAGAATTGTACTTTGTATAAATTTGTTATACTGGCCCCATAAAAATAAATAAATTTCAGTAATATCTAAAAAAACAAAAACAAAACATATATATACTATTTTAAATTGAATTGATTATTGATGTATGAATGAATAGGGTATTACTCAAATCTTCTTCTCCTGTCCCTTTCAAAGTAAACAATGTATTCTTGATTTAATTTAGTTATTTATCTACCAAGTTGGATCTTAAGGGTCACAGAGGTTTTAAACATTCTTCTGCTAAAGATGTTCATCACACTAAAATCCTTCAATTTTAGTTTAATCTGATTGGTAATTTCAGCCAACATCATCACCAGGGTTTGGTGTTCTCTTATGGCGTTGATGCAGACATTTTTTCACAGATAGACATATCTCATTCCTGAATAATATGTTGGTTTGAACATTTCCATATTTGTTTATGATAATTTGAACAGAGAAACACACCATTTTCAGGCATCTGGAAATTGGACCCAAAGAAGAATCAATCATTCTCATATATTTTCTGATTTCATTTGATTTCCTTATAATGTCACAAAATGAAACAGTAGTTTGTAGTTTTCATTAGCTAACAAAGCTATAATATCATCAAACACTAATGTTTGTCTGTGCAAACTGAAGTTCAAAGTTACAAATTCTCTTTTTAGTTATTCTGGAATTTGACAAGTAGAGCACATTTTGTTAAACCTACCTGTCCTAAAACCGGAAGAGTTTAGTCTGATTTACTTTCCAAACTGTGAGAAAAAACCTGCGGTATGCAAACATATGATTTCAGATGTCATGGGTTCCCATTTCTTTCTTTAATAGTTCATCGTCATTTACCATAAAATCTTGCTAGTGTTTTCGGTGTAGTCTGATAGAAACTGATAAAGTAATTGTAACAAAAAAAAAAAAAAAAAAAAAAAATTGTATACCTTTAATTTGAAAGGAGTACAGGAAACGCATCACGTTGTTAAAAACACAAACCGGAAATGTATTTTTAGCTTAAAGCTAACGTCAACTACGTGGTTGGTTTGCTGTTAAACGGCTAAAGATAAGTGTTTTCTTGCTAACTAGCTGGTCTTTTAAACTGTATTTATAAGGAAATAGTCCCGGTAAACTCGGTAAGAGCTCTTCTTATCACATTGTTTTAGTAGCATAGTAACTCACTCAGTACTGAGTGAGTTACAGTAGCTTTATATACACCCGCTGCTGGACTTTAGTTATTTCTTATTTATCGTTTGTGTTTTATTTCAGCTGCCAGACAGAGAGCTGTCTTCCTGCTCTGGGATCACTCCGCCACCTTCGCTGCGCTCTCCGGCCTCGTTTCCAGCCTCAGTCTGTGGATGAGCCTGGCCAGTCGCCGCCTTCCTAGATGAAGATGTCCCTGGCTCAGCGAGTCTTTCTCTCCTGGATCTTCGCCCTGGTCTTCCTCATCATGCTTGCCCTCAAGCTGGACTCCAAAATCCAGTGGAACTGGTTCCTGATCTTCCTCCCCGTCTGGATCTTTGACACCATCCTCATCCTCATGCAGATCGTGGAAATGGCTGGTCGCTGCAAGCCGGACTTTGACCCCAGGGACGAGGAGAAGAGCGTGAAGAGGAGGCTGTGGTACCTGTCGGCCCTGCTCCTCAAGCTGGCCTTCTGTCTGACTCTGTGCTCCCGGCTGCAGAAGCTGACGGACATCTGGGTCAGCGTGGTGTGTGTCCCACTTTGGGTGCTGCTGGGTGGAGCGCTGCTGGAACTGGGATACAGTGTTTTCCATTACAGGAGGGACTGAACGAGGGAAGAAACCCTTACAAAACGGACACATTGTTATTTTTTATATATATTCACCTCTTAACTGAGGATGCACAGTTTTAGTTATTTTAAAACCTGCTGCTCTTCAGTTGTAAGGGACTGAGATTGTTTTTGGTTGCACCATAACAAGAGAAAACATTGGCACTTTGCTTTACATCTGACAACTTCACATCAATTTCAACATGTCTGGGATTGTTGAATTAAATCCAGCCCTCTTTTAAATTTTACTCACAATACCGCTTTTTAACAATTTTAAAGTAAAATAAAAAAAGAGAGACTTAAGCTGGTTTTAAGATCCTCCATGAACATCATTTATTGATTTTTGCTGCACTGTGTCAGAGGTTTTATGCTATTTTGTTCTCCAAGGAGATAAAAGTCAATAGTTATCTGGATGGATTAAATATTATTTACATGTTGTCTGTAGACGGTAAGGACAGACTTACATATGGAAAAAATATATGATTCTTATTATCTTATTTAAGAATAAAATAAGAATAAAACATAACTGAAAGTGTGGAGTTTGTTTTTGGGCACTTGAGTAAACATTTTAGCCATTTTTTTCATTTTGATAGCTGCTGGTGTTTTGGGGGAATGTCTCTTTACTGAAATATTCAGCCCCAAATATTTATTCCCAATATCTCTGACCGGTTTCTTTGTCTCTGACTCTCCCACCTGAGCCGTGACTCTCTGCAGCCACTCCAGAGACATCTTGATATCTTGACTGCTTCCTGATTTTTGCGTGTTTCTTTCTTCATGTATGACACTCTTTTATAATTTGTTTGTAAAAGAAAAAAGTGCCTTATGTTTGTCTGTCATTAAAACCCTTAAACATTGAAGTTTGTAGCTGTAAAGTGAAAAAAATATGAAAGTTTTTTCAAGTCACTGTTATTGCAAAGTGAAACATTGGTATGATTGCGGTGCAGGATAAAGTATAAATATAAATAACTATATAACTAAATCATTACCTTAATCGTTTATTTTAAAATGGAAAATATAAACAAAGTTCTATAATTGTTTTTATGTGTGCAAGGCATATCATTTGAACTATTTCATCGCTGTGTGCTGCAAGACGTCATAAATTCACTTTTACTTTACTTTTTACTCATTTATGTTAGCGGGTGAAGCTCATAGTTGGTTATAACCAATCAGATGTTAAGTCATGAAAAGCTGATAGATTTCCATTGTTTCATGGTGGAGTTCAGGATTGAAACTGTAAAATAATTAAGTACAGAAATTATTCTTCATGTTTGCAGTCTAAGCCATGAATCTAAAACTGAACAATTCAATAAATTATTGACACAAACAGGTAGGCACACATGCACATCTTAATTTAATGTGTTTATTTGAGCCATTTATTTTAAATATAAGGCAGGATTTAATGATTTGTTTAAAAATAACTAGCAGACTGATGAGTAAAGGAATGAACTCAATTGAATAGAAAATCATTTCTGGAAATCTTTTATGCATATTTATCCAGATGTATAAAATGATTCAGTCGTTTGGCTGAAGATGAACTGAGTGAGCTGGGGCTGAGCGGAGAGCTCCCTCAGGTGGAGAAGTTCAAGAGTTTTCGTGTTGAATCTGTAAGAACTGAAGCCGTTCATGGAAAGTTTCCATGTTTCACTCGCATGGAGAGACAATTTCACTTGGGTTTAAAACGCTGCCATGCTTCATCCTGAAGCATCTAATCGGTAAATTAAAACTGTTAGAAAAAACAGGAGACACTTAGTAACTTAGTCAACGTTTAGAACCATTTATTGAGAGGTTCTGATCAGAGTATAAATCACACTACCAAGTATTATCTTAGGAAATAAAATGTATTTACAACAAGATCTTCACATACATCAGTTTCAAATAAAAACAGACAGTAAATGATATAAATAAGTTCTATGGAAAATAAAACCTGTCTTACAAAAAATATATGCAATTTCTGTATACATTTTCCTCACACCGGTGCTAATAACATCTAGACTGTACAGTTTTGGTACTTACAGTATAATTTACAGCCCTGTGTGTGTCTGTGTCAAACAGTCCAGTCTGAAAACAATTGCTAGAATCTGATTTTGGAGTGTTATAAACAATAAAAATCCTGCCCACCAAAGCAACAAAAAGATGATTTACAGATCAGTGGAGGACCTACTGACATCTCCCAGTTCATGTCGCTCGGCGCCCGGCAAAAGTATTTAAAATGGTTTCCACACCGTGTCACTCTGCAGCCTGAAGTTTCAATGTTTTTTTTGTTTTTTTGTCGGGATCTCAGCAAGTAGAGACGCAAAATGTTTCACAAATAAACAATTACTTTGCAGTTGGCACCGATTCACTCTGATGCCGCTAAATAAAAATCCAGTGCAACAAATTACCGACAGAAGTGACCTAATTAGTGGAAAGTTTGTAACGTAACCTCATTATAAATACAGCTTCTTCACAGCAGGATGAAGACCAATGAACACAGCAGAAACATAAGAGAAAAAGTTTTGAAGAAAGTAAAAAAAAAAAGAAGAAAAAAGCCACACTTTAAGCACATCCAGACCATGACCTCCTGTATGAAGCACGGTGTTGGCTCCATCATGGTGTGGGACTCAGCAGCTGCTTAGAGTTGATTCTAAGATGGTTGGATCTAAATATGAGGCTACGAGTGTAGACCGGGGGTCTGCAACCTGCGACTCTGGAGCTGTTAGTGGCTCTTTGGACTTTCTTAAAGGCTCTAAAGAACTTCGGCTAAAGATGAAAAAGGAACCAGTTAATGTTTCTAAACACAAATATAACAGTGTTTTTAACTGATTTTATTTAATTTCCTTGCAGTATATATGCACTGAATTTCCACAAGGAATGACGATAAAGTACCAGTTTTAGTTTGGTTTTCCTTGTCATTAAGCTGGAATATAAATAAAATTTAGTAAATAAAATTCCGGTTCTTTAAAAATGACAAGAGATTCCTGGAGTAAATGTCTTTTATTTGGCTCTTTATGTCGTAAAGGGTGCAGACTCCTGGTGTAGCCCTGAATCTGACTGGACAGCTTGAATCCGATGTCCACTCTGAACGAGCTTACAGCTGCACCTGCAGAGAAATGTAGTTCTGAAAAGACCTGATTTAAGGGGAGATGAATATTTTACAGGTTTATTTACTAATTAGTCGACTTCCGGAGGTCATTTGTTGCACAGGATTTTATTTCAGGGTAGCAGACAAAGGAGAAAACAGATTTCAAAATGGTAAATCATGTAACCTTAGTTACTTTGTGTCGCTCTCTCTGGAAATCCCCACAAAATCCATCCAAGTTTGTGGTTATGACATGACTAAACGTGAAAAAGGTATCAAAACTTTTGCAAAGTACTATGAAGATGATTGTTTTCAGATTGGCTCGAGTACCTAAAATAGGAGCTTTATGAGCGAAGCTGAGTAGTGCACAGGCACCGACACACGGGTCACCAAAGCGAATCGTGTTAAAGACTTCGTACGTCTGCTGACCAACAAAATGAAGTGAGCTCCTTAGCTTACATTTGCTGGCGCTGTTAAAATACTCGCAGAGCGCATCCCCATCTCGCTGCGTCACGTCTAAGTGGTGGAATGGTTGCCTCTTAAAGGAAGGGTGAACCGTCAAATATTTTAACAAGGCCTTGGCATAAGTAGTACAATAAAAGCAGAAGACATGGAGACATTCATATCGAGAAGTCTTTCTGTGTTTGTGGCGTTTGTGTCCTCAGAGGCTGCTTTAGCGAGTCCTGCAGCCCCGCCACCGCAGGTTTTCCCTGCAATGAGTCCTTTACTTTTGGTCCTTTAGAGGGAACAAGTGTCCGAGCGTCCGACCCCGGCTTGGAGGAAGGCCCTCGGGGGTCGGTGTGAGGTTTGGGTCTGCTGTCTGATAAGGAGAGGGTGAGCGGCTGGTGAGCCTCCAGGGGCTTAAAGAGATCGAACGTGAAGAGCGTCCGTGCTGGTTTGTGTTCAGGCTTCTTCCTGATCTCCTCTCTGCCGCCGTCTTTCTCCTTCTTGCCGTCCTTCTTCGCCTGCAGCTGCGGGTGTTTGTGTGTCTTTCCGTCCTCCCTGCCTGGTTTCGCCGACGACACGCTCGTGTCCTTGCCCTCCTTGTGGCCGCTCTTCTCCTTCTTCCCATGTGTGGACTTGTGTTTGTGCGAGCCTCCGTCCCGGCCGTCCTCTCTGTCGGGCCGGGACGGCGGCGCTCCTATGTCCTTGTCGTGCTCCTTGTCTCTCTTGAGGTTGGTTTGTGTTTTGGAGTCGGCCTCCTTGGCCCACTTCTCGTCTCTCTGAGTGGCCGGCGCGGTCGGGCAGCCTCGACTTCCCTCTTTCGTCCGCTCTTCATCCTCCTTTTTCTTTATCTGCGTCAGGATCAGGGCGCCCCCGTCTCTTCCTCCTTCAGTCTTGACCTTCTCCCTCTCTCTGTCTTTTCCTCTGTCTTTTTTCTCCTTGTCCTTACTCCTGTCCTTCTCCTTCTTTTCTTTAGTCCTCTCCCTTTCGTCTCGCTCACGTTTACCTTTATCCTTCTCTTTTTTGATCTGCGGTGTGCTGGGAGCGCTCGTCGTGTCGTCTTTAGTCTTGTCTGGCAGCGCTGCCTTTGGCTGCCGCTCTTCCTCCACATCACTTTCCTTCTTGACCTGCTGTGAGGCCTTTGGGAACGCTGCGTCCTGTCCAGAGTCCTCCTGACCCGCCAGTCTTTGATTCGTCTCTGTGCCGCCCTTTCTGTCCTCCTGAAGCTCTTCCACTTTAATTTCCATCGACGTGGGACTGAAGACAACCTCCTCTGATTCATTTTGGACCAAAGGCAGAGGCTGTGTTCCTAGCAACTCCTTCATCTCTTCTTGGCCATCTTCCTCTTCCTCCTTGAAGTGATGCGTCAGCGTTTGAGACGGTGCCTCCTCTCGTCCCTCCATGTCCTCATCCTCCACCTTCCTCACCGTCTGCACCGCAAAGTCGCACTTGTTGCCCTCTTCCTCCACGTCTTCCTCCTGTTTGACTCTATGCAGCGCTTCGCTTAGTGAAAACTTCTCCTCCTCTTCCTGCTCCTTCCTCTCCTCCTGCTGGTGGTACTGTTTGAGTCGGATGTGCCAGGCCAGGCTGCAGACGGCCGAGACGGTCTTGAACTGGTGGACGACTCCTCTGGGGATGAAGTAGATGTCGTCGTGGTAGAGCTGGATGCGAGCGTATCGGATCCCCTCCCTCCTCAGCTGGTTCAGCTTGGCGTCGTCGATCCACTGGACACACTGGAGACAAGAGGACCCAGCGCTTAGCTAGCTCTATTTACTCTACATTGATTTTAGAAACAAAACAAAACCCCAACAGGATAAATTTGTTGTTTTTCTTCCTACTTTGACGTTAATGTAACTTTTGACTATCTGGTGGTGTTTATTTACTAGATACTTTTTATTTTGACAAAAAACATTAATCCTATCAATATTGACTACATTAATTAATTAAAACATTATGTTAAAATTCTTTTTCCAGACCCCAAATTTCATAGTTTTGGTAGATTGTTCCACAGTGGGAGAGGATAAGGGGAAATAAAAGGGAGGACATAAGGAGTGATAGAAGGACTAAAGTACAAAAGGAAGTTAGAGAGGATATAAGGACGTATTAAAGAAAGAAAGGAAATACAAGAATAAAGTTTGAAAGGATGGAAATAAGAACAAAAGGAAGCACACAAAAAAAAGTGTGTGAATGGAAAAGATAGAAGGAAGAACAGAGGTAAAAAGGGATAATCACAAAAAGAACAACAGAAAGAAAGAAATGGATAAAAGAGTGACAAAAGGTAGGACTGAGCAAATGACGAGGAGGAGGAAGTACAAAAGGAGGGAAGGAAGGTAGGAAAGGAATGAGGAAAGGATGTATGGGAGAAAGGAAGGAGGAAGAAAAGCAAATATACCTCTTTCTTTTGGATGGGGGACAAAAGTTGGGAAATGCTTTTCATTTTCAGTTCTCTCATTTGTTTCCAAGTTTATTAAATTCCAAAATAATTACCGGACTGTTTCAAACCCCAAACATCACCAGATTACAGAATTTCTGCCTAATCTCATTTATTAAAATCTCGAGACAACTTAAGACACACAAGAACAGTCAGTAAATCCAATCAGAATTTGTTTACTCTGAACAGTTGCTAAATATGCATTTTACTTCACCATTAATTTGTTTATTGTCTGCAATAAAAACACTTTTAGACGAAAAACAAAGAATCTGGGCAGCTCCTCATTTGTTGGCAGGTCGAGTTAATAGTCAGCGGTTTAGCAGATAATTTACATTACCCACAGTAACCAGATTTACTGTCAAGCATGGAAATAATTAGTGGGGCAGTAAAGGAAGAAGAAACAAGCGTTTCTTCACTCGCTGCTGGAAAGCTTAAAGAAAGAAACGTCCGTCCCACCTGCGACAGCGGCGGCTCATGGAGGTCCAGCTGCAGTCTCATGACCACGTCTGGGAAATCTCCGGCGTGGAAACACACAACGTCTTTGGTGATCCGGGCGGGAGTGTCGCTGCTGTGAATCGACACAACAGGTTTTTAAAAAGCAAGCCTGAGTAAACCACAGGCTGGGCAGCTTCAGACCTCCCAGCATGCACTGCGGGAGGATCTGGAGAAGTGAAACGGATCCTCTGCACTCACTCCTCTCCGCAGCGGACGGCCTTCAGCACGCCGACAGCGGCCGTGGTCTGTCGCTCGAAGCCCTGACCGATGTGATCGGCGTGGGCTCTGGTCCGGTCCTCGAACAGCATCTCTCTGGGCTCGCTGGTTCTGGGCAGGTACTGCAGGTTCTTGATCTCGTTGGTGGACCTGCAACACGTCCAGTTCACAGCCGTCATGGTTTATAGAGGAGGCGAACGCTCTTACAGCAGTAAAAAGGTATTTAAACGGGTTTTTGTTCTTTGTAAAAGTATTCACACCTCTTGAGCTTTTTCTGTTTTATTTCAGGTGATAATAACTGACTTCAATGTGATTTACTGAGATTATTTATGATGGACAACAAAGTGGAGCATGCTTAAGAACAGAAAGGAAATTGATGCAATTTTTTCCTCACCTCTGTACAAGAAAGCCTCTGAAAACTAGTCAATTAACCATTTCCCAAATTTTTCTTTGATTTTCTTAAGGCATGAAAAAAAGGTAGGAAAAAAAGTTTTGTAAACATTTTTTTGTTTTTAGGTCATTAATTGTAATTTTCTCCAAATACAAAGTTGTTATTTGAAAAATACATCAGTAGTTTTGTTCTTTAGGGGTTTTCTGATGTCACAATATTTTTTTTTACCTGCAAGAGTCGTCTACCATAGAAGGAGGGACCGGGTCGGCTGGCATGGTTTTTGGTCTGTCAGCCATATTGGATTTAACAAAAATAATTGCTTGCATTTGCAGCTGATGGCCTATAGTTTATAGTGTATTTTATGATGCATTAGTGTCCACTTCAGTGGTCTGTGTGCATTTATAACATAAAAATCCACAAGAAGCACAAGAAAATGGCTTTTAGACAGCTGTCCACTGTAGTGACCACTACGCTACAAAGGGTTAATTCTGATTAATCACATTTTCATCAAACAATATAATCCAAGTTTTTCCAATTCCAGTAAATTTTAGTTTAACTGTGGTAGAAGGACACCAGTATGTCCAAAGTGTGGCGCACGCTTTATTTCTTTGGCCCATGAATACTCTCCAGTTCATAAAGTTGTTACATAAATGTTACATAATGTTCTGGCATCCCTGAAGTATAAGATTTATATTATTCAAAAGTAACTAATTTAATTAAATAGTAATTAAATACAATAAATGATGATGTGCGTCAGTTTCTAGCTAGAAACTTGAATGTTGCATGACTTTAGTTTCAGATATAGTTGCATCCAAAACGGCCTAAAGCAAGTAAACATCACACTCGTCTAAATCATGCGGCATTTCTGCTTTTCAAAGTGCAGCATGTCTGACATGACAATGTGGTGAAGGGATAGAAATTCACCTTTTCCTTTTGAAGGGGGATTTCGGCATGTCCGCCATGGGGATCATCTGTTCCCCGGGTCGGACCCACATGATGGGGCCGTCGTCGCTCTCGGTCGGGCTCTGCAGCCGCAGACTGGAGAAGGTTCCCCACGGCAGAGTTCGCTGCACAAACACATGGCGGGAAACTTCAGGTTACGTAACTCAAGAACACACACACACACACACACACACACACACACACACACACACACACACACACACACACACACACACACACACACACAGATGGAAGTCGAACAGATGTTGACTCGCCGCTGGTGCGGACATTTTGCAGCTATTGGAGAGCACTGACCACCAGGAAAGGAGACTCCTCCAGCATGCTGAGGAACTCTGGGAAGTAGTCGCCGACCTCTTCGTCCACTGCTCCGACCAGACTGACCTGCCGCATGGCGCCGGCACGATACGTTCCCCGGGAATACGTCCTCTTCACCTGGAGGAGAGGACAAAAATCAGCCCCCAGCTCACATCACGGCACATTTCCACAGCTAGAGAAACACGGCAGATGGCCTTTTCAGTGTTTGCTCTTAACTGCGCACTCAGAAAACCTCAACCTTCAGCGCTTATTGAGAAACGGAAATGTCAGGAGCAAAGCAAACAAAAGCCAAGCTGCTGGGACTCAGAGAAATGTGATGGAGGAACAGAAAATCATTCAGACAGTTTCAAATCTATAACTCCAATTTATACAAGAACAAAGTATTTAGATCCTCCCATCAACCTCGAGGCTGCAATATATATTCTGTATTGTTGTCACACGCAGTCAGCTACCTAAAACAGACTTAATAAATAGTTTTTATCATCACTTTTATTATAACAATGTTATGTTTAGTCCGTATCATCCTACAATCCAGTATAACATAAAACTCTGGAAAACATTAAGAGAAAACCTTGTGGTTTTTCCACCAAATATTGATTTCTGAACTCTTCCTGGGTTTAAACATTAGCATTGATGTTTTCAAATGAATATTAATTAGTTTTCTTTGCATTATTTGAGATCTGAAAGCACTGCAGTCTGCATCTTTATTGTTATTTTGACTATTTCAAATATTTTGCTAATAAATACTAAATTTTTGCTTGGAATTTCAGAGACATGTCAGTAGTTCATAGAATAAAAGAACGTTCATTTTACTCAAACACGTAAAGATAAAAAGTAAAATCAGAGAAAATGATAATTTTATGTGTTCTCTTAAATTTTTCCACAGCAGTAATTAGTACATTATTTTATTTTCTTCAAACTTTTAGAGAAAGGCACAAAATACAAAAATACACAAGTATGGAAATGTGTATTATATGGAGATAAAAGTTAGGAAATTGAATGATAAATGATCAAAAATGTTTAAATATTGTTAAATGTTAATATATAAACTTCTTGGATTCAAAAAAATACAATCCAAATATTTAAAAATAGCTCCGTCAACAATTATTTAGATATATGAAAAGTGAAATGGTTCTATAGCTAACATTAAATTACACATTTGAGTGAAAGTATTAGTGTCTGTGAATCATTGTTGACTAAAAATCATAAAATTGTATTTCAAACTTCTAATAGCTCCATATCAGTGAAAACTTGTTGCATCATGCAGCCACACGTCATCCTGGCCCACTCCGTGTCCGATTCGGCCGTGTTCACCAGCACATGAACAGAAGCAAGCGATTTGGCTCAAGCCGTTCGGTGCAGAGCTCGTCCAGAACCAGAACCAGAACAGGACAGATGCAGAGCACTGCCTCCAAGCTGTGCTTTTCCCCCCGCTGTGGCTGCAGAAATCATCATAAAAGCAGAGCGGAATGTTTTCTCTGAGGAAAACACCCTGGGGGTTTGGATGCCACTTCTTTTTTTTTTTTACGGATCGCGTTTTTATCTTGGAAGAGAAAACATCCGGGAGGGAAGCCGCTGCTCTCGTGGCGCGCCGTGACGTCAGCAGAAGGTGGTTGCTTCCGCGATGCGCGTTTACGTCGACGCTGGCCTGTTCAGACCTGACATTAACACGCCGCACCGTCTGATTTGGTTTTAAGTGAACAGTAAATGACATCGTAATTGAAAAAATTGCAGCTACCTGATCTGAATGTAAATGCAGCCGCGTCACGGTGAGAAGTGGAGACAGCAGGCGGCTCTGCTGGTGACACTGACGGCTAACACGAACCAGATCTAATGTTTCTGATAGACATTAACAGATTTATCCCTGTTGTATTTTTAGTTTTAAAGTATTTAACTACAACACAACTAATAAGAAGAAGCATAATAGATGCAGTAAAGTGTTCTGTACCTACCCTGCTCACTGCTTGCCTCATATTTTATTTGATGGTCGAAGGATCATCAGAACCATAAACTTGTGCTTCTGGTTATTTTATGATGAGCCTTTTAAATGGACCCGGTTCGGTTTCCAATAACGTGTTCCGCATCTGAATCCAAAGCACTAATACTAAAGTACATCTTGTCCACCGGTTTGCTACTTAAAAGGTGGGGTGTTATGTAAAATCGACTTTTTTGCTATTTACATCATGTTCTGATGTTATTCCCTCATCAAAAACATACCTGAAGTGTTGCTGTGACTCTTTCATGCTTGTTTGAGAAATGCTTTAATCTCCCGTGGCAACCTGCTCTGGACGACTAAACGTTGGCTCTCACAAAGTGCCACTTTTTCCACATATCTCCTCCTTTGAGCTGCAATCTCCAAGCCAAGCTCACCTACCCTGCTAACTCCTACAGACTAGCGGCAGCAGCAAACACCTGGATGAACTGAGTCTGCTGGACTCATCATAGGAACCGCTACTCAGTGAAACCCTGCTATAAAAATGGCTGTAAGCGATTTAATTGTTGTGATGAAGTGCTGAAAGCGGCAGGAGCTTCTTAAAGAGACAGGCTCAATTTCAAGGCGTCTAATTATTAAGTTAAATTTCATATACTCAGCACTTCTATAACGGCTGAAAACAATCTAGCCTTAAGAAGCAATGAGATTTTCTCTAACCTTAGTTCTGACGTGTGCAAATAAACGTTTTGTGTGTGTGTGGTTGAAATGTTTGTTGCCTTGTGGTAGTGTTTTTTGTGGAATCCTGCTAAAATGGATTTTAACACCTCAAACCCATCTCTGTTGTAGGAAGAGCAGTTATTAGAGCTGGAATTTGATAGGCTGAAGTTTAAACTAGTTAAAAGAATAAAACGTTTTACAAATAGTGCATTTGCATATGTGAAATGTTTGCCTTATATTCTATTACTGATAAATAATTGTTAGCGTTTACTCTGTGTACGTGAAAGTTAACTTTTTTTTTCCTTTTTCTCCCACTCTGGAACGCTGAGGTGATTGGCTGATGTAGATTGAGAAGGCGGGGTTTAACCGGTATGTAGGTGAACTGCTGGATGTAGCAATAGGACTGATGGCTGCCATTTTTTAATCTGCTGTGTGTTGCACCAGACTTAATAAATCAACTTTGTTGGTGTACAGCCAAGATTGAGTTCTTTTACCTCACCTCTCAGAATAACACCTAGTTACTTGAGTGTGCCATAAAATGGCACAACATGGCTGGAAAATACATAATACTGCCCCTTTAATCTCTTGTTTTTATCTGCATGGCTGCTGGCTCACCATCTGTTTTATGGGCTTTGCACCAATAAGGACAATAATAATGCCATTAATTTGTTGTTTTTAAAGAGAATCCTTTGCTTTTAATTTTCCTAAAGCACAAAATGTTTTATTTTTCTCAGCAGTATTAAGTTTGACAGCAATCAGCTGCTGCACAGACAGAGCACTTAATTTAATTGCGCAGCATTTCTGCACTGAAGGAAAACTAAACTTAATTTCTAGTAAAATATCAGCTGGATTGAGTCTAACCTGTTGTGCTGCGAGTCAGTCTTGATCTGAAGTTTAAAAGTTAAAATTAACTGAGAAAAAAAATGTTTGCACTCAACTGACGATCTCTTCCATCGTTTCACTTTCACTGTCTCGTCCAAATACAACCGAGCAAAAACAAGAACAGAACAGTATTATGTCACACAAGATTATTGTCTCAATGCGGTTAATCTGCTTTAGAGAACATCAACACTGGAAAGCAGAAATATAATACAAACCAAAGTGGCAACGCATGTTGAATGACAGACCCAGCCAGTGTTGAGCAACAGCTAGATGATTTCTACCCTGAGGTCATTTATAGAGCAAAGCATAGCAATAAACACAACAAAAAGTGCCAAAACGCTCTTTAAGTGAGAGAGTGAACCTGCTGCAGCCTGAAAGGATAAAAAAAAAAACTGAACAAATCTGGCATTCAGTGACATAATATGAAGCACCAAAAATAAAAACCATACAGCATGAGATAAGGAATCGCTACACTAATTTTGGTTCTGGAAATGCTTTGTTCTTACCTTCTTGTTACTTTCATGTTAACCAGTGAACAGAAACAGCCTGAATAAAGCAATCAAACACATTCAGTCGTCACATGTCGACTCCAAAGCTCTGAGGCGGCGAGCGCTAAAGACCCCCTGCCTCTGCAGCACACCTCTCTATTAAGTCAAGCAGTGCAATCCTGAGTCCATAACTACTGCGTATATGCAGCAGAAACTGACACAACGCGCGAGTCTGAGAGTGGCCGTGAATTAATTCAGTCACTTAACTAAAGAGGCTTTTAGAGCTGCTGCTGCTGCTCCACTATATGCTAATCTGCAAAACTGCACATCTGCAGTCTGCATCAGCAAATGAAATTAATCAATAAAAAACAAATGGATAAATTGTGAAACCTCAACACACTGACTGCATCTACTTAGAGGACTGAAAGTAAAGTGGGACTTCACCACTGTAGGGAAACATCACATTACAGAGTTATTATTTTTAAACATTAAGCAAACCTCCTAAAACATCACAGCTTAGCTCCATCTAAGTTGCATAGCCGTCATAAGCGCAGTTTGAAATATTGTGCAGATATTTTCAGTGTCTTGAAATAATTTTTCTCACAGCTGAGAGAGTTTGGCATAGATGTATGAAATCTTTCCGTGACCTAAATCAGTTTGTTTAACTTGCTGAAGCGTGTTGAAACGAGGCTTAAACCCAAAGCATGTGACAAACTCGAGCCTCCATTTTTAGTGGCTGAGCACCATTTGTCACCCAGCGAAACGATCTGCACACCAGGTAGGCTTGCTCCTCTCTTTCTCATCCGTCGTAACGTGCACAACTCCCTCTATGGCCTTCATCGTCCTCAGACATTGTCAGAAGTGAGAATCCTCTACCTTGAAATGCTACAGGCTCCACATGTAATTAGTGGTTGTGTTGTCAAGACCAGAACCAGGGGGTACCAACCCAAAACCTGAGTTTACCAAGCCAAAGGGAGAGCATATTCAAGACTGTTGCTGTAGTCTTAACGTGAAAGTTGTAAATCCTCCTGCTGCAGCTCATTATCGAACCTCATCAAGGGGACTGTTAGCACTGGTGAGCCAGTAGGGGGCGCTGCCACAACATTTAACCTAAACCTGCATGCCACTATTGTCCAATAAATCTAACATGGTAACAGGTTAAACAGACAAACCAGATAACATTAAAGAGCAGCCAGCTAAATGTTAAATTTAGACAAAAAAAAAAAAAAAGGTTCTAAATGATGAATAAAGTAAGTAACTCTGCAAAATATGTTAAAATCTTGTTAGCACTTCAAAAAGCAGCCAGTTTTGATTGCTCTAGATTAAAGATTGGTCAGTCAGAAGCTGTCATCTTTTCTGTCCCAACTAATGAACATCATATGTAAGGTCTAGCAGTCCATGCAGGGAACAGTCTTCAGTGTGGAAGTCACTGAAGAAAGAGGAGTCAAAGTTAAACATGTTCTGAATTAGTGAGATATCTTCAAATTAAGTCCAAGGAAGAACAGGGAGTGTCTGTTCATTCAGGAAATTACTTATTAAATTCTCACTCTCCAAGAAACAGGAAGACAAAAGATACTACAGCACAGATACTTTGTTTCAGAAAACGCTGGATTAGGAAATGTTGGAAGCTTTCCTCTACATAGAAAACACCCACAGACTGATAATTGACCTAATCAATAATATAAGCTGTGAAAGGCAGTTTAAAACCTCCCATGTTATCATGCTGCTGGAATAACATTGATCTTTTTAGTAAAATCCCTTTTAATAGCAACACAGTCACTTTAAAGAGCTATAAAGATCCTGTATAGTTGCTTATCTTCACATTAAATTTAAAAATCTGGTATTGTGAATGGGTCCTGTGTGCATATGGTAGAGAAAGGAGTTACGTTTCATCCGTTAGGAGGATTTATTTGTACAAATATTTATTCCCCAAGCCCTCGAGGATTTTAAAACAAACTAGATTTACAGTGATGTGACCGGTGCATAGAGAAACAGCACAGTCACCCGGTCAACTGTAGGAGTAAATCGTTTCATTTTTCAGTAAAACAACTCTAAAATTATTCATACACCAAGCATGTTTAGATTTAAAGTAATATTTTGATTTTACCGACGTGTTTCTTCTGACTGGATGTTTTGGAGTGGCCCAGTCCTGATAGAGATACAGAATCAGTGAAGGCTTCCTACCACAAAGCTTGGAGCTCAACACCAAATTTAAATCCTAAAAATACCAGAGGAAACACATAAGACTGAAGATTTTTGCACTGATTATTCAGAAGAGTGCAAACAAGTTTAAGAAATGCTTCTTTTTTTCCAACAAAATGTATAAAAAATAATTTTCTACTTTGTAAAATTTATACTTATTGACCATTATATTATTATCATTTGAGATACGTATGTAGGGTTGTGAATAATTTGGGGGAAAGGTGGTTAAATTTACATTTTAGAAAATATGTTGAAGGTTCTCATTTATTTTAAACTTAAAGAGAAATCAGAGTCAGATTAAATAGGTATAGACAAAATCACTCTGTGCATCTCTTAATCCAGGCTGTTTAGTTGGGATTTTGGTGGTTCAAATCCCATTATTGCTCATCGAAAAAGTCAGCAGTTAATAACATAATAATCACAGATCAGCCCGCATGTTTTCTCCGACTGGTGAAAGATTTACTCTCCATTGAAGAGATAAACTCCTTTTCTTCCAGCTGACAGCAAAACACCCAGTAAATCTCAGCACAAAAACAACCCAACCCACCCAACGACCAATCATAGAGCACGCCCCAAATAGAGCCACCAATCACTGCAGAGCATCCCTACCGCCAAAACTTTAGATGTTTTTTACATTTTAATCTTTGACAACTAAGAAAAGATTTTTCTCCTAATGATTATTTAACACCTCAGTATTAAACTACTGCAAATCTGCCTTACGTTTCAGCGACGTAGGAGAACAATCTTACGTAAACAATGCTTTGCCTCTCCATATATTTAACACTGGTTAGTCATAGCGGTCACCAGCTAAGCCTCACTAACACATTGGAGTGTTTTACGTGGCTACAGCATTTACACAACTGCAACAATACTGCAGCTTTAGGCCTGTCATATTAACTAATTTATCTGGATGATAAATTGTCCTGAACATTATTTCAACAAACAATAATATTGTTATTTTGGGACCACTTTCAGTAAGTCTAATATTATTAATGGTGCATTAATGTAAGTGCATCCTCTCAAAAATCAAAGAACATTTAACACTGCAACTGGAAAACATTTAAAATATCCAAAACAAATAAACAAAACAACCAAAACAATAATAATTAAAACAGATTATGAAGTCTCTGTAACCAAAATTGCATTTAAAATAGGAAAAAAGGTAAAAGTGTGTCAAATAGGACTTTTGTAAAACAAAAAATTAAAAAAGGGGAAAATTAAATACTTCATACAGGGTGTTAAATGTTTGCATTTTTCAAAATGAAAGGGGAACTTCTCTTTACCGATTGTTGTCAAAATAGAAAGTAAGCTCATTTTAATTCATCAGACAATTAACTGATTCATTGCTTAGCCTGTCACCACTATATAACAACATTTATTCATCTCATGCAACACTATGAAGATCCTCTGTCTGCGCTGATGAAGACTCATCCAACTCGGCATGCTGAATGCTTGAAACTGAAAGTGAAACTATTTACTCGTCTTTCAGCTGAATTCAGGAAAGTATCTGACCCCTTGTCTGTAGTCAAGCAGCACTGACATTACCTTGATTGGTAAATACACAACAAAATACTGGTGTAATACCAAAGCTGACGAATCCACGTCAAGATGCAGCAGAACTCTGAACTCCATACCCTTGACTCCATGATACGTGCATTATTAAGAACATGACCACACAAAATGTGATGCACACAACTTAAAGACCTGACAGGAGTTGATGTTCTACAAAATCGGCTTCATTTTCTCACACTTGGACCTCCAACGGGCTTTCAATAGCAAGACACAAACTATGGGACAGTAGCTTAATAGTTACATTGATAAATAAATGGAAAAGCCACAGCTTTTTATGGACAAAAAGAAAAGCTACCACAGACATTTCTACATTAACACAGTCATCCAGATATGGGCCGTCTCTTCCATGAGTTTTTCTAAGCATCTTCCTACCCTGACAGAACATCTGTGACTGAAATGACTTTTTCAAACCACACGACATCAGAGCTTTCAGCCTTACAAGACTACATGAAAACTGACACTCTTTGAACACACAAGAAAAGACTGGAGATGTTGCAGCACAGCTTGAAAGGATCCACCAAGTCTGGACACAAAACTGTGAGGTGTGTCGTTTCAGGATGTGACAACTGAGCTGCTCACAAACTACCAAGAGACTTCGAAGGAGCAAAACATCCCGGTCTCTATCTGACGCAGTTCAGAAACCCATCCTCACCTGAGAGTGAAAGGTAGCCATGGTGGTCGTCTCGATGTCCTTCTTTCCGAGCACTTCCATCTTCACTGTTGCGTTGGGAAACTTGTAGGAGAAGTAGTCCAGGAAGTCTGGGAGGTAGGAAGCCGCTCCGTGGATGATTCCCATCACAAAGCGTGCGCCCTGAGCTCCATCCTCGCTGAACGACAGGCTCACAAACTCCTCTGCAAAGCGCTGCATCTCTGCTGGAGACAGACAGGAGAGCTCCTCGGTGTAGGCGTGCACCACGGAGGCGCCGCCGTTGGCCTGCTGCTCGATGTGGATCAGATGGCTGAACTCCAGCCCGGGAAGGCCCGCCGTAGCTGTGCAGCCGTAGCTGAGCCTGTCCCTGACCATGGAGGACATGGTGGGAGAAGCAGCAGCAGCAGCAGGATCCTGGAAGTGTTGTGGTATTGTAGTGCTGTGGATTAGACCACTGCTGCTGCTGTCCCCGTTGATCCGGCCAAGGAACTCCGGCAGACCCAGAGTCACCCCTGAGCACACAGTCTGGCAGGATCGGTGGTACATTTTGGGCCGGCTGTGCCTCTCTTTCACCCACTCGCTGTCTTTGTGCTTCTTTTTCTTCTTCTTCTTGAGTTTCTTAAGCAGCAGCTCTTCCTCTGAACCAACACTGAGCACCTCTTTAGACTCTGTGATCAAAACAAGAGCCGTTTACACCAACTGGACAGTACTATGACTTATCATTTTGATCCATTATGATTTCAAGATATACAGCTGTTACACTTGTCTTATTTTGTCTTAACTTCCAATATAATTTTGCATAAGATGTCGGGACAACCAGAACCAAACCTGCTTTAAATTGACTTAAATTCCTATAGTAACCAAAAAGAGCACAATTACACCATTATCTCTGCCTGATAAAGTTATTTCAAATTCTGAATCAATTCCTACCTTTCTGGGGGGACATCACCTCTCCGTTTTCTCTCACAATGTCATGCACAGGTGGTAGTTTGTGTTTTTTCCACTCCTTGTTCTTTTCCTTCTTCTTCTGCCTGTCTTTCTCCTTCACACTGTGATCTAGGGAGAAGAAAAGGTGAACTGAAACATTGTTGTGTCAAAACTGTGGCAAATAATTCAAGGAGAAACATTTCCACGTGTATACACACACCATATGGGCCTAATAAAAACAGAGGCCTGATGTGCGGCAAAATGTCGAATAACTCAACAAAACATCCCATGGATGGATTTGTGGATAAACTAGGTTTATTTTACTGTAAAGCAGCAAAGTGTGGTGTTGTGGGGAGCAGCCTGGCCGTGCCGTGTTGCCCTACCTCTCTGCAGCGTTTTCACGTCGCCGTTCTCCGTCTTTGTATTGCAGCTAGCGGGGCTCACTCTCTCCACAGCGGCGGCGGAGCTCCGCGGGGCTTCGCTGCTCCTCTCCTTCTCCTTGTGTCGCTTCTCCTTCGCCTTTTTCACCTTGGGAGGCGAGGCCAGGAAGTTGCTGATTTTGAAGATTTTCCTGACAGGGGTAGTTGGCATCGCGGAGGCGGTGGAGTGGCTCGCCTTGGCCGGGCCGAAACTCCATTTCGCTGGGCTTCCACAACTCTGCTTCCCGTTGTGTTTTTCCCCTGCGCACACCTCTCCGTTCAGTTTCCTGTGCTTCAGGCCCTTCTCCTCCACCCTGACCTTCTTCGGGGTGGGTGGGAAAATGTCGCTGGAAGACTGCGGACGGCTCTCGGGCGGTCGTTTGGCCAGTAGGGGTTTCGGGGAATTTGTTTTGCTGTTCGCAGCGAAATGCATGGAGTCCACGGACTCGGCCATCTTGGAAGTTTCTATTTTTTACGGTCAGACGTAACTGGTGCGTGAGAGACAGGCCGAGGGCGGGGCTTAGCCTGTTACGTATGACGTACAAAAGGAGAAAAGATCATATTTCTAATCTGGTGAGTAGACTCAAATTTCTTTTATATTAAAATGTGACTATAAACTATTAAATTATCCAGGTTTCATTAACGAGATCCCCTGGCTTAGAAAATTGCTTAAAGCGCAACTTTTCTTTAAAAGTTGCGCTTTTAAAGAAGCGCAACTTTAAAAGCTGCTTTTAAAGTTGCTCTTCTTATACAAAATGGGAACATTCTGTATAAGAATAAGTCACTTTATTAAAAGGACTGGAAGGACAAAGAGTATAGTACTTGTTTAAAGGGAGGTTATTATGTTACTTTACTTTACCTTATGGGAGATATTTTTGGTCCTCTATATTCAGAGAAGTTAACTGGGACAGATTTTGTTAAATGGAGAGAAATTTGCATAGCAAATAAAGTCAAAGAGGTTCACTGTAAAAGGTTAACAATTGGACTATCGATTCAGTTGATTGTCCAACTGTCAATCAACTGAATCGATTTAAGTCCATTAATAAGGACATTAATGCTTTGATGATAAGGACATGGATAAACTTAGTAAACATTCACAAGAAGAAGTGGTCAAACTCCAAGCCAAATATAATCCACTTTTGCAACAAACTTAATACATAAACAATTAAGGGACTTGACAACAACAACAAAAAACATTAAACAAACAACAAATAAAAAACATTTAACCACAAAATCCCACTTTTAATTTTTTTTTACTGCAGAAATCCTAGAAATTTGTTTAATGAAGTGAAAGCCTGATAAAGTTTTAAAATACTTTTTGAATTGATATAATCAGCCGATTGCAGCATTAACACCTAGAGCTATGCTGCTGACACACACAGGAAATTCTTTCTCATTTTTATGCTTTGCTGTGTTTTAATGGTTTACGGTCAGTTCCTTATTGGTTCAAAGACACATGTGCAACAAATTTATTTTGTTTCCCAGCAACATTTAAAAACAGAATTTGTTTTGTTTTCAATTGTTCCTTTAAAAATGTTTTGTATGAACATTTATACCAAACAAATGCCATTCATTTCTGAACCATTTTTTTCCAAATACCAGCACACTGAACTGATTTTAAATAAGTGCAACACATATTTCCACCAACTATAGTAGGTGCATTGCCTTATTTAATCTTGTCACTCACAATTTTCTCACAATATATATATATATATATATATATATATATATATATATATATATATATATAAAAAAATTCCCTTCTCACCCTCCGCGGGTGGTCTCTTTCATCCTCTGAGCTCGGGTCCTCTACCAGAGGCCTGGGAGCTTGAGGGTTCTGCGCAGTATCTTAGCTGTGCCTAGAACTGCACATTTCTGGACTGAGATGTCTGATGTTGTTCCTGGGATCTGTTTGAGCCACTGCTCCAGTTTGGGGGTGACTGCCCCGAGGGCCCCGATGACCACAGGCACCACTGTGGTCTTCACCTTCCAGGCCTTCTCCAGTTCCTCTCTGAGGCCCTGGTATTTCTCCAGTTTCTCGTGCTCCTTTTTCCTGATGTTGTGGTCACTTGGTATTGCTACATCCACCACAACGGCTTTCCTCTGTTCTTTATCCACCACCACAATGTCCGGTTGGTTCGACATTACCATCTTGTCTGTCTGGATCTGGAAGTCCCACAGGATCTTAGCTCGGTCATTCTCCACCACCTTTGGGGGTGTCCCCCATTTTGACCTCGGGGCTTCCAGTCCATATTCGGCACAGATGTTCCTGTACACTATGCCCGCCACTTGGTTATGTCGTTCCATGTACGCTTTCCCTGCCAGCATCTTGCACCCTGCTGTTATGTGCTGGACTGTCTCAGAGGCCTCCTTGCACAACCTACACCTTGGGTCTTGTCTGGTGTGGTAGATCTGAGCCTCTATTGCTCTGGTGTTTAGAGCCTGTTCCTGGGCGGCCAGGATGAGGGCCTCTGTGCTGTCCTTGAGTCCAGCTTTCTCCAGCCATTGGTAGGATTTCCTGATATCAGCCACTTCAGTTATTTGTCGGTGGTACATCCCATGTAGGGGCTTGTCCTCCCATGATGGTTCCTCCAGCACCTCGTCCTCTGTTCCCCATTGCCTGAGACATTCGCTGAGCACATCGTCCATTGAGGCTTTGTCCTTGATGTATTTATGGATCTTGGATGTTTCATCCTGGACAGTGGCTCTCACACTCACTAGTCCTCTGCCTCCTTCCTTACGGCTCGTGTACAGTCTCAGGGTGCTGGATTTGGGGTGGAACCCTCCATGCATGGTTAGTAGCTTCCGAGTCTTAACGTCCGTGGCCTTTATCTCTTCCATTGGCCAGCTAATTATTCCGGCAGGGTATCTGATTACTGGTAAGGCATAGCTGTTTATTGCACGGATCTTGTTCTTGCCATTGAGCTGGCTTCTCAGGACTTGCCTTATTCGTTGGAGGTATTTGGCTGTGGCTCCTTTCCTTGTGACCTCATCGAGGTTGCCATTTGCTTGTGGTATTCCCAGGTACTTGTAGCTGTGCTCTATGTCTGCTATCGTTCCCTCTGGGAGTGAGACCCCTTCTGTGCGGACGACCTTCCCTCTCTTTGTAACCATCCAGCCACACTTCTCTAGTCCGAATGACATCCCAATGTCAGTGCTGTAGATCCTGGTGGTGTGGATCAGTGAGTCGATGTCTCGCTCGCTCTTGGCGTACAGCTTGATGTCATCCATGTAGAGGAGGTGACTGATTTCAATACCAAGTGACCACAACATCAGGAAAAAGGAGCATGAGAAACTGGAGAAATACCAGGGCCTCAGAGAGGAACTGGAGAAGGCCTGGAAGGTGAAGACCACAGTGGTGCCTGTGGTCATCGGGGCCCTCGGGGCAGTCATCCCCAAACTGGACCAGTGGCTCAAACAGATCCCAGGAACAACATCAGACATCTCAGTCCAGAAATGTGCAGTTCTAGGCACAGCCAAGATACTGCGCAGAACCCTCAAGCTCCCAGGCCTCTGGTAGAGGACCCGAGCTCAGAGGATGAAAGAGACCACCTGCGGAGGGTGAGAAGGGAAATTTATATATATATTTTATATATTTATAAGCTTCTAAGCTGCATTTAGAAGCTTAAATGTAAAAAGATTATTATTTAACAATATTTGGAGTGTTATGGAGTCTTTTATGAAGATTTTAATGTGTATATCAAAATCTTAATAAATTCTTCTAAATTATTTTTAAATGTAACTTTGCACAGTCAGTCAATGTTTTATTCTCCATCTCATTTTATTATTCATTTTATATTTTTGTAAATAAATATTTTTCCTTTCTGCGCTCTTTGGTAAGAGTGTAATTTTTACACCAGCCACTAGATGGCAGTAAAATTATGGAAATTAAATGTGAAGTATTTAATTTCCCTCACGGACACTCAACACTTTATTCAACGTCTAGTTTACGAATTAAAATGAAGCGTAGCTGTGCACGACATCATCTGGTTAGCTGTTATTTTAATCACATCTAATTTTACTACTTTGTGAAGAATTTTCTAAAAAACTTAATAGTTGCCTGTTGACGCATGTAGTTATTAGATGAAAGTTATCTTAATGTTATGACAAACACTAAAAACGTATCCGACAAAAATGTGGAAAAATTTAGCTAAAACCTTTAGTCACATATTCCTCCTGTTCAATTTTAATGTGTTGCTCATCTGGATCCGCACCCATAAATTTAGAGGTCTTGACCTACCGGGGAGATTGGAAAGGCAGTGTACACAGTGTTTAAGAGACTTACTCTAAAATCAGATTTGTTTATTTCCTCTGACTCATACTGTTCATTTGGCGAGAGCTGGACTGCACTCTGCCTCCTAAAAAGGTTTCCATAGAGATGAAGACAGTCTGCTGGACATAATAAAGTGAGGGTCATTTAAAGTTCTCTTAACACAAACAACACCTACAGACGCAATGGAAAACATTCATAAAAACAATGTAGGTTAACACAAGTCTGATGTAGTTGTATTCAAATATTCTCACAAGTTGCAACGTTATTTTATTCATTATGATTCAGAGAGCCTTCTCATACATGAACTACCTGGTATATTTTGATTAAAATAATACAAAAACTGTAAAATACATTTATTCTTGAGTTTCAAAAGAAAAGAAATTGTAGCAAAACTAAGACAATATCTAAAATACAACCGCAGACATAAACAGTTTAATCAAAACCAGTTTTTTGCAGTTATGCCTGTGTGTTTAGGGTCACTGTCGTGAGTGACATATTCAGAGTTAAAGCTGAGTAAAAATGCACATCACACTTTTCACATTTTTGTTTGTGAAAAATGTGTCCCTTTCCCTTCCCTTTGCAATTACACCCCACATTTTGACGTGAATCTCTGCTGCTCCTCCAGACTCTAGGGTGCTTCTCTCATGATGAGTCTCCCTACCAGAACTCTGACAGTTTAAATTAACGACCGAGATTCAGTAAGTTTTTCCATTCTCAAAACAATCCTCATTCAGATGCTGGTACACTTTTAAACGTCGCCACAACTTTTTTATGATCTTTCTGCGGTGTTCCTTGGTTTAGATGATGCCGTTTCATTTTACTGTTCTGTAATAAACCTCAAAGGCCTTCAGAGAATGGCTGGATTCGAGCTTAAATTGCACGTAGGTCGCATCCAGTAATTAGATGATTTTTGAAAGCTGCAGAGGAATTTATTTAGGGGTAGAGTGAAATAGGTCAAATACAAACACACAGTTCAGATGTTTATTTGTAAACAAAATACATTGAACGTTAAGTATCTTTCACAATAAAGCACTGCTTTGTGCTGGTTTTGTTCATGAAATCTAAACAAAATATATCAAAGTTTATGGTTGAAATGGTGTGCAGGCGTGGGGGTTATGAATACTTTCGAGCTGCATGATTTGAACTTGCAGAGTCCCGTCTTGTCTGCTGACTACTCCATACTCTGATCATTAAACACATGGTGTTTTACATTATTTTGACTCTTTGAAGTAATTTCTGTAAGTCTGGCACGAAGAAGAGAAAAAGCCATCAGACAACATTCATTCCTTTTTTGTTAGAGTCTGTTTACCACAGATGGGAATAATGTGGCACGCTGCAATATAAAATCCATTCAAGATGACCTTAATTTTATATGGTATAAAATTCAAGAGGTGCGGTCCTGTTGATCTTTTAGTGCAAAATATACCATAAAATATAAATTAGCACTCCCGCCTGTTGGACACACTGTGCAGCAAATAATATTGTTTTCCACGTTACACCCAGCATCAGCATCCTTCATCCCTGCCAGGTTTCTTGAAAAATAAATTATAAAAGCGTCTTAATGAGGCCCAGACTGACCTGACGTTCTCCGGTGTGGCTGGCTGCAAGAAATGTAGTCCAGATGTGAGGACCACTTGATTGTATCACTGGTAAGGAGTCGGTATCAGGCACGTGATGGATGAAAAAACACTCACACATGGGAAAGGAATGCATGTGTGACTGCAGAATTAAGGACCTAGACGCAAACAATCTGTGTGAGTCTCAGTGTCCGCGGCGGATCTGCATCACAGAGATGAAAGATGAAGTCACGAGAGACGAGTGGCTCTTTAGTTTTGAAATAATACGCACAGATCGTCTGGATTAGAGCAGGTGTGGATCATGTGACGGCTGTGCTGAGTTAATATGTCTGCTTTTGTTCTTGGCTTGCAGAGAGCCAGTCTGTAAAATAATAGCATCCAGGTAGGTTTTGAGGCAGACTAAGTGTGGTGTTAGTAGAGGCTGCATGGTGCTCTGTGCCGGGTTCACTTTGGTTCAGGTGGAAATGGGACACTCATGCACATAACAGACAAAGAGAAATGACACTGGTTTCTCTGCCCAAACTGGATGGAGATGAAGCGCTGTGCCAGGAAGGCCCGACTGATGGTCAGATGTTTGTTCTATCTGTGCGGGGGAAAAAAACGCACAGAGTTTATACAATCCAAGACAGAGAGTGGGCCGAGCCAGTCCACTGGGGGAATTCAAAACATTGTATCCAAGAGGGTACACTGAGGGGGGGAAAAGAGTGCTGTCCATAAATGGGTGAAGCCCTGGAGTGAGCTGATTATTGGGATTATTAAAGTTCCAGCAGCTACTGACGTTCAGTCCAGTCCGGTTGATTATTTTTCGTGTGTCTGAGCAACAACTGGGATCGATGCTCCGCTGTGCTGTAAAGATATGAGGTTCAGCTGCAATGAATCAATAAGACTGAAGCCTCTCGACAGTGTAAACATTTCTGTCACACTCTTCAACAGTGCGCTGCTGGAGTGCTGAAGTCAATGTGGAAGGTGAACGAACTTGTACTTCTGGCTTTTATCCTGCAAACAGTCGCCAAATGTCAGATGAGCTCATGGCACATTATCATAGGAGGAGGAAGGGGAGGAGGAAGAGGAGATCAACTTAAGATTTACAGCCAGACGGATTCACTGGGACCGACTATTAATATTTCAACAGATGTAAAAATCAGGGTGGTTAAAAGATTATTTAAATTTGAAAATGTGTAAAACAAAACTATAATAACTTTTTTTTAAAGCTAAAAGAAAACATTGGAATCAGTTTATTGTAAACTTTTATAGCTTTGTTTTATTTCCACTTTGAGAGATTTTATTGATTCTCTCTACAGAAAACATAAGAGTTTGGAGTGATTCTTGGCTCATCTTGCCGCGACTGCTTCAATAAACCTAACTATTTGTTTATATTGTCCATTCCAGGTCACTATTTAAAAAGAACCTTAATTTCTTAGCATAGTTGTTCCACAGTTAACTTGATAATTGCTTCAATAAAAAACGCAGCTGCTCTGACTTTTTTACAAACAAGAACTTGGTACACAAGTTTATAATTACTCTCATTTACACAGAGTCAAATTATACACACCCCCTCCCTATAAATGTCCCCAGCAGGCTGCAGAGAAGCCAGAGCTTTTGTGACTACCAAGGTTTTTTGTTTAATTCCTCCTGGACATTCAATCACTGCTCTTATCAGAAATTGTAGCGCTCCTTTAAATGAGTTAGTTTCCTGAGGAAGACTTGGCTTTCAAGCTTGGCTTGTACTTATTAAGTCAGTCATTCCAGACGCTTCATGTCTGCCTGTTTTATCCATTTAGAAAACAACACTGAGTGTGTTTGGGTTCATTGTCCTGTCGTTGCAAGTTTTAATCCTCTGATCAGAAGTGAAGTACTGTCAATACTCTTACTGCATCAGTACCACTGGGAGTAAAACAAACAAACAAAAAAACACCCTTAGCATGATGCTACCACCACCATGCTGGTGCAGTGTTCCCAGTATGAAAGCCTCTCCTCCAAACTTTCAAATAGCTCAAGTCTGACCACAGTCATACATCAACCTTCAGAAGGAGAGATTGTTGTAAAGTCTGTGATTCAATGCAATTGGCTGGATTTCATTAGATACAAACTTTGATAATGTTCAAAATATTTTTGGTTCATTTAATTGATCCAAATTTGGTTGTAAACTAGACCAAAAAAAAAAAATCTCTGCTGTTTATCAGCTGGAAAGATGTTTTTTTCTAACTCCAGTTCTGTTTTTTATTTTAGCCTTTCAGCAAAGCCTCCTTTAGACCCAAATAGATTTGACCGGTTTCAGATTCAGATACTTTTATTGTGCCATAGCCAAAAAACTCATTTTTACAGTGGTATTAATCACAAACTGAGGCAATAAGACAGTAAAAGCAGGAACATTACTTACTACCTTACCAATAATTGACTATGTTTTCCAATTTTTCTGAGTTAAGGTTTTTCTGAACAGTGGTTTAAAAAATAAACATAAGAAGTGAGCTGGAGCATGACATATTGCACTGTTTCCTACAAGCACCTCCAGCATCTTAGCCAAGTGTTTTTTTATTTTCACTAAGATAAATATGCAAAGTTCATGATAAACAGACCTAGTCTTAACAAGTCAACATTTAAAGACCTGTGGGAAATTATATTGGAAAGCAGATTGAAACCTTAAGATTGCACAAAGAATAATGGGCTGTCAGTTTAAAAAAATGCTAAATAATGTTTAATCTAATCTTGTGCTCACTTAACAGGAATTTTGAACTGAGGCCCGAGCTTTAAAGCCCTCTGAATCCTAGCTGCAACATAATAAATCTTTAATCTTATCAAACATTTCAAACTTTATCTTTATCTGAATGTGTCATTTAAATGCTTTA
Source organism: Poecilia mexicana (assembly GCF_051168715.1). NCBI lineage: Eukaryota > Metazoa > Chordata > Actinopteri > Cyprinodontiformes > Poeciliidae > Poecilia > Poecilia mexicana. Next base: position 16,324,340 of record NW_028263375.1, read on the forward strand.
AGCTCTTACAGGCTTCAGATGCACTTGTTTTCCATTCCAACCTGCTGTTTCACAAGGTCTTCTTGTTAAATGAATGGTTTTCAGCGTGATTGCTTAGGTCACAGCTGAAAAACCTCCTAATCTGTGAACGAGACAAAACAAAGCAGCTCAGGTTTCGGTTTTAAAATAAAATAGTTCAGGTGGTTTAATAAGCGTTACAAATGAACAAACCAGACATATCAAACACTTGCATTGTATGTGATCAGTCAAATGTTACTTCCTTTGGTGGGATTGACATCCACACCCAGGGCAGGAGAAACTAAAGCCTCATTATCTAAACTCCCTGCCAAGCAGATGCCTCATTTAGCTCATGTGACTGGGTTTTCTCTTTTTGCTTCTCAGACTGTAAGCGGGGGAAAACAGTCTCAACCAGGAGTCCAGGACTCAGATGAACGTGAAGTTGCTTTACAAAAGGCAACTTTACCGCAAACTTCTATGTGTTTTATTTGGATTATGTGTGAATGAGCATCTTCAGCTGCTCGAAAACTATGGAAGGAAAATGATTCATACTTTGTACAATTAAAAATCTGAACAGTATGAAGGGCATTTGGATCCAGCTCTTTTTACTATAATGTCCCCTCATAAAACTGTTTACAACCAGTTGCCTTCTGAGGTCACTATAATAATATTCAAACTGGGTAAATATAAAAGGTGACCTAGTTTGTTTTCTTGAACAGGTTAGGATAAGTCTATACTCTATACAAAACACGTCCATTAAATTTAATTTTGTTGTTTTGCACAAAATCATTCTCACTTTATGAGACTTTAGTCTACTCAGTTCTGTTTATGTATTTTGAGTTCATGTTAGAATGAGCCTGTCACTTTAAATCCAAATAAGTTGATGTTAGCCACGCCCCAAACAAGGGTTTACACTCGCACACGGAAACGGTTGCAAACAGATGTGCAATTATGCAACTGTAAAATCAGAAGTAGAGCCTCCGAAACAAACAACAAGAAAGCAGCAAGTGGTTTCTGGATGGTAAACCAATAACAAAACACTTGTCTTTCCCAGCAGTGCATTCAGTGGTAAAACTAGCTAACCGAACTTAATGTAGGTTCGCTTGTGTTGCTTGGTAACGGGCTGGGCTACTCTCGGGTTGCTAGGTGACAAGCTGTGCCTGCTGATTTGTCACGTTACATTCCGGAGATCATTGAAACGGATTATTTTCCAGACACAAAATAATTGTCAGTTTATTGCCGAAACCCAGGGGGAGAGGAGCTAAAGCGCTTGGGCTATTTTTAGAACCACTAGAAAACCAAATTTAAGTACAAAAACATCGCAATATGTGAGTTTTGAATAATACATCCACTTTAATCTTGGTAGAAATCTAGCTGTTCTGTGAAGGCCTGAGAGGTATGTTGGTGTTCATTGGTGAACTAACAACACAATGCAGACAGGTCAAAGCACAATTAGGTTATAAATCAATAAAGTTCTGAACATTGCGGCACTGTTCAGTCTATCGCCCAAATATGAGCATGTCGCACATCTACAAAGCCTTGGCTCAGATGGGCAAGAAGGGAGTTCATCAGAGAAACAGCAAACAGGCCCATGGTAAGTCTGAGGATCTGTAGAGATCTAGAGCTCAGGTATGAGAATCTGTTCACAGTTTATTCTCCCTGAGGAGTGACAGGAATAAAGTCATTGTTGAACATGCAAGATGCACTGTGTGGTGGAAAAATAACATCTTGTTTAACGCCGCCATGCTGTCACATGATGGTGACAGCATCGTTCTTTTCTTCAGCTGACAAAATGTGTTTGGGGAGAAAAACATGTTGGAAATTACAAAAAATAAAAATGAGGTGGAGGTTACCATAAACGATAGACAATGATCCTAAACATACAGCCAAAGCTAGAATTTCTATTGTTAGAGTCTTTGCCATATTTAGTTTATTATTCTGTGTTGCACGTTATTATTGTTGTTGTGGTCTTGCCACATAGGTTTATTCCTTTGTGTTTAGTGTCTTACTTTATGACTTATGACTTTATGCAGTCTGGCTTTCATAGAGCTGGTTTCCTTCTTTGCCCTCATCACAGTTCCATGTTCTGTTTTCCTTGTTCCAAGACTTGTAAGTTTTACTTGTTTATTTTAAATTAAACTCTGCTGTTCTACACCACCTTCTTGTCTACATTGGATCATCTAAATACCCAATTAGTTAGATGACTAATTGGGTAGCAAATAAACTTCAGCGATAATGAATAACACTGAAGTATTGCATGTTAGACTGGCCCAGTCAAAACCCAAATCTAAGTTTAATGGAGTGTGACTAATAAGAAAACTGGACTGAGAATGGACTGAGATGTCAGTTTAGATGAGCAAACCAGGTGGAGACATTTGAAATAGACATGCATGGGGTTTTGAAAACCTTCCCACTCCCAATTGTGTTCTACTTTGTGTTGTTCTACCTCCTAAAATCTCAAGAAAATGCATTGAAATACGTGGGCGTAAAGTGACAAAATCTCAAAATGGTCGAGCAGCACAATAGAGTCTGCACACGGTGAGATCAGCTTCTCCCCCCAGAACTTCCCTCACCAACTCCGACACTTGTTGAGGATTTGTTGAGTCCCAATGAAATCCTTCACAACACGAGACATTTCTCTCTTCTGGCACCGCACGTGTATCTTCTGGTTCTCTTGGATAAATCATTCCTGGCTTACATTACCCCAGAGTTCAAACGTACCACACAGTTTACAGTGAAATGAAATATAGTGTCACAAATCAGAGTAGCATCTTCTTGGCTCAGTGTATTTGCATCAAATGCATATTTTGACTTGTGTCATCTGTCAGTCACATGTTTGTGGACGCTCTGACAGGAAGTGTTGGAAGCCTCTGCCAGAACAACTGTGACACACATGTATTTATCGCATTTATTCTTACAGCATGGAGGGAGAATGTGTGACAAATGGCCCTCATTACGTGACGTGACTAGAAAGAAGATAAATGGGACTGTAATAATACAATTACAATGTGAAGCATGTTCCCTAAAACTTTTCTAATTGCTGTGGTAACTCTTCAGTATTTCCTCAGGCTATCAGGCAATAAACATTTAATTTCTAGGACAAATATTTGCTCTTTTACAGATTTCTTCTGTTCCATCTTCTTTGTCCACATTCAATGTTTCAGATCAATATTAGGCAACGATGACTGGAGGAAATATGGAAATTTGAAAGCAATTTTCAAATAAGCATTTTATTTAAAAGGGAAGAAAATTGTCCCTTTTAAATAAAGGGATTATTTAATTTTCACATCTGGCCTCGTGTGAAAATGAAATCAGCGCCTTATTTGTCATATATTAACTGTTAATAACCACATTTTTGGGGATTTCTGAGGTGAGTAATTTTACCATCCAAACTCAGGCTTGATTACAGCCAGACTTAAAGAATCAAGAAACCCCCTAAACAGAACCTGACATAAGTTTGAGAACAGACAGTAAACACAATAGTTCACATCTATCAATCTGGGAAGGGTTACAAAGCCAATTCCAAGAGTTTTTTTTAAGTCCATTTTCAATATTACCCCCTTTTAAATAAATAGAGGGAAAATAATTACATATTTTTAAGGGGTTGCCAGTCTCTGGCTCTTTTGTTTTTTTTTGGGTCAGACTGACCCAAGAAAAGCTAACCTTTACAAGCTGAAAGGTTTGGGAACCCCTGCCTTCACAGATGCTGTCTGCAACCAGAAACTGCAATAACTTCACAGAACGCTGAATACTAGAAAATTAAGCACATTGTGGTAGTTGACGCTTGAAAACTCTCTGCTTTAACTCATTTAAAACAAAAATTCTTCCACAGTGATGTAAAAGACTCCAGTTACTGCAAACTCCTGATGGTGGCCGGTATCACCAGATTTAGGGGGTAATTACTTTTTCAAAAATGTCAACAAACAGTTAGCTTTGTCTGATATTAAAATATATTTGATTTGAACCTGTGAAATAGTTTGCCAGAAAATCTTAAACTACCCAATAACGTAACACAGTTTAAAAGGGAATTAAAGCTATAAAGATACACAAATATGTGAAATCTGATTGAAACCTTCATGATGGCAATTTTCTTACATTTTTAATCTTCCTATTTCTTTGTTCCTTTTTTCTTCTCTTGTTTTGATTTAATTGTTAACTCTGTGTATTCTGTTAGTATTTGTTATACTAAAGAGTTGAAAAGGTTTAAGGGTATGTACAGAGAAGCTGAAAAGCCTCACCTTACACCCTTTCAATCTTATGAATTATTTCTATTTGGCTTTGGTTTGAATATTAATGACTGCAGTTGGATTGTTTATTGACTGTAGTAACTAGCATTGTTGATATTTGTGTGTGTCTGTGCATTTTAGATCGAATGAACTATATGTCTGTGTGTCTCTGTCTACACATTTAAGTGTTCACTTCTTCCTAGTCCATTTCAAAAAGAAAAACAGTGGTAAACAATTATTTTGTTTTTGCTTATGTATGCACATATTTTCTCTGTCCTTGCTTTTTTTTTTCTCTGGTTTTTTAAAACCTGTTTGAAATAAATAAATAAACTAACTCAAGAGTGGCAATTAAAAGAAAAAACAACATAAACTTTTAAGAGGAGAAATAATTTGTCATAGCTCTGCATCGTCTCCCAAACCCAATCCGCTGAGGTGATTCTCCTTCTGCGGCTCGGCTTCATCTGCCTCCCTCTCTCTTCTTCTCCCTCCCACCTCATCTCCTCCTCTCCACTGTCACTGCGCTTCACAAACACTTGGGTGTTTTTTACACCCTCTCCCTCCTCCATCTTCACTCTTTCTTCAGAAGACACAATGAGATTAACAGCGCTCTACGTGTGTGGGACCCTGCTGGCCTTTTCAAGTCTCTCTTGGATCAGAGCGGAGGAAGGAGTCCTACTGGGCGACCGGGGATTCGGACCCTGTACTGCGACTCTGAGACCGGTAGGAGCGTGCAGACCGGGGGACCACGACAACACATGCCCCTTCCACGTCAGTCTTCCTCCTCTGGTTGTGCATTTGCCACAACATGTTTTGGAGTTGGAGAACATCATGCAGGACCTGCAGAAACTGAAGGAGAGTGTCGATGAGCTGAGGGAAATGTGTGCAGATTGTGCAGGTGGTCAAGCTGCGAGAAACTGTGAGAGGAAGAATGAAGGAGAGCTAAATGGAGGTAAGAACACGAATGAGGATGAGGGGGACTGGCTGAATGAGAGACTTGAAGAGAATGAGGGAAATTTCAGACAGGCGTGTGGAAAAGATGGTGTTAAGGTGGAAACAATGGACGGAAACAACAAGGAAAAAAAGCTGAAAGACGGGAACGAACGGGAAACAGGAGGAGTTGTAAAGGAAAACGGGAGAGGAGAACCTGTGACTGAGGGTGCAAGAGGAGAGGACACATTAAAAATGCCAACTTCTGGTGGAAACATGAAATCTGTTAATGTGACAAGAGGAAAGATGGCTGAGATAAATCCCAAAGGGAGCTTGAGGAAAATTCAAGATCTGTTAGATAAAAACAAGGGAAAAACAAAAGAAGAAAGTAGACATCCCATATGGCAAGATAAGACAAAAGTGGAAAAAAACACAAAAGCTGAGGCCATTGATAGAATAAAGATGTCTAAGAACCACACAATGAATATAAATAAGGAACAGGAGCAGATTGAAATGGAAAAGGGAATAAAAGTGGACCCAAATAAAAAGAAACCAAAGCAGATGGAGAGGTTTGGGCTCACAGAAAAAGGGAGGGAGATTAAAACGGAGAGTGTGCAGAGAGATGACGATGGAGAAACATCATCCAGCAAGACAACTAAAAAGACAGACTTTTTGTCGATCAGCCCGACTCTCCTTACAACAGAATTAACTTCAAGGCCGGACTTGAGCGATAGTAAAAGCTTTACATCATCTCTTCCATCACCTTCTCTGCTCAGCTCCACTTTAAGCTCCATCACAGATGTCACTCGTGACCCAAAAGCTGTTTATGGACTAACGGGAAGCACAGAGCCCGGAGCAGCTGGTGTTACTGAGCCCCAATGCCAAGTTAAGGGGCAGCCATCTACAACAACAGAAACACTATCCACAGTGGGTGGTCCAGGACAGCAGATAGCCATCGCTGATGTAGAGTTATCCATAACAACTCCAACCACCTCATCTCCTCTTCACACTGTATTCATAACATCATCATCCAAAGTTACAGATCGTAGTCACGGGGCACCAAAGAAGAACATCAACTCAAAACCTAAGACCAATCTGAAACCTCCACCAGTCCGAGCATCGAAGCCTGGTGAAAAACATAAATCTGTAATTAAGCCTGAAGCAGACAAAAGACAAAAGAATGCCAAGAATGACCATAAACCAAATCAAGGTCCTTCAACAGAGCAGAAACCTAAACTCAACCAAAGGAATAAGCCTCACAAGCCGACAGGTGTAAAATTCAAACCTGGCAAAGATTCAAAGCAAATCCAAAATAAAAAACCTGGCCAAAAGAACAGCACTGATATTTCAACAACTGAGGGAAATCTCAAAAGCAATTTGATGCCTAAACGGGAAGGAAGAGCTAATGAGACTGCTGTCCAGAGACCTGCAGCTCAAAGACCTCCAGCTGTAAATACGACACATTCAGGTAAATATAAATTAACCAATAGAAAGTCTGACGAGGTTTCAAATACTGACCAAAATTTAAAGCCGGGAAAAGAATTTGTTCATGTTCTTATTACTGACAAACCTGACCAAACATTAGACAAACTGCTGGGTGAAGAAAAATTAAATGAAACAATTATATTACAAAATCCCAATCATTCATCAAATCCAACTGATGAAGCCAATCCATCGATGAGCAAATACATCCAGAAAATCCCAACATTTAAACCTGAGCCTACCTCAGAGTACAAATCAACACCAAAACCAAACCAAATACCTTCAAATGAATTTGTGGGCACACTTGAAGAAAATATGGAACAGGAGATTACAAACAATCCAGATTTAACCTCTGGACAAAAGGACATTGGTGAACAACCTCATACATCTCCGGATAACACCAATGATTCCACTCAGAATCACTTTAAGCCTTCCCAAGAGTTTGAAACTGAAACAGCTACACCGTTAACTGAGGCAGTGGACATCTCTGAAGAAAATTCCTTGCAGGAGCCCAAATATAATCCAGATTTAACACCTGGACAGACATATGTACCGGATCAAGCTACTGTAGCCCCTGATCAGAAGAAAAATTCCAGCCAGGATCGCCTTAAAATCAAACGCAAGCCAGAATCTACTCAAGGATCTTCTTCTGAATATAACAAAATAGAAACATCTACAAAACCCCCAAAACAAACGGTGTTAACCGAGCCATTGAAGAAATCAAATAAAAATCCCTCACATGACCCCAGATCAAATCCAGATGTAAGACCTGGATGGACATCTGCTCCGGATCAACCCGCAATAACCCATCACCTGAAGAACAAATCCAGTCTGGGAATTCCTGAAACTAAACACAAACGTAAGCCTAAACCTAGCAAGCCTAAATCACAGAGAAGTGAAACCACTGCTTCACCCAAACCAAACCAGAAGTCTTTAACCCACGTTGGAGATAAATCTGAAGAAAATCCCACAAGGAAGTCTAAAAACCCTTCAGACTTAACACCTAGACTGGAAGTTATATCTGATCGAGCTAATACAACACTTGATTACATGGATAAATCCAGCCAGGAAAGCCACAAAACTAAACATAAGCCTGAAAATAGCAGAGAGTATAAATTTGAGAAAGCAAACAATTCTGATGAAAATTCCTTGCAGGAGTTTATATCACATCCACATTTAACACCTGGGCAGACATCTGCATTAGATCAAGCAACAAAACACTCTGATCAGATAACTAAATCCGGTGAAGATCATCTTGAAAAGACGCACAAATCAGAAAACATCCAAGGGTTTAAGTCTAACAAAAGTGAAACAGCAAATACAAGACCTTCAACTAAGTCAGTGGGCATGTCTGAAGAAAAGTTCTGGCAGGACCCAACGCCTAATCCAGGTTTAAGACCACATCGAGGTACTACAGGCCCAGATCAGATTAAAAAATCTATTGAGGATCATCTCAAATCAGAAAATATCCACAAGATTAAGTTTAACAAAAGTGGAACAGCAACATCAAAACCAATCCAGAAACTTTTTCCAGAGTCAGTGGACCAGTCTGAGGAGATTCAGGAACCTACACCCTATCCAGATTTAACAGCTAGACAGACATCAGCACCAAATCAAGCAACCACAATCCCTGATCAAATTAACAAATACAACAGAAAACATCTTAAACCTCAAACTTCTCAAGACGCTCAAAGTCCAACAGTGACACAAAAAACATTGATCGAATCAAGGGACAGGTTTCAAGAAAAAACCCTTCAGAAACCTACATCTGATCCAGGTCAACCACCTGCAGAAACATCTACAATAGATCTAGCTACGGCAACAACTTATTGGGTGATTAAAACCAGTGAAGATCATCTCAAAACTAAAGAAAACAAAGAAAAAATCCATGATTTTACATCAAATCAAAACAAAGCAGCAACCCCAAAACCCAAGCAAAAACCTTTACCTGAGACCGTGGAGGAAAATTCCTTACAGCAAGCCAAATTGTATCCAGATTTAGCACATGGACAAACACCTACACCTGGTCAGGCAATGGCGGAACCTGATCATATGGATGCATTTAACAATGAATATATTGAAACTCAAACTTCTAAAGAGTTTAAATTTGACAAAAGTGAGACAGCATCTCAAAAACCGTCAACTAAAACATGGGACAAGTCTAAAGAAATATCTTTGCAGGAGCCCAGGCCTACACTGGATTTAGCCCCTGCAGTCCCCAATCAAACAAAAAAATCCACCAACAGTGACTCTCAAACTAAACATTCTCATGTGACCAAATTCAACAAAAGTGAAAAAAGACCAAAACCTTTGACAGAGTCATGGGAAAAGTCTGAAGAAGCATCTTTGCAGGAACCAACATCTAAACCAGGTTTAGCACCTGATGAAATATCTACATCAGCTCTATCTACTGCAACAACTGGTCAGATTACAAAAACCATCCAGGACCGTCATGGAGCTAAACAAAACCCAGGAAACAACAAAGGGTTTAAGTCAAACAAAAGTGATACAGCAACACCAAAATACAACCAAAAACCTTCATCAGAGTCAAAGAGTAAAGAACAGGAGCATAAAAACAAGTCAGAATCAACATATGATTCAGCTGAAATCTCACCAGACAAAAGGTCCAAACCTGGCAGTAATGTAGCTAAATTTAGCAAAACACCTAAACCTGGTCAAGAGAACAGACAAAACCAGAAAAATCCAAAGGTCAATCCAAACTTAAAAACAAGATCAAATGCAAACTTTAAAACCAACCAAACCAAACAAACAAATCCAAGGTTGAAACCCCTGAGGCCTGGCTTAACGACTGATCTAAAACCAATATCTGTACCTGAGAAAATCATAAAACCAGCGGACAACAAAACATCCAGACTAAGGCTTCCATTTCGACACAAACCATCAATAAGACCTATAGTCAGGCCAGGAGCTAAACTTGTCCAGAGGCCAAAACAAGCAGTGCAACCAAAGCCAAGTCCACAAACCAATACAAACCCATCTCAGATCAGCTGGGTTCCTTCAGGAAACATCCAAAACTCTCGTACTGACATGCCACCTACATCTGGCCTCGTAAAACAAATTGCTAAAGTGAGTCATACCCTGGGGGAAACAGAGTTCAGCACAAGTGTAAGGAAGACTATAACTCTAAGTCCAAAGACCTCAAACAGCTTGAAAAATGGATATTTCCCTGCCACTCACACCCAACCCGAAGACGTCACATCGAGCCCAAACACTAGGATTACGTCTGATCCGAGGCCACAAACAGCCGGGCTGCTGTCATCTGTGACAACAAGACCAAGCGACATCAATCGTAGGATTTTCCAAAATGTTATCACTAGCACCGGTCCAGGAGCTACACAGCTGAGCGTAGCTCCCAAATCTAAGGCTAAGACACATCGTGAGGAAGAAAGTCCCCATGCAAGCCCAGTTTCTCCCCCCAGTTTGAAAACTACCACCACACTCAGCCCCAAGTTCAGGTCAAAGACTTCCTCTACCTCTGGCCCTGAGCCCCTGCCTGTAGAAATGTCCACTCCTAGTCCACGAGAACTGCGTGTGAAAATCAACCAGGTGGCTGCGTTTGTCAACAGCAGCCTGATTCCTAACAGGAGACCAGACAAGCTTCCAAAGGAGCAGCCAAAGGAGTCCCAGATCGGCGAGAGGACAGACGGGAAACTGCCAACATCTGCAGCATCTGCAGGCAAGCGATTACTTTTATGATTTCTGCATGGTTTACTATACTTGTCACATTTACAAGAAGCGTTCTGAAAATGTAGCCTCTCTTTTTCAACTGTGTTTACTGCAGTAAATTGAAAAGGACGCTTTTATCTAAGACACATTCATTCAACTGGAAAACGAAAGGAAATCCCAGGCAACGTAACAGTAAAAACAAAGAATGAGTAAACTGTATGCATCACAGCAAATAGGTCAGTATGTGCGTATCTAAAAAGGACACTTAAATAAAAGAATTTCACGTATGACAACCACACAATAAACTCTAATGAGCCTCACACAGTTAATCAGAAAGTAGACTTCAGGATGTGGTCTGAGATCATATTAGTGCCGTGCATCATCAGGAGGAATCTGCATGTGTGCACAATGTGTCGGCACGATGATCGGCACGACTGTGAGGTTAGCACCACAACAATGCACGGGCTAACAGCTTTAAAACACCCGTCAGTGGAAGCAGTGATTCAGCTATCACTGATAATAATTAGTGATAATTTACTCACCGAGTCAAAACAGTCGTACTTTATTTAAATAAGCCGTAAACTCCTCACTATAAACTTCTCACTTAAATTACAGGGTGAAATTACAGGTGAAGTTACACAATTAAACATTTAATTGTTTTCACTGCGTCATTCTGCTTGGTTTAAGTAAATAGGAAAATAAACACAGAAAAATTTAGAAATTAAAATAAGAAAACAAGCAATTCATCAGTTAAAACAAAATAAAGAATGATAGAAAAGATAGAAAAGTCACTCAAAAAATATAATAATTATGAAGATTATATGTTGAATTAAATATATAACAAGCAAGGAAGTTATAAGTTCAGTTTCTTAGTTTTTTTAAAAACCTGTTTATATAAATATTTAAATTAATGAGAACCAACCAAACTTGTCAAACTCAGTATAGAAATATATTGCTCAATAAAATCAATTATTATTAATAATCAGTTTAAACAATTGTTGCTCTGTAAAATCTGTCTTTCAATAGTTTGTTTTTACCCCACATTAATGTAAAATGTAATTTTGCATAAATCAATAATCCTAAAGCAAATAGATGAGTTAAAGAATAAATAATGTAAAAGCAGTTAGCCAGTTAATGACTACATGATTTAAAAATTACACAGTAAATGAAATTAATACAATTTACAATTTCTCTGGCTTTTAGTAGAAATTGTAAAATGCCATTTAAAATATATATAACACCTTAAATCACTAAAGTGTTGAATAAAGTATATATAACACCTTATGTATGACTTAAGAGTGACTTTATAACATATAATGACTGAACAATCATCAGAACTTTGTGAGCAACGCTACATTTGGCTCTGGGGGACCAAACCTGCCAAAATGAAGAAGAACTAAATAAATGTCTACATGCTTCACTATAATGACCAAGTTTGTCTTGGTCTATCACATAAAATCCTAATAAATACATCACATATGTTACAAAATGTGAAAGGGTTCACATGAATCTTGTGAATACTTTAGTGAAGCACTGTATTTTTTTGAGTCACATATTTTCATCTTTATTTTTGGCTTGTTCGGTCCTCCACATAACATTGTTGCCATTTGACCTCATCAAGGAAATTTTTCAGCCAAGTCTCAGAGCTGCAAGAGAATGTTATCACCTGCAGGGACCAGTTTCTGCACTGCAACCAATTAGTTCAATTCTGTTTTTTTCATTCCTCTTCCACAGTAATAAGAGACTGCTCAGACCACCTCCTCAGAGGAAAAACCAGGAGCGGGCTTTACCTGGTGACCCCTGACCTCCGCAGCAGCAGCTTTCAGGTGTTCTGTGACATGGAGCTGGATGGCGGCGGATGGACCCTCCTGCAGCGCCGCCAGGACGGCAGCGTGAGCTTCAACCGCCCCTGGGTGGAGTACCAGGCCGGCTTCGGAGTGCTGGACGGAGGAGAGTTCTGGCTGGGCAACAACAAGATGCACCTGCTGACCCGGGACAGGGACATGGAGCTGCGGGTGGAGCTGGAGGACTTTGATGGAGTGACAGAGCATGCGCAGTATGAGCACTTCAGGGTCGCCAGCGAGCGGCTCCGCTACAGACTGACGGTGGGCGGGTACTCCGGTACCGCAGGCGATGCTCTGCGCTTCAGCAAGACCTACGACCACAACAACAGGGCGTTCACCACCCCTGACAGGGACAACGACCGGTACCCGTCCGGGAACTGCGGGGCCTACTACAGCTCCGGCTGGTGGTTTGACGCCTGCATGGCTGCAAACCTCAACGGCAAATATTACTTTGGGAAGTATAAAGGAGTTCGGGACGGGATTTTCTGGGGAACATGGCACAACATATCTACAGAGTACTACCCCACCAATGAGAGACAGTCTTTTAAATCAGTCAGGATGATGACCCGACCAAAGAGCTTTGGCTTGCGTTAATAAAGCGAACATTAAATGCTTTTGTCCAGGTTCCTACGAATGTTTTGTACTTTCCACTCATTTTAACAACGACTCAGTGCTGCCATCTTGTGGCCATAAATTCAGCAAAGTGGTTTAATTTTCTAGATTACAGAAACAGATGATAAGCTATTTTGCCAAAAGATATTAAGAAACACCCATACAAATCATTGAATTCAGCTGTTCCAGCCATTGCTATGGCTACAGATAGGTATGAGAGGTTTGATAAGTTTTGTAAAAAAAATATTTTAAGTTACACTGGTAATTCAATAAAAAACAGAAATGCATTACTTACGACAACTACTGCCAAAAACTGAAGATATTGATTACAGTAATTATAATGTAATAAAAATATAAATAATAGCCCATCTGCTTAATTTAGAATAGGGTGTTTCAAGTACATATGCTTACTGTGGTAAATATAATAAATTTTTATTGATGTTCCAAAGCGGCATTAGTGTAATGTATTGCTGTCCTTAGGAGTTTATGCCAATATGGTGAGTGTTTTTTGCAAAGAGAACTGTTTACAAGCAGCTAAATTTGTCTTTCTTGTAACAAGGGGAAAAGTGTCGTTACTTTCTTTCAGCCAGCTGACCAGCAGTGCGCAGCAACAGGTTGCATCGGTGCAACCCGAGAAAACTCCGGCCCTTCTACCAGTTTCTCTGGCATTTATGTAACTATTATTTAATGCCTCCATGTGCCTTCAGAAACCATCGGATGACTTCAGACTGTAAAATTAAGCACTGAGGCATTTGATAAATTCAGCTGTGGTGCAGTGACAGGATGCCACGTGTATAAAAAGCTCATTCATAAAATATTCCCACTACTAAACATCATACTGATAATTGCTGTTGGTGTCAAAACATATTGAAAGCAACTGAGAACAACAGCAACTCTGCCTTGGAAACGGTATGCCTGAAATCACAGAGCGGAGAAAATGCTGGCTGAAGCCTCTGTCTGCAGAGTCAAATTTCATGCTCTCTTTATTTTAGCTGTGAGCTAGATTAGATTGTCCGCCTGACCTCATAAATGGTTTCCTGGGAAAATGGTCAAATTTTCCCACATACCCTCCTAAACCTTTGTGGAAGAGCTGAAGTTTTTACAGATGAGTATGAACACATGAAAGACTATTAGGAATGAGATTTCATTAAAGTTCATTTGTGTAGAAGGAAGCATCTCAGTCTTTTTGGTAATATTTTACATGACAAAGGTCACATCTTATTGATTATCTTGTGTCATTCATAACTCCTTTTGATCGTTCTTTTTTCTTTTTAACAGTGAAGACAAGCTGTTTTTCAAGCTACCTGAAGTGTAAATCTGACGGGTATAATTTTTTTTTTATTGGTCTGGGATGTCTTATAATGCAGTTTGTTTAATTAAAATAAACAAGATAAGTTTGCTCTAACTTTGTATTGTTTAACCTTAAAACAATCGGGATGTAAAACAAGGATTCGGACTTTCTGGATTAAGACTCAATTTCCCTAAATCCTTTGCGCTAATACTGACGTCATCCACATTGTGCTTCATTGTTTTTCCATTGGTTAAAACCAGAAAGGAGGCGGTTCAAGGTTTACACAAGAATATAACATCCTGCCTGTAAAGTTTGCCAAAGCAACGTGGAAAAAACAGTAGAGTGAATAAATGTCTCTTCAAATTAAAAGCATGAAGGGACAAACGTAATATTTAGCCAGGGAGGATAAGGGAAAGTGTTTTATGCTTATTTTTCTTGATGATTAAAATATGTAAAGATTTATAGAAGGTTAAAGTGCATTACATGTGACATTAGAACCACTGGGATACAGATGATCAGTTTGTCTTACTAACCGAATAAAAAAAGTCTACAAAGCACCAAGTTAAAGGAAATAAAAGTCTAACATCCAATAAAATGTTTTATTGTAGCACTAAGCTACTTCAAAGATGTTTGAGTGTACATCTTTGTACACTTGAAGAGCAGATGTAACCTGGTTATTTTTCATCTTCAGATGATTATAAATGAGGGTTTAGTTTTTATATACAGAACTGGAACTTTATTTTTTTGCTTCTTGGCATATAAATGCCCACATTGTAGAGGTGTTTCAAATGTTTTAAATTAAATCACTTTGCTTTTCCTGTAAGGTGATTCAAAATTAATATTCTTCCTATTGAAATGTAGAGTATTGTCACTTGTCCTAGAGAGCATGTGTCAAACTCAAGGCCCAGGGGCCAAATCTGGCCCACTGTAGCTTTTTAAGTGCCCCTCTTTTTTTTCATAAATCCATAAAATTCATGCAAAATTCACACAAAATCTACATTTTTTTTCTGATTTTGAGCAAATTTTTCTCAAAATTGGCCAAAACCATTGAATTTAAGTGACTGCTGCCTCAGCCGTACTTAATGTCAAATTATAGTCCGTGATCAATACGGTGATGATTGATTAAAAAGTCCCATTTAACATCATACATTAGCATACATATAGTAAAAATGATTTAGATTTTTGATTTGGCCCAAAATGACAATGAGTGACGCTCCTGTCCTAGAGGACCATTAAATAGGCACAGAAACTGAGCTTAATATTGTGTTCACAAAAAAAAAAAAAATCATCGGGAAAAGGCTAATAACACTTATTGATATTTTAAACAATGTCACTGCATATGGCTACTTGAGGTCTCGGCAGCACTGACCGCAAACTTCGCTTACCTTGGGCAAGCCCTGGCTACAGCAATTTAAATTATTCCATATTAGCTTTAAGAATTTTTTTTAAAAAATCGTAAATTTGAATTTGCAGGCTTTTAATCTGAAATCCAAGCGGTTCTAGTTGTCTCAGTAACAACTTAGGACGCACGTCCCCCGGTGAACATGGACGTGTGTGGGACAGTGCATGCGGACTGAATGACTTGCACAATAAACTCAGCAGGTTGTGTTGTTGTGTTTGCGGCTGCTGGACGTTTAGAGCAGCTGCTGGTCAGAGGAGATGTTGTGGACATCAGCGGCTCAGAGAGGACCCGTGGGGCTCCTCCTGCGGTGCTGGTCCCTCACATCCTGTCACACAGCTGTCACTACGCCCCGGTGCACCCTGCTTGCTTCGCGGCACTTTTCTAGCTCTTACCCAGCAAAGGCACCGACACATGACGGGGTGGAGGCGTCGCCCCTGCGGCAATGGGCCCTGGACGTCAGCCCCTTCACCACAGTGAGAGCCCGGTTGGGCTGCAACATCTGCGTCCGCCCGCTGGACGTGCACGCCTACCCCGAGGCAAACCGAGCCCTGATCTCGGTCCACGGTCCAGACAGTGACCAGGGGGACTACACGGAGGACCTGCACGTCCACTACGATGGACAGAGCCAGGAGCTGCTCATCTCTGCTGAGAAGGTGAACAGCAGCGTCACGATTGAGATGGACGCACCAATCAAAACTAGTGAGTTTTTGCAATAACGACTTAGCTGCACATACAAACACAGAGTCCGTGCATAATAAACCTGCGTGCTTTCGACAGATCTCTTCATCACTACTGAAGGAGGAGGCAACGTGCAAGTGAAGAAGATGGAGAGTGATGTCTGCAAAGTGCAAACAGAAAAGGGCAGCTGTTTACTTCACTCTGTTAAAGTTGGTATTTCCTCATAGATAAATAGATTTAACCAAAAAATATCAAAGTCTTAGGAAAGCAGAAAAACGTGACACAGCTAACTTGGATATATTAGCTAAAAATTGTACTCAAGTACCATTCAGTACAAGAATAGAGTATTTGGTAGCAATATAAAGTGTTTGTTATTCATTTGACCTGAAAATGCTACAACAGGCCTAAAAATGGCACCAATATAGTTTGTTATAAACAAGAAGCCTCAGTTTAGCATAAACTGTAGGTGTGTGTTTGTATCTGAGACATTTTTGGGTTAAAACATTCTTGCTGTTTGTTCAATGACATACCTGGAGGTGGGTAGAGTGGCCAAAATCTGACTAAAGTAAGAGTAATGTTAGTTTAAAATAATATTTATCAAGTATAAGTAAAGAGTATGGCATGAGAAAATTACTTATAGTAGTACTTATTTTTCAGAAAGTAAATGTATTTAGTTACCACTCACCAGATTAAGCCAAAAGAAGTTTGGCCTCTTTTGGCTCTGTACTGATTTTTATCCCTTAAAATAGTCAAAATAACCATGTGAAGAATTGATATGCATCAGTTTTATAATCATTAATTGTGTTAAACCTTCAAATATCTGACACTGGCTTCATCCTCTTGTTATATCTCAGGCACATCAAGTCGAGGTGAGGTCCCAAGGCGGACATGTTACAGGTTTGGGCACCATCCATGGTAACGTGGACATCAGCACAAAGGGAGACAGCGTAAGTAGGACAGGGTTTCTGCAGCTCTTCGGTCTTATTCTTGGCAGCCGTTAGGGGGCAGCAGCATCCTATTGCAGCCGTCAGCAGCAGTGAGTTGAATGCTGTGTGTTCTGATCTGAAGTGGTGTGTGTTTACATCTGAGTGCGGTCACCTGAGGTCTCGTTTTGCAGGTGGTTGATGTCAAGAAGCTTCAAGGCACAAGGATGAACATTTCCACAGAGCATGGAGCTCTGAAGGTCAAAGCCGTCTATGCCGAGTCCAGCTGCGTGTTCTCCTGCTCGGGGAGAGTAGAACTGGGTCATGTGCACGGTGAGAAAACATCTCTCACTTCTACTCATACATGTATGCATAGAGGGTGCCTGGCTGGATTGCCATTTTCTTTCTTCTTGGCACTGTTCCATTTGATTTGTTGAGTCCAGGAATAGTAGTTTTCCTCTTAATTAATTCTCCTACCAGAGCGTTGGGTCTTTGCTCCTCAGAATAACACTCCCCTCCACCTGCCTGTTAGCTTAGCTGGACGGCCATGCCTTGGTCGACATACTCTGTTGGCACAGTTATGTGCGACACCTGATTTTATTTAGGGGTATCGGAGTAAGGGTGTTTAAATAAAACGCAGCCAAAAATTTTACTCAAGGAAAAGTAGCACTACTTCAACATATTTTTACTCAAGTAAAAGTAAAAAGTAGCAATTTAAGAGATTACTCAAGTAAGAGCAAAAAAGTATTTGTTATAAAAGCTACTGAAGTACTGAGTAACTGATCAAATTATCAGTAATTTAATTTGATGTTTTGGTACATCATCAGATGGACCAAAATATGGAAAAACATTTTTTAGAAATTTTGGAACTTTAAGTATCAAAATGAAAATAATTCACATAAATAAAATAATTACAAAATCAGGCAAAAAAAATTTTTTTCCAGATAATTTTTTTCCGTATGAAACTTTAGCAAAAACTGCAGGTGCAAATTTGTTCTTCGTTTAGTTAAGTTACTCATAGTGGGTCAAGTATCCAGACATTTTACTCAAATAATAGCTAAACTTCATAATAAAATTACTCAAGTAACAGTACAAAGTGTATCCCAAAAATGTATTCAGGTAAACATAGAGTAAATGTAACTAGTTACTACCCAACTCTGGTAATTTGTTTTCCTTATTTTGTTAATCTTATAAGCATTATCCAAATAATCTGCCCAAAATCTGTTAATATAAATATATTCTACATTATTTAAAACAGTGAGACTTCACTAACTTCTTCTTCTTCTTCTTTTGTTTTTTATTGGCGGCTGGCATCCTCACTAACTTAAATCACACAAACGTTGAAAACCTGTAAACCAGTGTTTCTCAACCCTGGTCCTCACTGCCCCCCTGCTCTGCATGTTTTAGATGTGCCTCTATTCCAGAACAGCTGATTCAAATGATTGCATGACCATCAAGTACTGCAGAAGCCTGTTAATCACCCAGAGATACAATTCAGGTGTGTGGCAGAAGGGAAATACCTAAAACATGCAGGACAGGGGGGCGGTGAGGACCAGGGTTGAGAAACACTGCTGTAAACCAAAGATACCAGATTTGACCGCACAGATGTTGATCTAGGCCAGAATTTCTCTACTCCAGTCCTCAGCGGCCACTGCCCTGCATGTTTCCTCTTCCACAACACCTGATTCAAATGACTGCCTGACCTCCTCTGCATGCCACAAAGTCCTGCAAAGTCCTGTTAATCCACCACTTATTCAAATCAGGTGTGTGGCAGAAGGGAAACGCCTAAAACATGCAAGGCAGGGCTCCTTCCGGACCGGACCTGAGAAACGCTGATCTATGACAACCTTCACCAGACTTATTGATCTTAAGGGTTAAAATAATGCTCGAAGAAACTTCTTCTTCACAAAAACAACTGTTGCCTTTAGGAGTTTCTAGTACATTCTCGTCCACAGCTGCTTTAGGTTAAATCTCTTGGTAAAGCTGAGCCATAAGGAATCTCAGGCTCAGATCCAGTCGCAGTTGATTTAAGCACAATGTGGTCCCAATTTACCACAAACCTTTCAACTATTTCGCTTTAAGATGGCTATAAAGTCAAGATAGCTGTAAAATGTGACAGCGTTGATCACCAACAACCCTGTGAAATATTTAATAAATAAAATTGATTGGGTAAGAATTTCATTGTATTCCTGAGTGTGAATTTCAGTTGTGTAATGTTATGATGTGTTACAACTCAAGATGTGCTTGAAGAACTCAGATATTTATTTTCTATTCAGTGTAGTGAAGGTAGTGATGAGGCTATCTAATCCCGATTTCTTTTTTGTAATTCATTATAGGTAACACCACAGTGGAGAACGAGTTTGGGGACACAGTTGTTGGTAAGCAGGCAGGCTGGCTGGCTGGCTGCACACTGACCTCATGCACGGTCTTTATCAGAGTCTGAGGCTTGCTTTGCTCCTGCAGATGGTTCAAATAGTTTCCTGAAGGTTTCGTCTGTCAGCGGAAGCATTGATGTCTACGTGGGAGACGGTGGTACCGCTGACCTCCACACTCGGGACGGTAAGTACGCCGAGGACAGAGCCCAGTTTGTCCCTGTACTCCTGGTTTTGTTTTAATCTTTGCGTCATGTAGGAGCGGTGAGTGTGCGCGTCCCGTCTTCGCTTAGAGCTGGTGTAAACCTCTGCGGCGTGGCGGTGAACGTCAGCCCAGAGGTTCTTCTGCACGACGAACAAAGACGCACCGCAGACGGCCAGACCACACTGACTGGTGAGCTCCAGTCGTTGTTTCTTCATCCGATAGTGACATGAAAACCTCCAACCATTAAATGAAACATGACATTAGTGCGTTTGTCTCAGGCTGTATGAGCGGAGAGCCTCCTGTTGACCAGTGGGTCAAAGCTCGGGCGGACAGAGGATCCGTCCAGCTGAGGACACAAAGCTGGCTCGAGTCCCTGAAGCTCGGGAGCTAAGTGACGGGACGCATCGCGATGTTCTCAGGGCCGTAAACGTCAAGATCGGATATTAATACAACGGCAACAGCTGAATGTCATTCACCTCTGTCAATGTGCTGTAAATACTTAAGAAATACACCTTTTAATTTAAAGTGTCTTTTGAATTGAATGCTCTTCTTGTCGGATCACACAATCATTGTATTGTGACTGTGTGTATTTAGCATTTTACATGATTAAAAAGGTATTTTAATAAAATAGGTTCTTTAATAAATCACTCAATGAAACAATTACTGGTAGCTTTAAAAAATCCCTTTAAAATCAATGTAACAGGCATTTTTGAGTAAAGAACAAGGCGTGGAGCACATGTCATTGTTGCTTCACAGTTTTTTACTTTATATAAGTAAATTAACACTTTTTGGTAAATATTAAACTTTATTTGTCTCATTAACAGTTTATGCTCTTTAGAAGTTGTTAAACATTTCTTCTGTGAAAGGGCACAAAATAATTCAGTAAAGAGAAAAAAATATATATATATATCTCCAAAAATAGACTGAAAGGGTTTAGACCTGCAATATTACCTTGACAAAGGCAGGTCAATCATAACCTGGTTTATAATTGGTTTAAAAATATTAGTGAAAATAAAAACACTTAAATATTTAAAGACATTTAGAAAAGGTCCTAAATTGATGGTTGGAGTGACCAGAAACAGGGGGCCTCAAATTTCTGTCCCTGATGTTGGTCTGCAGCTTTTAGGTGCGCCTCTGCTTCATCACACCTGGATGAAATAATTGAGTCGTTTAGCAGGACTCTGTAGCTTCCAGTTGCCAGCTGAGGAGGCAGTTCAACCGTTCAGGTAGGCTGCATGAAGTATGCACCTAAAAGTCACAGGACACCGGACTTTGAGAACCAAATCTTGCGACCTCTGCTTAAAGGTAATCATTCCTCCAGGTTGTTCTGTTTCCAAACAGAATTTTGATCTTTCCGGACGGAATTGCTGCTCATGCACACAAGTCCCTCTCTCTCATCCATGCATCGTTATCCTTCGGGGCCATTGTAAACTTGTGTGCATTACAATCAAACCAGGTGGAAGGTCTGTCGCTGCTGTACTCCCAGTGCGAGACGCGTTTTTGCAGTTTTACGGCAGCCTCCCTTTAAAAAGAAAAAAAGGACATTTGCTAGATAAGCTATTGCAGAGAGTGTAAATGTCAAGACTTTTTGACTTTTAATGTACCATGAGATGCCTGTGCAGTTGTTTATTCTGATGGTATTGAGTGGAGGAGAAATCTTTCTTAGGTTTTTAAGAGAGCGATCGGTGAGGAGTCTGCAGTCGCTCATGTCGAGTTCTAGCAGGTACTGACAGCCAGTGGTCAGATACACGATCGCCATATCCGTCATCTGAACACAAACAGAATGAGGAACTGTAGCGGCAAAAGAAAGGTCATATTTAATGCTCTGTGTGCATCCGAGTGTTGAGAAGAAGTGTCTCCTCACACGTTGCAGATCAAACTTTAGCATTAGTAAAGAAAATCTGAATAAATACAAAATGTATTTTTCACATATGAAGTCAACCTGGCTCTACGTGAAAAATGTGTTAAAAATGTTGTGTGGATTGGTAAGAAAAGCTGTACATCCATTTAAATCTGGGTTAAAAACTAACATCACATATCAGAAAAAAAACACAAACATTGTGTGATTGTGTGGAACTGCTGTGCTGCTTCAAAATCTGGATAATATTGATGGAACCAGGAAATCCTGAAGAATAATGTCAAAGCACATCAGCAAGTCCACTTTTAAACATCTGAAACATAAAACATAAGGTTGTGGGGCAGCCTAGTCAACGTTTGGATTTAAATGGGAAGCAGTAGCAAGGTCTTAGTTATTCCTGGCCCAAAAGACTCCAGTTTGGCTGGTTTAGAAGAATCCTCCAAAGTTCCTCCACAGAGATGCAAAAGACTCACAAACACTTATAAGAAATGCTTGACGGCTGTTGACACCAAGAGTCAGATGGCTGATTTTAGGAGAGTCCCGATACCAGATTTTTCCAGACTGAGTAAGTCCACTTCAGTTCAGGTACTTGCCGATGCCGAGTACCGATAACAAGTTGGTACTTAAACGTCACACAATACATTTATTTAGAACAGAGTGGCCCTTCTTTTTAAGTCTGCAATCCCTTTGACTGTTTCAACAAATCATAAATAGAGGATGACACACGGATTGTTCCATCTGTAAATAGTTGATCAAATTACTCGTTCAGACGCGTTTTCTCGTTTTGACAGCTTGGCTAAGCACAGAGGGCAGTCTGCTTGTTTACTATCCTCTGTGTTTTCCTTGAAATAACTCCAAACTCTGGACATTTTGGCCACTCTCCTGCCACCTAACTTCAGAAAAGTGATATCGTTTTGGAGTATCGGCTTGTTTTTACAGGTATGAGTCCCAGTACTTGATGCTGGTATCCAGCCAGATACCAATACCAGTATCAGTATCGGGACGCCACGAGTTGACTTACAGAGAAATGACTTTTTTCCACACAGGGTGACGCTGGGTTGAATAGCGTCTGACTGCAGCTTTGTCGTATTTGCTCAGGTTTTCTTCATTTAATATCAAACCATTTTTTTTTTATTTGAAAAACTTAAAGAAGCAAAAACTGAAGAATTTCTGTTAGGAGAAAAATACAAACACTTTACTCTATATGCAGATGCAAACTGAACCTGTGGACATGCTGCCATCTTCAGTCTGAGGAGACTCCTGCAGTAAAGTGAAATGGCATTGATTGCTGCATCAGTCAGAGCTGGACATTGGGAAATGTCAATGTGCTCCAGATCTCTCATGTTGTCGCACAGCTTCTGCCCGGAAGGAGAATAAGAAGGCATAAGAAGGGGTATAAGACCGTGCTGATATCTTTCCTTTCTCACATTTGCTTCTAATAGAAAGGGAGAGATGATTCTACAAAACAAATATCCTGAAGGAAATAAACCTGAGGCCTGAAAGATGTGTACCTCTATGCCCATATCGGTGATGAATACACACTTGGCAACTATAATCTTCTTTAGCTGTATCTTCTTAAGTGAACCCAGTCCCTGAAATGGAGAACACCGTTACAGTCATCGAGACGGAGAACATGCAGCGTGGTTCAGTACCTGATCACGGATGTTGCAGCCAGTCAGGTCCAGAGACTGGATGGAGCTGCCGTTCAGGTAATCCAAAGCCTGGTCCGTTACCTTCTCACAATAACTCAAATTAAGGTGGAACAGTTTCTGCAACCTAATAAGTTGTTTCCCAAACACAAAAATGCAACATTTTACTTTTTTTTTGTGCAGGTCATGAAGGCAAATATAGGGAAAATGTAGTTTAACTATAAGGATAGGATGCGCTCTGTAGTTAAATCCTGCTAAATACCTTCGTGTAATCCTCTTGATGGAGAACTCGGTAATGAGGCCGCACTGACTGATGCTAAGGTGTTGCAGTTTATTTGCTGAGGAACCTTCAGTCAAGTATTTGATGCCAAGATCACTCACCCTGAAAGACACGATGGAAAACGCTGCGATGTAATACTGTCGATTCAGCAAATGAAGCCAACACAACCTCCACCCACCTGCTGCAGAGTGAAATATCCAGGTAATTCAAGTGTCTGAGGGAGGACACATATTTCATGCCTTCATCGGTCATTCCAGGACAGTCTACCACGTGGAGCTTGCTGAGAGCAGTGGATAAGCCACACAGGGCCTCCCAGCTCACCTCAGTTACTTGGTTGTTGCCTAAAGCACACACGAACAGGTTCCTGCACCAGTGTTTAACATCCACACATGGCGACGAAAGACAAAAACAGCAGCGGGATGCAAAATGGTCTCACCCTCTATACCGAAACTCTTCAGATCGGATACTTTTGCGATTATTTTGAGGGCGATGTCGGACAGGAGAGGACAGCCCAGCAGAGAGATGGAGGACAGACTGCAACATCTGGCAAGTAGGCCCTGGTAGAAAAAATAAATAAATAAATAAAACACCTTGCAAAAGTATTCATACCCTCTGACTTATAAAGTCGCATTACAGAATCAATCTTTTAGATTTTATAAGAAAAACCAACAAGTGAAGTGGAAGTGGAAGCAAATGACACACAGTTAAAAGAAAAGTTCAGCATTAATTTGTATTCATACCCCAATTCCCTTTAATAGTCTGAAATTAAATCCAATTTGTGAATAGTTTCAGTATAAATGTAGATGTTCTGTGCACGCCTCAAAGGTTCTCTAGAGAACAACTGTGAGCAAACATCGTCATGAAGACCAGGACACACAGCAGTCAGGTCTGGGATAAAGTGGAGAGGTTTAAATCCTTAATAAACATCTTTGAACAGATGAGTTTTTAATCGATCTGACAACAGAATATAACAACTTCAAAGCAACCAAAACATTTGTTCCACTACATCTGACAGCCCACAAAGGAGGAGCATGAATTTGAGAAGGAACAAAGAGGCCCTTAGTAACTCTGGAGGAGCTGCACAGAGTCGCTGCTCAGGTGGACAGTACAACTATTAGCTGTGCACAATACGAATTTGGAAAGAAAAAATCCATTGTTGGGGGGAAAAAAAGCCATAAGTATTTTTTGCATTTTGCCACACGCCGTGAAGAGACCAAACGAACATGAAACACTGTGACCAGATGACACTAACGCTCGACTCTCTGTGCTACATGCAAAGAGTATAACTAGCAATGCACGAGCCTAAAAAACAACAACATATCCATGGTGAAACATGGCAGTGGCTGCATCAAGCTGTGGGAGCTATATTCCTCATTTTCAGTTTTGCTTTCCACCAGTTCAAGACATTGAAAAATGCAGCAGTAGCTGTACAGTTGTCTGATACAATAGTCTAGTCAAAGTCCAGACCGAAATTAAATTGTGAATCTATGGGAAGACTTGATGAAGGTTATTCACAAACATCTACATCTTTCTGACTTAGCTTGAACTTGCTAGCTTCTTCTTCACTGTAAAGCTCCACTGTGTTTTTGGTCTGCAACAAAATACCCAAGTTAAATATGCGGGGGTATGAATACTTTTTAAGGAACTGTGCTGCTTCAGTGTTGGTTTGATGTTGTCGTTGTTTATTGCTATGACTGGCTCAAGGTCATAACAAAATGGGAGACCATGCAGGGGTTGTTGTGGGTGTGGCTCTCCATGTTTTGTGGGTCATATGTGGTGATGAGAACCCTGAGGAAAAATTGGAAAGCAGTGAAGTGACCTTTAGGTGTTGTGGAGATGTCGGCTCACTTTTGGTTGATGCCCTTTTGGTGTTGCTGGCTGTGAGACAGCAGTAACTTTGAGTATGGTGCTGGACCATGCTAAGGGTGATCGTGGTGTGGGTGTCGCTCTCCATATGGTGTTGGTCACTTGCTTGGTTACCCGAGTTGTGAAGCAACATTTTGTGGTAGTGGACCACTTGTTGCTGTGACCTTTTGTGTTGGGTGACAGTTCAGATCTGGTTTGATTGATGGTTATTGCTTTTGCGAGTGGTAACTGGGTGAATCCATTTTGATTTGGCTATGAACCTGTGGTAGGTCACTTGTGTGTCAGGTCTGTGTTCGTAAGTGGGTTCTCTCCTCGTAAGGTACGCTAAACGTGTTGAAGCAGTAAGAACATGTCCTGTGTTAGCTTCTGTACCAATCTTTGCCAGTCTTCCTAACCAGCGACCAGACATGATGGGCACAGCAACTTATGGCTGTGGGATCTGAAGGCTAATGATGTGAAGGCAGTCATCCTGAACACAAAACATGGTAATGTACTACCAGCCCAAACATTTTTAAATTCATATTTGTTTTTGAGTTTGTAAAGGTTCCCCTTTGGGGCCCTTTTCTTAAGGGTGGGGGTGTTACGGCCCTGGGCCTTGGAGGCTGGGCTGCAGGTGTCTTGTTGTCAGTCTTTGTGCTCCTCCCCTTTACAGGTGCTGCTGATCAGGTTGATTGGGAGCGCAGAGTATTTTAACCTGGCTGTCTCCACCTTCAGGGTTGCCTTTGGCGTCCACTCTGCTTCTTGACCCTTGTGGTGCTCTGATGTCAGCCTCAGCTCCCCTCCTTATGCACATTTGAGTTTGTCTTTGTTTTTGCACTTCACCACTTCCATATGCACTCATACAACACATCCAAGCATTTGCATTACACCACTGATACTGACATCCACAGTACATTGTTGTTTTTGTTAATAAATGTTCCTTTCTTTGCACCTTAACCACTGCATGGTCTCCCGTTTTTGTTATGACCTTGAGCCAGTCGCAACACCTTGTCACATAATACACCAGAGATAGCCACAAAGGCTGGTTTATGATCTCAGTAACATCCAGTTTACTTTGTGTGACTTCTGAAATGTTGCAGAAATAAAGTCTTACCAAAACACAGGTGTCTGACAGACTTGGCATGTCGTTCATCACAACCTCTTTGAGAGACGGGCATCCTGCAGAAATGTATTCGAACCCTTTTGGTGTCATCTGTAAAGAGAGAGGGGGCAAAGTGCGGCTCTGCGTTTTCATCCACTTCTCTACTTTTTTTTTTTTTTTTTAGTCATTCTCTGCATTCTTATGATCTCATCATGGAAACCATACATCTGGATCCCAGCTAACGCTCGTCCCTGGAGCAAAGAGTGCAAATGTTACATGGTGTCTACACATGCGGAGAGGGTGGGGGTGTAAACCCAACCCCTCCACTCAGATGTTTTTTACATTCACAGACCTTCCCCCATTCGCTCCGATGCTCCCCAGTGCAGAGGGAGAAACAAGATCAGACACGTGCAAACGGAAGAGAGGATGCATTAGTTGGAAACTGAGTCGAGGAGTAAACTGTTGCTCCGGTCGTCAGGAGACTTCGACTGTATTGATTAGGAACCAAAAGAAGCAAAACGGCTGACCTGAACGCATGCGCTTAAGTCAAGGTGCATGAGATTTCGACCGCCTTCCTCAGTGACCAGGGTTAGAAATCCTTCATCTGTGAATCTGCAGCAGTGGGCCAGACCCAGGTACTGAAGGCTGAGGCAATTACTATTTGAAAAAAAAAAAGAACTGCCTGATTGTTTTGTTGTTTATTGTTACTGCTGTGACAATCTGTGACAATTTAGACAAGCTTGTCTAGACTAAAAAAAAAAAAAAAAAATATGTGTGTACATATATGGTAGAAAAAGCTAAAACTGGATCTTTTATTTCACAAGGTTTACCTGATTATTGCTCTCAAAGACTGGTTTGTTATGAGTGTGTAAGAAAGGTTCAGGTAGAGCAGGCATGGACATCCCTCCGTGATTCTCTGAATCATCATATCCTGGTAAAGAGCAGAGTTCAACGTAAAATGTCTCTCTGAACGTCACAAAGATGGATTTACATGTTTTATTTTGAAGCGGACTATTATCAGGAAACATTTCATTTCGTGTTTTCGTTCTCTGGAAAGACATTTAACACTCAGATAATGTGAAAACAAAGATTATGCTGTTAATAATCGAACATTGACGTTTTCTAGTATGAAACTCTAAAGGTTTGATAGCGTTGGGGAGAACTATCAGGGTTTTGATGTACTTACATCATAATTTAGAGCAAAAACATTATCTAACTGCTTTTATATCAAAGTAGCAAAGAAAACAAAATCCCAATTGTGGCTAAAATAAATATTATTTGATGAACTGTTTTTTAAATTCCCGCTTCATCTGGTAGTTGTAAAAAGCTCATTGCATGGATTCTTACATGTGTTTGCAGTTTTTTCCTAATGAAGTAAAGCATGTATGTTAACCTAAAATTAACTGACTACATTGTCTGAATTGGCTGCTGAACTAGAATTAACCAACCACACTTTTTCTTTACATAAATAAAAAACAATAATAAAGTCTGAACAGATATGCAGCTTCTAGCTTCCCAACAGTGTTATGGTGGCACTCCTTTACTGGTCATGCCATAACCATGTTCACTTTTTGAATGCTAAATATTTCCGAAGAGTCAAGCTTGCATGTTTTGAGAGGTTGGAAAAAGTTTAGCAGTTGATTGGCAGCAGCATGTAAGGGTGGAACTGAGGCAACGTACACGCCACGGGGAAAACTTTAGACACAGAGGCTTAACCTGTCATCGTACTGTAAGGATTATTAAACATGTGAACAGTGGGATGGAAAGTTTCAGCCAACTGTTTTGTGCCTTTATACCCGTATCCGGGTACCAGCAGCTGAGATCAAATGTAACATTAGATTCGAACTAAAACCACTAAAAAAGTTTACTGTAAACTTTTGCTTTCCTTTTTTTCACACTGTAAAATAATAATAGTAATAATAACAAAAAAAAGAGATTTCCTACTGCTGGACAAAAATGAGTCAGAGTGATTCATTTGTGTGGGGAATGTTGTTTCCAGAAGTCCTGCCAATCTATAATTTAATGCAGGATGGCATTAAATCAACATGATGAATGTTTTAGCCTTAAAACTTCATATACAATCTAAACACTGTTTTTTAGTTTCAATATTTTCTCCAAACTTCCAACCATCTACTTGTTTACTTACAGTAATAGCTAAGCACTCTGACAAGTTGAGTTCCTGCAGGTTTCTGCATTCGCCTGAAGAAAAGAAAAGAAAAAAACACAAAATGAGCAAAGCTTGCTAAATTCTGTTTTCATCTACTTACTTACTGGTAATAAACCTCAATACACATGAATTTTATGTGATGACTCTTCACTTTGATGATGTGCTGACTTGAGCTTTCCCCCCTCCCCCTAACAGTGTGAAGAGAATCTGTGTTACATCAAAACCAACACAGCTGAAGACTTTCAGCACAGATTCCTGCTTTGACTTTTGCTCCTGTAGGTGAAAATAAACCCCCTGCAGTGTTCAGGATGCGTGTGATCTCACCGATCCTTTTAGCCTTTGTGGCTCTTTCGTTGCTCCCATCCATCGAGTCAAAGAGACCAGGGAAGGGCAGAGGACTTAAAAGTGGGAGGCAGAAACTTACACGCGACAGGTATGGACTTACTGCTGTTTACGACTCTGTTTCCAGAGTCTTTGGTGTTTATAAATCACAACGAGCTGAGATTTGTTTCCAAAGAATAAGGATGAGGGCTTTCAGGAATCACGGCAGATCAGATTCCTCTGGGATCAGGGGCGTAACCGTGATCTCCCAACACAGAGGGACACATTTTTCAGAGGTCTGTTGAGTGATTTATCGTCATCCCGCATCCAACCGCAACTGTCCTTAGTGGCTAAAAACACACATAATCACTAACAGCCACAGTACAGCAGCAGGGGACCGATTTTATATTTCTAAACTAATAAATCTAAAGTTTTATCTGCCAAACTCTGGGTGAGTTGACACAATTACCCTGGAACATTTACAGGTTAAGTAGCCAGATCATAACGTCTCAAATAGCAACGATAAATATAGTAAGACACCATTCCCATTAACAAATTATTACTTAGCACACAAAATGCAGTGGTAGTCACAGGCCACAGGGTGATAAGTCTCATAATTTTATTTAATGGCATGAACATGAAAAGCGATATTTTAGTCTAATGTGATAGCACAGATGTGCAAAATTAATACAGTTGCATAAAAATCTGCTGCCTGTTCAAACACAAATAATGCATAAATCAAATTTTATCAGAAAATAAACAAAAGTCTAAATGTAAACTTCTCCCTGTTCTACCTATGATACAGTCAAAATGATTTTGGAGAGTGAATGAGATTTATTCTGAAATATCTGTGAAAACTCTGTCCTGATACCTAACACATCTCTTTTTCTCTGTCAGTTTTAATGTTTCCTTGCCTGAAAAGACCCTGCATCATTGTTCTGTTGCTAATGTCTGATCTATGACTCTTTGCTCTTTCTATTGTGCCAATAAATATTTATTTTAAATATATGGAAAGCAAATATGAGCACAGCTTTTGCACTGAAATTAAAGAGTGTTGGGATTTATAGTATTAACTAGCTAGCAAGGGATGTAAAATAAGTAACATTAATATTCTTGTTATCTAGCTTTACATGATATATTATCATGGGTTAACTAGTCATTATTTAACCAACATTATCTGTATGCAGCAGCATTACTCAACTTAAACAGTTTGTTTGGAAGGAAACGCTATAAAGTTTTTAGCTTTTCAACTTTTGGCCTTTATACTAAGACTTTGTTTCTTATCATTTCATTTGCTTGGGGCATGGTGTGTTGGTTTTAGTCAATCTTTGTTGTAATTGTACAAAAAAAAAGTTCATTCCAGTACAGCCTGTCTGACTTGTATCCACTTGTATTCAAGTGATTTCACTTTAAATAGGCCAGGCAGTAATCAGGCATAGGTGTGGTAGTGAAATTTGAGAAGTTTTGTGATAAAAGAAATTTTGCTTGATGATCTGAAACATGTGACAAACCAAACAAAAACAGAAGAAATCCGTAAGGAGTTAAATACTTTTTACAGCATTGTGTTGATGTGAACAACTTGTACAACGTTTATGTACAAATTATGAGATGCTGGACTTCTTTGTGTCTTTTTCCAAAGGCCAAGGATGAAGGCTCTGCGGCGTCAGAGCAGATCAGGCCTTTCTGGGGTTGTGATACCAAACTGCTCAGAGATGACTCAGTCTGGAGAAGTCTATCTGGATTGTCAGGACCAAAGTCTCACCTCTATCCCCAGCTCAAGCACCTGGTCCAGAGTACCTAACCATCTCCTTCTGGCCCGCAACCAAATTAAGGTGCTCCGCAGTGGATCCTTCCTTGGATATGAACGTTTATCCAGTCTGGATCTTCAACAGAATCAGATCTCGCAGGTGGAGGAAGA
The DNA here is from genome assembly GCF_051168715.1 of Poecilia mexicana. Lineage (NCBI taxonomy): Eukaryota > Metazoa > Chordata > Actinopteri > Cyprinodontiformes > Poeciliidae > Poecilia > Poecilia mexicana. The sequence continues at coordinate 16,355,126 of NW_028263375.1, forward strand.
CGCTTTTCAGGGTCTAACTCACCTAACCACCCTGCTGCTGCAACACAACCAACTGAGAACGCTCAGCGAAGAGGCGCTCATCCCAATGCCAAACCTTCACTATCTGCGTCTCTACGACAATCCCTGGAAATGTCTCTGTCCAATGGAAAGCCTCATACGCACTCTTCAAGTCCCAAGCAACCGTAACCTGGGAAACCATGCCAAGTAAACGATGCCACCAGATATTTAATAAGAGCATCGTTGATTTACTGTTAACCTGCAAACATCTCATGTTCCAGGTGTGCAGAACCGGTCAGCCTTAAGGACAGGAAGCTGAAGCAGATTGATCCCGACTTACTGTGCGAGGAATTTGGCCCAAACGTCAACATCACTCAAACTTTGGAGCCCAATCCGATCCGCGGCAAATTAGACGCCACCGCGCTGTGCCACACTTACCTTTTCCCCGTCACATGGATGGACTGCAGGAGCCGAGGCAAGTTCAAGATCAGGCTTTATTCCCAAGGATCAATTTGATTAACGTCTCTCTATCGTAAGCCCGAAAACTGGTCCTGTAATTCCCAACACATGGTCTTATGTAACAGAGGGGTTAAGAAGAAATACAAACCGTCACAGAGCAGATGATTCATAGTTACTGTTGGGTTGCTGGAAGAGCTGAACTTTTCTTTTGAAAGAGAAGCATTTTCATAGTAAGACATAAAATGAATCAATGCACATCTGTCGTTTTTCAGTGCTGAGTCAGCTACTCCTTTAAACACTGATTAATGTCAATTTATTATCACCTTATCTGGTTGGAGAGAGAGTTTTGGCCAGTGTATTACAATAAAAATATTTAGATTTTTCATGTAAATGGACTAAATCAGTTATACGTTACTATTGTGTTACAGCCTTCTCCTAGGCTTATTTGAAGCTGCAGTTTGTCTCTTCTGCAAGTCACAAAAATGTGGATAAAAAAAGTTGCATTTTAATAAACGTGTTCACCCCTTTCTGTGTGTGTTTAGGTCTAACTGAGGTGCCTCCAGGTATTCCAGACAATGTTGTTCGGGTCGATCTGTCCCTCAATAAAATCCATCATCTCAAACCCAGAGATTTCCAAGGAGCAAAAAGCCTCAGAATCCTAAACCTCAGCAGCAACGACATGCAGCGGATCGACACAGGTGGGCGTTACCCCCCATGCTCACAGATTCATCAAGATTACTGGCTATAACAACATGTCCTGTATGTAATCATCACAGTAATACCGAGAATGAATTGCTACACATATGCAGTTGTGTTTATCTCCATCTGGGGTCCAAAAGGTGGGGAACAGCTAAACAGCCTCTGTGGCTTCAGTTATCCCCTTTTTCATTTTGAGCAGTGGCAGGCATTCAGCCATACATGTGTATACAGGCTTAGCTTTATTTATGACGAGGTATACAAGGAGATGTGCTTACATGTAGCCTCACTGTGTTTGAGTAAATCACGGCCCACTGGTACGAACTGACCTTAACATCAGCAGACCAGCAGCTAATGCCGCTGGCTGCTTAAACTGAATTTAACTTAAACATCAGAACTTGGTTTGGGAAGGACGTGAACCTAATCGTGCTCTGTGACCTGTCCATCTACTGGAAGCAAAACAAACTAGTACCAGTATAAAGCTGTGTTCAAAATAACGGCAGCCCAGAATCACCCATTAAGTTAATCACAGTTTTTTGGTAGAATTGTTATTCCTGCATGCCAAATAATGACCTAGTAGGAACAGAAGAGTAACGGGAATCCCAAAGCCGTAACATCCACACTGCAGATTCTGTGCCAGTGAGGGGTTTGTCCAAAGTAATAGCAGTATCCAGCAAGATCTTTCCCTCTGAGACAAAACAGGAGCCAAATTGGCAGACAAGCAGTTCTCCTGTAATGGTGCCATTTCCATATTTAGCAGCATGTACACTAACTTGACTGACAGTGCTAAGATCTTCCTCCTGGCTCTGATTGGTTGTTTTTGACCGGGAGCTGTGCATTTCTTCAGACGGCAATAATAACTCGAGACGGAGGAGGAGCTTGATTTTTTCACAGCTTATCTGTCCAATATTATACTATAACAACATGGTGACATTTTTAATAAATATAGAAAAATGTACTTTGAAAAAGTTAAATACTGCAGCTTTAATGTTGAAATCTGGGGAAAACGAGCCAATCCTGACATTGTTCGGGAACCTTGATTAAAAAGTTGATTTGATAGTGTGAAATACCTGAAATAGTGCCAGAAACGATCGGATGCTTGACGGACTGAATTCAAACACAAAAGCTGATGCAGACTGTTGTACTGTATCGACAGAAAGTGAGAGAAAAAAATCTTTATTAGAAACAAATAACTTGAGTCAGACCAGTCGGAAGAACTGACTGGCCTGACTCAGACGGCTCGGCTCCAACTCTTCTTCTTCTACTTCTCCTAGTAGTTCCATTGGCGAGTCCCAGAGCACGGCGTCCCTTTGGTTTTGATCCGGTCTGCCCTTTAATCCCTCTTAATGAATTAAAGAGCATCCAAAGGGCATAGACTTAGTCACTGATCATTTCCAGGATAATCAAAGAATGGTTAAAGTGAAAACTATAACCATCAACAGACCCAGTGTGAAGTCAAGCTGATGGCAAAAAATCTCTACAAGCCTCTGAAAACTGGCTGAAGAGAAAAGAGCACATTTACTGGTCTTAAAAGAAACGGTGCAGAGGTCCCTCAAACATTAAATTCATGCCACAGTGCACTGTGAAACATGGTGGCTCAGGCATCATGATATGGGAGATATTTTACAAAGTCTGGTGTTGGGCCTAATTGTGTCACACCGGCATCTTGGTTCCATACCTACAAAATGAATATTGCAGAGTGGAAAGCCCTTGAACTTTTATCCAACAGCAAACATGTGGGCAACATAAAATATGCTGCTTCTGGGTCAAAAACCAAGAAATGCAGGAAAGTGGAATGTAACCAAATTGTCCTGGGCTGCAATAACAGCTCTCCGGTACCAGAAGCTGGCCGGCCATAAAACACAGATGCAAAGTAGTTCTTAGAAACAGTGGTAAATTAGAAACTGTTATTTTTTTTAAATTGCTCAAAGTTTCCATCACTTTCTTCAGAATAAGAACACAATTGATAAACTTCTCTTCTCGTTTTGCTTTGGAATAGAATGTACTGTGTCATTATGTGTGTAAAAGCAAAAGCTATAAGGATTTTGAACTTTAATTTATTTAACTTGAAACTTGTAAATTTCAGCTTCTCCACAAAACTAGGATGCATAAATCATTTTCATCCTTCAGTCCCTCATGCAATGAAAACGGATGAGAAATAGAACTTCTTGTGTTTTAAAATGCTTGTTGGTATGGTGGTATATTTGTTTATGTTGGAGCGCTTCTTAGGAGTGAGTCACTGGTCTACTGTTTTGTAGGTTCCCTGTCTGGTCTTTTACACCTTCAGGAGCTGGACCTGTCATCCAACAGGCTGCATTTTGTTCAGTATGGAGTTTTGGAAGATTTGTACTTTTTGTCCAAGCTCAAACTAGGAGGAAACCCTTGGATGTGCGACTACAAGTGAGTTCTACTCCCAAACCGCTGACAAAGACTCCAAAGACTTATTCTAACAATTGTTTACTTTTTCTCCCTCCCCCCCAGTATTCACTACATGGTTTACTGGCTACGTCTGCATCCAGGTGTGAAGCACTCTGGCCTGCTGTGCCAATCTCCTCTAGAATATATTGGGGAGCGAGTGGAGGACTATGTGCGTTCCTACAACAGAGACTGTTCCTACAACAGCCGACCGGATCAAAACCAAAGGGACGCCGAGATCTGGGACTCACCGATGGAACTACAAGGAGAAATAGAAGAAGAAGAGTTGGAGCCAAGCCATCTGAGAGCGCCAAAAAAATACCAGATCTTCCGACTGGCCTGACTCAAGTGATTTGTTTTTAATTTTTCCCCCTCACTTTCGGTCAATACAGTACAACAGTCTGCATCAGATTGCTATGTTGCATTTCGATTTTTCCTTTTCACAGTTTGTCAGCTAATTCGTAATATAAACAGTCCCACTGCAGCTGGTTTGACTTTCGCATTTTAAACAGCACGGCTTACGTTTGATCACCTGTGGATAATGGCACAAGTAAAAGACATAAGAAGCCATAAATAAAGTAATTAAAACTCACTGATATATTTTAAGCTGGACCATTTTGTCGACTGGCAGCCGCGCATGTTCAGGTGGGTCACAAAGGGCCGGTAGCTCTTCAGGATTTTCTGCACTGTAGCATCTGTTACCCAGTCTCTCCCCACCGAGAAGTTAATCTAGCAGAGACAAAAACACTTTAGGCATAAACCTTCACCACTGTGCTAATAGTATTCAACCCACTTCAGCTTTACCAAATTATGTAACATTATAAAACACAATGACTTACAGATATTTCGAGATATCTTGATAAATATCAAGTTGAAGGAGATATTTATTTGGCTTGGAATTATTTTATAAATAAAAAGCTGAAACGCATCGACTTCATATGTGTGCAGCTCCCTGAGTAAACTTTGTGTCAACATTTTCTGCACTTCATACTGACGTCCCTATTAGGTTTGCACATCTAGAGAAATACATTTATGCTCATTCTTCTTCGTAAAATAGCTCAAGCTCATTCAGTTTAATTTATTTGCTCAGATTGGATTTCAGTCTAGACTTTGACTGGGGCTTTTTAATGGACAAATATACTTTAATCTGACCCATTACTTTGTAGCTCTATGTTTTAAGTTAGCAGCTGTGCCATATTCTTTCTATTTCCAGATAATGGATTGAAAAGAGCTCTCTGAAATATTTAAAATGTTGTATATTTTATTAGCTAACCTTGCTATAAACTTCTCCCTGTCCCCGTCTGCTGTGTTCATTAGTCTTCACGATACTGTTTGCTTTCTATTGTTCTTCAATGTACTGCTGTATTTACATTGGGATTAAATTACAGACAGAAAAAACAAAAGAGCTAGTCATCACTTGACTTCTGATGGATTTTATTTGGGGTTTTTACAGTTAAAGGGGTCATGTTGTAAAACTATGACAGTCTTTAAAAACTCCTACTACTATTGTCATTTTCCTTTATTATGTTTTGGGTTTTTTTATTTAGTCTGTCACATAAAACCCCAATAAATGGCACTGAAGTTTGAATTTGTTACCCCTATGGGTAACACTTTATTTGAAGGGGGTTGAATAAGACTGTCACGACACCGTCATAAACATGACATAACACCTGTCATGTTCATGAATAAGCCAAGAAATCATTACTGATATAAATTCGTTATAAAAGTATTACTGATTTCACTTTAAAAATTAGGTAACTTTATGTTATTAAAGGTAAAGTTTAAACAGTAATGATTTATTGGTTAATGTCAAGTTGTCATAACAAAGACATTTTGAATAATGTCAACTTCGTATTAAAAGTGTCATAATTTACCGAATGACGCTTTATGACAACAGTCATAAAGCGTTTTATGACGCTTTATGACATAAAGCGTCATAAAACAGACGCTTTATGACTGTTTTAAAACCTTTAAAACCTTTAGTTTTAAAGGTTCATGACCTTTAAAACTAAGGTCATGAACATGAAGGCTTATTCATGTTCATGACAGGTGTTATGTCATGTTTATGACAGTGTCATGACAGTCTTATTCAGCCCACTTCAAATAAAGTGTTACCCAGCTATGAAATAAAAAACCTTAACGAGCATGAAGACTTATTTGTGCTCATCCACTATAAATATACGCAGCAAATTTCACAGCACAGACCTGACTCCACAACGTGCCTGAGTGGATGATCGATTTCCAGGTATTGGACACCTCAGAACAGTTTAGCCAGTCCCTTAATCCTAAATACTGAAAGATCTGAGGAAAAAAAAAGAGATTTACACAAGTGATCGTTTAGAAAAGTTTCAGCCAAAAGATACTGGCACAGAAATTCAGACAAAAACTACGACGCAACTTTGATGCTGACAAATTGATAGTTCTCCCTGGGTTTTACAGAACCCAGTCTGGGTACTGACAGCACCCAGACTGGGTTCATCATCCCTTTTGCCACTTTTTATGGCAGAGATATGTACACAAGCAGCCTCTGTCTGTTTCCAAACAAGGTCATGCTGAAGCTGTATTTATCAGGCGAGACGTTCTACAGAAACACCAGGGTAAGGAAGGCCAACAGAGCTCTCACTTTGCCAGCAGCTGTAAATCCAAAACAAACAAAGGCTAAAAGTGGAGCGAGCAAGCGTGGTTAATAATCGACCGAGTTAAAACGGCTCATACTTTAGTGTATATAAATGATGTATAAATACATGCATGAGACCGTAATAAAACTATAATGATCGGCACCTGAGTTTAATCACTCAGAGAGCCTGCATGCAGGGTTACAGCAGAGTTCACACACAGCCTTATGTAACACAAATTATCTCATCACTGACTCCTTGCAGAGGGGAACAGAGTAGCTGGAGCTTCGACGTGAAGACCAGGATAATCCTAATAATACTATCTAAACAAATGAAATGGTGAGAGCTGCAGATGAGATACCTTCAGTGAGAGGTGATGAGGGAGCTCTGCGATTCCATCAATTCTTTTCTCAGGCAGCGCAACCTGAGAAGGCTGCTGACTTTTACCGTCGAATTCTTTGACGTTTGCCTCCAACTTCTGCCAGAGTCATACAAGAACCAGAGCCGGTAAATGAGAAAGCAACTTATGTTTAACATACTTTCAGAGGATTATCTTTAGTACCTTGAAATACTCTCTTTGCCTCTTTGCATCCATAGCAATGATGTGCCAAGACGTTATGTAGCGCTTGATGTAGATTTTGTCCATCAGACTCTGAAGTTTCATAATGAAGTCTAAATTAATGAGAAACGTTTCTTTAACAATGAACTTGATATTACAAAAAAGAAAAAAAAAAACTTGACTTTTTTATACCTAATTGAATAGTCTGCCAGTTTATGTTTTCAACAATGATGATAGTAATAGTATTTCTCTGGACGCTCTTGCTTCCCAGAATATGTTTGGTAATCATGACTGTTTACAGTAATCAATTGATTATTGTAAATTGTCCTTACGTGTTAGTCTAATATGTGGGTGTGTGTGTGTGCGTGCGTGCGTGTGTGTGTCTGTGTGTACTTGCTCAGCTATCCTACTTAGGATGATTTCTGGCATATGTACTGACCTTCTGAAGACCAAGAGGCCTTAAAAGTGCTGTTTTGGGATTTTGGGTTAGGTTTAAAACTAAGGTGTGAAGTGAGTTAAGTTTAGCATAAAAGTCAGGGTTAGGCTATAGAAATAAATAAAAATGAATGAAAGTCCTTGGGAAGATAGAAAGATGTACTATGTGTGTGTGGGAGAGCGTGCACAGTTGTGTGTGTGCCTCAGCGTTGCCCTGCGTCGAAATGCCGACCTGTCCAGTGTGTCCCCAGCCTCTTGTCCCCTCTAAAAGCCTCAAATGTCTGCTGTAACCTTTTATTAATTTAATTCTGAAATTTATGTTTTTGCTCGCTCTATTCTGCTCTGTTGCATTCGAAATCTATTATATGCTGAGGTCATGCCATTCTCACCCTGATATGAGAGTCTTGGTTTTAGCCCTAGTGCGATTCATTAAAAGTGCAGTGTAGGGAAGGAATATTGCTTTGGCATAATATTTTCTCCAAAAAAATAATAAAAAAGTACAAAAAAAAATCAGCAAACATGCCCCCAAAAAGTTCAGAGTTTATTCCCAGTCTCCAGCTACATTCAGGACAAAATGAGTCATCAGACTGGAACAAACCAACAGCATCTGGAAGGATTTTCAGCTTGGACATATTTAACCACAGCAAATGTTTTCTCTGGCTTCACTAACTGGAATGGGACGCGTTTCAAAAACAATAAATCAACAGCATTCATTATAATTTCTCACTATCACCTACCTGCTCTTCTCGTCTTCAATGACCTCACAAAGTTCAGCCATCCAGTGAATACAGCATTCTGGCACCTCTTCTCAGCATGCGTCTTTGCCACCTCCATCTGCACAGCCGTCTCTATGGCTTCTTCTTTCCTCTGCTGGATGAACTTCTTCCACGCCCTGTCACACCACGGCAGGCACAACTCATCAATAATTCAGCCAACAGGGACAAAAGAGAGGCCGTGAGGGGTCCCAGCATTAATTATACAGGAGTCGGTCCAATCCAATAATATTTGCCAATCAAATCTATTTTATGTTCTAGAGTTTTACTGTTAGGTAACAGGAGACACAATGATAACAGAGATGACTTCCAGTGACATAGTGTCCACATAAAACTCATCCACTGCTGAAATTATTCAGAGAAAGAAAAAGCATTTAAAACATATGGATTGCCAGCAACAGGAAATGTAGGGAATAAAATAGAAGTGCTTTCTGTATGTATGCTTCTTCTTTATATTTAATTGGTAGCTGGCAAGCTTTTCTAAGCGAATTACTGCCACCACTAGACTGGAAAGTGGATCTGGAGGCAGAAAGAAGCAATAAAAATACATTTAGCTAAATAATCCAGTTGCCTTCAGAAACAAAATAACCTCGATGATCTATATGTTTATCCTTAAAGAGCCCAGTTAATGTGAAGTCCTGATGTTTTTCCCTTTTCTTAGTGGCCCCTGAAAAGCTGCTGCACCTGCAGGTAATTAGGCAGATTTTCACACAGGCAGCTGCAGTTTTCATCAGGGATCTGCTGTTTCCGCTCTGCTGCTGCATGTGCTGTAATGGATCTTTCATTTGGGTATAAACACCTGTAACATTTTAAATAGATATGTTTTGCCCTAATTTGCTTGATTACTTTCTATCTTTAAGATATTTTTTTGCATTTCAGGGTTTCCTGGTTATGCATGCTTTTATGGGGCTGCATCTGCTTTCCTCCTCAAACTAGTAAGCATGTCAGGAATGTTATTTTTCCTCCATTTAAATCCCAGTGAAAATAATGTGCTGTAATGTGCTGTTGAGAATGATACATAACAGGAGCAAAGTTTTGTTTCACTGCAGAGTAAGCCAATTTTCTATGAAGACTGGTTGGGTTTTGGCTCTGTTGGCCACTTCCCTGAAGAGACGGTGCAAAGCCAACCAGATATGGTGGATAAAGACACTGAAGGTGAAAATGGACAAAATGTTTGGAGCGGACGAGATAAAAATAACCAAGTACTGGATGAATACAGCTTCTTCACAAAACCTCCTGATGTCACCCTTCACGTCAACCAAATTTTTATCCAGCAATCCGATCACCATCCATATTGGCTCCTTTCAAATGACATACCCAATGATAGTCCTCCTGGTAGATGCAAAGACACTTTCTGGAGTGTTTCCAAAAACAGTCATGTTCAGTCAGGCTATGAGCAGAGCAAATTCCCCTCGAGCAAATTCTCTGGTGATTCAATCATGAAACCGTAGCTGTTTTTGACCGCCCAACCCAAGATTCCATCTTCTTTTCAAAGAGAAAATCTAGTTCAGTTTCTCTAAGTTACAGGTCAAAGGACCTTAAGGCGAAATACATGCCTGTGTTTTCATCTGGTGCTGACAACGGTAAGGGATTCCACAGAGTGGGTCGATCTCGTGTCCTTTCTCTACACAAACCCCCATCTTTGAATTACTTCATACCAAAAAATTATATCTACATTCCAAATTATAAAGGCACAAACGAGAAGAAAGCATCAAAGTCCTTTGATGCTTACAAATCCAGTGTTGGCAAATTTCTTTTCCTAAATGGTGGCTATGAAGATGCAATGAAAACTGGCTTGCTAAAACCCATAAGCCAGCCAGACAGCTTACAGACGCTTTCTGAAACCATGGAAACGGAGCCCACTAACTTTGCCTCTTGGCCCTCGGAGCTGTTGACTGAACCCAGAGATGCAGATCTGAACTGCATCATCTGGAAGAAGACAAAAAGTTCTTCTCACCCAAAGCCCCAAAAATCCTCCCGCTCCTCTGTGAACACATACATCAAGTCCAAAAACCGCTCTACAGGGGCGACGACGTTCTTGGCAAGGACCTGTTACAAACGGACAAGGCTGATAAACGGCAATGGAAATCTGCTGTAAGATATTGTATGTAGATACTGTTCACACTTTAATTTGCAAAATATATATATATATATATATATATATATACACACACACACACATATCTTTAAACTTCACTGAGCTTGTAACTTGACTTTCTTTTCTTTTGGTTTTGTTTCCAGATCCAAACCACAGTTTTGGTCATCAGAGAAACTAGAAGGAAGAGTGCTGATTTCTACAGTTTTTGTTTTGTCATGCATGCAGTGTAATTCTCAGAGATGAATTTCCGGTTGCAAATATCAAAAGCAATAATCTCCCATATTTGAGTACAGGGAGAGTTTGTAATTCTTGACGGCACAAGTGTAGACCTACCTGAAGCATGCACCCAGTAAGTGTCTCACGTAACAAGAGACAGCCTTGTCCATTTGACAATACAGCTCCTGCAAAGCACATGAATGCCTAAATTAAATTTATTCACTTCCAAAATCTGTATTTCACTATTGAATACTTGTAAAATACCATTTGGGCGCTTTGGGAACTTGCGTCCACAGCTTTGAATTTCAGAGAATCTTTTGTAATGAACTCGTTTACATAATCAATAAATTCTTGCCTGCAAAAGAAAAAAACTTTAATTCAATTGTATGAATTTATGCTTGATTGCAAGGAAAACTCCAGAGTTAGTGCGCTTTATCCAAGATAACTTCAACTTTCAGTATAAGGAAAAGCATGACAAAGGGAGCCACCAAGTGGTTGTTTTATCAAATGTAGGAGGCACATACCAGTCGACAGTTTGCAGATTATCATGTCCCTGGAATGCAATAAGCACTCTTTGAAGGAACTCCACTGGTTCATTGGGACAAATCAGACAGGCGGCTGACAATAATGCCTGTTGAAGAAAAGTAGATCAGCGTTTTAAAGCCAGTTTTAAACGTTCTTGAACTTGTATGACTACCCATATCTCCTTGGATGCTTATACTTAGACTTTTCCACGTTTTCCTACCTTGCTCATTTGTGGGAGGCATTGTTTAATTTCACTCATCTTCAAGCTTCTGTCTGTGTCCGCAGCTGCCATGTTTTCTGTGTGCGGCACAGCTGACTAGCACGACTATATGTTTGCTTCTCGGTTAGCACTATTTTATTTCTCTTTTGTCAAACCTTTCGATTTCGAAATGCATTGTTGCTAGGTAACGGAATAATTGAGCAGTGATTATGGCAAGACATTTGCGTATTTATTAAATATCGTTTGAGTACACAAGGTAAACTATAGCACATCCAATTTGTCCCTAGCTGTTGGCATCGCTTTAAAATGGTGGCTTAAGCAGTGCTGTGCAATGCTTGGCTGCTGACCTCAAGAAGTGACAAATTCTCGTGTTTTTTGTTTTTAACTTGTAACTAGAATGAGCTTAACTCGAGTGTATTAGCTGGGATTTGTACTGAAGTTATATTAGGATTTTTTTTTTTATATTGACTTAACTGGTTTGCATTAAACTAATTTGGTCTGGTTGTCCACTATTGCATTAAAAGCCTACCTCTTTTGATTTCTTTTTATTTATTTATTTAACCAATAGTGCAATACTAGTATTTTGGCCTCGTTCCAATTGGAACAATGACAGAATTTACAGGTGCAAATGTTTTTTTTTCTTTTTTTATTATATCTGGTTACGGTTGTGGGTGTAGACAACAACTTTGCCATATTGGCAACCTAAAATCCTATCCCGCTTGAGAAGGTTGAATATCTAGTCAGAAATTAACAAGAACACAATTTGCAATTGCAACTGCAAAAATCAGCTGCAGAGACGGCATCAAGTTGGAATAATACATCGGAATTACATTAATTATTTTTTATCTAACTCATCTCTCAAGGATTACAAATAAAGACACAATCAGCTTGCCACAGAGATGAACGTTGGACAACTAAAACTAACACTGACAGATTTATCACAATTTAATTCACGATTTTAGCTCAAACTCTTAATTTTTAATCACAAAACGTAACATTTTTAAAAAATAAGTTTAGCGTCATAATATATTGCAAAACATTAAGCCAGAATGTAAAAAGACGTTTTACGCAAGTAACTCAGGAAAACTTTTCGTTGGCCTTAAAATGGTGTGTAACAACTGATGAGATTGACAACTGTAGCTTTGAAGCAAAGTTGTGTAGTCCTTACAACAATGAAAATGGTAAATTGTTTTAGGACTGGGTTTGTAACCACGGCTAATATATGACCTCGGTCAGTTTGATAACCGATTAATTTTTAAACGTTTCGGAGCATCTGCAGCTAATTGCTAAGCAGCTAGCAGAGATTAGCAGCATGGGTGATGGCAGTGTTGTCCCAAGGCTCGGCAACATGAAGGCTCTGCTGGGAATTGTTGCGGGTGCTGGCGCTTCTTACGGACTGTACAAACTTATCAGCGGACAAGTTTTCAAGAAAACCAAGAAAAATCCCCTTAATGAAAGTCCCAGTGTGAAGAGTAGCCAGCAGGGGGGAATTAAGCTACGGCCGGGGAGTCTGCTTGCGAAAGTATCCGGACTGGATGTAGTCTGTGCCCGTCCAGATGATGCTACATCAGGTAAATATTAAATAATTATCAAAGCTGATGCACTGCGTTCACAATAGAAAGTCAACTTCTAATCGTTTAGTTAAAAAGTGAAGTAATTAAGATTTAAATCTTGATCTGTTAACAAAATCCGTCTCGGCATATTTAGTTTTCCAGAAAACGATAACATTTTTTTTTATAACTTTCTGCATTGAAGGAGAGATCGTCCATCAATCCCCCAACAAACTGGAGTTACATCACTTGAAGATGCTGCTGTCACGTTTGCAGACCATCGATGATGTATCTAATCGGGCTCAGTTTCTTCTCACGTTGGGAAATGCTGCTGCCTTCACCGTCAATCAGGTACAATGAAACCACTTAGCACAACCAACAATGACAGACTCTTAGTTTCTGGGTCCTGTGGATTCTGTTTTTTGTTTGTTCCTCCCATCAAAAAATTCACTTTTTCAGTTTTATGTAGTGAATGAAAACAGATGAACAAATTAATTGCTAGAGGTGTACATTTAGTGTTATTCTTTCACTATTTCAAGGGGTGTTCTCTGCCCTATCATTACAAATACAGAAAGGAGTTTGGTAACATGTGGCTTAAACTTTAGTAGTGTGTTTTGGTTAGCTGATACTAAAATTAGTTTTGTACATCTGCAAGGTGGTAGATCTGTAATGCTGTGGGAATGTTGGCCCCAAATTTCTGGAGTCTCTGTTGCAATAAATCACATAATTAATTTCTTCAAATATCAGAATGTTCATAATAATTGCTAGATTGAACCAGAAAACTGAGAATGGATAATTGGATAATTCGAATAAACATATGGTAAAAAAAAAAACAAAAAACATAGAAATGGTTCAGCAGACATAGAATGTTGAACTGTTTCCATTTGCTAAATTTTTTTTTTATTATTATTATTACTGTAAACTACTCATCAGTGTTTATTGAACAAATTAAGTTAATTAAGGCAAGTTTGAGAATCTTCTCAAACTAAACTGAGCTTTCTAATTACTTTTATTCTTATCAGTGTAAAATACATCAGTTTTTAATCATAGCTACTCATCTGCTGTTTTTTGCCTTTTTCTTCAGAACCAAATTCGTGAATTAGAAGGGATTCCTGTCATCGCTGGCTTCCTTTCTGATCCTGCCCCAGAGGTTAGAGTGCAAGCTCTGAATGCTTTAAATAATCTGTGCATGAACATCCAGAACCAGGAGCAAATAAAGGTATGTTGCTGCAAACATTACACCACACAACAGCTAAGTGACTTTAATGAGGCTCCACTTGATGTGTTGATGTCGTTTTATTCTTCTATTGAAGCTTTATGTGCCACAAGTGCTGGAGCTGATTGAAATGTCGGCAGTGAACTCTGACCTCCAGCTGGGTGCTCTGCGGCTGCTGACGAACCTCTCGGTCACAGACAAACATCAGCATTTGCTGAAGGGATCGGTCACTCTTTTATTGTCTCTGCTGGTTGTCAGCAGTGAAGCATTACAGGTTTGTGGAATTGAGTTTAATCTTTAATCAGCTTTAAAAACACACGGAGCAACACATTGCTGTCCAGCGGTCATGACCAAGAGGAAATCTGTGATTTTTATTTTTATTTTGTTCCGTTTCTCTTTCAGGTTCAGACCTTGAAAGTTCTTGTTAATTTATCATCTAATCCAGATGTGATGGATGACATAGTTCAAGCTCAGGTACTCAGTTTTTATCCTCCAGTCAGTAGGCATATCTTTCTGTAAAAAATGCATCAAAACAAACTGACTTCTTTACTCTTTGCTTTGGGACCCAGGCTCCTGCCTCTGTGCTGCTTCTCTTTGATGAACGAACGTCTCCGGCCGTGCTGCTGCGACTGCTAACCTTTGTAGGGAACTTGAAGGCCTGGAGGCCCTCTGCACAGGTGGCTGACGAACTTAGACGAAAACAGGACTGTCTGTTCCTGGTCATGCTGGATGAATCCTCCCAGCTGCACGGCAAACTTGTCCGGCTGCTTTCACACCCCGCTGGGGAGATTCAGGCCCAAGTGGCTCGTATATTGACCTAGACCTTCCCTCCATCCCCCTGCCAGGCTCTTAGTCTTTAAACCGTTCCTCTTTGACATTAACTCTTGTGGACTGTGCTGTAGACTCCTGTGGAAACTCAGCAATACTGTTTTTCTTTAGTGTTCCTTACATCAGTACTTTAATTAGTAATTTAAAACTTAATTCAGTTTTATCTCAGACACTCCAATTTTCTACAATCTTGCTATGTATAAGTAAAAACGATCCCACCGTTTGTTCAGCATGTAAATACACAAATTTTAAAAGACCCACCTCTTGTTTTCACTTCTGAGTTTTTATAAGAAGTCTATTTTCCTTAAAGATCCGCAGATAACTTCTAAAATGATTCTTATCGATCTCAAAAGATTCAGGTGAAATTTAAGAAGTCAAGCCCAACTGCCAAACGTTTATATGCTATATTTCCTCTGTGCCCAACCCTCTGTAGCTCAGAGAGGCATCTTAGTCTCCAGTCATAAGTTTAACTTCTAACGGATTATGTACATGACTTTTAAGAAACTCTTTTTACTTAATAAAAGTCTGAGTTATCAGGATATCTAGATAACAGAAGCTTTTCTCTGTTTGGTAGGCAGAAGCAAACGTTTAAACAAAGCTGCTGACTATTTGTTCTGCAAATTTGAAAGCCAGGATCTTAGTGAATCATGAAGATATTAAAGTTTAGCCACTGCCTCCACCGCAGAGCGGAGCTATGTGTCGTCTGTTAGTTATAAACCTGGATGAACTTTGAACCACAGCTGCCGGAGGAAAGTGCTTGCGACGTTAAATACTTGAGCACGTTTAAGTAACGGAGCCTCCAGTAGGCGGCAGGAAGAGACTTGAATTGCAATGCAACTTATCGTGAAAGTTGAGACGCAGCTTGGAAATGTTGGACCGCTTGGTCCAGATGCCATGATTGTTTATTAGCTGTTTATACGTAACATGGTTATTTATCCACAGCAGTGACGAATGTGAACTACAGGTTTTGTTATCACACAAATCTATGCACTAGTAAGACAGGAAGTGAGGGAGCCATCTAAATATTAACCGGACCAGAGGAAGTGCTTAAGAATAGTATTTTGACAGTATGGCACTACATGTGGAATGTTAATAGCTGTGTTGAGTCTAGATGTTGAGATATGTTGCACTTTTTTTTTATGTTCGGACATCTGTTTATTGACCTAAAAATCTCAGGCAACTATGGTTTACCAAAACTGAATGGTAGGATGCTGATTGATTATGACACAGTTTGTATTTATTAACTAGTTCATTTGTTGTTTTTCCCTAACTAGAAAATGTTTCTCTTTAAATTGTTCAATAAATCAGAAGTGAGACATTCAAGTGGTTTTATTGTGACTTGTGACCTTATCTGAACATTGAGTTTTTTTTTTGCATGTTTTGCTTTGCATGTCACCATCTGGCAAACTATACTAACAGAAATCAACTGCAAATGTGAATCCAGCATTAGTCGTTATTGTCCAACATGCATCTGTACAAACTGAGGAAGTTCACTGTGGTGAAAGTTTTCTTCTCAACTCTTTCTTTCAGTGATGAGTAAATGAAAGTGCACCCTTAAACCATTGTAGGGTTTGAGGGCTAACATAAAAATAGTGCAGTGCTATATTTGGCAGAAAAACAAACGGCATATCGGCACAAACAACTTGTAGCAATTAGTGAATAGAAATCACCTTCCAGCTCTTCTGCACGCCGAATATATTGGAGCCAAATGTGAGGGAATCTGTCAATCAGCTAAAGTTAGTCCTAAACTGGGTCATGAAGCAGGCGACGCGGCTTCAAATCCACAGGATAATTGCTCCAAAACAGACTCTGTGATGCAGAAGCCCAGACGATAACCTATAAAAGCTGTAGCAAGGTCTTAATGGAGCGAGGTGCTAAAACACAGAGCCACAACCATGTGAGGGGATGTCAACATCTCGCACAAAGAACGACGGCTTCACATGTTTCTGGTGTTCATGAGGTGTGCTTACTTTATCGCTAAAGGCTTTCATCTTGCTGTGGTAAATGTTTGTCGAATTAAGTATTTTTGCATTTTAAATAATTTTAGAGCTTAGTAAAGACCAGCTAATTTTAATTGTTTTGATATACAATTCTTGACCTAAAAGAGGCGTTACTTTGTTTGCTATAACTTTGCTGTCTAATGCAGTGATTCTCAATCTCTTCATGTTTTAGATGCATCTCTACAAAAGCACCTGATTTAAAATATTGCATTATCCCTTCAGAATCCCTGCAGAAGTTCTCTATTAACCCGATAAATATAAGTGGTGTTTGGCAGCAGAGGAACAAACTAAAACATGACAGGATGGAGAACAGCTGATGGTCTGTCTTATGAGCAGCAGTACAGCCGGCCCACCACACGATGGCGCCACACATCGTGGTGCTCTCAGCTGTCTCCACCAGCAGATCTGGAGGAAATAGTAGCTTTTTTTTGTCTGGGTTTGTTTTTCTTTTCTTTTTTTTTTTTTTGTTAGTTAATTTTCAAACCTTGTGTTCAAACCTTGCTGCAACCTTGAAGACACACAGCAGCCAGAAACTGGAAGTTTATAATTACCGGTCAATATGTGACGATCTAGAGAGGGCAGCCAAATGTCTGAGTAAAAGTTAGGAATTTAAAGTTCAATACTTTCACTTTATTCCCAATTAAATGACTTTTAGTTGACCTCTAGCTGTCATTGCCTAGGCCTACTGCTAACCTCAGAAATTTTGGTTACATTATCCTTTGTTACAATCAAGTCAATTGATTTGATGCTAGTTAATAAAACATGGGAGCCCAGCTGATTGTGTCAAGTCAATAACTCTGCAGCCAGTGGTGTTTTTAATATGGGTGCCAAGTTTTCTATTGTTTAATTCAGTTCAGAGGGGAGTAGCCAACCTTTCTCATTTGTGGCCTCCTCCAGTCACATGCACTCTCTTGGATCAACTTTACTAAGTTTACTTCTCTACATTTTCTCCATTTGTGGAAAACGGTTCTCATTGTGGTTCACTGGGATTAGAAGTCCTTAAGTTTGCAATCTGGTTCTGAATTTCTTCAGATTGGGTCATGGCGTGTTACTTTTTGCTTTTTGAGGTCCAGTCTACTTCGGGTTCCATTTAAGTAATTTAAATCAGGAATAAGATGTGGCTAGAAAAATAGTTTAGCTTTCAAAATAGTTTAACTCCAGTTAAAAAGGAGGATGTATTTGTTTCTGGTTTTTTTTCCCTAAATGTGCTTTGCTATTTCCCTCAAGGGAAATAATCATTGGAAAACTGCATATTGTAGGTTATTTTTTTATAATAAAAATATTTTAATCTGAAGCTAGAAAAAAAAAGAAATCAAGTGAACATATTTTCTTACAGCACCGAATAAACCATAATTTAGTTAAATGAATCAATAATAATAATTGACCCGTTCGTTTGGTGTCACATGACACCAAACATCTCATTTTGCTTTTAATGTTTTTAATACAAATGCGCATATCTCCTCCTTTTCTTTTTAGTGATTGATCAGTTTATCTTAGGTACAACATTTAAAATAAATATTGTATCTGAAAAATAGATATCAGTAAAAAAAAATCGTCAAAAGTCTTTTTTTAAGTGTTACGGATTCAGTGGAGACGCGCCGTTGTGTTTTTTTTTTCAGTCTTTGTCTCCTTTCCTTTCTCCCACTCCTCCTCTTCCTCTCTCTGTCTCTCCTCCCACCCAACCTTCCTCCTCCTCCTCCTCCTCCTCCTCTTTCTGTGAACAAACGTGATGACCATCGCTAGATCATCCGGACTCCATCACAGTCAGAGAGCGGATCTCAGAGTTCACAGCGGAGAGACATTTCGGATTATGAGCCCAGTCCACTATGAAAACCCGCAGCGTTAGGCACAAGTAGAAGAAGAGAAACCCGCAGCTGTCACCCCATCAACGCGTCGACATGAACGGGACTGCAGCTGCCACGGGCGGGTCGGCTTCTTGCCGCTTCGCCCACTATTTTGTCGTGTGTGGAGTGGACACTCAGACGGGCCTGGAGCCGGACGATGGAGCGGGTAAATACGCCAGATTTCATTTAAAACATGATTACATAAATAAGATGCCATTTTCAGTAAGGCTCTTTTGGGCTTAAAATGTGTTTTTCTGCCTGCAGAGTTGAGGGTTGTATGTGTGGATGCCCTATTTTGCGAAGGAAATATGCCAATGTTTATGTAACAAATACTCAGGATCTCTCTCATACAGTGCTTTTTGAAAATATCCCTACATGTTTCAAAATGTCTGAGGAATCAGAAACTCTAATGGATCTGAATCAGTCTGCATGGATTTACAGTGTCAGTTCATTTCTGTTTTTTTTTATTCATGTCCTTTTGTCTGACCCTGCTTGAGGAAAACAAGGCGCAGTTCTCCTCATATTTTCATCATATTTCCAAAACAGCGGCGCGTTAAGAGGAGTCCAGAATATATGTCTCAGTTTTTCTGCAAGTCATCCAGTTACACACCTGATTTAGGAACAGTAGAGAACAGACAAACAACAACATCCTGTCCGGCACATTAAAGCTGGAACACAGCTGGAGAATCGAGGCCAGGAGGTTCAGGGTTCAGGCAGGACGAGCGAAACCGTCTGGATCGTTCTGTTCTGAGCAGAAAATAATCCATGTTGTGGCTTCTTTGCATCTGTCTGACACGAACCTGGAATTTTATCATCTAAGCCAAATTGGTCGTGGCCAGATTAGGATGGGAAAGGAGGCGGTTGGTTGGCAGAAGCAGCGGGGGACATGTTCTGATTTTGTTCTGGTTGCTGATGTTCTCCCTGCGTCCTGAAGGCTTGGTAAGGAAACGGAGCCGAGTGTGTTAAACAAGACAAACGTCATTTCCAGGTTGTAGTCCTAGAGCAGCAGACAATAGTCACACCCCGTCCTCCTCTCCTTCTCTCTATTAGACTCATTTAGAGCAACTCCTCAGGGGGAGAAGGTGGCTATGACATGACAGTTTTGGTGCCAAGTCGTTAATGTAACACAAGCTGGTTCTCAATTATGGAAAATCCTTATCATTTGGATCACTGTTGCTATCAGCATTAAAAAGCAAAATGTTCATTCTTTCCAGATAAAATGTTTCTGTTTGTATTCTTACGAATGTCACGTTCAAGTTAATGTGTCATTTCTCTCCTCAAGTGTCTCATCGTACAGCAGCACAGTATACAAAATCTGATAATTATTACTGAATGTAGATAAGAACACAGTAAAGAGTGACCACACAGATATTTGGTCCAAAGAAGGCAACTTCTGCTTTGAGTTTAAAAGCTACAAATTAACTCATCTTGGGTTTTATCTTTCTGCAAGACACGCTTGTAGTCTGCTAAGTGATCTGATTTATTAATCTTTAATGGTGCATATGGCTGAGTATTATTCTAACAACAGATATGCAACCCATATTGTCCAACAATTACACCAAGAGAAGCTTAGAGTCGATTGGGTTGGTCTGAGCGCACAGCCCTGTGGTACTCCATAGTGCAGATGGAAGATTTATTAATAACATTGGCTGGAATCTGTCAGACAAATATAATCTAAACCATCCTGTGGGTGAAATTCTTGATAAATGCTGCCTAACGCTGCGTTCAAACGCAGGAAGTGGGGGCATTACCATGGGCAACTGAAGAGGAAAAACAGGACACCACCAGTAGACTAATTAAACCCAATATGTTTTTTAAAGCTAGTGTAGTCTTGTCAGACTAATAAAAACAGTAAGAATTCCCAGTATTCCATATTTACAGTAAACCAAACAATTTGTGTTCCCCATATTGTGAAAATCACAGGGACAAAATAACTGGGCGAATTGTTAGTTTTTGTCAACTACATTAAGGCCCAAATACAAACTGAAATGCATATTTAATTTTAATGCACAACATTTTAATAATGCACAGCTCTGCTGCAGATTTCTCCAAGCTCTGACTAACCCGTCGGTCTGCCCCCCTGCTGTGAGTGACCATCCCAGTTGGTTGTACATCTGAGCTCCCCCAATCTGCTTATGTAACCGCCTGCAGGCCGGGGAGCTCTGCTCCTTTCAAGGGATTTCTGTCTGTCTGTTTTTGTCCCTTTATACACATAATCTAGAGACCCAACGCTTAAAAACCGTCCTCACCTGTCTTGTACAAGCCAGAATGAGGTAATACTGTATCTCCTTTTGTGCGTTGGTGTAATTAGTGAAAGCCCACCAAGAGACAATCTGCTCTTGTTAGCTCCTCAATAGATGCCTCTGTGTTTTCTGCAGCCTAATCAAATTTCACATGACGCTGCCTGTTGGAATGCTGAACGGCCGAGGCTTCGGCCCGGTGGCGGTCGCAGAGGGGGGAGGGATGACATCAGTGCAGCAGGGTGAGATCTCCCTGGCCCAATGGAGCTGCTTTAAAATGTAAAGCTGACTGCAGACAGATGCCACCATTTGTCTAATAATAGATCTGATGCTGGTGTGCAGAAAATCCAGCTTGAGTTAAATATATTCTGAGACGTGGTGCTAATCTCTTAAAAAAAACCCCAAAAAACCACAAAAAACAAAAGCAAAAAGAAAACTCCAAAATATATCTGTTTTGTCATTTGCTGGACGGAAAAATATGTAATTCACCCAGTGCTTTTTGTCAGTGCTTTTCAAATGTTTTTCTTCTTATGTAAGATTTTATCATTCTGTGTTATGCCCACAATTATTCTGTACAAAAACAAAACTGAGGTGTAGTGAATATTCTTACTCGTAAAAACGTATCGTCTTTTTGTTACAATAAAATAGCACATTAAGTATTTTTATTGGAATTTTGAAATAGATCGACATAATTAGTGAATAACTTCAAACTGGAAAGAAAGGAATAGATGGGTTTTATAGAGTTTTTTAAATAGAAATATCTAAAAATTACTGCCTCTTTACTCTGATGCCCCTGAATAAAATCCTGAACAGAGTTTTCTGGTGTATAATCTAAGAAAAGACCAAAGGTAAATTCTCCGCTGAGAGAATTTCATTTTTACTCCTCAAATCTGTTGTTTATGGTGGAGAGAAAAAGAAAATCAAAGAAAACCATTTTGGTCATGTTTACAGTTTTTCACAAGTATTTTGTCAAAAAATAAAATCGACAAATCCTTTATAATCTTTGTTCTATTTCCAATTAATAATTACATTCTGTCGATTCATCACATTGAAATCTAAACACAAATTGTAATTGTAATGTCACAAAATGTGGAAAAGGGGTGAAAAACAGTTTTGCAAGACACTGTATGTGTTTGTGTGAGAGCTGGTGATTACAGCCCGACAGAAACAGATATTTACTCCTTCACTGAAACACTAAAACAAACCTCCTTCCTCCTCCCTGTGCTCTGACACACAGTCAAACACATCAACGTGTTCCTTACGTCGCCTGTGCCACCTCCTCAGTGGGAATGTGTATCAGGACTATAGGGGGTCGTAACCGCTCCAGCTAAAGGTGACGTAACTGATGACAAGCGCAAAAAGCTTCTTTATATTTTCTTTATTTTTTTATTGGTTGTCATGGCATCCATTATTAGCGGAAATGGATGCCATGGAAACACTGTGTCTTTCTCTGAGCCGAGCTCCCGCTCCGTTTGGTACCGTACGTAAAGAACCCAGACTCCCCCCGTTTTCTCATTGTTGCCTCCCACTTGACAGACTGACTCAGTCGAACGTGAAGCGGTGCTCTTTTTTTCTTTTTTGCTCCATGCTCCAGTTTCCTGTCTCAGGTTGCTGTGCGTCATTTTGTAGGCAGATGAGGTGGATGTTTCTGAACGCTGAAGCGAGTGCGTCACACCTCACAGCAGACAGGAGGATGTTACGTTGCCACTAGAAGCTGATGTGCTTTAAACAGGCTGGAGTTTTTATGATGGGCTGTTTTTCAAATAAAAATATACCACTGGAAAGTGGAAGGAAAATGAAAGTATTTTGGTTTATTATTCACTCTGACCAGCATAAATCTACTGTATTACCTCTTTTCAGCTGTGTGTGTGTGTGTGTGTGTGAATATATAAAATATTCAGTTTATGCACAAGCGTCACTCTGAGAAAGCACAGAAATTTCTGCTGCAGAGCATAGAGGAGGAACAGTGTTGCATCCTTTTCCCCCCATCTGTCTATCTTCATTTTAATGAGTTACATAACCTTTACTGAAGACCTTCCTCTATATTCACAGCAGCATTGTCCTTGCTGTCAACAACAATTAAACTTTGTGTCCTTTCTGCAACAGAAAAGGGTGTCCTGTCTGAGTTCTGTCATGCTCCAATCTGTCCTGTTTTCTTTTCTGATTCAGCACAAATCAAGGCCAGATATTTTTTCTTGTACTGTTATAAAAACGGCCTTCCGCCTTTTCCCTCCGTCTGTCAGGTGAGAGCTTCGAGCAAAGCCCCATCCGGCGGTCCTTCAAGTCAAAGGTTCTGGTGCATTACCCGGAGAACACGGACAGGAACCCCTTCAACAAGGACGCTGTCAACATGGTGAGATGTTTGATGCGTTTGCCTGCACAGTGGAGGCAAATCGCTGTCGTCATCACAATGTCAATGTTGGCAACACTGCAATCTAAAAGGACTGCTTGGATGTAATGTTTGGTTGGGTGTCATAATCAAAGTTTCATGAATGCTTGTGAAATATTAGGTTCCCTTCTTCAGTAAAATGAACAATCTTTCTCAGTTGTCTCCAAAAATAAAACCTGATAACCTGTAACCCAGAAAACACCATGTAAAGAATTAAAAAACAACAGCTAAAATAAATGCTAACTTTTAAATGTAGACAACAACAGAAAACTGTCTGTGAAATAAAACTATAAGTAAGATAACATCTTGAGTGTGTTTTAGGATGAATCTTATGAAGCACAAAAGGTTATCAAGACTTGTAGGGCTGCAATAAAGTTAAATCAATAAATGTTTCTGCAGCATAACTTAAAAAACTTCTTGATCAATGTGAGCCAGTAAAAAGCTTCAGGTTCGGTATTACACTCAGATTTCGGTTTTAACTTTAAGCTTTTTTCTAACTCTGCTGCTTTCTTTGCTTCCAGCTCTGCCTGCCCAGAGGCCTGTCCTTCCGCACGCAGGTGGACAGCCTCGACCCGCAGTTCCACTCCTTCACCGTCACCTCTGACGACGGAACGCGCTCCTACGGCTTCGTTCACACCTTCTACGAGGAGGTGACGAGTCCTCAGATTATCACCGCCATGCAGACTCTCTATCAGATGCACCATGTGGAGCACCACTCCTCTTCGTCGGCCTCCTCGCCTTCTTCCTCCACGTCCTCCTCCGCTTCCACGCCCTCCGCCTCCAGCATGGACTCTCTCGCCAGCAGCTTGGAGGAGTCGGATGCAGAGTCTTTGACGTCTGGAGTTTCTGGCTGCCTGGGCTGCGTGGGCTCCTTCGACGCAGCGCGCGACACCCTGTACGTGTCCAAAGCCCTCTGCCTCATCACGCCGCTCCCGTTCTTGCAAGCTTCACGACAGTTTCTGGCTCAGCTTCACCAGGCCGTGACGTCCCAGACGGCTCCACCTCTCCCTCTAGAGAGCTACGTCTACAACATCCTGTACGAGGTGCCCCTGCCTCCACCAGGACGCTCCCTGAGGTTTCACGGGGTGCAGGGGCCCATCGTGTGCCAGCGGCCCGGGCCTGGGGAGCTTCCCCTGGGAGATTATCCTCTGGGAGAGGCTTTCTCTCTGCTGGGTGTGGACAATATGGTTAAACTACTTGTCTGTGCTCTGCTGGAAACGCAAGTCCTGTTGTACTCAAAAGGTAAATGAATAATTCAGTTTGCTGAATTTTTTATTTATTTTTTTTATAATATTAGAAAAAATAGAACCCAGAACAGGTTAATTTATCTGCTTGTCTTCAGCGATTTTATTTATACCTATCAGAAAGTTGCAAGCTAACTCTGAATATCTAAGCATCTGTTACTTTGAAAAATCAGACATCTTGACGTAGCTGGAGCTCAGGTTCCACACAGCTAGACTGCCAGATGTGAAAAAACAGGCAATGCTGAAATGTTATTGAGTGAAAGCCACAAACCTTCATACACCGCGGGATCACAAGGCAGATATGCATTATTTTGATGAAATAGAACTAAAGTTATCTTAGCAGAAAAAACTTAGTTTTAGTATTCAGTAATAAATGTTCACAGTTACATAAGGTAAGATACCGGCTGTTCATAACTTGTCAGCAGAACCCCACGCCATTATTTACAATACTTGATCTAAAGCGTAAAAGCAGCATTATGTTTATGAAGCTAACTAAACGCTACATTTGATGAGAATTTGATTTTTAAAAGCGACGAGGGCGTCACTGACATCTGACCCACTCTCAGGCATTTAATGAGAAGATTTAATTATATTTCTTATCTGAAGTGTTGCTTTAAATGCTTCAATATTTTCTCTTTTATGGGTTAATAAAGTGGCCTACGCTATGCTAACAGATTTTGCCTTTCTGCTCCTCAGACTACCAGCGTTTGATGATGGTGGCGGAGGGCATCACCACTTTGCTGTTCCCATTCCAGTGGCAGCACATCTACCTGCCCATCATCTCTACTCCCCTGCATCACCTCCTCGATGCTCCAGTGCCTTTCCTGATGGGCATCCAGCACAGAAACGGAGCTCAGCGATCCTCGCTTCACCTTCCACATGAGGTAAAAAGGAGGCTGCAAGCCTGATCTACATTTTTTCCTATTTTTCTGTTTGCAAAATATCTCAAACTCTGTCAAATTACATGGAGGATAATAGCATTTTTCATGTCTTTTCACAGGTTATCAGTGTGATTTTGGTCTGAGCTTTGACTAGGCCATTCTAACTCATGAATATGCTTTGTATTTCTGGCTGAACGTTTATTATCCTTCTCCTGTTTGAAGGTGAAACTACTCCCCAATCTCAAGTCTTTGTTTCCTCTAGCAGGCTTCCATCCATCTCTGCCTGTCGGTGCTTGAGGCACTAGGCCATTCATCCAGCTGGCTGCCATGTTTTTGAGTTAAAAAAATGTTTAAAATTTACAGGAAATTTGAAAATATTACTTGATAGTTGTGCATTTTTATAAGACAGGAAGATTAATACCTGAACACCAACTATAAAGAATTAAAAAAGGCAATAATAAAAAAAAACCCTAAGATAAATTAACAATGCTAAGCCTGGTGGGGGCACAAGTAAAGCCTGGTGGCCCGCCAGGCTTGTAATGCACTGAGGGAAACCCTGCTGCCTGAAGAAAAACATTCCTGCAGCATGTTGCTGCCACCAAATCAGCATACTTGCTTTTTCTTGTTCAAGCTCAGATTGGACGGAGAATGTCTGCAAGCGCCAATTAGCTATTTCTTATTGGATTTACTTTGACTAGATCATCCTAATGCTTAAATGGTTTTAAGTGTATCAGATTAAATGTGGATAAACGGTAATGCAGGACGTCCTTTTCAGATATTTACCAGTAATAAAAATAGAAAATTATGCATTACTTTCCTTTGTGTTGGTCTTTACAACACAAAAATTACAATAAAAAACATTTATCTTTATGATTTAATGTGAAAATGTGTGGGGAAAAAATGAAGTACCTTAAATGCATTTTAATTGTGTGACTTGAGAATCAGCTGATGTGTAAACTAACCACAATTTCAGGGTTCATATATACTCCTAAGGATCTGTAAATGTTTAAAATGAGGCATTCTCACAGCCTTTTCCAGATCAGATATTTGCTCCCTGCAGCAGCAACACCCCCCCCTGCTTCACGCCTGTGATTGGCTCTTCACAATCCCTCGGAGCTGTCCTCAATTCACATCCTCGCCTGCATCCGAGATCGCTTTATGCTGCATGAATGTCTCGCTGAATCCTTTTTGAAGTCGCTCTGGCCCAGAAAGGAGGCTGCAGTAAGACGGCTCCGGGGGATGAAAGCAGAAATGAAGAGCCTGGCAAATCCGTAATAACGGGCTTTACTGAATAATTCATGCAAATGAGAGGCTGTCCAGTTTTTTCTTTTTTAATATCATGAATCATACAAGTTTGGGTGTTTTTGAGTTTAAAGTGTAGGTCCAACAAACAGGGAAAACGTGTTTCACATAATGAAGTGAAGGCTGGGAGGATGATGCTGCAGAGAGTTGAGTGTGACTCTTCAGTGCATCTCCCTGCATCCCTCAGGGTTTAACCGTCGGCCTCAGGTCACTGCTGAAGGTTGCATTGCTGCTGACTGCTGCTTACAGAGGCAGTATTTTAAATCCCCGCCTGTCTTTTCCTATTCTTTAGGAAATGTGCGCTCAGCAGATTTCTAAATTTTATCGCACAAGTTCCTTATTGTTGGAGGCTGACAGAAATATTTTTCCACAGTGTCTCCTGTTGCGGAGATAATCTTTCAAATGATTCAATCTCTGTAGCAAGAATGAATTAATGACATTTCTTCATCTCGCAGCCTAATTGGAGCTCAGCCACTTTATCTACATGATGTAAATCTGACTGGTTAACCCTATTATGCTGGCTGAGGCGCTCTGCTTGTGTCTTTCTTGCTCCCCAGGCCAATCTGTGTTTTGTGGACATTGACAGCCACTGTGTGGAAGCGCCGGAGGACCTGCCCCTGTTCCCAGATCAGACCGAGCTCATACAGGAACTGAGTGAGGTGCTGCTAAGTTTCGGGGTCCCCCCACGGGGAGGAGTGACGACGACGACCACCACAGGCTCTGCATCGGCGTCGCCACGCCTGAGCAGCCTGGTGCTGGAGGACCTGATGGAGGACCGGAGGAACGGGAACCTCGGAGGAGAAGAGCTGGCGGCGCTGGAGCGGCTCCAGGCTCTGGCGAGGAGATGCGGAGGGGGAAAAGTTTCAGAGGGAGGAAAGACGCTGGGACACGTGTTTGAGGAGGAGGAGGAAGAGCTGAAGGCTGCAAAATTAAATATTCAGCTGAGGGAGGTGTTCGCCGTTCGTTTCGCCGCCATTTTTGGCAGGTATGAGGACTTTATTGTCAACAGCGCCATGGATTTGGACTCGTGGTTGAACAATAGAGATGGCACCTGCAGCTTTGACAAGGTACTTCTGCAGATTCCTGACAGCATTGCTGAAACTGATGCTTCCATCTCGTTTACTCGCTAAAATCTAGTTGCTTTCGTTGTTGCTTTAGGGTTCGTTCCTCTCAGTTCAGCCAGCGGCCCACTTGCACTTCTTGTCCCGATTCCTGGAGACCTCCATGTTTTCCTCCTTTGTGGATGGGAAGGTTGTGTCCCGCTGGGTGGACAGGGAGCCGCTGCAGCAGCTGTTTGACAGCCGCATGGAGCGAGAGCGACTTTACGACATCAGCGACGAGGAGTCCCGGAACCGCCCTTACAGGAAATGCACCACGCTCTTTGAGTCAGGTACTGTGAGGGAATTAGGTGATTAAATGGATTATTCTCTTAAAATAACCTTTCTTACATAATTGATACCCCTGTAATGTATGGGGGGTAAATCGTTTAAGTAAAAGATCAACTCAAAGAAATGCATTATAATAAAAGTAAAGAAAATGAAACATGATTTATTTTTGATTTTTTGCGAATGAGAACATGAAAGCTTCCAGAATCACTGTTTTGTTGAATTTACTCAAATGACATCGATCAGTCTTGTTGCTATTAGCTTTGTGTATTTAGAGAGTAAACAAGCTCAAAGTCTGTCAGATTGGATAGACGGCATCTGTGAACATCCTTTTGCCAACCCTTACAACACATTCTCAATTGACTTTTGGTTTAAACTTTGATTAGGCCACTCTAAAAGCCTGCATACAAACACATGCCACACTTCTCAGATTTTTATTTGTAGAACAAACGGCTTTACTTTCATGGGTCTGTCACTTAAAATCCTCCAAAATACACTGAAGATCGTCTTTCCCAGGTGACTGAAGGAGGTGTGAATCCTTTATATTTTGATGTGATAACAGAAGTGCAAGTTAAAGAGCCTAATGTCCAGTTTTTATCATTCCACCTATAAATATTAGTGGGATATATTGATGGAGCGACAGGAGCAAAGAGGAGTGTCGTAGTCTTTTTTGTTTCTTGTATTTGTCAAAAATAAATTTTAACTGGGTGATTCTCTCACTTTTCCTAATATTGTCTTAGTGGCATTTTGATTTTTTTCATAGGCAGAGCAATGTTTTTCTTTTGTTTGGTTTGTTTCCCCTGTAGAACCTGCATCAACTACAGCATGCTCTGACTTGTTTCAGCGTTACTGCACAAACTGCATTGTTTTCTTTCCCATATCAGATTTTTTTTTTGCTTGTTTTGTTTTGAACGTAGTGCGAGTTTGTTTGTTGTTTTTTTTCTCCCTGTGGTTCCTTGGAACAGTAAGTGCTGATGGTGTTTTGCATCTTTTTGTTCTTGCAGCTCAGGCCATCGAGCGCAGGCTGCTGAAGACGGACCACACGGCCATACACCCCCACCTGCTGGACATGAGGATCGGGCAGGGCCGGCATCACCCGGGATATTTCCCCAGACTGCAGGCCGACGTGCTTGCACAGGCACACAACACACACAAGTGAGTCTTTGGTTCTTTCTGGCAGTCGGTTGGACTTAAAAATTGGGAAAAAAGTAATGAGACACTGGAAACGTATCAAATTTTAACACGGAAAATTTGCTAAAAAGAAACTTAGTTCTAAAAACAATCGAAAACAGGTGTAGGAGAGCTGGGAAATCATCAGTTTGATTGTCCATTAGCTACATAGAAACACATCACTATTGTATGCTTAGACAAACATAGTCTAAATAAAAATGTATGCGGATTTATCCATTCTAAGCAGTGGATTTTATTATTTTCTGTGTCCTCCAGGTATTCCAGTCGCATCACAGCTTCACGCAGGACTGAACCCAGAAGGAGTGCTGCTGATCACTCTGGAACCGACGGTGAACCTAAACAGGTGCTGACACACACAGCTACGCATGCAGGCCTCAAAAGCTCGATCGTTTTGCCTACAAGGTCATTTTCTTTGCTCCACAGAAACACGCATTCACAAGGAAAGCCTTCAGACAGTCGAAACTCCTCGACCCGTCGCCTCAAGCCGTCTCTCAGACTCACAGAGAGTTTGTCGATGGGCTCTTGAGCGAGTGTCGTCTCAAGGTGAGCGCTCTCATTCTCTGAATGGATGGAGGCTGATCATTTTAAGACAACACATTGGAGAGTTTATTCCTATTTTTTTGTGCTTCTCAGACTAAGCGGATGCTGAAGGAGAGGATGGGGAAAGAGTGTGTGGAGCTGGGTCAGGGAGAAGCCAACATCACCGGCCTTCAGGAAAACACTCTCATCCACGGTTTGTGTGATCTGCTGGAGAGGACCTGGGGCCACGGTCTGCAGATCAAACAGGTGAGAAGTAAAATCTGAGCGACCTCAAACATGATGCGTCTCATAGAGCTCTGACAGAGAAAAATGTGTTTGCGATGAGCAGGGAAAGTCGGCAATCTGGTCCCATCTGCTGCACTACCAGGCTGCTCAGGAGAAGATGGAGGCACCTGCTGATGTACCAGGTTGGAGCAGCACAACGTCACTGTTGTTCCTTCTTTATGTGTGCGTGCAAGTATCTGATTAAGAGGTTTTCTGTGTTTTTGTTCAGGATCCAACAGCTTGGATCAGAGGCTGTCTGACGACGGCCCTTTGCTCCTGAGAGGGTCGCTAATTCAGGACATGAGGTATTAAAAACAGAAATGTCTCATTATGAAAAGGAAATCCTGGAACTTGTTCAGATGTCTCATTCATACATTTGTTTTTATTATTATTATTATTATTATTATTATTATTATTATTATTTCTCAGGTTTATCCAAACCATGAGAGACGATCTGTCTGAGGTGGGACAGGCCAGAGCTTGGATCCATCTGGCTCTGGAGAAGAAAATGCTGTCCCAACACCTGAAAGAGCTGCTGACGCACCAGGAGCTGCTCAGGTCTCAGTTTACTGATATTTATTTGCCTGACGTGAAACGACCCAGATCAGTTCAACAGTTATAGAACAAGTGTTTTTAATGCTTTTTGTTGAGAAGCACATCAAAAAATAAACCAAACTGATCCAAAATGGCTGTAATAATGAACTGTGGGATTATGAACACCTACCTAATTGATTAATTGTTTCTAACAAACTACACACAGAATTTAACGTTGTGGTGAAGAGGGAGAGGCTAATATATGGTAATTCCACTTGTCATATAATTGGAACGTTGTGCCAAGTCTTTCGAATTTTACGTCATGTAATGTAATTTTTTGCATTTAGTTTATAGTCATGATAGTTTAACAAGAACCTTTAAATCTGCTAGCAAGCACCAAGTCAGGGATCTGCAACCTTTGCGACCACGTAGGGCCACAAAGTTTACGTGGCGCTTTGAAAATGATGGCTTATAAAGTTTTGCAGCTTCATGCTATCAACATTTTTTCATTTGTAGTTAAATTAAAACTTAAAATTAGCTTCAGGTTTTAGAAATATGGAGAGTGTCCGAAACAAAACATTTCCTTCAGTGAAATTTGCAATGTTTATCAAATTTTAATAGAAATGTTTGTCATTTGGAGTCTAATGGCAATAAAACAAAAGGACATAAGAAGCAACAAACATCTCAGACCCTCTGAGTAAAAGGTTCATAACAAGCTGGTACTCAACCAGTGTTAATGTATTACAGTCGGTGTGTTTAGTACTTTCTCACTGGAAGAGGTTCAATACTCTGCAATGTTCCAACCAAGTTTAATTAAACACATTTTTTCAGTTTGTTAGAAACCTTTTAAGTTGTGAACTTGGCCTAAGGGAAACCTGCCATTTTTGGCCCTGTTGGATTTGTTTCTTTTATTTCCGGTATTAACCACGAGCCAAAAACTGAGCTGTCTGCTGTGTCCTTACACTTTTACCATTAATGTCATTTACTTTCCCTGCATCTTGTCTGAGATTTTATTTTTATGCTCCCCTGACAGGCAGCTGTATAAGCCTCATGCATTCCTGCTCTGTGAGGAAGAGCGAGAACAGTTTCTGTACCACCTGCTCTCCCTCAACACTGTGGACTACCTCTGCTTTACCCGCACCTTCACCTCCATCAGTAAGTCCCGTTAAACCTGACATGCAGCAGAATTTACTGCCACTCCCGTTACACTGAAGGACACAGAAAGAGTCCAGTCCTGAGCTCTGGGTTGAGCTTTATGACGTCCATCTCCACCCATCTGCCTTTACTGCCGTGCCTTTCAGCCAGCGTCCTTTTGGGACGTCAAAGACGACACTTTTGAATTTGTTTCAATGCTGTAAAGATTTATTGAGGAGCTTATAAATTGTATTTTGTGTCCTTTTTTTTCTTCCTTAGGTATCCCGTACCGCGTTGTTATAATTCCCATGAAGAAGCTGAGCATCGCCATGGCAACAGTTAACCCCTGGGTGTGCGTGTCAGGAGAGCTGGGCGATTCAGGAGTTAGACAGATCCCAAAGAATGCACAGGAAATCTTTTTCCAGGTTTGTTCTCACCCCTGTCCTCAAAACAGCCCAGAAAATCAAAATGTGTTCACTGACTGTAAGGACAGAAGTTCAAATGAAATGTTTCATAAATATTTTAATAGGGGAGCAGTAGACGTCTGAGTACTCTGCCGTTTTGTGACACCGTTTCTGTGGCTACACAGGGTTAAGATTTTTACTTTGCACCCATGAAATGTTCCTTAAAAATTAAAACTCACAGAGTTTTTTCATCATTTTCAAGTCAGTGTCATTGAGATCCAGCGGAAAATTTTCTCTTCTGCTTTATTTCCATAATTGCGTAACTACTCAACCTTTTGATCTGCAAACTTTAATTATAATCTTTAAAACCGAAGCAGCGGCAATAAAAACTGTAGGAGTGCAAACGTAGCGTAGTTGATTGACAATAATTATTCTCTGTTTTGTGGGTGGAGGTACCTATAAGTTTATGCTAAAACATTTAATAAAATAGTGGCACAAACAAAATCTTGTCTAAGACAAACGAACATTTTCTGCTGAAACTGACAAATTATATGCTCAGGCAATTATTAGGATCATTACATTATTCACTACAAGCTCCTAAGAAAGTGTGTGTTTAATTAGGTCTGGCTTAAAAACATGGATTTAAATAATTGGCCAAAAAACGTCTTGTTATTCCTATAAAGCTGACCAGATATTGTTGAAAAGCACCAGACTAATGCGACGGAGCTAAAAACATCAATTTCATTTGATAAAGACGTAAACTTTCAAAACTTAAAAATCATTTAAATGATTTTATTTTGCCTCGTTGCACATTGCTCTTTTGGTTTCACTCCAAACGTAGGCACATAAAACGTTTTCCTGCAGCAGGCCTGTCACGCTGTGTCTTGGCTCCTTGTTTCAGAGTAAGAACCTGGGCCGGCTCAGCACGCTGCAGCTGGGAGTGCAGGAGAACTCGGGTCTCCTGGCCAAGTGTCTGATCGACTGTGTGGTGGTTTACAACGAGATCACGGGTCACACCTACAGGTGAGACTCACCGTCTGGTTTCATCCCTTCACTGAGCTCAGCATGGCTCTCCAGTTCTGATGAGGCTGTGAAACATGTGCAAAAAGCCTTAAAATAAAGTCATCTTCTGTTGGCGCAGCTCAGTCTGATCCTACAAAGTCCAATCTTTAGATTTATTCATCAGAGGGGAAAATTCTTGTTGCTTTGTAATTTTTACTTTTTCTTATTTAATCCATAATTTTGTTTCCTGGGACATAAACGTGAGTTAAACACAGAGAACTAGATCCCACTTTAATATTAAAATGTAAGAAAAGTGAGCTCACCAAGTCTCCATAGCAACCATTAGACTCTCCCTACATGCCAACCGGCTGTCCTATCACCACAAAATTACAACCTGAAGGTTTACTAACAACCGTGCCACTGGTAATTTTGTTACAGACTATATGAAACAAAACATTTTGTCCTAACTCTGATGTCAAGAGAATGAGATTTTTTTCTCATCGTTTGTCAGTGTTAGATGGATTCATTTTAAGGATCCTGTCTGAACAAAGAGCTGCTCCATCACTTCATAACATAAGTAAATCCACTTTATCCTGCATCTAGTGCCTAAAAACAAGATGTATAAACATCTCACTAAATAAACTGATTAAAACAAATTTAGTCATATGACCCACATCCGAGGGAGACAAAAAAAATATATAAAAAGTGAAATAAAACTGTGTTTTCCTCCTGCAGGTTTCCATGTGGCCGATGGCTGGGGAAAGGCGTGGGTGACGGCAGCCTGGAGAGAGTCCTGATTGGTCAGCTGGTGTCTCCTGGAGCGGAGGAGGATGCCGGACGGTGGTCGGGAACTCCTCCAGAGCTGGCGTCTCCGTCTCAGAGCGTCCGAACGGTGCTGGGATCGCTCGGCGGCCGAACTAGTGCGTCACTGACAAAGAAGCACATTCTTTAGCAGAAAGCCTGACCTACTTGTTTGTTTGTGCTGCAACAGACCAGATCATGCTCTGGTCACACCTTATTCCTCATAAAAACAGTAAAGACGCTCATTTTTCTGTGTTTGCCGTCAGGAATGCACTCCGCCGAGGTGCAGGAGGACCTGAGGGAGGCGGCCAACAACCTTGTTAAACATTTTCACAAACCTGAGCAGGAGGTGTGTTTCTGTGATAATGTCTTCATAACTGATGCATCAGTTTAACGCTGTAGTTAAGTTAAGCTTGAAAGGCTGACAGGCCGGTTAACTCACAGAGGAGTAGAAATCCTGGACGTGTTATTTTCCGCCTGAACGCACTTCATTACCTCCATCAGTCAGCCTGGTTTTTTCATGCGTCGAGGAGGAAAATGCCACTTCTCTCAAGAGACACAAATAAATCTGCATTGATCTAAGTTAATTAAGACATTGTTACTGCAGATGGTTTTTAGTTTCGTTAAGAGTTGTTTACACTGAGTTTTACTACAGTTTTTCTGCTGAGCAGCTTTTGTTATCATTTCTTCTTCCCCAGAGAGGGAACCTGACAGTCTTGCTATGCGGTGAAGGAGGACTGGTCCTCGCTTTGGAGAAGTTCCTCCTCCACGGGTTCAGATCCAACCGTCTTTTCCAGAGGAACGTATTTGTTTGGGATTTTGTGGGTAAGCCAGCTCTCCAATTATGAATTTGTGCATCTATTTCAACCAGTGGGATTGTTTCATCTTAGGATCCACGCAACAAACCTATTATTTTTTCTTCCAAACTGAAACTACAAACTTTTTTCCCATAGAAAAAGCAGTGGTTTCTATGGAAACCAATGACCAGATGGGCGACCTGCATGGATCGACGCTACCCAAGAGTCCGCCTTGTGACTTGCTGTGCCGCTACGTCCATGCCATCAATTCTTCCCCAAGGAACATCGGGAAGGAGGGGAAATTTCAGCTGTTTGTCTGCCTGGGGATAAGGTTAGCTGACACTTTTTTAAAAACAAATAGGTCAAATTTTGGCAAAGCAGCAAAATGCATAACAACTTAAACCATATGATACTCAAAAAAAAAAACTGTGATAACGTGTTGCATCCTTTACTTCACTCTATACTATGTGAGAGATTCTGCATAATCAAACTATGACTTTCAAATCCACGAATCCACGTCCGTAATTTAACAATTGTCAAAACTTATTGCATTAATTGATTGCAAATTATCTTTTTAAAATTTAAATTTGAAGACGGTACATTTTTATGGCTGAGGAAAGTCAGATTTTGATGTCTCTACCTGTTTGACTTGAAACAAAAATAATACAACAAATAGCCAAAGCATGACAGAATCGAATCTATAAAGTAATGGCTTCTTCAAGCTGTTTTATTATTGTTTTTTTCACCAAAACCTGGTTACTGTCTCTGCAGGGACAGACTCCTGTCTCAGTGGTTCCCCCTGCTGGCTGAGTGTCCCCTGACAGCTCGGACGTACGAGGACGGCGCTCTGCTGCGGGATCGGGCTGCCCTGCACTCCCTCTGTCGCATCCTGCAAACCCTGAACGACTTCAGCATCACCCTGGAGGCGGCGCTGGTCAAAGGGGTCGACCTCTGACCCTGACGCGGAAAACACACGAGAGGGACGAGATGCATTTAGACTCTTACAAAATGTAACTCCATGATCAAAGGCGTCAGATGAAGACGCAGACTTTTCAAGCACCAAACATATCGCTTTGTTCACTGATGTAAAATGTCTTATATCTGCTCCAGGAAATAGTCCTGTGTTTGTCTACACTGTGAAATTCCTCCGGGAGAAAAGATCAGCTCAAACATGCAGGAGATATCTGCTTACATGATCCATCTTATATGACTTTAGATCTACTGTATCTACTCACTGCTGTGTTGCTTGCACTTAAAATCCTAACCTGCATGGCCAGAATCTTTTTGTTTCATTACTTTAGGTGTTGTAATCTGAAGTGTCATTGCTCAGGCCTTATTAACCGTCTTTTATTTGATATCTCAGTAAATATTGTCGTGAAAAGTAATGTTCTCCTTGTATAATTTAAGCATAAACAAATGTTACATGAAGCTCTTGTTATGGTGTCATGTCTGGCCTGTGTCTTGTTTTTTTTTTATTTCAGTTTGAAGTCACATGCTAAGCAGAGTCTTGCTCATGAAAAGCCCCAGTTGGATTCAAGCTGGTGTCCTAATTGTGTCACTTCTAGTCCTGTTTGTCCCTCCATCAGGAATCCTCGTCGCCAATCTCTGGTTGTAAATATTTTTGCTTCATCAGATCTCTTAGAATTGCTCCAGCCGTTCAATCCCAATTGTTTTTATTTTTTATTACATATTGATACGTTTTCAGCGTCAGTGGGTCCCTCCATAGGCCATCTTTCTCATGTGAACTATAGACATGCTGTTTATTTGTCTTATGGGAATAACAGAGCACAGGTTTGTTAAAAATGTAAAATGTTAATGTTGCATTTAATTTAACATGTTAAAATGTAATCCTCTGCACTGTCCTGCAAGCATCAGTGTACCCCACTATGACCAAGTCTCTGTCATTTAAATACAGATTAGGAAGAGCAATAAGTTATTCATGGTTTGTGCTGTTGAGAAATTAAAGTTATTGACACAGCTGGTATGCTTTGAAAAGTTATTGTCAACAAATCCTGAAACATGCAACTCCTGGCATACAATATGGCATTGTGACAGTTTTTGTTGCAAAATAAAAAAGAAAAGAAAATCACAGCTATCATTCCAGCCCTAATTTGTAGCTCTGAACATTTACAAAACAACATTTGGTCTCTTTACTGTTCTGTTTTTTTTTTCTCACTTAAGTGTTTGAGATAATCATAAAACAGTTGTTATGCCATTACCTTTTGTAATTTTTGGGGGTTGAGTTTCACTATCCACATCCTGGCCTGGTTACTTCCTGACCTGCTTGGCAGCATGAAGTAGACTAAATATCTCACAAAGCAAAATATCGTGATGTAATCTAAAGAAATTTTGGAGCAAGTGAGAAACAAAGTCACTGATGTCTATGGTCTTGTAATTGTTACAGAGAAATAGCTTTGTAATTGTTACAAAACTATTTCTTATTTTCAGTCTGCTAAAAATATCCAGGAGGTCACAAAAGAAGCCAGAATCACATCTAACATAATGATAAAATATATATACTGAGCCAAAAATGGCAAATAAATACTAATATTGACCAAAAGAAACAGAAAGGGACATCTCACCTTTACCCAAAAAAACAAAAAACATTTTTATTATCCAAGACCTTTTTTCTGAGACAAAAGCAGACATTTCTGGAAGGGATGCCCCTCTTAGATCTGGTGTAAAACAGTGTTTCAGTATATAACACGGTTTGCCACCATGAATTCATGTTGCTGCTGGAAAACTGAAGAGAATATCAAGTTTTTTGTATGGAAAATCTCAGCAACAAAATGCTTTACATAATAAAAAACACAATTAACAAATAAAAAGAAACATTACGCTGGCAGAACAAAGAGAGGTAAATAAAAAATGTAATCCAGATTAGAATTAATCCATGCAGAAGTTTATGTGACTCAAAGGGAGATTGGTGTTTAGCCTTGATTTAAAAGAACTCAGTGTTTTAGCAGTTTTGCAGTTTTCTGGAGTTTTGTTCCATACTGGAGGAGAAAAAAAAAATAAATGCCACTTTTGTTGTTTCTGATTTTAGTCTTGAACCGAAATACCTGAGTGGTATGGATGCACTGACAACAGGTCTTTAATGTATTTTGGTGCAAAGTCTTTCTATGTGTGTGACCATAAGCTCAAGGACATTTTGATTATGCAGCAGAATAACAATCAGCAGCACAACCCAAAAACATCTATTTCTGAACGGCTAAAAAAAATTAATGTTTAAATCTGATTTAGGTGGCTTGTCCTTAAACAGGTTGTTTGTGCTTTGAAACCCGGTAATATGGCCAAATCAGAACAAATCTGCGAAGAAGAGTAAGAAAAGATCCTCCGCAGGGATCTAAGTTAACGACTCATTTCCAGTCGTTGTAAACACTTGATGGCAGTTGTTTGGTGCCTGAAGCGACACATCCAGTTCTCTGGTTTAAAGGATAATTACATTTTCATAAAAGATCAGATTTGGACAGCCTTTTTTCCTTAATAAGTAAAATCCTAATCTTTGGCTTTTTCTTCCCACACTAGAGCTGCACAGTAAAAGCAATTTGGTTATTTAATCTGAAACATTTCATAGTCATAAAAACGTTAAATCAGAAAGACTCGGTAACCCCCAAACGGGCAAATACTTTTGCATTGTACCTAAAATTTTTTGTGATAAATGGTTCCTGTTTTATAGCATTTTAGATGAAAGATCAGAAACCAAAACACATCTCATTCAGTACTTCTGTCTTGGCCTAAATGCTGGTTTTCTATGTTAAAACTCAGACGCAACCAACATTTTGTTTTTTATCAGACTCTTTTAAATTCCTTGTTAAAGTTTTACAAAGTGCACATTTTTGGAAAACATCTTATCGTTTCATATGTTTTTTGTTCACCTCGATTTGGTTTATGATAAAAAAAATAAATAAAAAAAACCCTGGGAAAAAAAAGGTGGAAAATCTGTTTTCAGACGCACAAAGAAACAGCGCCACCTACAGTCCTAATATGGGACGGTCTCAGAATAAGGGGCAGTTTTGTCTGTGATTTTATTTATTTATTTATTTTCAACATGAACGAGAAACTAAACTGACTAGTATCTGTCTTTTTTTTAAATAACTGCAGAGTTATATAAATATTAAACTGCTACTTTTGTCTATTTTTTTCAAACTGTTAAATCCAGGCAGAAATTTGTGAAACAATGCATTTTCCACAGGACCCACAGAAGAAAGAATATTTTTCTAATTCTGATCTAGTTGTATGATTGGATTGAAATTAAATTAAATGTTTTTAGTAAAATACCTTGAAATGACTTGTTGTGAAGCGGCACTGCATAAATAAACTGAACTGAAATAACTTTACATCAAACATTCAATATTAAAATGGCAACTAATACTTGTATTATTTTGATTATGCAGCTAACTTGAGAATAATTAAAACATCATCACTCCATGGATCGTAAAGACCAACATTTTCCAGCGGGTGAAAGGCCTGAGATTCTGCATCCTCAGCAGAATGTATGCTACTCCATCATCATGTGTCAAATAATGTATTCATGGTGATGCACAGCGGCAGTTTTCTGCACAACCTCAGAGAAATCTTTACTTTCTAATGCTGAAAATTGTGATGAAAATATTGACTATGATCACAATCTGTGATTATGATGTTTTAGACCAAATGTCTTTTTGTTAAAGTTTAACATCTGAACAGAGCAGCTTCTTTCTTATGTTTACTGCTGGATTGTGGCAAACTGCCAATGGGTTTTTGTTTTGTTTTTATTTTACTAATCGCTTTACTATCCCTACTTATTCTTATTAAACATGGGGAACTAATATGTAGTTTTATATTTTGTCTTTCTTTTAGTTTGTTGCTTTGCTTGTATTTTCATTAATTCATGTGAAGCACTTTGGACCGCCCTGTTGCTGAAAATGTGCTATATAAATAAAATTACCTCACCTTACTGCTATGCAAAACCCAGATTTATGGGATAAAAGACTGACAGTTTACCTGCCAACAGATTTCCCACCTGAGCTGTGGGTTTCTGCAGCTTCTCCAGAGTTAAACACTGCTGTTTGTTCACTACTGTTTTCCAAAACAACTCTGAGACCTCAACGCTGCATTGATTTTATTGACGCGCATCAGATTAAGAGGCTTACTGCACTCGTTTTTCAAAAATCTTTATGTAAACATATTTTTTAGTTACACATAATTTTCCAATAGTTATCATTTTTTTTAAATTTATCATTAAAGATAACATCTTGTTGTATTCTAATTGCTTTACAATGAAATAATAGTAAATGGGACGTGTTTGTTTGTTTCCTGTGATCAGTGAGTCTGGGGATCAAACTTTATCCACCTTTTATTTGAACACTAATCTGGTTGTTTTGGTGTGAATTTTAAGTCAACAAAGCCCATCTCGGCTCTAGACGCCGAGTCTCCTGAAAAACTGCAGGCCCCTAGACGAGCCATCTGGCGTCGTGTAGTAAAACAACAAGCCCCGCCCCTTTGCTTACATTCTCCAATACGCCATAGCAACCAGGGCCGAGCCCCCTGTTCCCGCGTAATATTCCCATCCTTATAAGGCCAGCCGAGCGCAGACGCACACCTACGTCACACGTCGTTTATGTAAATAGTTTGATTGAAGAAAAAAAAAAAAAAATAGAGGGGGACCTGCGCTCTACTCTGAAATGGAGGTGTGGATGTGACGCAGGCGCAGTAGCTTCACAACTATCCAGTCCCGTCCTCAAGCACAGACATCAACAAGAGAGCGGGTTTACTGATGCGGGTTCGTTTTTCCTAATACTTACGCCGCTACGACGCTCTTCAGGGATACTTGCTTTGTGTCAGCTTCACCAAACTTTCAACAAGGTAACACCAGCGAGCGGTTTACGTTTGTTTCGGTGCGTTTTTCAGGCTGGTTCTTAAAGTCTTTGCTGCGCTTTCACATGTGTAATTAAAAGCAAGCTTCGAGTTGTCTTTGAACAATTGGTGTTGTTTTGGGGCCTTCCAGCATGCTCAGCTGTAGGTCATGTTGTTAATGGTTGAAATAATTCGAGAAAGTGGGAGGAAAAAATGTGGGGACAAAAAGGGAAGATCAGGAGGACTTGAAATGCAGACATTAGAAGCAGATTGAGGTTGTTGTTGGTGCATTCGGTTGTGTGAGGGAATCACTCGTTTTATCACATGCAGTTTAACTGAAGTCGGTTTTTAAGCGCTTTTTAGTCCCGATTTTAAACATCATTGCAGCGCAGTAAGTCGAAATAGTGGGTATTTTGGTCTGCTATACATATCGATGCCAAGTTGAATCTCTCACGCCCACCCGGAGTAGAGATGCGTCTCAACACGCGGGCGCCGCTGTCAACAAAACACCTCCTGCTAAACACAAACTGTTCGTGAACGCCCCACGGAGCTCAAACTGCCTCACAAATTGTGTTTTGTGCAAGAATAATGCGTGGAAACCGACCATACGAAGGCAGTCGCTTTGAACTTTGCGCACATGTTTAGTTGGATGTGGACAGTTGCAGTGACGCGGCCGTGGAATAACAAAGAGTAAAGATCAAATTACACGCTTGTAACACAAATGCTTTATTTTACTGTGCGAATCGAGATAATTTGCTTTGGAAACGCGTTACTCTCAGTTTGTCACCCCGCAGAAAGTTGGAGAGGGGCAGGGAAGTCGGGCATCGTCGAGCAGAGGACGGTCATCATAAAATGGGTGCGCAAGAAGCAGGTCGTGTGGCATGCCATGCTTCCTTGCTGGAGAGTGGGCGGTGAAATTTCAGCGACGTGCGCTTTTCTCTCGGCGAAAACAAGTGCGAGATTTTAATTTTTCAACAATGTTTGCGTGCTATTAAAGCAAAAGCAACAGCTTTTAGCGGGGTTTGTTGCAGTTTACGTGTTAAAATTGCAGCTTTTGCGAAAAATCGCATCACACCCCCTTCCCCACATTGCCTCCGCCTTTGAAGTGTGTTGCCATGTTGAGTTGCGTCACGTACTGTATTTTGCTGCAGAGATCGTCTCGGACTTACAGAAGGCCTACGTGGAGGTGAAAAGCAGAACTACTTGTAGGCCACGCCGTCAAGGGGTGTAGTGAACTGATTTAAAGATGCTACACAAAATATCACTGTTCAGTATTATTACTGAAAACAATTACATTGGTGATAGTAATGAGGCTCCATTTATTGTAATTATTATTAATATTGTAAATATTACTAACCCTCATTAAAATGATTTATCAATGAGTCAAGATTTTGCAACTGATTCTGTTTTGAGCACAGATAAATTATATTTTTATATGCCAGATACATTTATCTTTATTTTGATATAAACACACTGCATTGCTACTTTTGTTTTTTTTTTAAAGAAAACATAGTATCAGGTATTTGTGGCACATTGGCAGAGACTATTAATAAAATAAATGCTGTTGAGCAGATACTGATGTTTTCATGCAGGATTCCTATTGAGTCAATCAAACAAAAACACAGTAAATTCACAATAAATAAAACAGAATGAGTACATTTGTTTTTGAGCAGTGATCAGCAGGTCAGATACTTAGAAATATGCATTCATTCTTAATTATTAAACACATCCAAACTAAGAAATATGATTTTTAGTTTGACAGAATAATGGACACTATGTCCTTTTATTTGGTTTATTTCAGTTTAATACAAATAGGGGCACATGCTTTGAGGCATAAGTAAGGATATTCTTTTAATCTGTTAACATTTTCTTGTACTCCAAGCTTCTACTTGGATCAACAAACTGGCAGCACATGTTTCTCCTTGGGGTGGAAATTTTTAAATTAAATTGGCAGGTCAAACCTTAAAAAAAGGAAATCGGAATTGCCCAGAATAAAGCTAATTTGTAAATCTTTATTTAGTGAGTATGACAGATAATTTTCCAATCTAATTATTGGGTTCTGCATCGTGAGAACTGATGCAGAACCCAATCGGCATCATTTCTCATTCAATCAAGCAGCGTGAAACTCGTTAAAAAAATCAAATAAAACCAAAAATCTACTATGTTAGTCCGCATGTGAAATTAGCAGCAGAGTGAGAAGTCTCTGAATTTTTCTCATCCCTGCATGATCCGTGTGGCAACGCACTGTCAGAAGACCCCAAGGACTGATGGCAGGAAAAAAAAAAAAAGAAAAGAAAATCCAGTCTGGGGGGCGCGGCTCCCAGTTTTGCCGCAGTTGGTCCACATGTGTACTGGGAGATTTCATTTTGCCTAGCAACATAAATCAGCGTGCACTTCTGCATATTGCACGCTTATAGGTGTTCGAGTCTCCTCCCGCAGACATGCCCCTTTCATTTTAAGATGCGGCCAGAAACGCAGCAAAAATTTTCACGGTTATATGTAAGCGCAATATTGCATGATGTGTGGCCGCCTGCGGTGCTCGATGCGTGACACGAGTTTCCTAAACGTTGCGTGAATCCAGTGAGCGCAGCATGGTGACATTATCTGTCTGACACGCCGTCTGACTGTTGACCTACTTCCACCATGTGGGTCACAGCACAGAGATGCTCCCCCAATGTCTCCAACTATGCATGATGTTTATTATTAAATGTATATTTAATTTATTATAATAAGCACATCTGATTTGTTCCATGTTATTCTCTAAGATTCATCTCGTGGTAGAGAACGTGTAGCACTCCACTCTATGATGATAAATTGTTATGATGAGGTGCTAAAATTTAAATATGTGTGCATGCAGATGTTTGGCTTTCATAAGCCCAAAATGTACCGGAGTTTGGACGGCTGCTGCATCTGCCGGGCCAAGTCCTCCAGCTCCCGTTTCACAGACAGCAAGCGGTACGAGAAGGACTTCAGGAGCTGCTTCGGGTAAGAGACCCACCTGAACATGTTCTGTGTCGCGAAGCCTTTGGTCACAATGCATCGTGAGTTGCATCAAACTGTTTTTTTGCAGGTTGAGTGAAACCAGATCAGGAGAAATCTGTAACGCCTGCGTCCTCCTTGTGAAGCGATGGAAAAAGCTTCCAGTGGGAACCAAGAAAAATTGGAACCATGTGAGTCTGGCTTGTCTTTCACATTTATCCATGTTTTATGTGATAAAACCACTCATAACAATCCAAAGGAAGATGTTTATAAATGCATCTACCCCAAATTAAATAAGATGCCATGTGAAGGCCTCAGATGTTCACTGGAGAAAATTAGTGAACAAACCTCTTCTTGAAGACCAAGGAACACATCAGACAGGTCGGGCATAAATTGTAAAGAAGCTTAAATCGTGGTTCGTTATATAACAATATCCTAACTTTGAGCATCATACAGAGAATTTATTTGAGTTTCAAATGAGTATGGAATAACTGCAAATCTAGTGATATTTTTTTGTCTTAATGTAAACTTATGTGTGGCAGGAAACTATTTGTGCACATTGCTGTAAAGACGCCATTCTCCCATTTGAGGCATGGATGTGGCAGCATCATGCTGTGGGGGAAACTTTTCTATTTCAGGGACAGGGAAACTATTCAGATTGTTATCCTGAACACAAAAACAGTTGGAGACAGTAAAGGACTTGAGTTGTACCAGCATGTCCATAAACTACCAGAGCTACAATAGTGAGTTATATCAAATCCTGTTTGTGTTTCAAACACGTTTTACACTTGAAATGTATAAAAATCCATCATAATTTTCCTTCCAATTCAAAATTAAAGCTACACTCTGTGTTGGTCTATCACATAAAAATCCTGAAGTGTTTAGATTGCAATATGATCAAATGTGAGCCAATTTAATGTTTTTGCATGAACGGTGGGAACCTTAGAATATTATTAAAAAGTGAATGTTTGTTGTGTGCAGGTCGTTGATGCCAGAGGAGGCCCCAGCCTAAAGATAACGTCCAGGCCCAAGAAAATCAAAACCATCTCCAAGAAAGCTCGGCCGAGCCAGATCAGCAGGCTGCAGAAGGAGCTGAAGAGAAACAGTTAGTTCTGAGTTTTCCTTCTCCCTGCCACCAGTACATGCTAACAACAAGAGTGGAGATTTAGTTTTTGTCAAAAATAGCACCCTCCTGTGCTTTGCTCTGCTCTCCAGACTCAGACGCCCACAGCACAACCTCCAGTGCCTCTCCGGCTCAGTCCCCCAGCTACAGCAACCTGTCCGACGACGGCTCCGACACCGAGCTGAGCCCCGGGTCCAGCCGCTCCCC
The DNA here is from genome assembly GCF_051168715.1 of Poecilia mexicana. Classification (NCBI taxonomy): domain Eukaryota; kingdom Metazoa; phylum Chordata; class Actinopteri; order Cyprinodontiformes; family Poeciliidae; genus Poecilia; species Poecilia mexicana. Next base: position 16,399,827 of record NW_028263375.1, read on the forward strand.
GGTCTTCTCCTTCCTGGACCTCACTTACTGGAAGAGGTAGACCTAATGCTGGAACACAGACACAGACTGTTCCACATCATGTTGAACAGATCAACACTTTACATATGCAAAAGAAGATACTGCCACGTGTAATATCAGCGGTTTAATTTCCATTCAGTGTAGTTTGTTAGATTCGTTTAGATGCAACATGAAAACAACATTTTTCTCTCTGGACGCTATTAGCATTTTGGATTTGTTCAAATATTTATTTATAGATCAATTAGAAAGTACTTTGCCATTTACAGGTCGTCCTGTACCGCTCTGTGGAAATGAGGCATATTAGTTTGAAGATAATTACAAAGTCTATTAGACTTTAGACTTTAGACTCCCATAGAACGACTCTGAGAGCAATAAAAAAAACAAAAAACAAAAAAAAGACACAAAACGTCTTCCTTTCAGTCAGTGTTATTGAGCTAGTCAAAAATATGACTATAGGAAATTCCTGGTGAAAACAATTGCTGGGCAAAAAGAACACAAAGTCATATTTCATATATTTAATAAAAACAGGTGAAAAAGTGAATGTGAGGTGTAATGTGTGCTGAAATTTCCAAGAATTTTTGGAAAATATTCTGTGGATTTATGAGACAAATATTGAAGTATTTGCATCTGTTGTTCAATTAACAAAGGTTTTCAGAACGTGTAACAAAAAAGCAAAAACACACAAAATCTGCAAGGAGGCATAAACATTTTTAGATAAGCTATGAAGCAAAGACTATCTGCCTGCAGATTTACAGAAAGTTGCATACTTTACATCACAGTAAAGGGAGCATTTAATCAATTAGATCGTAAAACCATTTTGTGTTTAGAATATTTATTTTGAACATATTTTGAACTCAAAATTGTCCTAAAAATTCCAAAGAAAACATCAGACAATTTTTCTTGTAAAGGAGACAATTTAATGCTTGAACGGCTTATATTAATCTAGTAGTCGACAAAACGCTTTAACACCGTTCTGTGCTGATTTTCGCAGTTACACTTTTAACTGCAGCTTGTTAACACACTCAGCTTTAATCTTCTTGGCTTCCCCCCCCCCCACACACATCTGATGCAACGCGTCTCGCTCTGTTGCAGGCAAAAGGTGTGCTGTGGAATAATATACAAGGGCCGCTTCGGGGAGGTGCTCATCGACCCCCATTTGTTCAAACCCTGCTGCCGCAACAAGCAGCGACAGCAGCAGCAGCAGCAGCAACAAGAGGAGGAGGAAGACGAGGAGGAGGAGGAGGAGGAGGAGGAAGAGGTCGAGGTAGAGGAGGGTCAAGTGGGGGTGGATAAATCCCACGTGGAGGAAGAGGTGGTTAAGGAGATGCCTACGGGTGAGGAAAATGCAGAGCCTGCTGAGCTATGCGTGACAGCGCCTCCAGCCAGGAGCGGGGAGGTGATGGAGGAAGGTTGGTGAAGCAAAGAACCCAATTTTTTTTTCTCCTTCATTTGGCGACGTTCTGGAGAAATCTCGGGATGGATTTTGTTTGAAAAAATTTTGTTTCTTTTTTTTTTTTTTTTTTTAACCCCCCCGAGCACTTACAGAAAGTAGTTGCCTCAGATTGCCTTCAGTCAAAAAAGCAGCTAAAACATCTTTGGTCTTCTCCATGATAACGCTGGAGGATTGTTCATTATTATGGTTGAACTGTAACTTATGGACTTCTATATTCTTTCTGTATTTTTAATTTTTTTTTTGTTGTTGTATTTGATATTTTAACCATGCTGATGATGGACCATCATCTGTGGTGTTACTGATCTACTTTCGATGAAATGCTGGAGCTCTTGTTTGCTGGTACATTTTGCAGATTTTATTCCAAAACGCAATACATCCGCTTCTTGACAGAAAAAAAGAAAAACAAAAAACAAAAAAAGGTGCTACTTGAAATTTATGACTCAACGTTTCAAACATCTGAACCCTTTCTCACTGTGGATATCTTTTAAGCTAACATATTTATGCCTGATACAGGTGCATCTCAATGAGCTAGAATATCAGCGAAAAGCTCATTTATTTCAGCAGATGAATCCAGAATATTATTATTTTAATTTTCAAGATTACGGCTTGCAGATTATGAGAACCTACAATTTAGTGAAAAAAATAGAGAATTTCATAAGACCAATAAAAATATGTGTATGTAGAGTATTTGCACTCAGTAATCTGGTTGGGGTTCCTCTTCCTTAAATTACTGCATTAATGTAACTTATCTTCTTTTTTATTTTTCCTTTTCCCCTTTTTTTTCCAGGCACCTTAATTTTTAAAATCCATAATAAACTTTTATACAATATGAACAGTCCAGTCTGAAGAAACTCTAAAACTGAATGTTCTTTAAACTCTTGAATAAGAGTCATCTCACACTTCTCTCAATACTGCAGTTATTTTATCATTTTCAGCTACACTTTTTTCTTCCACTAAACTTTTAATTGATATTTCTTTAGTTAAGATTTTGGTGATTTGCCTACCTCATGTGGGAACTCTAACTATCTGCTGGACAATTGTTTAGTCAGCAGCTTTAGGATTACATATTTCAGATCACAACTTTCCTCTGTTTATCATCCATGCTTTATTTATTGGTCTTAAGACATTTTTGGATTTTTTGAGGAACATAATTTTGGGTTTTCATTTGCCGTAAGCCATAATCTTCAGGATTAACAGAAATATATGGAATCAACCAATGTATACATTTTCCTTTTTCATCTGGATTACAAAAATAAATGAACTTTTTGATGATATAAGTTATTAAGCTACACCTGCATAGTGATAGTCTTTTATTTATAAAAAGTAGACCTTCCTCTTGTTATTTTTGGAAGTTGCTTTGGAGCGATTGATACTTTTACACTGACGCAGCACAGACATGTACAGCGGCCCCTGTGTTTCTCAGTCTTTTCACAATGATGTCCCCTCCTATCAGAGGTTTTTCTGTGTGTGTATTTGTTAGAACGTCTGTGTGCAAATGTGGATCCATTGAAATAAGGCCTATTCACAATCTCAACAGCAAGTACACCAGCCTTAATTGTGTGTCACAGACAGTGCTAGTGTTAATCCTGGATTGGTATTAAGGAACAAAACAAAAAGGGATAGTAGCTATATTTATTGTGGCCTCAGCAACACACAGTGCATTCTGCATGAATGGCAAGCTCACACACCCAAGAGACCTGAAATACCCTGATGCATGAGTCTTGGAAATTTTAGCATGGCCTTAGAGAAACTGTAAATCTTGTTCTTTTTTGTTTTGTTTTTTTGATCCGTTTCTCTGAAGTTGTAACTTATTTTTGTATGTAAAGAAAAGACATAGGGAAAAGGAGAAATGGTGTCTTTGCATAATAATATCTCACCAAACAACAGCAAAACACAAAAAATGATCAGTTTATAGTCATTCAGCAATACCAATATCAGTAATCTCTGTCATTCCTGGGTCAGTTTATGGTAAAAGTCTTTATACAAGCAGAAATTCTATGCCATTGCCTCTAATATACCACAAATGTGTTGTGATGTATAGCCTGATAATACTTTATTTATCAATCGAAAGCCAAAGCACATTGAAATTCACCCAATGTCAAATCAATGCAGGTTTTCTACGGACACTTGTGCTTGTCCGGGCCATTTGTATGTATCTCGATGGTATTCTTAAAAACACACAAAAAAAAAAAAAAAAAAAAAAAAAAAATCAAGAAGAACACTAATATGAAATTTCATACATATGATGTTGATCATTTGGAGCTGTGAGTTTGATATGTAAATAAAAGGGCCGGGTGGGTCGAATGGCTCTCAAATACACGTTTCATTATTTATTTAATTCATATTTATTTGTATCCCGGCTTAGAAGTGTTGTTCTAGAAATCCTTTTCATTGTTAGCTTTTCATCTTTGGGAATGTGATTCCGACACACGCTCCCTCTGAAGCCGTGTCGTATCGATTTTGCTTTTTTTTGTGCAACTATTTATTTGCTCATCAGCCGAGTTGCGTGCAACATAACTTATACTGTATCTCCACTCTGCATCTGTATCATGTAGACTGTAACGACCGGTAGACTGCAGCCAAACTGTACATCTCCCTCTTTAATCTTATAGCTTACATACAAATGTTAAAGTAGTAGGAAACCACTGTAGGATACCTAACTCTAGACTTGCATGTACTGTTGCTATGCATTTACTTAGCTTACAACTTAGACAAAGCGTTTTTTGTATTTTTTATACATCATGTACTTTTTTTACTTGTCCCTTAATAAAAGTAATTTTGTGAGTTTTATGAAAGTATGAATTTGCGAGTTTCCTTGTGCGTTTTTTCTGTCAGTATTACTGGAGGATTTAAAGATCCCAGCACATAGTCGTTTGGATTTCCTATTTTTCCATTTATCCATCTTTTTTCCCAGTTATGGTCTTTCTTCACTCTCTCATAAACATGAAACCCTCCACATGTCCTGTCAAAATCCTTCCAACCTCGTTACTTCATGGCAGAAATCATTAACATGTCCCTCTAAATTGGCTGTGTTCCCTCTTTCATCATGTCGTTGTTGAACCTCAGAAACACGGTTTGGACTCCTCTCAGCCAAAGCATCACAAGCCTAATTATTTAATTGTTGATAGAAGTGTCCATTTGGAGACGCTCAGAGTAGCTTTTATAATGTATTCCTGTCATTTTATATTGTAAAATGTAAAAAAGCTGCTTGTATTAAACCCTGTGACAATCTTTGCGTTCCTTCGTTCCTGCTGGTTTCTGGTTTCGGCTCAGATTCACTTAATTAAGATTGAGCGGATATTAAAAAGGGGTAGATGACAACTATCGCTCTAATTCTACTCTAAAAACAATCATTAAGGCGATGACCCAATTGTTCTGCAAACGCTTCTCCAGCAGGGGGCAAAAACGAACGTGAAGCGTCACGTGACATCCGGGATTACTCAAAAAAAAACAAAAAAAAAAACAAAAGGCAGCGGAATTCTTTGACAGTTCGCACTTTCTGCCAGCTGGTGGCGGTAATACATCGACTTGTTTCGCAAGAAGAAGAGGAAGAACAAAAAAAATCATGTGACAGGAAGTTTAAATATATTTGTTTTGTTCTCTCGGTGAGCTGTCAGATGTAGTTTAATCTTTTTAGTTACACAAAGAGCCGGTGGGTGCAGATGTAAGTAAACCATCTTGCTTCGTTTCTTTACTTTCATGCCGATGATCTCGCTCAGTGACGAAAATATTGCTTTAAGAGCATGTCTATGGGGAAATACAGAGTCTGATTCTCTGTCTCCGAATATGATGCCACTAATTATTAGGTGTGTAAATGTTTCTGCAGCTTTCCTGTCACCATGGTGGAGCCCACAGCCTCCGGTGTGTTCTGTAACAGGATGCTGAGCATGGTGAACTCTGAGGATGTGAACGCCATCATCCAGGCGCAGAGACACATGTGAGTAGCTTTATGCAGGAGGTGGTAGTGTGTGTGTGTGTGTGTGTGTGTGTGTGTGTGTGTGTGTGTGTGTGTGTGTGTGTGTGTGTGTGTGTGTGTGTGTGTGTGTGTGTGTGTGTGTGTGTGTGTGTGTGTGTGTGTGTGTATGTGTAGTGGAGCTTACTGGCACTGTATGGCTCTGCAAGCGTTTTACTTCTAAACATTGAAATATCTTTTGAGCAAAATAGCAATATCACCCTCTGAATGGTGTCTGAAAATCTCTCTTTAAGTCATGTCACATGTCCTTAATTGGATATGAGTGTGTACAAGTCTGATGGGCCATTTCAACCAATCAATATGCTTCAATCTGATTATTTTTCTCCTTGCTGTGGTTGGTCAGTTAAGGTGGATGGCCATGTGCTTAATGCAAGGCAAGGCAACTTTCTTATTATTATAGCACATTTTCACAACAAGGCAATTAAAAGTGAAAAAATAGTGATGGTATCACTGATACCTTGTGGTCTTGCCATTGTGGAGATTTAAATATACATCCATGTCTGTACTACTTTATTTTTCTTTTACTTTTTGTCCAGCATTGTGTGTTTTTTCTGTTTTTGACTTGTGCATGAATAGGTCATAAATGACTGAAATAAATAAATTCATTTAATTTATTGGGATATTTATTGTAACCTAATCATGTCTGCTGTGTTCCCTGGTCTTTGTTGTTCTGTTTAAAGAATAAATGATGAGTGAAAGAGTCTTGTTTAAACTAGATTTTAGTGTATCAGAGTAAAGGAGGTCTTTAATACAATCACACTTGCAGATTCTTAGTTGTAAAAAAAATGTTTCCTTCCATTTAACAAGTACGCACTTCTGGTTGGTTTAATCAGTTAAAATTCTAATGCATACATTTGTGATTGTAATGTGGTGAAAATTGAAGTCAATCTTTTTTTTTTCTGGCTTCTCTTGTGCAAATAGGCTCGATCGCTTTGAGAAAACCAATGAGATGCTGATCAACTTCAATGGCCTGTCGAATGTGAGGCTGCAGCAGATGAACGAGCGTTTCCTGCTTCACACTCGCACCTTGGTTGACATGAAGAAGGACTTGGACAGCATCTTCAGGAGGATTAGGTTAGTCATCAGTCTCTCTTCCTCTCTCTTTTTTTTTCTTTTTCATTCACATCTGCAGTGTGCACAACACAATTTCTGACCCCTGGATCTTTCTCTTGTACTTTAGAACATTGAAAGGAAAGATTTCAAAGCAATACCCAGAAGCCTTCAGCAGTAAGTTAACAATTTTTCTTTAGCTACTAATTTTGACAACAAATCTTGTGTTTTTAAAAAGTTTCAAGTTTATGATTGTGCTTTAAAAACATGTTACGTATTTATAATGCCTTCCATAAGCACTCATTGCTAAAAAGCTTTTCACAACCAGTCATTTGAAATCATTTTATATTGATTTTATTTAATAGACTAAAATAAATGTAATGTTTGTTGTCGGGCAATTAAAAATGTGAAAAACTCAAGTATTGCTACTGGTGTTTACCTCTTTCAAAGTGCCATTAAAATGTGGATTTCTTTAACATTTAAAAATTTTAATTAAAACCTTTTTTTTCATAAATATAATGAGGTTTGCCCTTGATGTTGAATGTTATGGAACCATCAAACTTTCTATGTTTGTGACTTAGAGGTTTAAACACATTTAAAATAAAATATAAGTATATCTTTTGTTTGTTTTCTGGCCCTTTCTTGTGATGTAGATTGTGTTGCCTTCCAATGAACTCTACAGCAGTTTAACCTTTTTCTTCAATGACAGACATCCATGAGTCGCCAATCTTGGAGGACGACGACGACGAGGAATTCGACCCTATTCCTCCAAGCGTTGCTACGACAACCAACACAGCTACATCAGAGCAGAGCACAGAATCCTGCGACACGAGCCCCGATGTGATCTCGCCCACTGTGAGCAGATGCTCTGAAGATCTGTCTCAGGAACCGCCAGATACGCCGACCTCTGATCTCCTTGAGACGGCTGTGCTGCGGGATGAGGGTCCCGACTCTGTACCTGCAGAGTAGAATGGACGGTTTTCAAATAGATTCTTAAACTGAGAGTCAATCTAAAGTCTGCTATGGCAGCAGGTACATTGTGTGTTTGCATAAGTGTCGGTCTTTCTAAGATTACACAGATTACATCTCTGAGAAATTAGAGGATTATTGTTGGCATGCTTACATGTTTTGTGTTTTTATAGCTACTAAATCATGCCAAAGAAATACTTGAAGTCATAAATTATGTCAGTGTAGATGTATGTGGTAGTCCTAACAGTAAATCTGTGCTGGATTTTTTTTATTTATATGTTTTTTGTTTGGAAAGATGCATGTCTAATTCAATAAATAGACTTACATTAATGGCATCGTGATTAAAATGCACAGTGTTCCTCTCTTTCTAAATATAATTAAATTAGTGATAAAGAATAACTCATTGTATGTCTCATCATTGATTATTACTCTTATTAATGTTACTAAACATGTCCTTAATAACTTTATAAATGTATCATTTTTTACTCTCATTGTTCAGTTTTTAAGTCGGACATTTATCAACAATCACTTTCATCCACCACTTCAAGTATCTTTTGATTTGACCCATGATCTAAAGAGATATTCAATAATATTAAATAATAATTTAAATGAATAATACACATTTTCTGATTTTATCTTTTTAAATTTAGTTTATCAGTGATTCTTGAGAATAGGGACAAAACAGGTCCTATGGATAAAGCATGACATTTGAATAAAATATACACAAAATATATTTTTTTCAAATATCTAACTAAACTAACCTGGGTCATGTGAGCACAACAATGTATATTTTTCTTTTTTTTGCTGAATATTTTTTTATTTTAAACATTGTAGTCGGTGGATGATGCCTGTAAAAGCCCTTGTCCAGGAGCAGAACTCAACACATTCTTATAGTTTAAAACAATTAAAGAAATACTAAAATTATATATTATGACAATTAAGTATAAGTAGTCATATAAATAATTATAAAAGTATCGATAAATTGAATTAAAAATAATTTTTAGATATTTTCCAACTCCGTTGAAATTTGTCCTTAGTTTTTGTCAACACCGTCAGACATAAAAATAATGTAAAAAAAATCAGGCATTATTGGGGGGCACCAGAACTTCTGAGGACCCCATGACGTTGTCTTTTCCTTTGCTAGGAGGGCTAGTTAGCTCCGGTTAGCTTAAGTTATTCTTTAGTTTTTTCTTCTGTTTTATTCCTAAGTTGTTTGTCACAACCATGATGTGTCAACTCCATAACTGACAATTTACAAAACTTTGATGAAATTTTGCGAAATAAAAGCTTAATTTTGGTATAATGTAAAGATTTCATGAACCTGACGAGCTACAATATGGCCTCCTTCAGAATAACATCATATAAATTGAGGTAGTTTGGCATTTCGTCAACTCCGTCAGATGTCAACTCCGTCAGAGTTTTTCTGACTCTTTCAGTGAAATTGTTGTCAAATCTCACTTAATTGTGCAACTAATTCATTTTAATGTATTTTACATGAATTGCATTACTTCACATGTACCAAGTTTTTCATTTTACTCACTAGTTTGTCACCACCTTCAGTTCTGTGTCAACTCCGTCATGCACTGTCAACTCCATCAGATGGACTTTTTCTTGTTTTTTGTTTTAAATAATATTTATTTTATTTCTTGAGAAGCATTTGTCTGTAAATTGAGTAAAAATATCACTAATGGGGTATTTTAAAAATCATTTGATTTATTTTTGTCAGATGGTGATGACAAAGTTCTGGGTCAGGTCGATTAAAAATTTATTTTTTTTTAAAAAATTCGCAACTGGGAGCCTGTACCTTAGCATCTTCATATTTTCTAAACATTATTTGTCATATTTGCATACATAAGGTTGAGAAATAATAAAAAAAAATATGGGAAAATTAAAACCCATTTTGTCCCTATTCTCAAGAATCACTGTTATACAAATCTTTTTTTATTCTACAGTAACATGCAATAACATTGATAGCCACTAGAGAGCGCTCACACTAAATGACATACGTTTCTATCCAGTGGGACAATGGAGTAAAACAAGACGGCAGCGAATCATCTTCCCCCAGGTAACTTCCTTTCCTTCCTGTGTTGTATTTCCTGATTAGTAAGAAACATCATATGGACTTAAAAAGCACGTTTTAAAAACAGAGTTTTGGCGTTAGAAGCTCAGTCGTACGCAGTCACGTTTGAACCAGTTAGCAGGCCGTTTAGCTCAGTAGTTGTCATGGAAACTCTCACTAATTACTGAATGTATCCAGCTAGCTAGCAGCCTGAAAGTATTCACTTTTATGAGGGGTTTATACCTCTGCTACTGGCCCCAAACATGAGGAGAATATCCAGGAAGAAAGCTCTGACTCTGGTGAAGGAATTAGATGCTTTCCCCAAAGTGCCAGAGAGCTACGTGGAGACCACAGCCAGCGGAGGGACAGGTACTAGCTAACAACACAAGCACAAACCAGCTGCTACAGCTGTTTTATTAACTGTCAATCTCTGAAACTGTCCTCAGTCTCTCTGGTAGCTTTCTCTCTCATGGCGGTTCTCGCCTTCCTGGAGTTCTTTGTGTACAGAAACACATGGATGAACTATGAATACGAGGTAGACAAAGACTTCACCAGGTAAAAGCTATAACAACATGATCCAGCCTTATCTGCTATGAAGTGTCTGTCCTCATCAATGCTGTTCCTCATTTACAGCAAACTCAGGATAAATGTGGACATCACAGTAGCCATGAGATGCCAGTGTAAGTGCATATATTCATATTTTAATAAAATGTTATCTTGCTGGTTTTGTAGTCGTGATTGAATTGGTTTCCTACTATTTAAAATTTAAAAACTGCGTAAAATGGCATTTACCTATTAAACTGGTAATTTCACTACTTTGCTAATGATTTAAAGTTATTTTTTACTGGTAGTCCTCTAAATGGCAACTTACTATGAGAATAATACAAATTTAAACTGAAAACCACTGCATTAGTCGTTTTTCGAGGTTTTCTACTTGTTTTTTTTATATTTCTTGTGTTTGTGATGTATAATGCAGACATAGGAGCAGATGTCCTGGATCTGGCAGAGACTATGGTTGCTTCAGATGATTTAAAATATGAACCAGTGAGTTTTTACTTAACTATTCTTTTCACAGTGCCAACGCATCTCTATTCTTCTGTGATTATTTCTTGTCTTTTCACATTTTAGGTCAAGTTTGAACTCCCACCTGAGCGAAAACTGTGGCAAATGTAAGTTCAACAACCGTCCCCTAAACAAGATGATTAACTTGAAGCAGCCTATCTGCATATCGGTTTATGAATGTGTGGCTCTGGCGTTAATTGCCTTGTTTTCCACTCCTCTCGGCCAGGACCCTCCTGCACATCCAGGAGCGTCTCAGAGTGGAGCACTCTCTGCAGAACGTTCTCTTCAAATCTGCAATGAAAGTACCTGCTCCTGCTCAGAGAGAAAGGTGAAAACCCTGGCTGACCTCGTGATCAGTGTACACACACACACTGATGAACCTGAACATCTTCAGCTTTTACTTTGAACTTTCCGTCTGCAGTGATGATGACTCCAGTTCACCCAGTGCCTGCAGGATACATGGACACATGTATGTCAACAAAGTGGCAGGGAATTTCCACATCACTATCGGCAAGTATGTATCTCTGTCTTGGATTTCATTCTTTGACTTGTAGTTTCTGCGTTAGGCCTTCACTTCATCCCATTGTGTAAAACTATTTTCCTTATGCACCAACACAAAAGGCTCGCCCATTGAACCTTATTGGTTCAGGCAGCACAGTCAGCTCTGTGTTACTGTACCACAAGCTTTTTGTAAATGATTGATCAGTTTGTCAGGGGGGAACAAAATTATCCTTCTGTTTTGTTAGATAAACTCATAAAATTTGTTTCAATGATATTTGGTTCCTCAATATTTGATGACTTTGGTCAATTTGATCATCACTGCGTTGTAACCAGATGCTACCTCTTCATCCAAACCCATTTCCATCTAATGCTTATGTTATTAACCGTTAGCATATATTATTTTTATGTTAATAAACCTATTTCCAGCTTTTTTTTTTCATTTGGGGCATTTGACGATAATGTAAAATTAGCCCCTGATCAAACCAAAATAACCATGTTTCCTCCAGCTGAGATGAGTTTCACTGGACTCATGATTAGTGGCAAGCAGCTCCATTTTGCTCAAGAAAACCTACAAATGTATGAAATGATCTAAAATAATCCACACCTCCAGTTAATTGAGCAGAAAGTCTGACCTTTGACTTATTAATCTCCCCACAGGTCCATACCTCACCCCAGAGGCCACGCCCATCTAGCTGCACTTGTCAGTCATGACTGTAAGATTTTCTCTGAGCTTCTGGTTGCCATGGCAACTCTGTATTCACCTGATCGGGATTGTTTTGGTTTGTTGTGTTCCAGCTTACAATTTCTCTCACCGGATTGACCACTTGTCTTTTGGAGAAGAGATCCCCGGACTGATCAACCCTCTGGACGGCACAGAGAAGATCACAGCTGACGGTGCCTATGTGTATATTCTCGATAAGCAGAAACTAACAGGCACTTCTGCTAAAGCCCACATCCAGGCTTCACCGATCACAACTTTGTGGCCACGTCCCTAAAAAACACAAATCACCATTTTCACTGAGAGGCCAATACAGCGTGCTGAGTCAAACATTATGCATAAACCAGAGTACCAAGTTAATTTTAAGTTTATGGATGGGGTTTATATGTACATACAAATTATTAAAAACCAGCCTGTAATGACTGCTACATGTTGATATTTTCTCTGCATTGAATCCTCAGCGATTAACGAATGAACAATTCTTGTTTGTAGCAAACCACATGTTTCAGTACTTCATCACCATTGTGCCAACCAAGCTGAACACCTACAAAGTGTCTGCAGAAACACATCAGTACTCCGTCACAGAGCGGGTACGTTTAAATACCGTATTTCAGTTCAGCCTGTGGTCGACTGTTGCTGTGGTTTGTGTGTTAAATCCCCATTTTCCTGCAGGAGCGCGTCATAAACCACGCTGCAGGCAGCCACGGAGTCTCAGGGATCTTCATGAAATACGACATAAGCTCACTGATGGTCAGAGTCACCGAGCAGCACATGCCTCTCTGGCAGTTTCTCGTCAGACTCTGTGGCATCATTGGAGGCATTTTTTCAACGACAGGTAGACGAAAGCAGTAGTAACTATACACTGGAGGAGATATGCTGGTTTTCCTTTAACAATAATTAGTTTATATTTCAGTTTGTAAGGTTAAAAATATATAGATCACAATGTCATGCATCAATTTTCAGTTTTTTTTCCTTTTATCATAATTCAATTCTCAATGATATTCTGTTTTGCTTGAAAACTGAATCATTTGTTGCAAGAATTAAACATTTTTGACATTATGTTGGAAATTGTAAAGGATTGACAACATTGTGGTTACCTTATCTATCATTTCTGCATAACACCTGCAGATCACCTGCTAAAATAAGTGGGTCACTTATTTTAGTGGCCCACTAAAATAAGTTGCTTCATAAGTTCATAAATGCAACTAATTTAACTAACTAATTTAATTTTTTATTTATTTATTCATATAGATCTAAGCCCATTAAAACCTTCAGACAGTTTTAAGTGATCTGAAAAGTTAAAGTTTGAACATGTTATGTGGTTAAAAACTGCCCTTGTCAATTGTTTTGCTTTTTATTAGTTTTATTTTAGATATTATTGAAGGGAAGTTAAAACCACGGCTCTCTAGTGTCACTTGCAGTCTGCACATTTTACGGCAGATGTCAGTAAATCTCTGCTCCTTTTAAAGGAACATCTGCATTTTTAATTTTATTTTTAGACTTTTTTAAAAAAATGAAAATCTTATAGATGCATTGATCTATCCCACATTTTAAAAAGATAAAATAACGCATTTTCGTAGAGTCATAAGTAAAAGAATTGGGACCTGAGTAATATAGATCACACCCATCTTTAGAAAAACATTGTACATCCCACATATTTTTTAAGTACATCATGAAACGCTTGAATAGATATCTTGTCACCAGTTGAAACAGATTTTCTTCTAGTAGAGCAAATAGTTGCAGATTTTCAAAGGAAAATCCAGGAGTAGAGAATTTGATGTAATTTAGTTTTCCAAGCATGATGGATTCTGGCGGATTGAACTGTTGTATAGTCCAGGAATTAATGTGTTTGTGACTGCATGCAGCATTCTTCCATTAGTGGTTTTAAAAATCCGGCTTTATTTGTTATTCATGGGATTTGAAATCCGTTCTGCCACGTCGATGCAGCGGCCTTCATCTCTTCTCTCTCTCAGGCATGATCCACGGCATGGTGGGATACGTGGTCGACGTCGTTTGCTGTCGTTTCCAAATGGGGGTCTACAAACGGATGGATGTAAGACATAACTTTATTTTTTTCCTCATCTGGTAGTTCATTGCTTCTCGACTTTCTAAATGTTTTGTTATGTTCTCCTCCATTGCAGGCTCCTCCAAGCGAACAAGGAGACGACGGTCAGTTTGTTCTTCCTACAGGAAGTTACTCTGAGGAGTGACGGGAAAACTTTTCTTCTGAGCCAGGAGCAACAAGATGCTGCGTTTACAGGGGTCATTTAGGGTTTTTTAAACTTGGCCATGTTTGTAATTACCTTCTTTGTAGGACGTTTTCAGATATGACTGGTCTCACTCTTGTAAAGGATTGTAATTGGTACTGCCAACAAGTATCCAGAAGCTGAACAGGTTTCAATAAACATGTGTAGGCCCAGTTTTTTTTTGTTTTTTTTTTACAGATCACCAGAACAATTTTCTGATTTTTGAACAGTTATGATGTTGAAACCCTGTACTGTGCCTTTAAAGGGGGATATCATAGGATAATGCTTGTGTTACGGGGGGATAATGTGAATTATAATTACTGAATTTCAAACTGGCAGTGATGCTCTGTCGTGGTTGAAAACCGAATCACGTTTAAGGAATTTATTTATTTGTGCTAACATTGGAGATTGTAAAGGATTTGAAATGCTCACATTTTGCAACACACGTCTTTGTTTTTTCCCACTACATCCCACAGTCGCGAATTAGGTCTACGTTGTTAAACGGTTTCTAATCATGCCATATTTGTTTTTCTTTTACATGGGTACAAATTTGATTCAGTGAAATAAGTTATGTGAAACCTCAAAACTTTATGATAAAGGTTTGAGTCACCCTTTTTCACATTTTGTGTTTGTGTGATGATAAAGGGTTTAAAGCACAAATGTCTTCTTTTTTTCCTTTACTTCACAGTTTTGAAGTTTTATGCCAGAGCTGAAAAGCAGCAACAACATGCTCAAACTTTTGAGTTGAATATAGATGATCATAGATTATAGGTTAGGTAAGATATTAACCCGAAATGAGTAATTTTTTTTCAAACTTCTTATAGATGTAAAGGTGGTAAAAATATGTGATCATGGAAGATTCTAAATTTTTGTTTGCATAAATGCTAAGAAAAATGATTTATAAAACTTTTTTCTAACTATTAAACATTACAGAAGAGCCTCCAACAAAGTGTGTTTTACACCATGTCAAGAGTTTATTTGACAGTATTTCAGAATATCTTTCAGTAAACAAGTTTTTTGTTTTTTAGCAAAATGTAATATATCAGTACTGTCGCATTTCATAAAAATAGTTGTTCACGTCTTTGAAACTACAGTATCAATGATACAGTAAACCATATTTGTAGGAATACAGCTGTACAAGGTGAATATTACACAATTAACACTACACAATTATACTGGATCTGGATGGGGGGAGGGGGGATATGAACTCGCCATCCTTCACAGGTTTAATAAGCAGTTTTTCTTTTTTGTTTTGTGTGACGTACAAACCCAGTCACAGCAGGCAGAGGGGGGCAGCCTGGATGGGAACGGAGGGCTGGTTGACATGTTCTCTGAGCTTTTCTACATACGTACAGAAAACACATTTCTACTCCCTAATGACAAGTTTGTCAGGGACCTCGCTAACGCACAAAAGAGACCCCACAGTTCTGTCAGCGTGGAACCATCTATACTGGGTTTGGCTGTGGATTAGCATCAATCCCAGGGATCCTCGGTGTAAAAGATCTTACTAGTGACCCCAGAATGCAGGTTGCTTCACAAAGAGCACATTTCTAGCAGTTTTCAGGTCTGGTGTGGGCGTGCAGTCATGCTGTCCTCCGGTACTCAAAAGCTCCCATGGTTCATGTTTTTTAATAATCTTGCAGAAAGATTTAAACGGCATCCAATTTGAGAACTGCAGGAGAAAATTGACATTCCCTCAAGCATCTTAGTTTAAAGCAGCGCGCCTTAACCCCAACCAAACCCAACATTTGGTTATTAAACAAATACGTTTGTGTTCATGGGCTCAACATGGGCCTGCGACATTAATACAAACCCAATGTTTCCTTGGAGAACAAACAAAAGTGAAACGGAAACCACGACCCACTCTGATGTTTAGCTCGTCTTGACAAACAGCTCCACATTACTTCAAGGAGAGGATGTGATGCTACAGGCTACATTTTTCTCCCCATCTGAATCACTTGGGGAGGGGGGGGGGGACAATTGCAATAATTGAGACGGCTGATCTTTACAGCTGTAGAGTGCATCCAGATAGATACTGCTTGGCGTTAACGTCTGAAGCAAAAAAAAAATCCAGGCTCCACATCTCAGCCTGGTTCACCAAGTTCCCAAAAAACAAATCTCTGCATTAGTTTGAGTAAGGCACTCCGCCTCATCTCATAACCGTCGACCTCCTCCTCCTCCTCCTCCTCCCCTCTCCCACAGTGATGTGGTACACTTAGCACAGTTAAAAGGCATAGAAATAGGAGACTGGACAAAGTGTTCCTGTTGGGCGTCAAATGAATACACACAGCTTTATAACTCTGCACAATGACCGCATGGTTGAACTGTGATCAGGTTGAGTACACAACTGAGAGAGGAGTAGTATGAGTTCTTACTAAGCCAAATGTTCTCAGTGGTGAATTAAAAACATCCGATTCATCATCCTCCAGAGGTGATTTTCCCACAGAGCTCTTCAGAAAGACCGACATGTCTGGAATCCATGCACACTAACGCCGCCTCCCTTTGCGGTCCGGTTTGGAGTCAGTCTTTGATATGTCGATATGGACAAGGCCATGGAAACAGTGATCCTAAAATACTGTCCCAGGATACTTATCTGTTTGTTGTTGTTGTTTTTTTTAATCCTTATTTTGTACAATGTATCTAACTACAACACTGCCTCAAAAACACCAACAGATCTGCTTTTGAGTATACAAAATGTACATAATTTTCACATCTTCTTTACATTTACAGTATATATTTGTAGGCATGTTAACATATAAATCAAGAGCTCCAGCTTCCTACCTCTCTAACACTCAAGAATGTTTTAGTCTTCCATCTCCACAGAGAGACGGAGCAAAAAGGAAGATTTCCTGTGCTGATGTACAGCAGGGAAAATAAGTATTGAGCACAAAAAATTCTCAGTATACTTATATATATATATATTTATATTTATAGTGGGTCAATTATGAAAACCTGAATACCAGATGCCACCAACAGCTCAAATAATCCATAAATACAATGAATTTAACACCAATTAGCGCATAAAGTAGTTTTTAAGTGTAATAAATTGGAATTGTATGGGGAATAAGTATTGAATACCTGAAGAAAAGATGCACAAAGCACCTATAATCTGTCAGTATTTAGAAAAAAAACCTTCTCCCTATGAGAATAAACTAGTTAATTAAAACATTTTATAGTATGAAGGTGTTGTGCAAGGAGCATGGTGGTTATTGTTGCAATGTATACTTGACAGCATTGGTTACAAACTAGACTTCTGAATTTTTTGGTCAGTACCGTTGGAACAGTAATCCAGAACTGAGTGAAACATGATTTAACCATAAACCGGGTCAGTCAAATGCTCTTTTCAAGATTTTGCAAAGAGCCCAAAGAATAATCAGAGAAGTTATCCAAGAGCAAAGGGCCAAAGAGAGCTTAAGAAAGACCTGGAATTAGGAGAAATGAGAACATTTATGTACTCAACATATATTTTCTCTATGAACATTCACTACACAAGACTCCACTGCTGAAAAAAAAGCATGTCAAGGCTGGAAAAAACAAGCAAATACTGGTGTAAAATCTGGTCAAAAGAGACCAAATTCACCAAACAATTTTGTTCAATACTTATTCCCTGTTCACTCTTTTGCTCAGATTTCTCTGTTTACTTTTTTAATGCGTATTGGTTTATTTTTTATGTATCTGAGTCTGTTAGAAATACTAAGAAAAGTGGTAATGTGTTCAATACTTACTCCCCTCCCTGCATACCTTCAGTCGACCAAGTAAAGGTGTGAAGCTCCAGACTTTAAAATGAGATTTGATCAGCGCTCACATGTGAGGGTCCTTCATCATATTTTATAAAGTTTCTCCAGTCCTTAAGGTAGTGGGTGTAATAATCTTCTTGTATGAATAAAAATACATGTAAAAACAGACTTCATACGCAGGTGGAGCAGAAATCAGGACAGTGAGATTGAAGGAAGATGCTTTCCTGGTGATGAGAACTGAACACGGAGCCAATCAGTGTGCGGATCCTCTCTACCTGCTCACCGTGGAGGTCCAGGACCTCAGGGTGCCAGGCAGCTTGTCGGGCCCAGGGATGTTCCAGGGCCCCGGGGAGGCAGCTGCGCTCCTCGCTGGAGGACCTTCGATGGTCTTAGAAGGGCAGCACACCCCGCTGTGGCCGCCGGCCTTCTCGTCTTCTCTGGGGAACAGATTCCTGGACATCAGCCGTTCCTGGAGGCCGACAGGTCCGTCTCCTCCCAGAGACGCTCCGTTCAGATTCACTGTCACATACGGGTCCCAGGGTGAAACGGCGCCCGCTGCGTGTTTTTGTCGGCCCTTCCTCTCACAACAGGGCGAGCAGCTCTCCTTCTGCCTCTCTCTTCTGTCAGTGGACCTTCCCATAACCGCTTTGTGGGGCAAAGCCCGAGGCGGCTTTTCTCCAGGTGCAGGGTTCACCTCTCCAGACCCCTGAAGGGTTCCCTGCCCCACGTTGACGCACTTCTGCTCAGTGGACCTGCCACCTATCGCCCTTCTAATGGAGCTGTGGTCTGTCAGCAGCGGAGCTTTGTCTGCCATGCACACTTTGGCCTCTAGATGGAGCCGATGAGGGGAGTCTGGGGATGAAGCTGGATGGGAGGGAAGTAATGGATTCAGATGTGGTTCCAGGGTCACTTCCTGCAGGGCAGAGTGGGCTGTAGAAAGGGAATCCCAGGGGCTGGCACAGTCTGTCGCAGAGAGAAAATGATTTACAGGACCGGCATGAGAGAACAGCGCAGCCATCATGCACATGCAAACAGAGAGAGAATATAAGACTGGAAGAAAAAAAAAAAAAGAACGAGCTGCATGCTTGAAGATATTACACACGTTTAGGTTGTGTGAAATATTTCACAACCCTCAGGATGCTGCAGTCTGATCGAACCATTCTGCACACAGATAAAGTTCTGGTTGAAAGCTTACATCCATTCATCACAGCGTTTTGGTTGCTAATCACACACATAATGCTGGAATAAATGTGCTTCACAAATTTCTCCTCTTTTACAAACCCAGCTTTGTTGTGTTTCAGGTCATTGGCGAAACTCCCAACAGGGCAAATCTCAACCATCCAACTGTTGAGTAACTTGTAGAAATGCTGCCTGGATGATTGATGCTGCCGCCACGACCCCTGATAGCTGCTACAGTGCTCCTAGGTCTGAGAGCCTCGCCTCTTCCAAACGTTCTTGTGAGCCTCTGTTCATTGCAGTCAAATAGATCAACATTTTTCTCTTCTAACAATAAAACTTTTCTCCTTCAGGCTTTCAGTTTGTCTTTGTGATCAGTTTCAAATTTCAGTTTTTCAGAAGCAGGTGCTTCCTTTGTGTCTGCGACCTACTAACTTTACAAATTAACGTTTAACTGGAGTCACTGCGGTGATCCAACATCAAAACACTGACCTCAGTCCAATTGAGAATTAATGGACTCCGTTTTAAAAGCCATGTTGAAGCCAGAAAAACAACTGATTTAAATAAACTTCACAATTTCTGCCAAGAAGAACGGTCAAGTATGCAGACAGTATTAAGCCAGAAGCCTGCTGATGTCTGCAAAAAAAATTGAGTGAAGTGCAACTCGCTAAAGGACATTAGTGGAAGTATAAGCATTTATTTAAGGCTGGGATTTGAGAAAGTTAAAACAAATGCACTCAGATTTAAACAATCATTCAACCATGGAAAAAGAACAGTTCAATAAAAGTGTGAAATTTTTAATACGGTATTAAAGCCAGTGATGACTGTATGTAAACTTCTGGCCAGAAATGCTTGGGCTGGTTTGTTAGCCAGGCATTAATAATCACATATGCATGCATGCAGAAAGCACACAGAGTAGTATGTAATGTTAAGACATGCAGTTTTCCACGAACCGTGTCCTTAGAGTGGCCCATTAGGAAGAAATAGGGGGAGCTTAGTGTGTCACCTTTCATACACATGGAGAGGTTGGAAGGTACCATTCCTGAGGGAAGGCAAGTAAAAGCCTAAACCAATCATTAGACTCACAGCAGATGGGTTACACTACATGAAGGATGTTACAGATGTACTAACGGTTTAATAAGAAATAGTTAAATATACCAGGATGAGTTTCAGACAAGAGAAGAGAAAAGCAAAGATAAAATGTAACAAGTTATCAACGACTGATTGGAAGTTCATAACCAAAACACAGAGAAAGCCTGGCAAGAATGGCAGAAAATGCATCTGTTGTCAGAGAGAGGTCGGGTGAGAGGCTAAACTGGGAACTGGAGTGGAAAGATGGAGCCGTTTAGGGGATTCTCTCTGTGCCAGGAGAACCCACCATATTCCGGGACCTGTCCGGTGCCCCTCTTCAGCAGCAGCCTGACCCGCCTGCCTCCCGCCTTTATGAGTTCAATGGCGCGGGCGTGAGTCATGTCCCGGGTGCTGTCTCCGTTAATCTCTATGATTTGATCCCCCACCTACAACACACAAACACACACACACACTCAGAGGAGAAGGTCCAGTCCTGTCAGCCTCTGGTTGCGCCTGAAAGCCTGGCTTTCCAACATAATCAGTCTTCAGGTTATTCAGAAAATAGTTTTATATCACTTAATTCTTAATTCAGTATCTTGCAAGTTTATTCACATTACTGGACTTTCTCACATTTTGTTGGGTTACAACCACAAAATTCAGTTTATATTATTGAGATGTTCATGATGTAGAGAAATAGAGTTTAGGGGTGGACTTAAAATGTTATTATGATATTTTGTATTACTATTGTGATATAGGAGCTTGTTTGAAGTCAATAATTTGTTAGTATTGATTAAAAAAAGTCCTAGTTCCACTGGCAGATTGTTTCACTCATAACATGAAAAAAATGTATTTATAAGTGGAATAATCCACCAGTGACACTAGTGCTTTTTAAATCAATATTAAGGAATCATTTACTTAAAACAAGCTCCTATTTCTTCCCGAAAAGTTACTTGTAAGTTAGTTTTGTTTTGTTTCAAGTGTACTAAAATAAAAGTAGACCTAAAATACTTGGTAAGATTTTGTGTTTTTGTCATTGTAGTATCAAAAGAAGATTCAACAAAGTATTGACTCACAAAAGCAGAAATGCATGTCTCGTGATTGAGATTGTTATTTATAAAACCATTTTTAAAACCATTTGTTTGTTGTTGTTTACGCTTAATAATTATGCACCATTTTGAAATGGTCTTTTACCTAATATCCCACAACAAAATGTGGAAGCTTGTAACGTGACAAAATGTGGGACAGTTCAAGGGGTGCGAATACTTGTACGAAGCTCTAAGACGATTACGATCCGAGACGGTGTCTCACCCTCATCCTCCCGTTCCGAATTGCAGGCCCGTCCTCTGCAAGCCGCAGCACAAACAGGTCCATGCTGTACTCTCTGCCCCCACGAATGCTAAAGCCGAAGCCCTTTGCACTTTTCTCCAGCTCCACCGTGAAATAATCATAGTCCTGCAGAACAGATATGAAGGCTCCCATTAACTACTGCATACAATTACTATTCCGAAAAGCAATAATCCTGATTGATTAATCTGCATTGTGCTACAAATCTGCATACAAATTTGAAGTCTATGAAACAGGGGCGGATAGTTTTTGCTCTACCTGTGGTCTGAAGTCAGCAGGGATTCCCAGAGGGAACTGAGCTGCTGCAGGATGCTGCCTGAAGTCCAGAAGGCCAGGCGGGTGTCGGTAGTCCAGCGTCGGCGGCTGGCGGTAATCGGTGACCGGAGGGTGACGATAGTCCACAGGAGGCTGCCGATAGTCGGTGAACGGAGGGTGACGGAAATCCGGTTTGACGTCCTGTCTTGCTTTTACCTCTGACCTGAAATGAAGGGAAATTGGCAACAAGATGATGACTGCGCTTTGTGTCACAAGGAGGAGAGCGGCGTTTTTAAGAATAGCCTCAGTGGATTCCACTTGAGGTTAATCAGTAGAGAAATAACTAACATACCAGGAAAACGGTGGGTATGAATTCCTGCATGCGTGCAGATGGAGATAAAGGATGGAAATAAGAATTCCAGGTTTAAAGCTTTTCTCAGTTCCTTTTTATAAAACTGGTATAAATTTACAGCTCTGGGAGTGCTACTCTGTGAGTCCTGGCCTGGGACTTGCATACCTATCAAAGCAAGAGCTCACACTTTCATAGTTTTGACACGTAACACGGCCTGATTGCAGTGCTCCTGAATTATAGAACAGATACCGTATGGTAAATTATTCACCGGCGCTAGGCGCTAAGTGGTGTTATGCAACTCGGCCAGCCTGAGACCGAGACTCTGACTGGGATGAAAACTGTCTGCAGTCACACGTTTTTCCCTGTGAACTCTATGGCGTTCAAGAGGAAGAAGAGATTCTCTCCTCTGCACAAAATCTGTTTCTGTTCCTGGTGCAGATGTCATATCCTTTTCTTCCATTACCAGAGAAGTTATTGACACACTGAACGCTTCTCTGCGGCGCAGCTTACCTGCCGTCGTGGAGGTAGAGCTGCGGAGGAAGGCCAGAGGGCTGGGCGACCGGGCTCTGCTGGGTTCCAGCTGGTGCGGGCTGGGAGGCTGCTGGTGCAGGAGGCCCACCCACCGTTTGGTTCGTATGAGCTGCTGTCTGGCCGGGCTGGACCGGTGCTTGACCCGGCTGCTGAGCCGTCGTTTGGCCAGACTGAGCGGCCATTTGGCTTGACTGGGCGCCTCCTTGGTTTGGCTGGGCTACAGGACTGGGCTGGGTCTGCGGGCTGTGTTTCTGGGTCATGGGGCTCTGTTTCTCTGAGTTGGGTCCAGACTGGGAACCTGCGACGGACAGAAGGTTGAAACCAGTTTTTATCCAAGCAGAGGAGCCAGGCTGAAAATAGAAAGAGCCCTCAGGAGGAGAAAATATGTCAAATAAAGAAGATCCACCAAGTTGTTGATTTAATACAATAAATTGCCTTTCAAAAGTGTTTGCCCTGAAACTTCTCACATTTTAGCACTTTACAGCCACAAAACTCAGTGCATTTTATTCACAGTTCATGTGGTCAACACAATAATTACAAAGTAAAAGATGTGTTGCCCTTTAATACTGGGTCAGTACTTTATGGAACCACCTGTTACTGAAACTACAGCTGCAAGTCTTTTTTAGTCTCTACCGACTGTAAACATCTAGCCACTTAAATGGAGGGCATCAGGACTTTGACTGAGCCATTTGAATGGATGGAAATGCTTTATTCTAAACTACTGTATTGTAAATGTGGTTGTATTAGTCTCCTCCACATCAATTCAGTAGGATACACTGAAGATTGTGGTTGTAAAATGTCAAGTTCAAGAGGTATATAAACTTCTATAAAGTAACACAAGTGGCACAGATGGCTAATTGTCAACAGAAGCTTAATAATTGAACAGCATCTGGTCTTACTTTCTTCCGGTATGATGTGCAGCGTGACTGTTAGTCCAGCATCTTTGATGAGCTTGACAATGTCTGCGTGAGGCATGCTGATGATGGACTGTCCATTCACGGCCAGGATTCGGTCCCCCACCTTCAGCTTCCCGCATCTGTCCGCAGGACTTCCCTCAATGATGCGCCCAATCTTGTGAGGCACAGCTAGAAACAGACAATAGCAAAGTTAAAGCCGCTAGCAGATCTGAGGATGGAGATGTCAAAAGCTGAACATTAATATTTAGGGTTGTTTCATAGTCAAACACCCCCAGGTTGTGGAAACCAGCTCCATTATAATTATATTTTCTTGCTAAAACACCCAGATATTGTTTGACATGAGCTATTTCTGCATTTACCTCCTTCAAGGAAGGTTAACGGACTCCTTTTGGTATGAATGAAAGACAGCTGCTCCAGTTTGAGCTTCCCTGGGTGATGGATGCTCTTTATGAATGTAACTCTGTGTAAGGAAGGACGGAGTCTTTATTTAGCCTGTTTTAGCCTGAGATCTCATCCTCACCGCCATTAATGAGAGTTAAAATGCTGATGGATTGTTAAATTCAGAGTTTATATTTATAACTTTACTATTGTGTCATATGGCTTTCATGATGCTCATCACTGCATTTTTTCTATCTCTGAAAAACTGGGATAAAAAAACAACAACTAACAAACCATTAGCTAACAAGTAGCTGTTTGTTAGCTTGTTAGCTACACGTTAGCTAACATTAACTACACGTTAGCTAACATTAACTACCTGTTTCTATTGGCTGAAATTGTAAAAACAGTTTTAGGAAACAAAAAACATTCCATAACATAAACTACATCTGCCTTTCAAACAGATGCTCATATTTGCCGTCATAAAACAGCAACATTGTTTCCATTTTAGATTTATTTTTAAATATCTTTTCATGCCTCATCATGCAATGCTACAGGTACCATCAGTAAGAGCAGAAGACTGCAAAAACAAGTTAAACAAGCTAAAAGATATTGTTTATTTTGCAGGAGAGATTGCAAAATTTGGGATTTTGATACTTCACTTGACTGTGTTTTCTTATTTAATCTAAAAAAGTATATAAAAAAAGATTTGTTAATTCCTGTGTTTGTAATGTAAATCTGATACTGTATGGGAAGAATAATCCCCCCATGAGAAGAAAGACATTAAATCCTTGACTGGAAATGTGTGCTCTTGGATTATGGCAGAATAATTCCCCCATAATATTGCAGCAGAGGTTGATTCCCCGTCTTTGTGGGTCATGAGGATGAACTCACTGATGACTGTGGTGTTCTCCGGTCTGTTCAGGGAGCTGATGATGACGAAGCCAAAGCCCTCGTTCTCCTTGCGGTGAATGACCACGTCGCTGGTCTGCAGACCGGTCCCCTCCGGGGCTGAGGTTGCAGCTGGAGCGTTTGTTGTCACGGGGACCGGTGCCGAGGCGGCGTCGCTGCGCGGAGAGCTGTGCTGCGTCGACACAGAACCAGGACTGCGGCAGTTCACCGGGCAAGGCTCTCCTGATGGAAACAAGAGGAAAAGAGCTACTGTAACTGTAAAACCAATCTGTCTGTTAACGGTGCTTTAAAGTCAAACTGAATATAAAGTTACATAAAACAATATTTCAGTTCTGTATCATGTCTTAATGTTTTAAACTCTATTAACATGTTGTCTTTATAAGCTTAGGGTCATGCTCTTTCCCCACGATGACATCAGATTTGAAGAGGTGGGTGGTAACTAGTTACAGTTACTCAATTACATCTACTTGAGTATCTTTTTATAAAAAGAAAAAGTCACAAGTAACTTCAATGAAGAAAGAACAAACTTATTTTAACATAACAGACACACACCTGAAGTTGATGTTAAAGTGAGACTTCTTGTTGGTACACAAGCTTTGTTGTTCTGATATTTTCTATCTATCTATCTATTATCACCAAAAGAACAGTACTTTGTTCTAATATACACATAACATACTCTAAGTATTAATTTTATGTCAAGTCTTAGCTTGAGAAACTTTTTTTTTTTTGAAAAAGTTCCTTCTACCTTAATATGTTTTTTTGCATTTGTTGTAAAAAAAAAAAAATCTGTTTTGGTCTTTAAAATGCCAGAATATGCACATATCTTTTGTGTTTGATGACATCATTTTAAAATATTAAATCAGATTTTATTACCAGTTACTCAGTATCTCAGTAGCCGTTTTGCTAAATACTTTTTCTGAGTAATTTCTAGGACGGCTACTTTTTACTTTTACTTGAGTAAAAATATTTTGAACGAGTGCTACTCTTACTTGAGTACAATTTTTTGCTGCTCTACCCAGATCTGCAGATTCGTGAAGTGCACCAGTCCCTCTTGAAGCACAACATTTTAACATTATGAGGATGCCACCCTTCATAGTTAGCATGGTGGTTTCTGAGCTTACAAGCTTCCCCCTTTTTCTTCCGATCTGCAGCTCATGTTAGAAAGGTTTAGCTTCACTGTGGATGGTGACACTCTATCTAGCTTCACTCAGCTTCTTTCTTTAACGTGGCAAATGTACCCCAGGATGATTCAGATTTGTTGAGCTTAAAATGAAAGTAATCGTACTCTATGAACACTTCTAAATATGGTAGGAATAATTTTGGTTATTTTATCTCATATAAAACAAGAAAAAGGTTTAGTCTGATTTAATTTTGGACAGTGAGAACAAAATGTAACGTGTTGTTAAGCAGTGGATGTAAATGTCTGTCACGATAATAAATTCTGCTAGAAGATAAATTGCCTCAGAATTTATTGCGATAAACAATAATATTGCTGTTTTGAGACCATTTTTAAGCAGTATAACAGTAATAATGGCATAATAATGCAAAAACACTTTGTCAAGGATCAATAAACTTTAAATTGTAATGAACATTTGAAAGATCCAAAATAAATGAAGAAAACAACAGAAACAACAAATAAAATGAATTATAAAGTCTGTGTAAACAAATTTATCTTTTAAAAAAAGGGATAGTTGAGACCAAAGCACCAGGATGAAGACTTTTATCATTCAATTTTTGTTAAAAAGAGAGAGAAAAGATAAAAACGATAAATCAAGTCAATGAAAATGATTGAGTTTCTTTTAATTTATCATTCAGTGAATTGGTTTATTGTTCATGGTGTCAGGCCTACGTCTGGTTTCAGTTCTACATCTATGATCTCCTACCACAGAAAAGGCTTGTGAGAGAAGAACATGCTGATCCTCAATGCAGCCTATCAGCATGTGCACCTTGTCCAAGTCATATTTTTCAAATCTGACGCCAACGAACTGAGCAGCTTGTTCTCCAATTTTAGTAAAAAGAAGAAGAAGAAATAAAACCTGTCCTCACCAGGCATCTGCACTCTCCTCCTCACAGTCAAGCTGACTTGACCATTGCGGGCGGCGGCGTGCATCAAGTCAATGACGTATTTGTGCGGTTTCCCAGCAACCACGTTTTTATCCACTGAAATTAGCTCATCCCCGGGTCGAAGCCGGCCGTCGCGCTCAGCGGGAGTGTTCTCTATTATAGCGCCAATAACAATCTGTTCAAAGACAATCAATATTAGCAGCGCAGATGAAGGTGAAGAAGACGAGCAGGAGGCAACAGTGTAGAGACACAAAAATGGAGGACCCTGGTTAACCTTTCAAATAATCTGCAGCCAAATTCTCTCAGTTTGCCACAGTCATGCTGTTTTATTAGCAAGGCGTTACCTTCAGTATGGGAGGCAGTGAGCGGTTAGAGAGTTAGAGTGTCTGTGTGTAAATTACAGGGTGTCTAAAAGATGCAGCTCCTTGTCAAAGTATTCATCCTCCTGAAACTTCTTCACATTCTGCCACAAACTCCAATGTGTCTTATAGGGATTATAGGTGATAGATCAACACAAAAGCAACCAATAAAAAAAAAATCTGAAAAGTCTGGAGCATATTTGCATTCAGCCCTCCAGAGTCCAGACGTTGCAGAATCGCTCTTTGCTGCGGTTACAGCTGCAGGTTTTTTGGGTTTTGCCTCCATCAGCTTTTCTCATCCAGAGTCATCTTCTCCTTTTCCTCTTTTCCAAAATAATCCAGTCAGATTAGATGGAGTGAATCTGCAAACATACAATTTCAAGTCTAGACACAGCTTCAGTTAAATTTATGTCTGGACATTGACTGGCCATTCTATTGAATACAAGCTTTGATTTAAACGTTGTTTGATTTCCCAGTATTTATCTTTATTGATATTCCCATCATCTCTGCCTCTTTTGGAAAAAAAGCATCCCAACAGTGTGATACTCCCTCCACTACGTTTCATGCTGATTTCCAAAACATCTGGTCTCATGCCACTCATTGCCAATGTTCCCAAGCAGTTCAGCTTTGTCAACAAAATTCTTCCACCTGAGCTGTGGATCTCTGCAGCTCCCCTCGAGCTACCATGAGCCTCTCAGCTGCTCCTCTCTTTGCCACGCCCTCATCACGTTATGCTGGATGACCAGATAAAATCCCAGTAAAATACATTTGAGTCCGAACATGACAAAAAGTGGAGAAGTATAAAAAGTGTGATTATATTTGCAGGGTTCTGGATGTCGCCAGTAGATCGTGTGGTGTAGCAGTAGATGGATGTAAGATGAGTGTTTGGGTGTGATGAGGTTAAATCAGTGTGTGGTCCAGCCCGTCCCATACGAGCCTTGTCACGGGCGTCCGGACTCACAGCCTGCACGGCCTCGTCTCCCCCCAGGATGCGAAAGCCGAAGCCCGTTTTCTCCCTCAGCAGATGCACCTCCACCTCCTCGTACTCAGGACCTACAGTTAACACACAGACAGTTTAACAAAGCTTGTGTTGCCATGTTGGATTTAGAAGGAGACCAAGACAGTTTTGGTGTCCTTCTAATAAAAAAATAATAGACTGAGAGCGATACACATCAGTTT
Organism: Poecilia mexicana; assembly: GCF_051168715.1. Lineage (NCBI taxonomy): Eukaryota > Metazoa > Chordata > Actinopteri > Cyprinodontiformes > Poeciliidae > Poecilia > Poecilia mexicana. The sequence goes on from NW_028263375.1 coordinate 16,428,148, forward strand.
TAGGGGTAATAGGGATTTTTTAAGTGTTCCTTAAAATAAAACAAAACAAATTCTTCATTCATGCAAGAAAGTGACTCCAAACCTATAAGAAAGTAAGTCAGGCCTGCGAAATGTGATGCAACACTTCCTAAAATATACCAAAACAAAGGAGACAGCGTCTCCCCTGAGCAAAATATTTTTGAAAGAGCACACAAAGAGCAAAAAAAGGGCATTGCCTTCCACATAACAAAGGCTAAACTGTGGCAAAAAAAGAAGTATATAAATGTGTTTACATGACTAAATGGGATTGAAAGTGGATGGCGATTTTTAACTGGGATAAGTAAGAATTGACTTTCACCATTTGGGTACTTGTGGGGTGAAAAAAAATCCAGATTTTAATATAATTTCTGGGCTAAATTAAGACAAGGATTGTCCTGCATGTCCGCTGTTTGGAGGAAAGCTCCATGTCCGATGCGACGGGGTCAAAGGGTAAGGCAAGAGCCAGAGCTACGACATGACGGGGTTTTTATAATAGTTGTAAAGTATTTACTCAAATTTACTCTAGTTTTATAATGGCGTGTCTAAACTTTGGAGTTTGTGGATTCCTGCACTTACGTCTGCTCTCATAGATGGCCCTCGACTTCTCATAAAGGTCATAAGGGTCAGGTTTGTTCAGGTCAAAGCCCTCTGTGGAGTCGGGTACAGATGTGCGGTGATGCGGTTGGTTTGGGAAGGGCGTGCCAGGCGGCAGAACCGGGCCGGATAGGTTCGTCTGAGGGCTGCCCTGAGGGTCCCACTGGTTAAACAGCGATAATAATAAAACACAAAACAAGAAACATTTAATTTCACTATAATACACAGCTCTATTTTTAGTTCAGAGGTTCTTGAGTCACCTTCACTTTGCTGTTACGCTTTTTTAATTAGCCAGATTTTGCTATAATGTTTTGAAGTCAATTAAAAGTTTTTCAGGTCGTCAGTGTCTCTCAAAGTTGATTTTTGTTTTTAAACATTTTCTGAATTTAATCTTTCATTTTAACTTCCTTAGCTGATTATTGTGAGACAATTATTTCCCCCCCTGGTCTGGTAGTCACTCCAGCTAAATATGACTAAGTGTTATTTCTGCACAAAAAGACAAATTAGCATCAAACTAATCTAAGTAGCACATTTTGTAATCAGAAGTATTTCTCCTCTTTTTTTAGTAGAACTTATTTGAATATATTTTAAATAGTATTTTAGCACCAGCAAGTTGATTACTTACTTACTTACTTGGTTGAAATTTTGAAATAAAGTGACTGATCAGCTAAAGGATAATTCATTTTTCAGGTTTTCAATTGCTTTTTCCAAATTTTCTAAAGAAATTGCACACATATACACTTCATCTGGTGCAATTAGTTTCTTTAGGTCTGAAACTTCCCTTGTCCTTTACTTTCATTATTTTAATAACAGGCTGCACAGTGCAATGCAAAGACTTTCAAAGAGTTTAATTTTAAAAGATCTTCACAAAACGTGAAACCTCATCGATGGAAGGTTTCATGTTTGGAAGTTTTTTCTCTGTTTCGATTATATACAGGTTGCAATTGTTCATTTATTCATATTTTTCTTCTGAAGACACGTTTTAAAGTGACACCACAGATTTTTGTGTTGTTAGTATTTCAACAAGTGCACCAAATGAAAACTAATTACAGGGAAATTAAAACAATTACAAGGCTAACTTCATCCACAAACAGCAGGGAACATGTGAGAAAACATGTTAAAGTAGGAAAATAATCCCCTGACCTCTGACATGCTAATTATGTGAACTAAATTTATTTAAATGTTGTGCTTCAGTGATTCTATTATTCAGATAAGTAAAAATAACCATGTGGGTGATGGTAGATGTACAGACAGTCATAGATTTATACATATTCTTCTTTTAGACCTAAATGACGTGTATTTTTAATCAATCAATCAATCAATCAAATTTTATTTGTATAGCACATTTCAGCAGCAAGACATTTCAAAGTGTTTTACATAATTAAAATAAAAACAGCATGTGAGAAAGAGATTTAAAAAACATAACTATTAAAGTTTCATATTAACTGGGAATGAAGTAACACTGATATAAAAAGGCTTTGCTTTAAATAGAGTTAGCTAAAACTGATTGTTTTACTCCAGATTTTTGGAATAGGCTGCAAAATATAATTAATCTATTCATACTTTAAAACTTGGGACGAAATGTGTAATTGTTGTATTTAGCCTTATTTTTATTGCTTTTTTTCTGATCAATCTTTTGTACATTTGCGTTCTTTCTATCTTTTCTTCTTTGAACTGTTCTGATTTTGTTGTTAGTTGTTATTATTAGTAGTATTTAGTTAGTTAGTAGTAGTAACATACTTGTTTGGACGCCTTCCATGGGGAGATGTGACCTGTGGAAAGGAAACAGAAAAAACTGCTTACAGAAAATAAACAGACATGATTTGCTACAAAGTTACAAAACAAAATCTATGTATAAATAAGTAGATAAGAGAGCGATAAACAAGCAAAACCCTTTATTGTTTGGAAAGTAACAAAATATCTCGGCGATTATTTCGAGTTTGTGTCACTTTCCCGAAACAATTTTTGCCGTTGCGTTTGTTTTCAACATTTTTACATCATTAGCTGTAGGCCTGAAGCGCACACTCCCAACCATAAGCACACACACTTTTCTCTGCAAGTCGCTTTTCATCTGCATGAGAGAAGCAGGAAGAGCTACATCACAACAACACACCCATGAACACAGCTCCCTTGTGACTCTGAATCTAAGGGATACAGTCCATTTGTGCTGCTAAGACCCAAATACATACATTTAGATGTGCAGCAGCTGCCTTGTAAAAAAATCCCTCTGCATTTGAAACTCCACTCACATGCACTGAAATACATAAACCTTCTCCTAAAGCTAAACTCCTGCATGAATCCTTTAGCCGAGGTGGGTGCCTGTATAAAACCCCTGGGAGAATTCAAGTAGTTAATATTTATTAAGTTTATGACATTTCACGAAAAATGTCAGGGAGCACTAAGAGGAATATATTTCTGGAAAGACTCTCCAACTACACCTGCTTGTGCTAAAGCTACAATCCAGCTTTATCCTGTAAAATCAGCCAAACTCACTTGAGAAATAGCTTGTCACCAACAGAACAACATGCCAATGTCGGTTTGTTTTGCTAGTTTCTTGTAAATTGTTATCTCATTAAAATATAAAAGCAGAGAAAGCAAACTCATCAGGATCCCTGACTCATTTTCAGGATTTCTTTCTTCCAATGTGTTTTCTTGTGTTTTGCAAACTGCAGAACATTGTTTGATCTGCATAAAGGAGAAGGAATAAGACTCATGGAGGAAGATTGAGAGCAGAACTGGATTGGACAGATTTCATCAATGCAGATACAAAGATTAAGATGAAATAAATAAGTGTGATTGTGGCCATATGTTTCTTGGATCGTAACCTTGTCTCATTTTAAATTTGCTTAAAAAATTACCACAAATTGACCCAAAAACCTGATTCACTCAGCTCTGTTGAAATTACTTTTCAAATCCTGGTAAAGTTTCCTCATCACCTGCGTAAAGCAGGTCAAAAACAGAGAAGCTGCTCAGTAAAGTTTAGGTACCATTAGATTGTCTACTTTGATCAATCCATATTGGGGCATCATTTCAGGCACCCAGAAAAAAAAAGGTAGACTGATGACGCCAAGATTATCATTTTCTTCAATGTTTCCAAAGGTGCTAAATTAAAATGTCCATTCAAACATCCCGTTTTTTTTTATAGACTGAGCTGTTTTTGATCATCTCTAGTGAAAAATGTAAAACACTTTGATCAATCCTGAATAGGGTAGTTTTTCACCAAACAGAGATTCTCTAAATTACATTGTAAGATGTATGAAAAATTAATTGTTTTTGTGAAAACACAAAAAAGCATTTTCAGAACCTCCCTAAATTGAGACAAGCACAAACGGTGTAATACATTCAAGTCAAACCTTCCCTGAATTACTCTACAATTAAGCTTTCACTCTGTTGGTGAAAACAAAAAATATGGATTCTTCTTTTCACAAACTCCTTCATGAAACCTTGTCTCGTCTTCTCTTTGTGAGCCCAAAATAATTACCATAATGGATTGCCTTGTTCCAGGATGTTCATCAACACGTCTGATTTAAGGTGTTAAGAGCCTGAAGTAGCGAAGCAGCAGCAGAAAGTCAATACGATGATGAAAAAGCTCGAGCGATGATGACAGCAGCTCAGTTTACATTTGAATAATTAAATGGTAACTTTAAAAAGGAATATCAATCGGTATGTACCGGCTAAAGTTCAGACACTATTTATTTATCTAAATCTGAAGGCCATTTAGGTCAGATTGTTCTGATGCACAGAGAAATCAGCTGTTGACCAGAAAACGTCTTTATTTTAGGTCGATCGCCCAGAGAGCGTCCAGTTGGACACTCGATATTCTGTCACTATTCAAATATCGCAGCAAACCTGGTGCTAACAGGCTGCACTGACAACGCTGCTGCTGGGGTGAAGGTTATCACTAAGTGAAGCAGAATAAATGTCGGCTATTATTCTATCAGGTGTTTGACATTAAAGCACTTTTAGAAGAAATTCCATCTTCTATGACATGTTGAGACATGTTTGCTGTTTATTCTGGCAGAGAAAAGGCAAGAGAGAGTTAGACCTTTAGGAGATATGAAGGTAATCGAACAAATTAAAGCACTATTTGATCAGTTTGAGCTTCAAATGTGACAAAAAAAAAACATCCAGGATTCGGAAATGTTGCTACTTTTGGGAATACATGGCGAGGTCAATGTTTTACTTATGCTAACTCGATGCTAAGGCCAGATTAAAAGACGAACAAGTCATTTCAGCTAAGATTTTTGTATTTTGTGAAATTCTCAACTTCATTCTGCTATTATTGTTTTGTTGTCAGAGAAAACAAAAGTTTACAGGAAAGGGAATGCAATCGATGAAAAGATGTCTCGTAGATTTTCCTGTCTCATGAGAGTTAGTTTGTATCCATCTTGTCTATGTCATATAATTTATTGTTGGTTCTTAAGCAATGAACAGGCACACGAATATTATAACATGGTTTTAATGACACAGTTTTTGATAATTAGGTGAGGTGAAAGACAGAAGATGGGGAAGATGACAAAAGCACGGTTTTCTTTGAGTTGTAAAGATGAACATGGGTTTAGGGAGCACTATCCGTGGTGCTGAAGTGATTTGGCTACAGAGGGGGCGCCCAGCGGGAAGCCGGGAACAATAACTGCGTTCAGCAGGGAACACAGGCCTTCAGGGAGGCTTTAAGGAATTATAATAACTCATTCTCAGGAAACTTTCCTTAACGATTCAACGCACAGAACGACTATCGGCCACAAGTTAATTGTCCGTTCATATTAAAGAGGAACATTGTCCTCACAGTTGCATGTCAGCTTAATTTAAATGCAAATACAATTTGCCGGCATATGTGTGGGGTGTGTGGCACGCTCGCACAAATGCTGATGAATTACAAATGAATGACTTCCAGAGAGCCATCGTGTAGCTTCCCTCACAAGTCAGCGGTCAAGCCGTCTGGCAGGCCGGGCCTCACAGACTCGCCCGCTGGGTTCTGGACGGACTTCAGGTTTGCTCCGATTGGCTCGAGCGGCTCAGCACCTTGTCTTTCCTCTCTGCCTCCAAACGCATCCTGATTGGTGCTGCAAAACGCTTCAGATATATGGTTAGCTCGGATTTGGGCCGGAATGTCAGGGGACGGAGCTGCGAGCACGACCAGAGCTCAGCAGAACGCTGGCAGAGCGCCCACGCTACGGCGCGGCAGACACACAGAAACACACAGCCACACATGAAGAAGACCAACACAGAGTCTCTGTTCTGAGAGACAAAACAGCAAGACTGAAGTCGCAGGGTGACATCGGTTTTTCCTTTTTTTCACTCACTAAATAGTGATCTGCAGATAAACTCCAGCAGAAACATGAATGGTTGCAAAGAAGTTCCTGTTGTTTCAGGCTGATGACTCTACACAGAGTGCAGGTTTGTTATGTTTCCATCTGAAAAATAAAAATCTTTACTTGATCAATTCAAAGTAGAGACGGAGACATTGCCATCATTATATTTGGAAAGTTTCGTATGTTTTTCTTCGCTGCAACATTGCAACCGCATCAACTTTCAGCTGCGTTTTCTGCTGCTTTGTGCTCAGTTTTGTTCTTGAATGATGGAGTTTTTAATGCTAAATATTTCTGGATTTCAGTCATGAAAATTAATAAAACTGACCTGAACACAACAGAAAATGAAATACTACAGTAATTATGATAAATGCCCTTTAAGATTTACTTGAGTAACTTCAGTAAATCAGCAAAAATAATTTAACAGCATACTTATTCGCTTAAGTTAGAACTTAAAACCTAAGTAGATTAAAAATAATCTGTTTTGGTTCTGAAATGTAAAAATACGGCTTTTTGCAGCAATACAAACTATTATAACAAAATATAGTGATGAGATAAGATGTCACAAAATAAAATTTAAGATAAAAAAATAAACAATCTAAACATATTTTAGACTGTTAGACTTTCATATGAGATGAATAATTCATGGACCAATAAATGCACATATGTATGCACAGACTGAAACCTGAAAACAAAACTGCAAGAAAATGAAACATCTTTCCGTATTAATTTGCTTTTTGTTTCTTTGGGAATTATAAATTTGACTGTGAAATGTCGCTGCATTCCTTAACCCACCACCAGGGGGCAGACACTGGCTCTGCTATTTAGAAGACGCTCAGGCAGCATGGCATCAGCTCTGTGTCGCTCATGTCTACATGTGAGCATGCAGCTGTACACACTGCTGCATTTTCTGCTTCTGCAGGAAACATTAGAATCATTTGTTCTCATCGCGTCATTTTAATTAGCTCTAATGCAGCCGGAGCACAGAGTGTAAGCAAACGTTTGGTTCATGTTGGGTTCGCTCGGCTGTGCGGAAGTTTGGCGCTTTAATAACTCCGCCGTAAAATAAGCAAACCGGCTCTTACGTCAGGTATTAGTATCGCTGAGCGCTCATGTCTTTGGTGGCTTCTCAAAGTCTAAATAGTAATTCCAGTCGCACATAAATTAATTAAACCTGAGATGCATGTTAGACTGATTACTTTCATCCCTAATTAAATACAATCCATGAAAAGAGTGATGCTAACAAGAGACTTTGTCTACAATTTACCCCTTTATTATTCTGATAACATCTGAGAAACAATGCAAATGAACTTCTCTACTGGCAGTCAACTCCAGAGAAACCAAAGCCAAAACGAGAATTTAAAGAAAAGAGATTGCTTCTTTGTGCTTTAACTCTGGAGTGTGTGCTCCACATACTCCTCACTGTGTGGCTAAAAATGTGTGTTTGTCCGATGGCCAGAGGCTAAATGTTATCAGCAGATTAAGGAAATTATCAAGTCAAATTCTGACCTTTGACCAGGGCACCTTTTGTAGAGTCGGTGTGAGAGCACATGTCAGACAAATAAAGCCGACCAATTTAAGTCGTTTCTTTGGAGGAAACAGAAAAAAAAGGGTCAGGATATTTCCTTTAAGCTTCCTTGAAGTGAAAACCTGTTTTTCCCTGAAATATTTCCAAAGAACGATCGAAGCCTCATCTTTGTTTTATGCTTAGATTGTTGTTCAATGCGCAGAATATCTTAAAGACCATTCTGTGCTAGAGCAGCTCATCACTTTGTGTTCTTGTCTCGTTTCGACTATTCCCAAACCGGCACCGCACCATGATGGACTTGAACTCAGAAATAAAAGAATAACGTTGCATGAGTCCAGTCGGCCGAGTTCTTTCACAACACTCAGAAGTCTGTCTTTGTGAGCTCTGCAGGGGATTTAGGCTCAAAACATTTCATTATAACTACTGCAGGAAGGTTCCTACACATTGTTCATGTCCTCCACAGTTTCACATATTTCTAGGACAGTTCTTTGTTAATTTATTCACTGTGGACGTTTCTGTTGGGGTCAGAGTTTAAATTAAAAAAAAATCTACAAAATCCAGAGGAAGGGAAGGGATGAAGGAACAACAATTAGACAAATTTAACAGGGATTTAAGTCTGGAAAGCATTTAAATCATATTTTGGACACTTTTTCCAGAGAGCAGAGGAACCCAGTGAGTTTATTATAAAGATGGTTTCTCTCTGTGGGACTGAAGCTGCTTTCCTGACAACAACAAAGAAACTTTAGCTCCCACTGCAGCTCAGCTTGTTTTACATTTAATATTCTGTATCTTTAAACAGCTACCACAACATGACAAGAGTAATAAAGCCCAAACAGTCACAATACATTTGCTATTTGCAATAAATTCTCTCAGCAAATCAGCATATACAAAAAAAACAGTTTATTTCTCTTGATCAATACAACAAACTGTTTTGAAGAACTTTATGTATTGTTCTTAGGAATCAGTAATCTTAACTACTTAATATTGCAGAGGCAAGATCTCATTTACAGACTTTCAGACAGTCTAAATAAAAAAAAGCTTCAGAGACTTGAATGTGTAAAAAAATAAACAGTTGTCAAAATGATCCTAATCAAACCGTATTTTGCTCTCCCGGCTCTCACTGTTACCTCTGCTTGACTCCTCTCTCGCAAAGCAGCAGCTGGGCTTGAAGACGCTCCATGAAGTGACGCAGGAGGATCACAAGCCAGCACATATTTAGCTGTAAGATGCTCCAGATCTGGACTCTTTCCGAATTTTGCTAAAGTCATCTTGGCTTATGAAATCTCCAAAACAGCCAATTGTGATTGAAATTATTTAGAGTGTCTTTTTCAAATGCAGATTAAATACTAAAAAGTTCATAAAAGGTCAAGAAAAATATAACATTTCATGTCGTATGAAGTTAACCTCCCACATTTAAGATATTACTAAACAAACCTAAAAACTTATGACTACTGCTTTTTAAACTTTTACTAGCAAATTTGATCTTTTATGATTTTGAGTTGAATATTGATGTAATATACCTGACCTATTAGCAGTCACATATATAAAAGGCTTAATTTTATTTTTTCAGAATAATGACACAGTTTGATTTGTTTGCTGTTATTTCAAGTTTGTTGCCTTGTGAAACTATTCATGCCAATTAAGTTTTTGACCTTTTATCATGTCACCACCAACAACCTTCACGTTTTCCTGAGTTTTACTGAGACAGACCAACACAAAGTAGTGAATATTTGTAAAGTTATTTCATTTTTTTAATATTTGTAATGTGAACTTTCACCACAGTTTCAAGTGTTATGCTGCCTTTCAGAGATTTTCTTTTGGCTTCATCCATTTTCCCATCAAATGCCACAGAGGGACATCCCTGCAGCATAATGCTGCCATTACCATTTTCCACCATTTTCAAATTTCAGCAAGTAATATAAATATCATAAACTTCTGTCACAATAAAAATAGTTAGGAATACAAGTACCACACATTCAACTCCTTTAATATAATGTTTTTTAATATATTTGGTGATTTATGTTCCATAATGCAGCAAACGATATTTCAGGAAGGTATTAAGATATTATGATAAACTTATTAAAACACCAGAAGTGAGTTATTTAATTACCAAACATCAGAGCTGTAATAAAACCATGTCAGACGTAAATAATGATTTTTATCTGCAGCAGTTGATGGACTCATCCCTATATGGATGTTTCCTATTAAAGCTGTTAAGATATATTAGTTAAATATTGGTTTATTTGTGGTGAGTCGTATTATCGTCGCAAAATTCCCCAACACATGTACAGCTGCATATTTTTGAATGGTTACCTAATATCGTGCCGCCCTACAACAAACTTTATTTAGGAGTATCAGAGCTAAGAGGGCTGAAAGCAGATGCATTTTTCCATTCTACTGTTATAAACCCTGTTTTGTGTTCGTCGTCACATAAAATCCCAAGAAAAACCATCGAGGTTTATGTTTGTAATGTGACAAAGTGCAGAAATATTCAAGGAGTGTGACTAAGTTCGTAAGGCAATTTCAAGACTCGAAACAGAACGAACAGAAGCTGCATTTTATTTGATCATTTATGAGTCCAAACCACAAACTAAAGAGAAAGCATCTACAATGAGTCTGACCTGTTCCTGCTCTCTGTATGAGGAGCGTAGCCTCCGCGCCCACTGGACACTCTTTGAGCATCTCCACCACTCGTCCGTGTCCCGCTGAAGCCACCGGCTGCTGGTTCACCTCCAGGATCAGGTCTCCTTCGATCAGGCCCGACGCGCCCTGGGAACCAGGCTCCAACACCTGCACCCCGGCAGCAACACATCCGCCATCACTCGCTTGAAATGTGTCATTAATACGAAGCAGCTAACAGAAATACCCGGTCCGCATCAGTCCTGGTCCTCAGAGCTCTCCGCTCTGCATGTTTTACATCTTCTCCCGCTTCATCACACCTGGTTCAAACATGACACATGGAGTTGAATCTGATGAGAAGCTGCAGGTGTGTTGGAGCAGGAAAACATTTAAAATATGCAGGGCAGTGGAAAATCCTAAATAATATATTAATTTCCCCCGTCTTCACAGAAGAACATTTGAACAGACCAGCAGAGATGCAGCACAGAAGCAGGGAGAGGAACTTATTTCTATAGGAAAGATACAAACTATATATTCATCTTCTCTCAGAAAATTACTGCTACATATCTGAAATATTATAAAGGAAAAAAACAACCACCTACATACATTTTCTAATTTGAACAGGAATAAAATGTTGTCTGCCTTACTGCCACTGCACGTTTGGATGTGACTGGGGAGTTTTTTGATCAAGAAAACTGTCATTGTTTGAACATGCTCAGAAATAAATCAATATTTTACAGCAGGGACATTATTTCCCAATGCAAATAAAAAAAATAACCAAGGTCGGGGAAATCTCATGTTAAAAAATAATTGATCCTCCTCTGTCCTCATTAAGCACAGAGGAGGATCTATGATGCTGTGGGCTTGTCTCTTCTTAGTGTTTCCACAACATTAACTTTTTGAAAAAACATAAAATCTTGAAGAAAATGTGGGGAGCTTTGTCATTAAACTATAAGAGTTTATTATAATGTTTTGATTTAAAACACGGTTGCATCAACGCAGACACGCTTCGCCTGCCACAAAATCAACCAGTAAAAGTTTTCAGACTTAAGTCCTGACTTTTTTCCACTCTGTTACTTAGTTTGTTAAAACATAAAAAAAATATATAAAATTGCACAAAAGTTTAAAGAGAAGTAGGTTTTGGTGATTATTCACACTAAGCAGCAAATCTAATAAATAATGCAATGAGAGCACTTTTTTTTCTGCAGCCAGGTTTCAAAGTATGAGGGTGAGAATTTTTTTCAGACCTTTTTATTTATTATTTTAAATTCAAACTCTGTCTAAACTATAGCCTTATTATTTGAGGCTGTTTTGGGTGTAATTACCCTTACATGGCTTTCTTCACTAAATCAAAGACAACTTTTTATTTTAACTCTGCTTTATGTTTACTCATAACTTTATAACTATCTCAGACTTCACTCGACGTTTCAGAAAGCTCTTGAGAAGGAAGATTTTAATCTCAATTAGGTTATTCCAGGTAAAATTAAGGCTAAGTCAAAAAAGAATCTAATAATATTTCAATAATTAAGAATATTAAAGGAACTGAAAGAAGGAGATGGTACACATCACCTGCTTAACTCGCTGCCCAGTCGGACTGTCTGCGATTGTGAACCCGAAACCTTCTGCGCCTTTCACCATCGTGACCGTCAGCAGCTCTGGTCCTTGTCCCGTTGCCCCGGCAACACCTGCCGCCCCAGACGAGGCCATGGAGACGTTGTCATCGCGCGGCGTGTGTGCGGACGCCGACCCAGGCGTGGTGGGCGGCAGCGACGAGCCATCCAGGTGCGTGTCCCCGGGGTGAGAGGCTCCGGCCTGCGCCAGAGCCTGAGGGGGAAGCTGGGAGCTCAGCGACAGATACTCCAGGTAGGGGTCGTAGCTGCCGCGCCCGTTCACCACCAGGGGGCGGTGCTCCAGCCCGATGGGCGTGAGGGAGGCGCTCGCTGCAGCGTTCGGGTCCTCGGGGTCGAAGGGCAACGGATATCCTCGACAGAGCACGAGTGTGACACTCTGACCGATCGGCACAGACTGGAAAAGCTTCACAACATCGGCGTGAGTCGTGCCGAGCACGCAGATGTCATTAATGTAGACGATGACGTCCCCTGAAGAAGAAGAAGAAGAAGAAGAAGAAGAAGAAGAAAAAGAGAAGAAGGAGAAGAGAAGAAGATGAGAGCGGCTTTAGTCACACTGGAGACGGTTTTATGTCTCACAAACCACATGCTTTAGTGTCAATGCTTCAGTGTGACACACTGTGCTCTGAAAAGTACAACTTGTCACAGTCTGTTGCCGTTAAATCTCTGTGGGATCAGAACAGGGAGCAGCGGAACAGAGAGGAAGTGGACTGTCCCTTGAAAGAGCCGCAAAGGAACATCGTATCACCTGCCTGCTGCTGAACTACTGCAGATGTGACACTAAGGACTGAGTGAAAGCAGCAAGCATTCGCAGAGAAATGGCCTCCACTGAAAAAGGAAACCTAAAGACAGCTAAAGACTTAGAACAATTAGAGATAAACTCCTTTTAATGGTACAGAGACAATGTCAGTCAGCTGTTGACAATGGATAAAAGATAATAAATATAGACATTGTTCCTTGTTAAAAAAAAACCCATCAATTTGTAACATATTTCTACCTCAAAAACAATTTGTTGGCTACTAGAGAAGCACCATATCTAGCTCTCTGTTATCTGTTGTTAAGAAAATAAATTTAAGATAAGCTAGTTTTAAAACTTAACATGTCTTGATTCAAATGGCCTAAATTGTGGTTTTAAAATCAGTAACGTATTCTGGCCTATTGACCTTTATGTTACCTGTAGTTACAGCAGATGGTTTGCTAGGATCGTTTGAACTGCCTTTCGTCTGTGTGGGAAAACAATACAGTAGAAGTTCTAGCTTTTCACACTCATCTGTGAAAAGCCGTAAACACGGTAGGAGTTCCTGGCTTTAGAGAGGGTCAGAGATAGCTCCTGGATTGGATGAGCAAAGATACGCCTTATTTGAATAAATTAAAGATAAGAATACGCCTTTTACTATAAAACTTTCTACACAGAAGTAACACATTAGATTTTGCTCTTGCAACTTCTCCAAAGACGTCTTTGCTTTTTGTTTGTCGTTTCCATCTTTTGTCTTTTTCTCTCTCAGGTAAATTCATGTGTTGTTTGTGCTCTGAGGTTTCTGATGTTATGTGATGTGCTTTTCTGGTGATGGTATGCATCTGTCTTGAATAAATGCTGATTATTGTGACGCTGTTATCTCTGTGTGATCTCAGTCTTTGCGCACAGCATTTTTCTGAACCCGGGCATAAGAGAGGATTTAACGAGTCAAAAGGTTTTTAAAGTTCAAGAATTTTTCCTCTCTTAACACTGTTCAGCACTTCACAGAAAAACGTCACTAAACCCTCTGGTAATAATTTACACTTTTCTTCTGTTGATATAGTTCATTTTTGGTACATTTGTTCTGTTGATATTTCTTTGTTTACTCTGATTATTGTTTGTCCCTTTGTTCAGAACCTGGTACTTCCAGGACAGAGTGGGAGGCACTGAACTGGATCACTGTGTAGAACCAAATTGATTATTATGTTCAAAGTAACAATGAAGTGATTCACTTTGAAAACATTTATTTGTGTAAATAAGTTTATATACCAGAAGATTAATAATCTTGTTCCTGTTTGTGATGGCTGCAGTTACAGCCACACAAATGTGGTAATATTCACTCTCACCACACGCAATAGGTTTATCTCATTTATATTTGGATTTCTTTAAGTTTAGGATTTAATTTACAGAATAACTGGTTTTGTTTAGAAAGCAACACATCACATTGTATTCTAGAATAAGTGCGCACATTCTAGTTTATATTGTTGTGTTTTGCTTGATTTAATCTTTGTTTTGTTTCTGAGTTTCTTAAGTGCTGGCTGCCCCAATCCTTAGGAGAGCAGAGAGGTGGAGAAGGGGTGGAGCAAGCCAGCTGAGACTGCAAATTGGTTCACACCATTACTCATCATCCAGAGGGGGGGAATGGGATTTTGCTATGTTAGTTTCAGTTAGGTTTCTGTGTATTTTCCCCTTTTTGTGTTTTGTATGTGGCCTGATCAGCCAGTATTTAAGTCCCCTTTTGTCTCTGTTTGTTAGGTCTGTTTTTTTGAGTTAGTCTGAGTTGATGTCTGTTACTTTGACCTCTTTTATGGGCCCAAATTTGGTCATTTTTTCCTATTATTTACCCAAGTTTTGTTTTGGGTTAAATAAAAAACAACTATTTTGACTTTAAACCGGTGCCTGGCTGTTCCTTAACTGCTCGGTCCATCACACTGTTTCATTGTTTAATTTTGTTTGATTTAAAATATTTTTTTTTAAAAGAGGCCAATGAGGTCCAGGTTTGTTTTCTGTATAAAACCAAAACGATTTTGGCAACTGAGATCCAATTACGGCAGAAATGAAGATGTCAGAAAATAAAATCCACTAATAAGAAACTCAATGTAATCTTCCAGTAAATTTGGTCAGCCGGGGAAACCTGGGAAGGTTCATGATGGTTCTGTGCTTTCTCAATTTGGTAATAATTTCTCTCATTGTGGGTTTACGAAAAACCTTAGAAATGTCTCTGTAAAAATATCCAGACTAACCAAACTTTGTTTCTTCTCTGTTCTTGAATAGATTTAGATTAGGAAAATGATTTCTTGCCTACTTTATGCTGCCAAACAGGTTCTATTTAAGTGCTTTTTTGAATCTATTCATCAGACATTTATCATTGCTGGGTGTGACTGGTGAAAATGAAGCGAAAAATGCTAATCATAGCTAATTTGTTCATCAAAAAGAGGGGAAATTATTCACCTACATGTGGCCAGGTCTGTTTAAATTGCTTTTTTCACTATTATTAAATGTTAAGAAACATTTAAAATCTGATATAACAGAAAAAGGAAAAATAGAAGAAATCTGGAAGGAGCCAAATAGTTTTTCGCTCCACTGGAAATCAGTTATAGATTATCATTCATCATCGGAACCTCTTTGCTTCCTTTGCTTAGGAAGCAGTAATATTTCACAGTTAAAAGTGACAGTGCAGTGACAAATACGGCTGCCTCGAATACTTTATTTTACACTGCTGCACACACACATGTCAAATCCACAATCATGCACAATCCCTGAGAGCAATGCCACACAGCCAAATAGGCCAGCTAATCTCAGTCAGAGGGTGTCTGCGTGAGTCCCTGCATGTGAAAGTGTGTGCTAGTGCAGCTCTGGCAATGTCACAGAGTGGAGACGAGCAAATTGGAGAGAAAAGGGGGAAAAAAATCAGAACAGAGAGCAAGGCTGACAAACCAGGAAGGAGGGATAAAGAGAGAAAAAAGTGGAGGGGAGAAAAAGAAAACAGACAAAAACACGTTGAGGACGAAGACGGAGGGGGAAGCGTCAGACGACATGGTTAGATAAGGCAGCTCAATAAAGAGCAAACTTAAAGGGAAGGAGGGAGACAGATAAAATACAGAGAAATAGATAAAACAGAAACAATGAGAGCAGCAGAGAGGAAGATTTAGAAATTTGCTCTGAATGAGACGTTTAGACACCAGCCGCGCCAGGCAACGGGCCAACAACAAACAGTTTGCGCCTACAGCTTTAAAAGTCTGCGCCGAGGTTAAGCCTCCACCGGTTATTGTTTCTGTAAACTCAGCCTAAATCACATACATAAAGAGCTTATGTCTGAACAGAGCGAACGCTCTTGTAGGCATCCGTATCCACAAGGAGTCTGCAGTTCACAAGCAGACAGAGGAGGATTTCATGTGTTGCTCAGGGAGAATCCAAATGGAAACACACTGGTTAATGTTGGGTCTGCAGCTCGGTGATCCTCATGAGAAGATACCGCCGCTTGTGTTGAGTCTCACGTGGTTTTTAAGATTCGGGGGATTAATACGACACAAGCGGGCAATTTAGTGCCACTGGTGTCAACTCTTTGTGTGTGTTATTTTTGATAATACCTCCCATTCTTCACCAGTAGTGGAACTCGGGAAATGGAAACAGATCCGGTAATGAAGGTGTTGCTCGAGATTCAACCAATAAAGTTTCAGTCTTTTATTACCAGAACAGTGAGAGAAAAGAAAGCGTGCAGGGAAACTATAGTTCATGCCTGGAAGGGAAGCAAAGGCTCAAATATGGGGCGCCCTGAATATGCTTCCATGAATATTTCTGCAGATAACAAACCTCTGAGCACAGTTTATTATTTCCTGTAATTCCTGCTCCGTTAAGAGCAGATTTTTAAGAAACATCTCATAAACTGGAATATTTTGGGGAAACTTTAGCAAGAGAAATTGAAAAAGGAAAAAAGGAAAGTTGTCCAAATATTAATTCTCCCTGAACTTTTTCAGAATTCAGTCAGACAGCTCACCTGTAAATGTTTAAATTCATATTAGCCAATAAAGACACACTCATGGAGAGATGAGTTCATCTCTATTCCCTGAACATGTGCATGCCAGGAAGTGAGGAAAGGATCGTTGAACTCTGACCCCACCCTGCCACCCAAGGGGTGCTGAGGTGTTGAGAAGAACCAAGGTAAAGATGGCCGCAGCAACAGCAGCGAACAGATTTCACCAGGAGGTTCTGCTGCTCAGATAGACCTCCAAAATTATTAGAGGGGGAAGGTTGACATATTCTGCACAATGTGTGAAAGATCAGGTGTGAAGCAGCAGCAGCACAACAGCCTGACCTCATCAACACATCATGTTTGTGACATTACATCCACAGGCTTTGGTAATGTTCATGACAGGTGGATTTTTACTGGGGAGGCAGTTTTTCTGGTCCGCTCTTTGACGGCAGCTGGTCCCGACCGGCTCTCTGCAGCCACCATCAGATCACGTGCAGAAGAGCCGATGGCTCTAGTCCCCACAAAGACATTTACCTAGGAGCTCAGGCTTTTCTAGGCCCCAGCATGTCTTAAAAGACAAAACATCTCTCTGTGAAGGAATGAGAATGGATGTTATGTACTTTCCAGGCACATAGCGCCACTTTACACCACAATAAAGTAACAATGCTGCCTTCAGTTGTTATGAAAATACTCTACACATCAAAAACAACTTCACAGAAACTTTGATCATAGCCATAACTGATGCCTTAAAATTGGCCTCTGTCTCTTTAAGAAGCTCCTGTCCTTTCCGACGCTCTGAGTGGATTTCTTGTTACTTTCAATGATTGCATGCAGTAGTCAGTTGTAATCGGTCGTATGGATAATTACCCATTTATTTATTTATTTTTATTTTTTTAAGGCATTTTAAAGGAGAAACATGAGCAGACCAGCTCTGTACAGAACTACACAGCATTTTAACCCATTGGAGACATTTTCTCGTTTTCTCATTTTAATTCTGTGGTGATCAAGTTCGGTGTTGGAGAGATGATATCCTGCTACTTTTAGATGCGTCTCTTTTCCAGCACTGAAGAAGAACTGGGTTTGAACATGTCTGATTTAATTATTTGAGCAGCTGGTTAGTATTTGAAGATACTGACCAGCAAGAACCACCGACCACGTAGTAGATTGAACACTGCATCCTGCTCTCCTAATTTCACGTCCTGCCACCTTCCCATCAGGAGAAAGATAGAAGAGTATATAACCTCCAGATCAAGAGGATTCTGAAATAAAACAGTGTGTTTAACTCTCTTAATCTTATCTGGTCTGCTTAGCAAGTTATACTGATTTTATCTATTTATTTAAGGGTCTAATCTGAATCTGCAGCAGTCCAGATTTATCTAAGATGTTTGTTTTTTTTAGCAATTTGGCCAAATGTTAACCCCCATTATCATCCTGCTTGTTGTGTTATAGCGATTATTTTATAAGTCCCACTAAACCTCATTAAACACAGACAGATTATGTTCACGAACTATGTGACCTGTAAATGTAATTATAATGAATTTTATTTAAAGGAATTGAAGTAAATGGGGCAGAAAATAAATGAATGGCCCACTTTTCAGATTCCTTCACAATTACGCAGTATTTTACGTTGAAGTATTACTTCATTAGTGGTTTTATTGTGATAAGATGTGAAAAAAATCCACTATTTTTTCAGTGTATTGCAAAGTCTGTAATAACAAAGATATATTATGGCTTAATACAACACAGAAAAGTACAATCAAATCCATCTGCACAAGAAGTTTTGAGTGAAAACTTCCAAACAGCAATCAGGAAAACTGTTGATCAAGAAAATATTTAAACGAATTGATCTGAACGTTCAAAGCGTCCTTGTGTTGTTGGAGGACTTTGTGACCTCCGCCAGCTAAAACTGAAGCATTATAGCAGATGATGGGAAAGCGTTGTGATAGCGCAGCATCGATATTTACTTGGCATTGATGCGCTCGGCTCGACGGGCAGTGAAATTAAACTTCTGGCAGGAAAATCTTCTTCATATACTCGTCTATGGCAAGAACCCAAAGTCCATCATGGCTACGTGTCAGAACCACGATGCCACACTTAAACATCTCTATAAACACATTAATCCAGCAGAAGACGCTGTTTTTGGTTTCCCTACGCGCCAAACCAGCTTCCATTACGCATCCGGTGATTACCTGTGTCCATTTTCCCGTCCTGAGCGGCGGGTCCGTCTGGTATAACACTCTTCACTTGCAGGAACTCGTCGGGCTCGTCGCCTCCGATAATCGTGAAGCCAAATCCCATGTTGCTCTTCTGCAGGGCAGTGGACAGGAAGGTGCCCTTCAGCTGGGTCGGGTCCCTCGTAAACAACGGCTTTTCTGCATTCAGAGACAAGCTTTTGTTACATTTCACATCGTCTCTACTGTCGAAACCAGCAAGCATTTGTTTTACCACATCAAAACAAATGATTTTGTTTAATTTTTTTGCATTAAATAAAATCCGGAGTTTATCTGTAACGCGTTTCCTTGCTAAGCTGGACTCTCAGATCAAGCAGAACGTAACGTGTTGGGTTCATATGTCGTCACGTTTGCGCCTGGACTGACCGGCCGGCGGCCTCAGGGTGAGAATGTTCTCCTATTGCCTGAACTACCCCCGATCTCCATCCAACCCTGCGTAGCCCATTGTGACATCTGCCTCATCTGGTCAGATGAAACTGCAAACTCTTAGGGGTAGCTCAGGATAACTCAGAGGGCTCGTTTTGGCAGGAAACACTCAAAATTAGCAAGTTCATTTTGAACGGCTCATGTTGTGTCCATGTTGTTGTATGAGAAGGGTCTCTGTTTGGTCATGTTGGGATCATACCTCTGTATATTGTGGGTAAAGGCAGAGCAGAGAGTCCCTGGCTCTGCATCTGTCTCTGCTGCTCCAGACGTCTCTTGGCTTCAAGGACTGGATTTTCAAACTGAGTCCTTCGATTGATGTGACTGAAAATACACGGCATCATTAGAATGAGCAGAAAAGCCTTTAGAGATGCTCTGTCAGCCGTAAAAAAGCAAGATAAAAGCACAGCTCTGGAATAAAAATTTGATTAGAAGGTAGGGATTCATAAATAATAATATAACACTTCAGACTGTTGGATTTGACTCCCTGGAGATTCATTAATAGTCACTTTTATTATACGTCTCGGTAAGGATATGTTAATATTTTTTTGTTTTATTTGCATAATCTCACATTGAAAATTTGAGAAATCATCCAACATTCCTTTAAAAACCTTTGTTTTTATCAGGAAGGTTAAGAATAGCAGCGTAAACGTCTCTCTAGGAGTTCTGCTAAGATTTTCAACTAATTTTACTCCATGTTCCACTTCAGTTCACTTATGACATCATAAAAAAACATGAGAGAAATTATTAAACCGGTTCAAAACCAGTTAATAGGTTTGCTGTAAGTTGTTGAAATGGCTTTAAAATATTCACAAAGTTTGCCTAAAATGCGCAAAAATGTTAAATCCCGCTTAAAGGAAACCATTTTTGCTCATTTAAAAATAGTTATAAAGTTCACAAAGAGGAGCGCAAATTTTTTTTTTTATAATACACAAATGCACACATTTAATTTTCTAAGTCAGAGGCAAATAGTAGCTCGGATAAATGTCAATAGAGGTTTCAAGTATTCATATTTCATAATAAAATTAGAACCAGAGAGTTGAATAAAAAATTAAGTTATAGTTCTTTCATACCAGAAGATAATGAAAAATCTTCTGAATGAAGTAAATATATTCAAAGATGGAAAAATTACACCCAACATAGCAGGCTATTTCATTAAATTAAATTTTTAGATTTTGATATTCAGTAGATTGAAAAGTAAAACCCAAAGCAGCTGCAGCAGCTCAAAGCTGCAGCTCCAGGACTTCGTCCATATTGGTGGGACATTTTATGGGCTCACTTTTCTTTGCAGAAATTCATTGGAGGTTGAGGGATTATGTTTATCCTCAGTTAATTGAAGGTCCTGCCTCAACATTTTCATTAGACTGGAGTCTGGACTTAGACTAAGCTATTCGAGAAACGCCTAAACCATGATTTCACTCCATATTTGCTGCCATGCTGTGGATCGTTGTGCTTTTCACAAACAAACTTTGTCTGTCGGACAGATGGTCTCACATTTGACTCCTGAATACTTTGGTTTGCAGAAGGGTTCATGCTGAACTCCATGACTGAAAGCTGCCCAACTACTGCAGCTCTTAAAGCAGCTCTTCACAGCCAAACTAACATGAGGTGTTTTATTCTGACATGTTATTTGACTTTCACCAACTGTGGAGTTCGGCTTTATGACCAAATATCTCATAAAGTTCTGGTCACATTGATCCACAAGCAGCTTTGAAAAGCCTGCTTTCCTTTTTTTTCTTTTTTGCAGGTTTCTTTATTAAATGCTCCTCCAATGTCCTTCGGACGTAAACAAATAAAAACTCTTTTGCTGTAGAAATATTATATAACAGCACATTTCCTTGTTTTTTACATGTGTTATTACCATTTATATGCATAAATTGTGTGACGTTTTAACTGTTTTTTATTGTTGTAGCATTTTTACTAAAAATTGTCACCAACATTGATCCATATAGTTTTTTGTGCAAAGTTTTTTTGTAAATAAATTGCTTCACCTGAGTCCCCCGGGAGAGAAAAGGTTGTCATGTATCCAATATTTAGTCTGTAATGTTTTTTTGGGTTTGTTTTGATTTTTTTTGCTGTTATGAAAGCCATTACTCTTATCCCTCCAGACCATACATATACAATATTTATGATGATACCTAGTGGAAAACAGTGAAACATTTTGAACAGAAATCAACACCAAGGAAAAAAAAATCAAATTGAAGTGGTTGTGTGTTAGAATATGCATTAATAATTGTCTCAAATATATTAAAGACACAGATTGCTTTGTTTAGTTTATTGGGCATGTGAAGGAATATGAAATTGAATATTTCACCAGTAGGAAAACAATTAGTGCCACTCTTAAGATGCAACCTGAGGGTCTGAGATGCAGCTCTTGTGCGTTTTGTAATAACTCTTCGCTTTGCACAGTTTGGCCTCAGGGTGAACTTGAGAGGATGCCCACTCCTGGGAATGTTTTGCACTAGTTAATATTTCAATAGCAGTCCTTTGTTGAATATTTTAAAAACAAATTAAAGAAAAAATGACAGGTGATGGGCATTAAAACATTTACTTCATATTCTGGCTTCATATATAATATTCTGATTATAAGGACTTGCTTTTCACCAGAATCATCTTTTTGTTTTCAGATGGACATTAAAACAGTGTATTCCCTGTTTTATTATAAAGCAGGGTGATAAAACGTCAACTTACTCAACGTAGTAGCTGCCGTAGATGGGGTCGTCTATTTTCTCCCAACCATAAGGCAGCTCTGAGACAAAGAAGAACAGAGACAAAAGAGAAATGCTATTAGTATTTTCAGAGAGCAGGAGAAGGAAGCTAGGCACTAAATTGAGCCACTCAGGGGAGACAACATGACTCTCAGGGCTCGCAGCCACAGCAGATGCTCCCAAAGCGCCTCTTAGTAGACAGGCAACCCTTCGATCTGCAGCAGCGGCTTCTTTACGGTGACACGAATCACAACAAAGAGCCGATACAAAGAAGGGAGGGAGGAAAACGACAGTCTGTCTTCTTTTCTTTCTTTGTGCTCATTTTTTATTGTGCACACAACACCGCTACGGCCAGATACCCCCACAGAACTACTTCCTGTTTGTGATTTTCTTCCACACACCCACTCCTTTTCGCCTTTGATGGTTCCCGTGGATGCTTTGTTAATTGTCTGCTCCACGCCTACTTCTTATTTGTTTCATCCTTGTGTCATCCAGTCCTTTTTAGGTATTTGCTTCTTGTCAAAGACACCACAAAACCTCCTGAACTCTCTGACTTTTCCGACTAATTACAAGCGACACTCAAAGATACAGACCCATTTAAGAAATTAGAATGTTATTGGAAAGTCAATCTTTTTCATAAATGTTATTACTAAGTGAAGCACATTCATTCAGCTTTATTCCTTTTAATTATGGTGATTTTCTGCTAACGGTCAATGAAAACATGACATTTAAAACAAGAAAATTACACCAGACCAATAAAGAAACTATTTTCAATACAGAATTGTACCCTTAATGAAAAGTATGTTTAATAACTACTTCAAGACTAAAAGGTACTTTTAACCTGATAAATGTGCCTCATCGGATCCAGTTTATTAAATATGACTGAGGTTTTCAAATGCCTTGAAAACTTTGGTGTTTAATTACACTAAAACCACAAACTCCAAAGTATTTCATTGTCATCTAATGTTACAGACCAACACAGAAGTGCATAACTGTGAACAAGATGATACACAGATTTTAAAACCTGAAAGTTTTCACATGCAAGTCTTTCTAATGCCTTTACTCACCTATAGACTGAAATCCTTGACTTTTTGTCTTAGAAAAATATCTCAAGCTCAAATCCACCAATAGGCCTTTGCAGCAACACAAGAAAATGCCTGACATTTTACGTCTGGCTCTTCCCTAGAAGAATTTTACGTCCATTGTTGTTTCCATCAACGGTAACCAGGTTTCCTGTCTCAGCTGAAGAAAACTATCCCCACAGCATTATGCTGCCTCCACCTTGTTTCGTTGTGTCCTGTCCATGTTTGCTGAGTTTTCTAAATGGTTGAGTGTGACTTTCATTTAGCAAAGCTCTTCACAAAACTCATTCTTTCACCTCTGCAGGTCATCCAGAGCTACTACAGGTCACTTGCTTCAGCTTCAAAATTTTATTTAACCTTCATTTCACCAAAAAAAACCCCATTAAGATTAAACATTTCTTTTGCAAGGCTGGCCGGTGATGCTTTTTTATTTTCAGATTGAATTGTTTCACAGCCTGATCCTGCATTAAACTTCCTCATTGTTGTATTCCTTGGTTCTGTCTTTATGTTGTTTTTACATTAATATTCTCTAACAAACCTTTGACACCTTCGCTGAAGAGCTGGATAAATAAAAGATTAAATTTACAGATCTGTAAATTCAAATTTTAACGCTGAGAAATTTAGTTGCACTGGATTTTTATTTGGGGGCGTCAGAGAGAAAGGCACTGAATACAACTTATTTTGAATCTTTGTAGGTCAGGCCCTAAGTTGGAATGAAATCTTTCTGCGGTGTTTGAATGAAAAAGACAATTTTTTAACCTACATTGTGGTGCCTCTCGTCGAGCTTTTATACAAAGAAGTGACCTCGTCCTATAAACCATCTAAAGCTACAAAAAAAGCCCAGTTCCCCTCATCCACTCAAGCTTTTTCAGAAACCCACATAAAAATGTTTTATTCCTGATCAACATTCATCAGCAACTGCTTGTGAGGCGTTGATCTTCATTCTCACGCTACCACATTAAGCCACTCTCGTGTCCTGTACTTCACAGTTTAACTTCTGGCTGAAAATAACTGCAGATGGACAAACACGATGTGTCGCACAGACTGTAAAATGCACCAACTCTGAGTCACAAAGGACTTGGATTGACCTCAGCTCAGTACGGACATTCAATTACACACACAAATACACACGTACAAAATCCATAAACGTAAAGCAGAACTGACAACATGGGGGTAAGAATGGGAGTAATGGACTCATTAGGAAGAGGAAGTGATGCGATGTAGAAGAGTCGCTACTGGTTTCTGCTGCATAATTTTGATTTTCAGCTATCTGGCTTTGTGAATAAAATTACAGCTTTAACAGTGGTGATGGATTCTTCTGGGTTTTTCTCACTCTATAATATCTAAAAAAATCAAGGCCAGGGATTATTTTTAATCTTCTTCTATGGTTTGCAATGGTGTAAACAATTACCCATTAATAATTGACCTAACATACTAAGCAACCGTTTGCAGCATTATAGCCACTATCACATGTTTTTTTAAATTTTGGCATATATTTAGGCATATTTAAAGACACATTTCATGTGGGTCTAAGTGTGAAGGGATGAGGAACATTTGGGAAAACATTAACATCCATCACATCTTTCATGTATACTAATGAAGCACAAGTGTTTTCTCTAATGAGTGTGTGTGTCTTGGAATGAGTGGTGAAAAATGAACAATCTGTTTTTGGTCACAAAACGATTTAATGATGAAAGTTTGACACTTTACGTGGACGACCCTGGATGTGTCACCAAGAGGTCAAATAAATTGATCAGAAAACGATGCCAGATCTCTGCCATGTTGCTGCTACAAGCATTTGACGTGCTAATGTGAGTGAACCTTCAGCTCTGCAGCCGGAGCATCTGCATAATGTAGCATGAGATTATCTACAGTTATTATCAGGTCATTGCTGCAGATCACATTATGGAGGAGAATAAAACATATTCCAAATGTACATGAAGTGAATATGAAACTACATCTAAATTTGAACTTAAATTAGAGTTTTAAATCTGCATTTATTTATTTTATGCGATGCTTGCAAGTGTTTAACACACTCTCTCTTTAAGAAGAACTATTTTTTTTATGTCAAGTAAAATCTTATAATTACCTATTTTTATACCAAATTAAATACAGATTTTGTTCTATTCTATTTATTTACACATTTAATATTTTTTCATTTATTTAACGTTTTTAAAATTTAACGGATTCTGAATCCGCATTCTGAATATTCATTGCCTTCTACGTCTGATTCCTCCTCCACCTCATCAACACAGTTACATTTCTCCAGTCCTTCAAAACAACAAGACTTGTTCACATTTATTTATTTTCAAATCTTGGCCTTGGTTAGGTAATTCTTTCTTTTTATTTTGTTGTTTTTGTTGCCTTGTGTTTTTAGCTTATGTAAAAGTTCTTTGTTTCGTTGTGCATGAAAAGTGCTCTAGAAATAAAGACTGATTGATTGAATTACATGTGTTGCACTCCATTAATCAGCTCTCCTAATTCAGAAGAAAGACGAAATAAAAATTTCTGATTTCTGAAATATGAATAAGCATTTATGGTATACATTTTTCTTTTCATATGCATGCCAGCTTTGCAGAACTAAAGGCCATTCTGGGCTGCATAAGCAAAATTAATTTCTGTCTCACACAAAACAGTAAATACCAGCTACTCTAAGGAGACTTTATACTCTTGAACAAAAAGCATTGTTTTGTGACTGGGTGGGAAACACAGACATTGCACAAACAGCAGTGTGTGACACATAATCACAACAATCACTGATGCACACATCAACACATAAATCCCCAATCTTATCATTTTTACAATTATTTGCTCTGCGTGACGCTGGTATTATAGCAACATCCCTCACGCTTTAATGTAATTACTGGCAGATCCGTGGTCTTGATATCAATAATCCGTGTGTGTGTGTGTGTGTGTGTGTGTGTGTGTGTGTGGGGGTGTGTGTGTGTATGCGTGTGTGTGTGTGTGTGGGGGTGTGTATGTGTGTGTGTGTGGGGGTGTGTGTGTGCGTGTGTGTCAAAGTGTGTGTGTGCGTCCTGGCAGTGGAGCATGCTGACTGTGCAGTCCAAGGTGAAAGGAGGCCACACCTCAATTATCTCCGGTCTGCATTATCATTCTCTCAGCGGCTCGCTCTGCTCAGCCATTACCTCAGACGACCCTCCTTACGCTGGCCGCACAGCAACCAAACCTACTTTATGCCACCTTAAATAATCCCCTCCCACCCTGTCCATGAGCCACCTTAAATGTCGGCCTAACTTATGCGCTCGCTGCTTGCCCTCCCCCTAAACTGAACGGGAGACAGTTTCCATGGAAACCAGCAGTGAAAGTCTTTTTTTTCCCCCTCCCTCTTCCCTTGCTTGAGCTGAGGGCTGCGTCTTGTCTCTGTTTCCTGCCGCTGAAACATAGAAAGAGTGTGTGTGTGTGTGTGTGTGTGTGTGTGTGTGTGTGTGTGCGTGCGTGCGTGCGTGTGTGTGCGTGTGTGTTTAAGCATTCACATATTTGCAGAGTGTGTATTTGCTGCGTATTAAAAGGCTGAACAGTGTTAGCATATCTGAACAAGTAAAAGTACATTCTCCTTTTATTCCAAATCTGATTCTTCGCCGTGTTTGAAGGCGTATCTGTGGCTCTGAGAGGCTCATTTGTGTAGTTTGATTAGAGTCTGTATGAAAAGAAGTCCAAATGTGAAGCTTTTATGTCAGATTACTTTTTCTGCCAGCTGTCTCCCTGACTAATGAGCAGAAGAAAACTCATGGCTGACCTTATGCGACTCTATAGGAAATAAAATTTACAGAAAAAGTAGGAACGAAGCTTCATTTAAACGTTTCATTTAATGAAAGAAATAACTTATAACTGGCATTGTTAGTCGAGTTTTGATGGGACTTGCCACTAATTAGGCTGAATTTCATTGTGTGCAATTTGTTAATAGATAATAATGTTTAGCATTTAATTATTTGAAGATTTGAATATAAAAAACGGCATATCAACATATTGAAATAACATGAATATCCAGCTGTACAAACTGATACATTTATGGTAAAAAATAAAAACTAAATTGAACAATGATCTGGTGGTCTTCAGGTATTTAAATCTAACTTCAAATATACCAAACCAGACTTCTGATTCAAAGTATCATGATTTATTAAATAATAATAAAGCCAAAATAAAAAATATTTGTGAAAGATGTGTCCAAAACCCCAAAACTTCAAGGGATGAGCTTCCTTCTTACTGTAATTGACCAAATTCATTCAAAGACAACAAATATTTACAAATGAAAACATTTAAGGCTCAGGTTTGGGATTTTATGTTAAAGAATATCTTAAGTCTGGCCAAACATTCACAGTAACACAGGACAAAAATCTTCATCTTACAGAGTTGACTACATATATTTAGCATGAATGCAATCGGGTTTCTTGCAGGTTACTCACATATTTCCTTCTTAATGTGAATTTAAAAAGAAAATAATTTTAAAAAATGGGAAAATCTGCCACATAACTCTTGCTGTAAGACTGAATCGGCGTTCTCTGAACATACGGTCTGGTTTCATCCATGTTTGCATCAAAAGAGGTTCGATCACAACCTGCACTCTCCACAGACATGAACTTGACCAATTTGGATTGTTAAACCTTCTGATTAAATGTGTAACTAAATTAAAGAATATTCTGGTCATGTTTTTTATTTATTCTTCATCAGAAATTACTTCATCCATACTAAACTACATTAGGCTATATGCAACAATGAGAATGTGGATATTATGATATTAAGTGTTCAGGCTCTGATAATTTAAGACATTTTTCACTTCATTTATGTAGAAACATGAACCTAAAAACTGGAGCAAATGAAGCAAGTATCTCCCCAATTTTTAAAATTAGGGAAGCAAACTTAGGTGTTGTTCAAAACAAGCTACTCACCCGTACAGTCTGACAACTATATATGGTTTCAGTTTGTATTTCACCTTTATGTGAATTACCAAATCAAAAACTTTTGAATTAAACATCTGTTGCTCTCCTTCACCTCTGAGCTGGTTCAGTGCGATAAGCACCACAGTCTGAGTTAACTCGTCTCGATGTGATCTGTCCGCTAAAACGACCATCAGAAGGAAAAGTAAAACCATCTGAGCTTTAAGCAGAGCCACTTCTCCTCTCTCTCTCTCTCTCTCTCTCTCTCCCCAGGTGGGGGCTGGACCTGTCGTGTGCTGAAACAACACGCGAGGATATAAACAACTCTCTGCCACTCAGACTGTGTCTCTTGCAGCATCCCAGTTACTGTTTTATCGCGAATCCCATCAGTAAACACTCTTTCTTCTGGGGATGAAACTCTGAATTTCCAGCACTAAACTATGGAGATCTATCCTCCTAAGCCACTGACGAAACAGATAGCAAACCAAGCTCCACAGATAAAACACTAAGTTTTTATCCATATGAAATAATGAACACAAACTGAAAGATGCTATATTGTACTTATTTTCTTTTTTAGTGATGTTGTTTTGTTTTTATTCTTGGGGGCAGGTTGTAATTTCTATCTCTCTCTTTTTG
Source organism: Poecilia mexicana (assembly GCF_051168715.1). Taxonomy (NCBI): domain Eukaryota; kingdom Metazoa; phylum Chordata; class Actinopteri; order Cyprinodontiformes; family Poeciliidae; genus Poecilia; species Poecilia mexicana. Next base: position 16,456,528 of record NW_028263375.1, read on the forward strand.
CTTCCCCATTTTATGACACAATCATTTTGTCTTCTCAGTTTGAAATGATGCATTGTTGTTTTAAAATAAAAATCTAAGACATGATTTAATTTTTTTAATGACTCAAACAGAAAAAAGTAGCAATTATTGTTGCAAAGCAGCTTGCAGCCAGCTGAAAAAAGGACTTAAAAAACCTTACCCCAATTTTCTTTGAGCAGATATTACAAACAAGCTTAAGCAGAAAATACTCCATCTGATGCAGATCTCTGGCTGCAAACTCTGAGTGCGCCTCAGTGTGCAGATGCAGGACCTGCTAATGTGTTTGAAGGTTTCACCAACATTCGTACCAACACATCAACACAAACAAACCTCTTTTCGGATTCACCAAAATGCAGCATGGGAGCAAAAGAGGCCTGGGAGACCACACAAGGAGAAAGGGAATGCAGAATGAGGATATGAGATGCCAAAGGAAAGTGAAGCAGAAAGACCAGACATGCATGAGATGGAGGCAACAAAAAGGGAATAACAAGAGGGAAAAGGAAACCAGTAACTGATGAAAGTTCCTCTGAATATCTGTCTGCTGCCTGCCAGAGGCTGTGAGACTGAGAAATCCTTCAGGCAAAGGGGCATTTAAAATCGGCCCCACTTCTTCCTTATGTTTCTGCTCACTTTTATTATATCATTCTGTCTACTTTTATCCTTCAACATCTACTCTGCTCTCTACATACTTCATTCAACATGTGTGGCTGACGCAAAAATAGAAACAAACAAAAAAACAAAAACAAATGAACATCTAAATAATTATTAAAATAAAAAAATGTCTAATAATCACTAGGATTTGTAAAAACAAATCCTTGTGGCTGCTGAAGTGCTTACCGCTCTGAAAAGGTGGGATTCCAAGGGTGCGGTAAGAGGATACGATGTGTCATCCAGGACCTTCACAAAAATTCAGCAAACAGCCTTTGATTCAAAATCCTCTGCCAGCAGGCTAAGCTCACAGAAATAAGTTACTGCAGCCCCCAAGATAGAAACACAGAAACCCAAAGAGAAGGACAAATCAACTTCAAAGAGATGAAATAAAGAGGTAAAGAAAGAGACAAAGGAAAACGAAGCTCTCTGGCCTTTGCGTTGGAAATTTAAACCCATCAGTTGAAGAACTACTTCAGAGATAATTGCGGTCTGCTTTAATACCGAAACAGACCGCGTTAATGTTTACATACAGCAGAAATACTATACCAAGCTGTTTGTTTGAGAGAGAAAGCCGAATAAGAAAAAGAAAAGGAGGTGAGCTAGTACTGTATGCTTAATACATTATAGAAGATTTATGATTCTCTTTAAGAAGTAGAGTAAAATGCAACAAAACAGCCTTCATAGTGGGGATGAAGATCTTTCTGCGCTCTCCACTAATCTCCTTCAAGAGCTTTTAGAGAGAGACTAGGTTGCAGCAGCATCTCTCCATGAGGCTCCCAACACATATTTTTATGAATTGTTGTGCCCCAACTCTGTCTCAATACACCAAAAGAGCAAAAGGAAAACGGCAGCCAACATTCTCCCACATGTAAGTTGATGAAAGGCTAATACATTTAACAGAGCATGATGTTTGAGCACAAAAAATATGCATACTTCACTCAAAAACTCAGGAATTTGTGTCAATCTCTGCCAATCCTAAAAGGTTTGTTCTTCTATTGACTCGTGTTATGTTTCCTTTATTTGATTGGATGAAAAAAGTTTCAATAAACAAGAAAAAAATGCCAATTTACTCATTATTTAACAATTAATTCAAACTCGGGTCTCAGTCGTGTGCAGTAAAAGTTCTCTTTATGCTAGCGAGCAGCGTGGTCACACACTGCTGCGGGACGGTGCATCGTCCTTCAACCAGCAGTGATTGATTGGTCAGTTCGGTTGTGCTGGCACAAACAACAAACCCAAACTTGACCTTCAATTTGGAGTTTAGTCAAAGTAATGCTCTAACTCTGTTTTGCAGAACAGCAGCTTGAATTTTCTCGATTGCACAAGTGAAATTTAAATCAGTTAAATGTGCATTGCTTGAAGCAGATTCCAATTCACGTCTATAGTTGGATTTTTCTAGGCACCAAACAGGAACCTGATTGTCAGCACTTGGGGCACAAAAGAGTCAAAAGCATAATAAGCTATTTGTTGCAGAGATAATTTGGCAATTTGTCATGTGTTCAACACATATAATTCAACCCAGCAATAGAAAAAAACAAAACATTCTTTTTTGCGCCAAGTTTATAACTGACATTATGTTGATGTGGATTATTGAGTCAAATTATCTAATTTGCATGCAGTGGAGCGGAAGATGTGTATGAAAATACATTCATTATGGACAAGAAAAAAAAACTGTGGCAAATCCATCTTATTGCCACACTGCAAAAACACAAAATCTCTTTTTGTCTATAGTTTCTAGTGCAAATGTCTTAGGAAACTTGAAATAAGACAAAACTAACTTACGAGCAACTTTATAGCAAAGCACAGAAGCTTGCTTTAAGTAAATAATTCCTTAATATTGATGAAAAGTGCTTGTTCCACTGGCACATGTTTAAACTTATAACAAGAAATTTTTCCCACGTTATAAGTTAATTTGTCTCCCAATAGAAGACATATTTTTTCATTAATCTTAAGGAATTATTAACTTAAAACAAGCCTCTATAACTTGCCGAAAAGATACTTTTCAGCTAGTTTTGTCTTATTTCAAGTGTAATAAGATATTTACACTAGAAATCAGACCAAAATTACTCGGTAAAATTTTGTGTCTTGCAGTGCATGACAGTCCTGAGGAAGAGACAAAAATGGCAAATGTAAAAAGCAGTCCAAAGAATGAAGACAGCAGAACCTGTTATATTTTATGAGCAGCTACAAACCCAAAGGTTCACAGTAATTTACAAAGTGTTAAACCAGAATCCCCCCCTTGATGTTCTGCTTTGTTCCTGGGCTCTGCTGTCAAAGTGATGGGGCCCCAGAAAACGCAGCACAAAAAGTCCAGTTCCTGCAGTTAATGCGTCATCCGTACTAAAATATTAAGATGACAAATCTTAACCAGAAGGCTGATGCAAGAGATGAATTCTTCCTGAATATATTGATTTAAGCTATTTTCATATTTTACAGGAAACCCTGTAGTTTGCACAAAGTAGAAAAAAAGTAGCAGATTTGTTTTTTCTTACTACCAAGGATGTGAATATACTCGTTAAGCTTGTAAACAAACAGATTCTGATAATCGCTCATTCCCATCAAGAAACACTTGCATTGTTTAAAATGAAGAATGTAAGGGTCTTCTGATTATTGTTGCATTTAGACCACATAGATCTGGTCAGTGACAGCAGTGGTGTCCACATGTTTTTCTGTCCGACTTTGAATCTGGAGAGTAAGAGCCAGCTTATGCGGTGCGGACTCGGGTTATTAGCATTCCCATCACAGTCTGGCCCAGTACTGCCCAAAGACGAGATTGGGAGGGATGTAGTGTGGGGGAGAAGACAAAAATGAGTAGAACATTTAACAAGAGGGGATTGAAAGAAGAAATGGGGGAAAATTTAGCTATGAGTATGTAGAGAAAAAATTACAGAACAGATGGAAAACAGAAGAAAAGAAGGTGCTGATTCAGATTCACTTTAGTGAATTTCATCGCAAGCTAATTTGTTGGCTAAAGGCTGATAGAGTCGAACAAATGTTCACCTTACCTTTTCATCTGGTTGCTCTGTTTCATGTAGCTCTTAATCAAATGGTGGCATAATAAACACAAGAAGACACGGTCTTATAAAAAAAAAAAAAAAAATATATATATATATATATATATATATATATATATATATATATATATATATATATATATAACGCAATCACTTTCTGCGTCCTGAGCTTAATGTCCTGCATGCAGCGCTGTGCTGTCCAAACACTGTTGGAGCCATGACTAACTGAGTCCAAATTTAGCCTGTAGTGTGGATTTCCAGGACACATTCAATCTCAGAAGGACAAACCAGGAATAGATTATCCAAAACAACACAATCCATTCATGGAAACGCTTCCTCAGTGGAATCACAAGAGTTAAATACAGGATTCACTTGTTTCGAAATTTTCCTCCCTAAAAATCTCAACTACATACACTCAGGTTGCAATGTGTCAAAATAAGGCAAAACACATTCATTTTCTGCCCAGTTGGACTTCATTTGTCCGTTTTGTTCTGTCTGGATTGAAAAATCCCTCCATCAAAAGTGAATTAAAACCTCTGGAGAACCAAGAGACCAGCAGGACACATTTCTAACAGCTGGGTGTTTTTATGAGCTCATCCTCCAGGAAGGGAAAAACTGTGTGTCATAAAGAGACATCAGGTGCAGAAGCAGCAGGAAACGGGGAGACAACACACACCTTTGAATTCCCAGAGATGAGCTTGACTCGCGTGAACGTGAACCAAAGCTTTTAAGAGAACAAACAGGCTGCTCAGACTCACCATCCTCCCTGCACTCCTCGGGTGGTTTCGCTTTCTTCGCTAGCCGCGGATCGAGCCACGATGTAGTTTTGGTGTTGTGACTGGAGGTGAGGTGCAGATGAAGGTAAGAGATGGTGGGGGGAAAAAACAGTGCAAACAGAGGTCAGAGAGAGACTGACAGAGAGCATTAAAAAAAAGAGTGTAAAAAAATAACACCAGCGTCCTACATGTGGTGCTACTGAAGAAAGACGAGGGGATATCTGAGGTAAACCGAATGCCCATTAATCCACTAATTAGCCTCCAGCTACTAATTAGCAAGGGTGAGAGGAGTGTTACTTCAACAGGACACACACACACACACACACACACACACACGTAAACTTTTGCAATTTTCCCTGTGTGTGTGCATCGGTCTGATTAGCAGCGCTAAGCCACATCAATTATTCAAGAGGAGAGGCCAGAGCTATAAAATTTACACACAGACATACATAAACCATGACTTTAAAGTGGGTGCATTACATTAGGTTTATTTTTAACAATTTTATTTTATCTACACTGGGTGTAACATCCAGATCTTATAACATAATGTTAGAAAGCTACATTCTACCACTGCAGACACTTTGGTAGCTTTACTATGCCTAGAAAGCAAGATTTTTGACCAGAAGTTAACACTGCATGACACTGAGAAATGTAATAATATATATGTTCAAGATTTCATGGAGATGGTGGAGTGGCTTGATGGAGATGTTAGATGCCAACACTTCCAATAACAAGTCCTCTGCTTCACTCCCAATGGTTCAGGCTTTAGGTTTAGAAAAATACACACACTAATATCTTTTTGGGAATTACCTCGTTGGTGCTAAGATACCAATTTATGTCACACACACTGTATTTTCAGAGTCTCAGCCAAAGAAATTGGAAGAAACTGAGAATCTGTGGTAAGGTTTCTTAAAGTGATCAGGTTCATCTCGAGTGTGTGTGCCGTTTTATGTCGGAGTGATCTATGGGTCACAGCTAAGTGGCTTATCAAACACAAATGCATTCATCTCAAAATAGCCGGCCACTGAAGTGAAAATAAACAGCTAAAGTTCAGAGAAGAACTTTAAAAGACTTTCAGAAAACCTGCAGAATTGCAAGATTACCATCACATCTCCTTTGAATCCTGCGGATAGGCTAAAAATGTATGTTATTGATTATTATAGCACATAAATATATCATGTTTCAGTGCCAAACAAAATCTATAAACATTAAAAGTCTGGGATCAAAACTGAATTTTCAAAGCAGAAAAGTATTCTAAGAACATTTTGAGTACCGTATACATGTATGATCATGTGACATCTAGATCTGCAGCATCAAATGGACTATTGTGGAAAATAAGATGCACATTATTCTCTAGACATATAGTTTGGTTAACCTGAAAGAGTCCTCACAACATTTTGAACGCTAAATAATTGGAGAACAAATTGATGTGGAAGAAAGGGAGACCTTTACAAACAGCTGGTGTGTAAAATATGAATATCTGTGTCTGAGTGACAATATGGAACGAAAACAGAAATTACATCAATATGAAAATTGCAACAGAGAGCTTTTTAATTCCTCCTCACGGTTCCGGTTTAACTCCAAGTTACCGCTAGCAACAAACATTTTTTCTGACTCCCTCCTCCTCACTTCAACTGTATGGAAAAATGCAGTTGAAACCAGATATTTACACACAAACACTGAATGAAAAAGACATTTTCTCTCATTGTTTGAAGTGAAATCAGACCAAACTTTTCTTATTTTAGATCAATTATAATTACCAAAATTTGAACCTCCAGTTATCTCAAATATTAGCCTATCAGAGGTTTCCAAAGCTATGACATCATCATCTGGGCTCTGCCTCATTGTTTAAAGAGACAGTAATCATTCAGTACTTAAAGTTCTGAATTCAAAGAGAGTTACAAAGAATGTCACATTAATTTTTCTGGCATTTAGCACACATAAATCATTTTGGTAATTCTAAATGATCTAAAGCAAGAGACATTTGGTCCGATTTGATTTCAGACAGTAAGAAAAAAATGTGTCTATGTAAATATTAAATTTAAACTGCATTTTTTTCTACGTGTTCCTCTCTCTGTTGATGTCTTTTGACTTGGTCACAAATTTAGAATTCAAATTACACTACACTTCTGCACACTACAACATAGGTACAGTGAAAAACATCACATAATTTCAAGCCATGAAAACAAAAATGCGGCGTACTCTATAAAGTAAACTTCCCCCTTCTCCGTGTATGCCATCTCCCAGTTGTCAGGCAGAGGACCGAGCTCTTCCTCGTCTGCATCGGGGACTTTGGAGGGGGATTTGGAGGGAGACTTTGGGGCCTCCTCCCCTTCAGTCGGAGGCTCGGATGATGCCGGGGCCTGGCTGGACCCTTCAGCTGCAACCTCCCCAGAGGCATCTGTGCTCTTGTCCTCGTGTTCACTGGACTCTGGAGCACAAAAACAGACTTATTCTCACACACACACATGCAGATGTGAGGGCGCACTACACACTTGGTGTGTGTGATGAGTCAGAGCAGAGCCACCGCAGAACTGTGAAGCCCCAGGAGACAGAGGCAGCCGGGGAGGGAGGGCAGAGTCTAAGAACAATCAGCATGAGCAGAAAACAACGTAGGAATGTCAGAAACTGAGAAAACAGGGAAAGACAGAAACTATAGGGGTCACAGACTGAGTCACAAACACAAGGAGAGGTCATGAGAGGAGAGAGGACGGCTGGTGGAAAGATGAGAAACCCGCTGCTTGGTTCTGAAATGTTGAAAAGTTACTCTACAATAATCCTGACTTTGTTGTCACAAATGTTTCATATTATCAAACTAATCAGACAAAGACGACATGAGTAAATATGAATGTAGTTTGCTGATCTAAACCAGCCTGACCCTTGGTGAATTATAAGTAATTTCCTCTAAATCAAACTTGATTAATTGTGGTACGTCAACTAGATTGTGAAGCAGCAAATAGGTGATGCTTTTCCTGAAATTACGTGTTAGTTTTAAACTAGATGTAACAAAACATTCAAAAAGTGACTTTTTTTTTCTTCTCAGTTCACAAAAAAAAAGGTTTTAGGATCATCGAGATGCTTTTTGGAAAAAATGCGACCGGCCTTTGTGTTGAGCAGTGGTTACCATCTTTAAATTATTCCATGGATAATATTTGTGCCCAGTCTCTGATAGATGAACAACGTTTCTTGAATATTTTTAGAGTAGGACATAACTTGTTGCTTTTATATTATCAGGCAAGTTCAATTTAAATGTGTGGCTAATAAAAGTGAATAAAATAAATGTGACTAATCACATTTCATATATGATTTTAAAAGATGGGTAATTATATTCTCCCATTGGCTTTTTGTATTCACTCAAGTTACTTTGACAAAAACAACAAATTTGTAACAGGGAAAATACTTTTTATAGTCCTGTTCCTTAACTTAAAGAACACATTTTACATCAAATACTGTGATGTTTCATTTATTTATTTTTTTTGCTGCAAATGAGGGAAAAATAAATACACGAAGAGAAAATGTAAACATGGAATGCTTTCACAAGGGACAAGAAAGACAGATGGAGAAAAGAGAAGGAAGAGTGGGGGCAGCAAAGACAAGTCCACAGGGACAAAATAATAATAAAAAAAAATCAGGAGGTTGGGAAAAGTGAGGAGGAGAGAAACAGAGGGACGTTTGGTATTAATAGCAACAAGGACAAAAGCCAGTGGCAGAGAGACAACAAGAGAGACGGAGGAATGAGAGGACAGAAAGACGGGAGCCAAAGCCTTTATGAGACTCCAGCCAGTGACTAAAAATGGAGACATTACGGTGCCCTTGTTCATTCTGTTACATAAGGTTACTGTTAACCTTTGCAGTTCACACTCATGTTAGCAGAGTCTGTTAACATTTGTTACAACTGCTCAGGGTGCAGTTTGTCGGCGCTGCTGATTGAGCTGCAGACGTGACACCGGGCTGCAGGAGGGAAGAGAGACGCTTTTTACCTTAGGGGACAGTAAGAAGGATAGGTAACAACTGCAGTAACAACTGGCTTGTTGCTCCGGTTCGATTCAATCATTCCAGCGGGACGAAACTAAAAGGCAGCCAGAAATCCAAATACAATGTCTTCACCGTCACAGCTGTTCTAAAACACAACATGCTTTATGTTGTAAGGAGATTTTTTTTTAAAATGTCGGATAAAAACCTCAAAGCTGTTGAATTCACAATGCTTTGTGAAAGTATTTATAAACTTGAACTTTATCGCATTTTGTTATCTTAAAACCTCGACCTTGAATGCGTTTTGTTGGGATTTTATGTGCTGAATCAAAGCAGTACTTAAAGATGAAGTGGAAACTTTGAAAAATGTGACTTTTATATGTATTCGGCCTCCAGGGTCAATAAATTTTCAAGTTAATTTAGTAATGGACTTTGGGACAAAACTCCAAAACCGAAGCAAAAATACTTTAACAACCTGTACCAGGTTATATTTGAAGATTATCCTGTATTTAGCTCTAACTGTCTTCCTTTCAACTTTGATTAGGTCTATTTTTTCTTATCTGATCAGATCTTCACCTTCCCAATATTTGCTTATTACACTGTAAAACATCTGAACCACATTTAGTTGCGTCTACTATCTTCGACATTTTAAGCCAAATAAACTGACTTAAAGTTTTAGATTTTGAATCTTAATGTGTGACTTTGTGAAAGACAAACTTACAGAAGTAAGCTGTGTTCACCTTTAATTAGTTTTGTCAAACTTCCAAGAGTTGAATAAACTAGAATTTTTAGTTTAGCACTTAAAAAAAACTGAAAGAAGAAAGAGTGGTAACTATTTCCCAGAATGCTTAGCGGCATGTTTCTGTGTCCTGAGATGGAAGTGCGTTACATTGATCTGACTCCTGTGTCATTAAGGCAAAAATGTAATGTTTAATATGATTTCTTATCACATCAGAAATTTTATTCATGCAATTTGAAACAAAAATTTAAATTATTCAAATGTAAAATAACTAGTTATTTTAACTTGATATTGTGAGAGAAAATAATAGAAAGATGTGTGCTCTTTAACGAGGTGACGGCAGTTTTTTTTCCCCGCATATTGTGAAATAATTATTTGGTCTTCCTGATCAGCACACACTCATGCTTGGTTTTCATGATGCTGTTTGTTCACTAACTAGCAAGCTTCACAGAACAGCTGAATTCATGCTAAAATAAAAATGTACACTAATTAATTCTGTAGGGAACTGACAGAAGGGGTGAAAACAAGAAGCACGCCACACCTTTCAGATTTTTATTAGTAAATAATTTTGAAAGTCTTGCATGACTTTCCTTCTTTGTAGTATGCATTACTCTGTCTTGGGAAAAACAGAGTATGAGCTTTTACAATGCACTGTCTCCCTGCAGTGATCGTACCCGGTGTGATGGCCACTCCGTTGCCGTTGACAACTGGGCTCTCCTCTTCCTCCTCCTCGGGTGGCTCCAGGCTGGCGCGCTGCTCCATGTTGCTGACCGACTGATTCCTCTTTCTCTTGCCCTGGGCGCTCGGCCGGGCTCCGGGAAGCAGGGCCTCACTCACATTCAGAGGAGGGGCTGCCGGGGACGGCTCCGCTGGAGGTTTCGGTGTCCCGTAGAAGTTATCTAAGGGCAGAGAGCTACTGGGTCAGAGGTCTGAATGTAGGAGCACAGAACGGAGCGCTGTCAGGTGACGTGACGTCGGCATGGAGGTCTTAGTGACAATATGATTGCCATTCAAATCAGCTATATAGACAGAGTGGAGTGCAGATAACTGGACTGAAAAACTGACTGTTAACTAATTTAACTAAACATTAGTATGAATCAATGTTGTGCATCTGCAGGCTCAGGTTACAAGAAGAAGAAGCCATTAGTGGTCATCTCTGGTAGATACAGTCTGGCAACTATGACTCTCTTAAAAACACTTAAAAACAACAACATCTTTTATTACGGTAATTAAAAAGAAAAACAACAGAAAAGATAAAAACAAAATCCAACCTACAACACGAAAGAATCATCGCATTACTTTCTGGACAATCAAAGAATAACATTTTATACATAAGTGTGTGAGCAGCTCAGTGGTGAAAAAGCAGAGCAGCCTCTCCAGGTATTAATTTACCCCTGAGTGAAATTTACTCAAAACCTGGCATTCTGCTGCAGTATAATCTTACAGAAAGGATACAAACTGTAAGCTTTTGGCAGCCACTGACTAACAGAGGCTTGTTGCTTTTGCTCCACACTCCAATCTCCCTTTCACAAATTTCCAAGAGATTACCCTCTTTCTGTGAATTTTCAGGTTTCAGAGCTCCCTTAGACTTCCTTCCCATCATTCTCTTGGTTTTATTTTACCGCTTCGTCAGTGGGATTGATCGGTGCAACCTTGAAGAGGAGATTGTCAGACAGACAGAAACCGAATGGCCGGCGGACGTTATTGGAAATCCTTCTTATTTTTAATAAAAAGCAGCCCATTTATAAAAGCATTTTACATTTAACACGCGTTTGAGTTTTGTTTTAGTGGATAGACTCACACTCGAGTGGCACAAAGTGTTATTTTCAAAAGCACCACTGGGTTAAATACAACTTTTGCATCGCTGCTGAGCTAAATTATCTGATTCAGTAGTTTGCAGCCTCTTAAAGCCCTAACCAGCTGTCTGCTCCTCTTAATTAATCTCACTTTTCCTCAGCTGCAACTGTTACTCTGGACAGAATTAGCAAAGCATGCCTGGAGAGCGATTATTACAGTGTTAGAAGGAGGGACAGCGTGAAAATTGAAGTTGGGGTGCATGTTGCTAAATGTAATTGGCATCCTTAACACTGGGAAAAGCCTTTAAGAGGTTAAGGGAGAGTTCAGTTTTACCAAAAGATGCAGAATTGCAGTCAATTCCAAAATGATTCATACTGCTAGTGTATTTAAATTTGACTGACATGTTTATTCTAACTTAATGTTAATGTTTTAACATCTTCCTGCTGAGTTTAGACTTTAATCTAAAGATTAGGGTGATTAGGGATTAGAGTACCAACCTCAAAAGCTGAAGTCCAACCCTGCTCAGTAATCATAGGTAGGTTTTGATCGCTACGAATAATTTTCACTTAACAAAATGTAAACATGATGCAAATAACTGAATGATTTCCTATCACACACAAACTAAATGAAAATAATGTTTAATTGATATTCCCGATGGGTGTGAATATAATTCAGCTTGCACAGCATGTTTATGCAACATTTTCCAGCATTTCGGACAGCCTGAAGTCTTGACTTTGACTAGGCCATTCCTGCACCCTAATTATTTCTCTGTTTTGCCACTTTGTTGGATATCGTTGCGCTGTTCACGGCCCAATTTGGGAGAGAGTCCAGAATAATTTGTTGTTATGCCATCCGGTGCTGCGCATCAGGATTCAACCTTCCTACTTTGGTCCATTGAATGCTCCTCTAAAATCACTAATAGCAGCAGGTCTCTGTGCACTTTGAGGAAGAGCAACAAGCATCTTAAAGGTTTTTCACTTGTGAATAAACTTTCTGCGAAACGAAGGACTTCACATTTTTCAGAACAGGGGTTGTGACCCTTCTCATACTGATGGATAGTAAACAATTGCTTCTGTAACTCGACTGCTGATATGTTTTCTCATTTAAATTGTTTTAGCACACACCTGTAGGTTACAGATCAACAAACTGTCAAGGCTCTTGCTACTGCTTTTATAGAGGTGGTTAAACTTGTCTGCCTGCTATTTTCCCTCTTGAGTTCTGAGGATCAAGCAAGGATTAGTTTTCCTCTGACTGCATATTGTTTTATTCAATATGAAATTATATATCTCCGTCTTATTTATGCAAACAGTATGTGTGTTGATGCAATAAAAGGCTCAAAGGCAGCATTCGGTTCATGTGTGGGCTGTTATAGTGGCTCTTGTTCTCCACTTGTTGATTTTGTTTGCAAAAACCCCACAGCACCTAATTTTCCAACTTAAATTCACAAGTGTGCCACAGAAAATTTTAACACCTGCTCTTACTTTTAAGTTCTTTTTGTTGTAAAGTATTCTGTTGTGGATTTCGTGTGCAGATCCTTCTAAAAGTCTCTCACATGTAGACAACCACAGATTACTGACAGTGCTAAAGTCTCAACCCATCAAAAGACCCAGGAGCGTTGAGACATCACAACAACTCTCAGCCCAGGAGAAAAAAGACTTTATATTTTGTCTTCTTATCCACAAATCCAAGGCTCTCAGGGGGGCAGAACAAATGTTACTGCTGGATTCAAAACCTTCAGTTTATCAAAAAGAAATGTTACTGCTCAAGGAGAACAATTTGAATCAGAACAAGTGATATTTCTTCCTTGTTAATACACAGAGCTGAACAAAAAAAAATCAAGTTTTCAAATATTTGACCAATGAAAAAGAAGTTTGATGAATATGTCTTAAGGCAGAAGCTGCTGGACTGACGTTAACCACCAACTTGATTTTCTCATTTTTTGGAATAAATACAATGAACCTGAACGTGTCTGTCGTGAAGTTAACCTACTGGACCTGAGACGAACATATACGGGTTACACATATACATCTTCATCTGAAAAGAACAACATCATTTCAAAATGTTTTTTGGCACAAACTTTTGTTTTGAGGATTTGTCACATCCAGATGTGACAAAAAAAAAAAAGCTAAATTAGAATAAATCTGCTAATCAACAAACACTTCCAATCACTGTTGAATGAATGTATATCGTAGGATAAGCACAGTGAAGAAGAGACAAGGATATAAAGACATTCAGCCATTTTACTGCAGGTCAAAGTATTAACACAGTTGCTTGTGACAGAGTAGCTTGTGGGTAGGAGCCAAAATGTCTTGCTTCATAATCCCTTTTTTGTAATCCTTCAAAGCGAAGGGTTGGTCACAAAGAGGAAACACAAGTTGTTTTTACTCATTAGCCTGAGTCAAGAGACACAGTCTGTAAACTTGTGGAGGAATCTAAATTAGTTTTTACCAGGATTGGTGCTTCGGTGGAAGATGAAGGAGGCTGGAGAGGCAGTTACTCGGTTTATTCTCACACGAGCTCAGTCTGACATTACTGACGTTTTTGTACTTTGGACTTAGGATTTTACATCTCTATTAAGCCATGTCAAAAAGTTCAGGGATGCAGCTCTTCAGAAAACTGAAGTCAAGAATCTATGGCCAAAGAAGAAGTGGAGACGATAGAAAGAGGCGTCAAAAAAAAATGACAAAAAGGGGATCAGCATTAATGCTGCAGAAGGATCATAGAAGAGGCTTCCATTTTGTCAGTAAGCACATTTACCTCGGCGCTCTCAAGGCGAATTCAGCGCGCCCTGTCGAAAATGTAAATGTAAGCGCACAGGCTCAGGTAAACAAAGACTGGAGGATGACAGAGGAAAAGCATCGAGAAGCCACCTGTGAAAGCTCAAAGCCGACCAAGAGAGAGGCTTCAGAGAACATAAAGCAGACTGAGGCAAGTTTATTCCAGTTCCTCCTGAAGAGGTTCAAAGAGGCTCACCTGATACTGACTGAGACGTCTACCGGCGTCTTTTGACTCACCTCAAATGGTTGCATGTGTAGCACGTATAATTGTTATGTTACAAATTTTAAGGCTTCACGTCAGTGTCTGGTTTCTCTCATTCATTTTTCAGACATGAAAAAGAATGTAAGAGGGAATTTTTTCAGCATTTCAGACACGCTTTGAAAAATAACTTTAAATTATATTCCATTTTATCTTTGAATTGAACATTATTGGTTCTTAAATTAAGAAACAGAATAATGTTGCAATCTAAAATACTGGTTATTATAACAGCTTCAAAATTACTGCAGCTTAGCAATTCAGCTTCCTGGTAAACATCTCCCTGCGGGCACATCTACCCAAATATGAAATGACTTCTATAATTTTGCGTATTTTGTGATTTTGTAAAACTGAGACAGCCAGCACCAGTTTGTTTGTGTTGTTCACTGGAGATTTTGGGTCTGGGGACAGAACCCGTTTGTCTGGAATCGCTGAACATTTTAACGTTGAGGCACGTTTAATTCAAACAGATTTTGTAAACTTTGAAAGGCTTTGTGATGTAACTTTAAAAAAAAAATACCAGCAAGGATCAAAGGTGAGGTTATCTCTGAGGAAAAGATGGCAGTTTGTGCAATTATTTTTCACAGCACTCATGGAGTACCAGAGCGTAAAATGTCTTGATTTTGCAATAATACCTGGTCAAAATGTTTGATGAAAATAAAGATCAGACAGTGCAGGTTGAAAGTTTCCATACCCTCACCCAAAGCCCCAATCTGATTATTTTAATGGTGCGTTTGAAGCATTATTTACTTTTCTTGTAAATAGTCTGTTGTTGTTTTTCATGCACGGATTTACATGCGTATCCAGTATTTTTACTCAGTTGCACATTTCCTCTTACTCTACAGGTGTTTATCCTTGTTTTTGAATAATTTTCTACCTTTGTGTGAATCTGCAGGCTCCCGCCGTCCTTTGCTTGCTGGTGCCACTCCAGAATCTCCCCACAGCGGGACAATAAAGGATGCCATAATATTCTGTTCTATGCTAATTTTTAACTTAATGAGAATATTCTCTGATTTGCATAGAGAAAATACAATCCACCCATTTCAGCTGTCTGCAACCATTGGCTTTTTAGGGCCTGAATTGTGGCTGTTAATACATCCAGGCCTAAATGCAATAAAACTTAACAGTGCCTTCATAACAGTGTTAGGATCCTGCTGGGTTTCCCAACAGGACAACAGCTCAGGCA
This sequence comes from Poecilia mexicana, assembly GCF_051168715.1. NCBI lineage: Eukaryota > Metazoa > Chordata > Actinopteri > Cyprinodontiformes > Poeciliidae > Poecilia > Poecilia mexicana. Next base: position 16,471,714 of record NW_028263375.1, read on the forward strand.
TCCTTCCTATTAAAATTAATTATGGAGAAAGCAGGAAATCAATCAATATGAGCTGTACTATTTCTGATAAAAGATAAGAGGGCTTTTCCTGGCAAAACTAGATTTCTGCTTTTTCTTTTATGTCAGACTAGGCAGTCTGACTCTTGACTGGATTCCCTTTTTCATAACTAAAACACCTAATAGAGGAAAATATACCGTCGTTTGTAGTTGTAAATCCAACAGAAAATTAAATAATTACATAATATAGAGCATCAAAGTACAAGCCTTTTGTTGATCTTTCTAGAGACCATAAAAGTGTGAATGTTCTTTGATGCATTTAAGAAATGGGAGTAAAATCAAATTGTTCTGTATTTTACTCTCTGATAACCAACCAGAGCTGATCAAGCAGATATTCTGGCCTTTGACAGATTTATCGCTGGCAGCCTGACAAAGGCTAGAAACTTTCTGTGGCTTCTCTGAAAGTTGTTTAACGACTTTGACAAAGTCAAACCTGTGCACCCGGCTCTCGTTTTTAAAACTCATCATAGGTTCAATAATCACTCCAGTCTGGAAATATAATCAGTCCAAACACACCAATAAAAGTCCAAAATTTCTATCAAATCATGATTTGACTTCACTCTCAGCTTTTACAGACACGTCCTTGTTTTTATTTTCTTACCTTAAAGCCTCCGCCCTCTTTTTCTCCCTTTTCCTAATTCAATCTGAATCCCAAAATGAATTGCAGCACCTCCAGTGCAGCCAGACAGCCTCCCCAAACAGACACAACTAAGCTCTCTGTTGGGGGGAAAAGTAGTCTGTAGACCCACAGGAAAAAATAAATAAAAATGGAAGAAGCAAACGACCGTGATGTGAACATGTGCAGAAGGGAAGGCACACATGACCACGCTGATGACTGTAACCTCTTCACATGCACATTTACACGCAACATTTATGTGAGCGTGCTCGGCCGTGCTCGCTGTTAAAATCTCTTCTGGGCAAATGAACCAGCTAATCCTCCATCTGTAGATGTTTCCCTGACAGTAGCAAAGCAGAGATGCACAGACTTGAGATGACATGCAACTGGCATTGCTTCAGCTAACACACACACACATACACACACACACACACACACACACACACACACACACACACGTTCTCAACAATGACTGAAAGCTATAAAACTGAAGCCTCGGTGTGTTTACTGAAGCTGCGTACAAGAGCATCACCTGACACATCTGATTAGTCAAGTAAAGATGCAGCAGCACGAGCGTTCGGAACGAGAGAAACGGCTCGACTGACACGTGAGTTCCTCCAAACCAACACCTGTGCTTGTCTCCTCGGTGCTCACCTTCATAGGTTCCACTCTCTAGCAGGGCTCCACTTTGCTCCAATTCCATAAAACGCTCCACGCTCACAAAATTGTAGTCCACCCCTGGCACCTCCCCCTCCTTAGGCTGCCTGGTGGTACCTGCAGAGTGAGAGGAAGAGAAAAACAGAGTCAGAGGGGTCATTACAGCCAAATAGGACACTTGAGAAGAAAAGGCAGGAAGGCAGGGGAAAGAGCCAAGAGGAAAGGAAGAAATAAAGAAGAAGGGGGCTGGACAGGAAAATATGGCAGATTTGAGGCTACAAAGTGTACGGGAGGAAGTGGGAGGGGAAAGGAAATGGAAGTGAAGAGGCTGATTGAAGAGTCATTGCCTCCGATCGCCAAAGATCCATTCACAAGATTCTGACGGGGCGACAGTCAGAGGCGAGTAGCGAGGAGCGGCAAACAGCAAAGCACAGTCACTCAGTCCCTAAAAGCCAATCTGGTGCCACTTTAGTAATATGACTAAATCAATATGGCAGTTTTGCCAGGCATAAGTCAACCTCCCCCACCCCAATGCACTGCACACAATGCTGCACCGATTGGATTGTTGTCAAAGCAGCAGGGAATGCAAAGGCTCCACATTACCATGCTGCAATTAGAGTCTTCCTCCGTCAGTGCCCTGGAGATCTTCATCAGTGCAGCAGTGTTAGGTTTGTGTGTAACGGCAGCGATGGGAGTTTTAAGTTTAATGAGGTGGTGTGTTTGTGTCACTGCCAAGTGGACTTTCACTCGGGCCCAGTGAAGTCTGCTGGTGTTGATCCCTGATCTCTATCGATCCTGCCAGAAAACAGTCACTGGCCTGGCAAAGTAAAAGGAAGTCTGGGTTATTTTCACCATGCAGCTGGGGTGGGAGGTATGGAGTTAAAGTTGTATCATAATATTCTGTGGTACTGTCATGATAACAATAAAAGTGACGATCAGAACTGTTTACTGTTTCTTTTTCAGGTTTAAAAGCGGATACGACTGCGTGTCGCCGCGATAACAGCCCCACAAACACAAATACTGCTAAACATTCCTGTTTGCAAGATGTTTCTTTAGGATAGGACACCAGTCACATAAAAAATGTATTTAATCATAGTCATATTTTCAAATGTATTGATATGTATTGATGTGTTCATTAAACTAACAGTGGAAAAAAATAGTAAAACTAACAGTCCCAACAATAAGCACAGGTTTTTAAAAAAAAAAAAAACATTGATTGCAAATTATCATGACAACAATGAATCTAAATTCTTACCATGACAAGAAATTTATCACCATAAATGACAAACAGTACAATAAAAACCCAATGTAGTGACACCTCAGGTAGTCGCCAAAGCTTTATGTGTGCAGGAATGAGGTCAGGGGTGTAAACTGGCTTCCTGGCACGAAAGCAGAACTGTGATGAAGATTAGAGCAGCAGGTGACGGATGTGCTGCGGACCCGCGTATGGCGCTCACACATATGCACATTAACTCTCCCTGGAGTGTGATATCTTAATCATTAGATCGCTATTGATTGTCTGTCACCACTTCGCTCCCGTGGCGTGTCCACCCAACATTCCCAACAGTATCTTGTCACCGCTGGGAGTGAGGACGGGAGATTATCCACATAATGAGAAAACAGGGAATGCTCAGAAATCAGATACTGAGAGTTTCTTTCATGAGCAGTGATGCAGAAAAAGTGTTTATCACACTTAAATGTAAAACAAAGCTTTGACATCAGACTAAGACGGTCGAGGTTAATGCAAAAAGCAGCTTCAGAACAATGGTTTCATTTATTCAGAGAAAAGAAGTGAATGATTCCCCTTCTTAAATCACAAAATAAATATAATTTTATTAGCCACACAAAGCCTAATTAAACAAGACAAATCTAACAATAAAAATAACAAAATCTTTAGAATTTAAATTAAAACTGAGGAAATTTTTGTTGTAATTTTGAAGAGGTCTGTGTTTTCATTACTTCCCTGCTAATCTGGATTATTAGCAGCATCTAAATGCTTCAGCCAGAAACTGATATAATGAATCAATAAACAATTATCACATTGTATTCAGTTATCCATGCCTTCTAAATATAGATGTTTTTCTTTTCCTTCCTGTCTGTTTAGAAACTTTGTCTAGACTCCAAATGTTGTAATAAAACCAAAACCTGACAGAAAATAACTTGTTTTCCATTATTCACTGTGTGAGAAGTATTGATTTATTTTTGTGGCAATCCGTTAGGCTGCACTGAACATTTTTTTATATTGAATTGCATTATATCACGAGGTATAATAAATATCTTCCCCACCCCCACGAGTTGACTCATTTGTCCTCTGACTCAGTCAGTGCAAACGCTTAACATGAAATGTTTCACAAAGATAGAGCGCATCGAAAAGCCTATTTTATCATAATTACACTGCAAATCAAGCTACGTCTATAACATTCATTTTATTTGAGTAATTTTTCAGCCTGGTTTGAAAAACATAAACTTGCTGACCTGTTTTCCTGCACAATAAACATCTGTGTTAAGATATTCTGCAGGTACTTGCAATGAGTTCCACTCTGCGCGCTGAGCTCTGGGTCAAACTAATAAAACCAAAATCTCAAAAAAGCAGCAGCCAAGCATGTGTGGCTCTGAATACTGCAGCAGCTCAGATCGGCTCAGCCAGGCGGGGCTGGTCGCCTTCCAGTGGGTACAGCTATTGATCTGTAAGATCAGAATGAAATTATTCTCCAGCCCACACCGGAGTAGGCAGAGCCTGCAGGAATACTGATGACCTGCTGATGGCCTTCTCCCACAGCTTCCTTTGCTGGACACACCGGCCGAACACAGGCAGGGAGGGGAAAGCGTCTCGTTGGATGTGAGCTGGGATTATTGATCCACATCCAGAGTTTGATATAAGCAGATAGGCTGACGCTTCCTCTTTTTCCTTTGGTTTAGCACATTACCTGGTTCTCTGCTTTACTACTTGCTCTTAATAGTCCCCACTGCTTATGGTAAATACCGACAAAGTAAATCTTTTCATTAAGCAGAAAAATCCATACTGTGTTTCTTCTGCTCTTGTTGCCACCCTTCTGTCTTTATCTTGCCAGTTTAGTTTCTGAGACGAAACAAGGAGGACAGAGATGGTCAAATAAAATCTATAACTCACAGGACACTGGTGGACAAAGGCAGGACATTCCTTCGAGTGACTTCACAAAAATGTCCGATGTTGCATTCAAAATAGTATAATGTGAGTAGGCCTGTCACAATAAATCAATTAATCAAATGATAAATTAAAAGAAACTCAACGATTTTCACTGGCTTGATTTATATTTTTCTCTTTTCTATCTCTTTTTAACAAAAACTGAATGATAAAAGTCTTCAGTCTGGTGCTTTGGTCTCAATTATCCCTTTTTCTGAAGAATAAATTTGTTTACACAGACTTCATACCTAATTTTATTTACTGTTTCTGTTTTCTTTATTTATTTTGGATATTTCAAATGTCTTCCAATGTTCATTAGAATTTAAAGTTAATTGAGCCTTGATAATGTGTTCTTGCATTATTATGCCATTATTACTATAATATTACTTGAAAATGGTCTCAAAACAACAATATTATTGTTTATCACAATAAATTCTGGGGCAATTTATCGTCCAGCAGAATTTGTTATTGTGACAGGCTTAGATGTGAGCATAAAGTTGGTACAGCTGCAGCTCAAAATTCTGATAAAAGTTTAATTTCCATACACGCAAATGCATTCTGGGCTACTTTCTTTATAAATTCAAACATTTAGTTTCCTAAAGTAGGAACTAAATGTCTGTGGGGACATGCAGTCGACCAGTTTCTGGTGCCTGTGTTGGAATTGAATTGAATTGAATTGAATTGAATTGAATTGAATTGAATTGAATTGAATTGAATTGAATTGAATTTTCTGCACTTCCTGGTTTTCACTCAGAAACAGAATTATTTTGAATTTCAATCTGAGCATTGGGATGGCCACAACAATCTGGTTGCATTTGAACCAGGATGCTGCTTTCTTAGCGGTGTGCTTGGGATTGTTGTCGTGTTGAAATCCCTCCTTTGGTATAAGGCGAGACAATCTCTTCATGTTTCTGGAGAGATAAATGAGCCATCACAGAAATATGCCCATACCATAATACCTACCTCTATATGCTCCTCAGTGTAAACTCAGTTTTTAAGGGATGGATTAAAAGTTATCAAGATCTAAACATAATCTTGCCATCATTAGATCATAAAATGTCTCACCTTTTCTCTTTAGGGGCAAATTTACTGAACATATTTAGGACTTTTTTAGTCATAGAGAAAACTCTCAGTGCTTTTATGTTTGTCATAAACAGCAAATGGTCACACATTCTTGCAGGAATACACACACAGTCAGGTAAGTGTGTGTTTACTGTTTAGTTTTTTTTATAGGATTTCATATTTTTTACATTTTTAAGTATTTAAGATCATTTTAGATCATTTTCTGCTATTTATAAGTTTTCTCTTCCCTAACCAAGTTTTTCCTCTAACCATGCAGCTTTTGATTAATGTTTAAAATGACACGTTGTACTGGGATTTTGTGAGAGAAATGCACTATAATCAGCATGTACAACATCTGCTGTCTTCCTTCCTGAACTGGGTCAGCTTCTTTGACTACTGCTTGTTTCAAATGATGAATAATATTCCTGACAGAACATATTTTAATTTATTTTTTTAATCGCAGTCAGCAGGATTTATGTCATGAGTTTTCTATTCCTCTAATGCACCTACAAGTAAATTATTTCTCAGGTAGACAAATAATTTCTACCAACAACAGAAGTTGATCTGGTTGGAGATGCTGGACTGGTATTATTTTATACATGACTGCAAATAGCTTTATGCAAAATGGTGCAGTAATTATTAATGGGCACGACAAGCTGCACAAGCAAATAATAAAAAAAAAGACAGCAGACTGCACAGTCAAGAAAGTGATGCCCTCCTGGAGGCAAAAGCATTTCTGCTGTTAACTATTGATTGGATGTCGTGCTCTTACTAATAAAGGGATAAAACAGGCTGCAGGCCAAAAAAGGTGTTCGCTTTGCAATCAGACAGCGTGGCCAAACCTCTTAGAGGTGAGTAGGAGTCTAAGCGGAGCAGAGATTTATGGCTTAAATGCTTTAAATATATAATAGCAATGAAAAGCTTCAAAGCTGCCACTTTAGAGGATGAAGACTTTCGCTGGTCCAAACCATGACAACTAGCTACTATAAAACATTCTCACATGGGGGAGGGCAGATGTGTGTGTGTGTGTGTGGGGGTGGGGGGGTGTGGGGGTGTGTGTGTATATGTGTGTGTGAAAAAAAGGAGAGAGAGATTACTTAGAAACACAACAAGGAAAGTCAATTTAGAAGTAAAGCTGAAATAGCTGATGCACTGAAATAACTCAGCTGGGTGTCAAACGATAAGAGGACAAAGACCTTTCCTGAATAATGGACTGGCAGAGAAAAACAAAAGAGGCACCAGCAGACATGGAGTCATCGAGGAAGAAGCTCGATTGGTTAACCCTGCAGTCTGCAAAGGTGCTTGAGAATGTACACATGTATTCATACGCATATTTATATAATTACACAGGAAGTCACCGAGAGGGAGAAGCAGAGCGGCAGCGACTAGGAGCTAAAAATAGCTCTATCGATGGGCTGATTATCATAATAAAGGGGTGGAGGAAAAGGCGGTCCAATAATACAGTCTCAGCACGAGTACGTGTGGGAACAAAGAATGGTTCTTTTATATTAAAAGCTAATACTTTAATCTATACACACAGAGCTACTGACATAATTATGTCCTCTAGAGCCTTGAGATTCACTGTTAGAAAAAAAAAAATCCCTTTGTGTAAAACATTTGCGTTACGAATACGTGAGGCGATTGTACAGTAATTGGAGTGTGTAACAACCTCTAATGAATAAGAGTGGATGCGGTCGGTCCCTGGTCGGGCTCCTAGCTCAGTCTCTCACAGCATCTCATCCATCACCGGCATCAGGCTGTCCTGGGAGTTCACTGGATTTATTACAAAGTCTATTGTAACACCAAAATCCAACGGCGACTAAAAATACTCTCCAAGAGGTGAACAGGTGTGCCGCTCTCTTGCAATAATCCCCAGGTGTGTTCAGAAGAGGATTTTATACATGAAGGTGCGCACACGTATTAGCGCACGTCTCCTGTGTGTTAATGAACGTCAAGCGAAATGTCGCCGCGGTGCACAGACTGCGTGTTCGGATGCCTGTTCAGCTGAATCGGCACAGGCTGCTTTTTGTTTATCCTCTTTAACCTTGCTCGATTCAAAGTCTGCGAACCAGTAAACAAAAACCACTTCTAGATTCCTCTGGGTCCCTAATCCAATCGGCCTTAAATGCATCTAGGATTGAACTGTATAACCCTTAAAGCTGCAGGCCAAACTCTTCTGTAGAGACTGTCAAGCTCACTTTGGGTGCAGCTTAGAGAAAAATACATTTGCTTAAAAATATGTTTTAATTGTGTTGCACCAGAAAAATCACAGAAAGTGAAGGTTTCGCTTCACTTGTGTCTTTCTCTGCAGGCCCTGACAACTGTAGTTACCAACGGCGTGTTAAAAGAATCCTAATTTGCAAAGAAAGTATAAATGCCCATGTCTACCCAAACATCTTTAGCAAAGGTAATTGGAAATAAAGGAAAGTTTTGCTAACAAAAACAAAGAATCAAACAGAGGGGGAATGCTCACTCTTTAAAACCGTGAGCTTGTTTACCAGGAATCTTTTCATGGCATAGCAAGCAGCAGAGTAACAACAGCAGAGAGGAGGACAGACCGTCTCCCTGTCTGTCTCTCTCTCTCTCTCTGTCTGTCTGTCTAATTGCCTTGCTGTTTTAAATTGGCCTCCTCTTGTTTCCAATTTACCTCATTTCTCTTCCCATCCATTTGTTCCCGTGTTGGTGTTCTCTGTCCCCATTACTCCCTTTCTCTGTCTTTTTTAATCCACTCTCCTGTTTCCCTCATTATGCTCTCATCTTCCTCTCTCTTGCTCTCTTTCTTCCACGGGGCTCATCCCGTCTTTCCTCCGTCCCAGCTGGCAGATGTGAGGCATGACAGCAGGTCTGCAGAGAAGGTATGATCGAGCTCACATACTGGCATCCTTATTTACACTACAAAGTCCGAGCTGCAGATGCAGCGGTGCGACATGGCAACACTCCGACGACAACATGTCACCACCACCTGGGAAACAGACTCGCCATGGTAACAAGCAGCTACATCTACATTTGCTGTACCAAAGTAATATTTATGTCAGACATGCCGCTCGGTGTTACAAGTTTCTGCCTCTCAGTTTGATCACTTTCTCCTGCGCGTAGCTACAGGTCACTGCCTTGCACAACAATCAATTACTGTCACATCCTCGCCACCGAGAGCTCACACCTGGTTACCTCATAGTCATTCAACTGGTGTTCAAGCAGACAGGTCTGACTCTGATTGGAGCTGCAGGCCTCACCTCCCCATGCTAATTCCCACTCCGGTTTGAGGATGTGCTCAGATTTAGTCGAGTTGAAGTCAGCATGGAGATAAATTGCAGACTTCAGGCAGACCAGAGAGTGACCTTTCCTACTGTGCATTAATTTATAACTAATGCTCCACAAAGTAAGACTGAAATAACATGGTTTCCATACTCCGTGCTGCCACGGAGGTTCCACTTATGCTTTTCAAAGTTGTAGGGCTATAAGATTTGGCAGTTTGTAGCCACTGTAAACGTGAGTTGGGGGCGCTGCCAGCAGCTCACTTGGATTTTAAGTGACGAGACGCTGTAAAACAGATCAGAAAAAAAGCACAAAATAGACAAAATCTTATTATCTAAGAATGATTTTGTGGGGGGAAAAAAACACCTTTAAACCACCTTTACATCACTATTTGCAGGAAAGATTCTTCCTCTAGACAAAAAGCTACATCTATAGCCAGAATCCCTCAGCCTTTAGTAGAAATATTCAGTTATGAACAATGCACTTTAATCAGGATCAAGACTAATTCCCTTTCCAAGTTAAAAACCAGGCTTCAACAAAGCTCGATTCTCTGGTCCAGCATATTGAGCTGAGACACAACAGTGCTGCTTGATGTAACCAGCAGGGCTGTGACATTGAGAAATTACCTTTGTACTGAGGTGTCTCCTGTGGCGATGGAAATCAGCCGCAATAGCCTGAAAAGCATCTTTATTAGTCTGTAGAGCTGAGTGACTGACATAGGACGACAGAGCGGGTCATGATGGCACACCAGTTTGGTATTCAGAGTGTGTGTGTGCGCAAGAAAACACCAATCAGAGCAAGCAATTAGGATTTCAGAGGTGTTGCTGCTTACTGACCATGATAGGGACTCATTGCTCTAATCATAGACTAACACTGAGTGGAGAAGTGTGAAGATAAATACTCAACTCGAGTGAGAGCATCGAGCTAAACAAAAGCAAAAACCAAAAAAAAGGAAACAAAACGCTTTTCCAGACGTTTAAGATAGAAAGCAATTTGCAAACAACGCAAATTCATTAATCACGTTCAATATTTGCGGTTTTCGTTTCACGAAATCCCCTCGCTGTCTCTTTCATCTGTGCAACAACATTAATCCATTGTGCCAATCAAACTGCAGGGAGCACAGAACCACATCAAAGCATGTCAGGCAGGCCTTTAACAAGAGCAAGCCAGCAGGCAAATCACCCCTTTAAGAAGAGTCCCTGGGGGATGATGTACTTCTTTTTCTCTCTCCTCTCATAGAAACACACATGCATACAGAAGCAACACAGAACGGCATGTAACACTCAAATGATTCATTTATCAGCCCGCCCTATTAAATCTCAGCACGCAAACAGAATAATCAATGCAACAGGAGTTAAAAAAAAGAGACATCCACAGATAAGTGCAGTGTGTTTTTGTGCACATACAATAGACTCTCCCACAGATCCAAACACAAAGGGAATGAATCGTATCTTTATCAGCTCATTGAACCATTATGATCATGACTAGCATCCCTAAAATGACTGCCAGCGAGGAATCTGGTAAATATGACAGCTTCCTTTGCTGAGGAAATAATTACATAGGCACTGACTGACTGTTGGCTCGAAGCAGCAGATTTTGGGCCAGCATATTTATAGCAAGTGTCCATTTGACTTTCACGTCAATAGCATAATGAATTCAAGTTTAAGTCAGCTTCATAGCAAAAGGTCAGTTAGCCAAAATATTCTGCATGAGTGTGACGTCGACAGAGGCGAGCAAGGAAAACTGCAGCCTGGAGCGTCAGCTGATTAATGTCCATTAATGTGCTTTGACAAGATGGAGACGGCTTTTAAATGCAAACAGAAATGAAATAAATAGTTCAAAGTATTTTGCTAGCTAAGATGTAGATGATGATCAAACGTTATGAGGTGTGACATCAGTAAATCAGCGATGAAAAAAATCTAATAAAACCAATTTAAAACAATTACATTAGAGTACATTTATAGCTGATCGCTATAAAGACATATTTACATAAATGATTGATTTACTGTCACCATCGGTGCAACACAAAAGATTGATGTATTTTTTGAACTAGTCTTGATCAGTGCTGCTTCTGACAAAACTATTCATGCATCTTGGATTTTTCCATCTTCTGTCATAAACTTTAATATGTTTATTCAGTGTTATATAACACAAAACAAATCGGGAAAGGAAAAACATGCATGGTTTTAAACTGTCTTCTCAAATAAAACTTTAAAATGTGGGGAGTTCGTTTGTATTTCTCTCCTTCTCTGACATCTCTTAATAAAATCAACTTCCAGCCTGGCCTTGGCTTTCCTGCGCAGCTCTGCTATATTCTTGACTCTCGGCCCTGATTGAAATTGAGATATTTTGAAAGAGATGAATGGACAGAAATGTCTGTCTGCAGATGTACAGAGCTGGTAGAAACCTGAAGATATTTGCAGCTGTAAATGAAATAAAATGTGGTTCCAGAAAGTTTCTGACTCAGGGAGAAGGGGGCTGATTGTAAATGAATGCCACACTTTCAAGTTTATTTTTAGCAAAGTAAATAAAAACATATTCTATTCTTTTTTCCACTTCACTGGATCACTTTTGTTGGTCTTTCAAACAAAATCAACAAAAAACACTTTGATTATTACATGAACAAAATGGAAAAGGGACACAAATAAAGGATTTAATGTTGGCTAAAAGATTAATAAAGTCAGAAAAAAAGAAAGTACAAATCTTTTGTTTTCTACTGTATTACATATTTCAAATTAAACTAATGTTTTTCTATTTGGTTTGATTGGGTTTTTTTTTTAAATAAGCAAAAGACACAGTGATACTAGATTTGAATACAAATATATCACAGACTTCCTTTTAAGAGGCATCCTCAAAATTTTATAATTTATTTATGTAGGTAGTGGAAAGAAATGTCCAATTTTAGAAAAATTTCAGGAAGAGTGAAGAAATACCAGTGAAATCAAATTTAAAGATTTAAAAGAAAGGCTGCCATCTTGAAAACAAAAGCTAAATAAATAAAAGATGACAAGGAGGAACTTTCCAAAGCATCCAAGCTCGTTGAAACGTTAAAATTAAAACAAATTAAAGGATCACTAAAGAAAACAAAACTGTTCCCCGAAACGTGTTTCCTTATTTAGCTCAAGACAAGCAGTCACAAGGACAAGTGTTGCAAGTTCAAGTGTAAACGTTCATTTTATTAAACATCAGTAGTATTTAATGTTTTGCCTTCTATTGCTTTACTTTCTAATCGTTAAGGTAGAGCGCTCTGTCTAATAGACCTGGGATGAAAATTAACAGTATGTTTTAAAATATCATGCATTCATCAGGGTTATAAAGGTCTCTTTCTCCCTCCGCGCATCATTTCCTCACATCATTATGATAGTCATCTTCATTACTGCTATCATTATCAGACGCGTGCGTCATACGCCATCACGATCTCCACCCTATGCATCCTGGCTCTGTTCCCCATTAACATCTTTATGTGCCCCTCCTCTGTGTCTCCACCGGAGGATTCCCTGTCAGAGGCTGCAGAGCTGCCGGGCAGCCCGAGTCCAGAACGCTGGATGTGAACCGACAGAAGCTGCATGTATTTATAGGCTATCTGAGTACAGAAATGCGCTGCTCACTGTTCGGGCTATTTATAGAGCCTCTTTGCTGATGTCTCTGCGTATAGAGCAGGAGAAGAGATGCTTCCCCTGGGAATTACTTACGAGACTCCCTCATATCTGCCTTCTTCCTCTGTTCGGAGCACGTCCGCTCTCCCAACAGCCTCTGTCCTCTTGTTTTACACTTTCCATCCTCTTTTTTCCTGCCTCTCTGCCTGTCTTCTCCCCTTTTCCCCATCTTCTAGGAGTCTAAAGTAGCTCATGTCTACATTTATCACCATCCCTTCCCCCCACAGTCTGTTTTCTGATCCCATTCTTTCTTTTACCTTATTTTTTTTTCTTTGACTTTCTGATTCTTTCAGTCTATTTTAACAATCTCATCTCCACTTTCAAACAGAAGACGCTGTTCGTCTTGAAGGGGTCAATTATGCCCTAAAATTTAAAATAAATGGTTGAATTTCAGTCCAAAAGCACAAGAATATAGTCATTGTTGCAATTATTGTAGAACTTTTCTACATTTGCTTTTCCAGCGCATGCAGCGCCTTGTCAAGGTGTTTGTGTCTCGAGACTTTTTCCTCGTTTTGTCGCATCACAAACACAAACTTCACTGAATTTTATTTGGATTTTGTTTGACAAAAACACTTTGTGAAAGGAAACTGAGTCATAGTTTGAATATTTTTGTAAATAAAAATCTTTAAATTGTGATGCGTGTTGCAGTTTGGCCAACCTCAGTCAGTACCAGACCATTATCTGATTTCAATATTAGTCTGGTATCAGTCTGAACTTTGACTAGGCCTTTCAAACATGTATTTGCTGAATTTTCTCATCTCATCAGCTTTCCCCATCCTCCTGCAGCATGATCCTGCCACCACCATGTTTCACTATGGGGCTATTGTGTTCAGCCTAATGTGTAGTGCTTGTGGCCCAGCATGCATTAAGTCTTGTTTGTTTGTTAATAAACAAACAAAAAAAGAAAAACATTCTTCCATGTGTACGACGTATCGCTTGCTGCAAACTGCAAACAAAACTTTATTTCAAGAATTGCTTTCTTCACATCGCTCTTCCATAAACTCCATAATTTTTCTTATGGTTGATTTCACACCAGAGTTGAGGCTCTCTGAAGCTCCTCCAAAGCTGCCATTGGCCAGAATAATCCACTGTTTTAGCCCTTTAGTGAAAAGATTATAAGTAAGAATCAGTGAAGCTATTCTTGCTAATAGATCCCTTGGTTGAAAGATGCCACATTACCATCACCAGAAAAGTTAAGATGATTGGCAGCTTGGAAAGCTAGCTAAGCTAATTTGCTAAATTGCAAAGTACTGTGAGATCTGGGACGTCCATCTTTAATGCTGCTGCACAAAATCTAAAAGCTTACTCTGTGTTGACTTTATCTGTTGTGCTCCTCATGATGCTGGCCCCTGATGCCTTTACAGAACGCCTGGATTTACTAGGAGATTAAGACTGAGATTAAGAATGATGATTAGCTGGGCAACTTGTAAATATGATTTTATTTACGGGTAGCCAAGCAGAGGGGCACAGGGAAAAACGGAAAATAAAAAAATTTAACACATTCCTTTCACTTCACAGGTTTGTGCTACTTGGTGCTGGTGTACAACATATATTCCAATTAAAATTAAAAATGTGGAAACTCAAGGGGGCAAGAACACTTCTGCAAGGAACTGTAAGTCAGTTTTCACTCTTTAGCACATCTTCAGACACTTTTAATCTGGGAATGTCCTCCGAGTGTTAATCCTGCAACCGTTTTGCCATATGCGCTCCAAGAGAGGTAAGTGCATGTGCAAAAGGAAAAGCCTCAATTCACAGACAAACAACCGCAGCAGCTTAAATACAAAGTCTGCAGCATGTCACTGGTATCAAAGAGAACATTCTTATATTAGGCTCATTATGTTTGGGGTGCAGCAGGCTATCCTTGAGCCCAATGACATAACAGGATGCAGTTGATGTCCGCATGTGAGCCTTCGAGCTCTGCGCACGCACACACACATACAGATTCCCTGACAGCCAGACACACCTCCTCCCACGTCCTTGACAGCATGTTGTGATGCAGAGTGGCGTCTGCTCGTCAAGCTGACAGACCGACTCTGACAGCATGGTCAGAGCGTTGCAGACGAGAGGGGAAAAAAACAAAAACAACAAAAAAACCAAACAGTGATTGTCAAACGCTTCAATCCACGACAACAAACAGCCCCGGCGGGCAGCGCAGAGCAGCGTTCAGGACCACCATCACTGGTTTGTTAGCCATCTGACGATGTGTCACTCTGATGCTTCAGCGACGCCTGACTACACTGAGCGTAGGACTCCCAAAAAGTCAAGCAACGCATGTAGATGAACAATACTCACATTTAACAGAGGAGCAACTCAAAGCACAGGGTTTCTGCATATTTTTGTTACTATACTTAACCAGATTTAAATTTCTAGATTTGTTCTGCAGTTTTTGTAACATTTTAGGCATGGAAGTACAAAAAATAGACTTAAATATGCTTGAAAAAAAAGTCAAGTTTTGCTAGTTAGATCAGCTCCATTTCAAAATCTGTAATTCTTTGACTTGTCAAATAAACAAAAGAGTATACGAGACAAGTATTTCTAAAGTGGTGGCTCCCGACCCAAAAGCTTATAGTTTTCAAAAATGCCAAAGGTGGAGTCTCATCTATTACACTCTTTACAGGAAGTTGTCATCATATTCTGTAATTTGAGTTGATACCACCATTTAAAACAATAATAAGACAATGTGACACGAGTTATAAGATGTTGGACATATTAGGTTGTAATTGTGCCCTTATTCTACAGTTAGTATATATAGATATATTTTTTATCTATGTGTGAATCTCCATGTTTCATTTGCCTGTCACTTTGACATCTGAATTTCACCACAGAGACAATAAAGGTCATTTCTGTTATATTCTGTGGATTTAATCTGAATTCAAAAACCAAAAATCAGCTGAAACTTCAGTGGGATAATGGATCAAAAGGAAGAGATCCATACAGCATTCAGAATAAAGGTTGAGGTTACAAAGAACAGAGGGAGTAATGGGAGATCAGAGATAATGCTGAGTGGAATAAGAATTGGGCACCAGAACTTGATCAGAACCCTCTTTATCATGGGAAAGCGTCCTACTGGGTTTGGTTACTGGGGTGGTGTTGAGGAAATGGTAAAAAAAAAAAAAAATGCCTTTATGGGATGTAAAAAATTATTATTATAGTGTTGTTCATGTAACAGTGGAGTACTGGGGCCCGAAGTTTAATGTTATTATTACACTGTGATAAGATTGACGGGGCAAAAAAATATGTTTTTAGGAAAATAATTTTTTAAGAGTGTTTTAAGAGTCAAATAACCCCAAAACACCAAAAGAGGTCTGGGGTTGTTTAAGTTTGATTTTGGATTTTTGTTATTTTTGTCATCTTTGGTGTTCCTTAGATTTTTTACCCTGTTTTCCCCTTTTCAGTGATTCTTGTTGTTTTTCTCGTTTCTAGTTATTTTCTGCTCTAGTGTATCATGTTTCTTTAGTGCTTGAATTATTTCCGGGCCACTTTCTCTTTCCCTTCTCCCCCAGTTAGCTCCTGCTCTAACTACTCACACATGTTACCCGTTTACTCATCAGCCACACCTCCCAGTATTTAAGCTCCTCACTAATTCACTAGTCGCCAGTTCGTTTTGTTACCTTGTCACACCTCGTCACTCTCCGTGTACCCACCTGGAATCCCTTCATGTCTTCAGTTTTTGTGTTTGCTTGGATTTTTGTGTTCCCCTTTTTTTATAAGATGAATTTTGTCTTTGTTTCATTAAATTCTCTCATCTATGGTACGTTTTTACCTGCTGCTTTTGGGTCTTCTTCAACCACTAACATGACTAAGAGGATATAAAGTAACAGAAGTATGATGAGCGTCCAGTTCTATTTTTTATTGCCATAAAACCCCAAATAAGAATAAGGAAAAAGGAAACGATTGGACTGACTGGATATGCAACCCAGAGAAACCATTATGTTGCCAAGTAACGAAGAGAGTAGTGGAGGTTGCCTCTCTCAGTTTTGGTGCAGCACGTATCCCTCTGTTGTAAATCCGCCTCCTACCATTCTTCAGTCTCATCTCTGGTTCAGCTGAAGACTAAACACAAACAGACTGGACCCTGAGGAGAACCTCAGAGCTGCTTTGTCAACTACAGCTCCGGTCTTTGAGGCAGAAACATCCTCAGCTGTCCCACTAATTCCTGCAAATTGAGGCTTACGATGTTCAGGGGACACCCAGGGTTGATCTGTGAGCTCTGATGTTTCTTTCGCAGCCCAGTGTGACAGTACTTAGCTGCTGGTGGAGGAAAACTTCATTTTGTAAATGCGAATTACACTTTTTCTTCAGAGATACTTTTAACTTGTGGATAAACGCTGCTGATTTTCCGTCCTGCAGTGGAGTGAAGGACTCAGATTTTAACAACCACATGTCCCCTTCAGCTTGAATTTAAAGTCATGTAGATTACAGACAAGTAGTAAAATGTCACTGCTGTGATTTTTGATTAAATGTGCATTAACACAGTAGAAACTATTCAACTGCAACTGACGTTTTGCAAAACTTTTCACCACAAAGGACTACTAGAAAGCAACACTTGGTAGGTTATTACACTTTAATATTACCTTAAAATCATATTTGCCCTAAAGTGGATGAACACTCCCCTGACCCTGATGGAGCTGCTAAAGCTCACGGTGAATGACGGGAACGTGTCGATGAAGGAAAAAGGATAAGAGTTGGATAAATACATCTTAACTGCAATCAGTGCTGTCATTTCAATCTACAATAATTATATCACAATCACATGTTTTCCCAAGAGCTTTTAAAGGCTTCATTTATTATAAATCACTGTGAAAACAACTGCATTTGTTAATCATTATGAGGCTTTAATCCTGTAAATGATAAATTTTTTCTGGGGTTCTGAAAATGCTAAAAGGACTTCTCACACTTTTCTCGATTGTGAAGGAAGTCTTAAAGTGATTTGTTGCAACAAAGATACAGATAAGTCAATGATTCATTCAAAAGATGAAGAGTAGGAGTCTTCATTACACTGTATAGGCTCTGCAACATGATGGACAGATAATTACGGAGATGTAATTACTACATCATCACAGAATAATAATAATTATTCTGTTCGAATAAAAGATTGGAAGGTGACTGTAATTGAAATATCATTGCAAACCGGGGGATAATGTGAACAAAACGGGCACATGGCGTCGTGCAGGATTAGCAGAGAGAAGGTGTTAGAAGGTTTAGCCAATGCCCATTACCACGGCCGTCACTCTGTCAGTCGGCCTGAGCGGCACTAAAACACAGCCGACAGCCTGAGCCAGGCAGAAAACAAGGAGGACAGAAATGGAGGTGCACACTGCTTCTCCAGCAAATCTACTGTCAAATTTGACGCTGGTGTTAAACACAGCAACTAGCTGCCAAAGATACATAAATGTTCTGCATACACCGTTACCAGAGTGTTGCTACTTAAGCTTTTCACAACCTTTCCGTCCTCTGAGCGGTGAGTCACTGCCAGAGGAACTTTTATCACAATGGCTATTAATCGCTGACATTGAAATAACTTCCTCACTGTTATTGAAAACACTTTAACATACTGACGACAACAATTATCAGCCTGAATGACTGCCTTCGGGCAAAAAATTATTAAAAGGATAATAAACAGTCAAATCACTTCTGCGGTTATGGCTGACTGGCGTTTAAGGCTGCTCCGACTAGAAAACTATGTTGTAAAGTATACACACTAACTTTATTAGTAGTGGTGGGACTTGATTAAGACTTTTAATCGAGTTAGTTAGAGTTTGCAGTGAATTAACGTTTTAATCAAAACAATAGGTCGACAAAATAGGCAACATTTTCAATTCAAAAAACTTTTCCACTGATAAATAATTGAATAAATAGACATATGAGCTCAACAACAAAGGTGGTTATTGTTTATATACATATTCAGCTTCCAAGAAGGGCTGCAACTAACAATTATTTTCATTATTCTTATGATTAATTGGATGAAAACAAATAGAGAATCCCTGCAGGTGAAGCCTGGCTGCCATCGTGTTCGCGCTCCATGAAGCTAGCTAGCCCTCAGGAAGTTGACCTCAAAAAAAAGGAAGTTAGTTTTCAAAATAAAAGCATAACAAGGCAGATTTTTCATTGTCTACCTGAGTGAGGGAGACAATTTTCAGCACCCTCACAGTAACTTCTTTGAAAAAATACTTATTTTGAAATGTGGACTGTGGAAGTTGACATCTGAGCTGCTGCAGCATGTTTGACATTGACATGGTACTAAAGAGTTGATACTAAAGAGTTTAACAGTTTTGGTTCTAGGCTAACTCTTTTTTATACACAACAGTTTTTTCCAGCTTCACATCAGATTGTTTTGAAGCAAAAATTAAAAGCGGCGTTGTTTGCAGATGACAGGTATGTCAGGTTTACTGGTAAACCAGAAACACAATTCAAAGGCTCTGAACTTTTATATGTTAAAAAAAAAGAAAGCAGGATAAAACAGATAATTAGTTGGGTTTAAAAGATTAACATGTTCATCTCTTTGTAATTAATTAATCAAAATGAATGTGTTATTTCTTAGTGATTAGCTAATCACATTGCAGTGACTTGGTGCAGGTTTAGTTTAGGCATCTGGATTGGATGTAGATTCCTTTCTGGACTTTAAACCAAGCAACACAACAAGAACAAAAGAGACTCTGAAAGTGTTATGGAGTGGTGCATTGAGTATTTCAGAAACCAAACTACCCAGAACGAGCTCAACCATCCCACTGGTTTACTGGTTTTATATCAGAGGAGGAGACAGGGTGAACTGGTTACAACCAAGATAAGCAAAATATATTGTGTGAAAATATGTGCCAGCATTGAAATCAATGGTCTGCAGCAACATTAACTCACACTGCCACTCCTGTCAGCTAAGAGAACAGGAGACTGAGACTACAATTCACACAGACTCCCAAAATGTGTCAATACCAAATTACGAAAAGAGGCGATTCAGCCTTAAATTCAGCTGAGTTGCAGCAGTGATGCATCTAAAACATGCAGGACACTGAGAGGTGGAGACCCTCCTCTACCTCTCAGTGGAGGAAGGAAGGAAGGAAGGAAGGAAGGAAGGAAGGAAGGAAGGAAGGAAGGAAGGAAGGAAGGAAGGAAGGAAGGAAGGAAGGAAGGAAGGAAGGAAGGAAGGAAATAGCAAAGGAAGGAAGGAAAGAGCAAAGGAATGAAGTAGAGAAGGAAGGAAGGAAAGAGCGAAGGAATGAAGTAGAGAAGGAAGGAAGGAAAGAGCGAAGGAATGAAAGAAGGAAGGTAGGAAGGAAGGAAGAAAGGAAGGAAGGAAATAGCAAAGGAAGGAAGTAGAGAAGGAAGGAAGGAAAGAGTGAAGGAAGGAAAGAAAGAAGGGAAGAAGGAAAGAAGGAAGGTAGGAAGGAAGGAAAGAAGGAGGGTAGGAAAAAGAAAGGAAGGAAGGAAAGAGCGAAGGAACGAAGTAGAGAAGGAAGGAAAGAGCGAAGGAATGAAGTAGAGAAGGAAGGAAAGAGCGAAGGAATGAAAGAAAGAAGGGAAGAAGGAAAGAACAAAAGAACGAAGGAAGGAAAGAAAAGGAAGGAAGGAGAGGGAACAATGTAAACTAGGAAAAAAGGAATGAAAACATAGAAACTATTATTCTGGCACAGAAACTCAAATCCAGACATTTCCAGACTGTGTGTTTTGTTAAAAAAAATGCTATCAGTGATGAACTGTTAGGAAGGTTATGACATCACATCCTGATCTTTACAGGCGCCTCAGTTCTCACACTCCGAGTCTGAAATCAAACCTAAAATCAAGAGAAAATCTAACATGGTGAAAATGAGGTAATGACAGAGTGAGAAGGAAGACATTGCTCAACACACCAGCAAAGGAATCATTCAGTGGATTCAGTAACAAACCACCAAAACTAAACTTAAAAAAAAAAAAAAAGTCTGATCGACGCTTGCTAACACTGGATCAAAAAAAAAAAAAACACGGCTGTGTGAATCCACTGACTCATGCTCCACGAACAAGGAGTAACAGCCAGTCATTGAGCTGATTCATGAGCCGTTCGATGCATTGACAGAAGGAGGACCTGCCGGGGATACGAGGCAAAAGGCCCGCAGAGAGAGAGAGAGAGACAAAAACCCAGATTTCACGACGAACCCGCAGGCAGGAAGCGTCTGAGTGACGGCTTGTTTGTCCAGCACGCCGAAATTTTCCAAACACTTCCAAGAGAGACGTTATTATCTCTTTATATCTCCGTGTGTGTTGTGAATGTGTGCTGAAGGGGGTAGGGCATCACGACAACGCAAGCCTCCAGACAAGAAGGTGGTTGCCGTGGAAACCTCGGACGACCGAGGGAAAAGAAGGAGCGATAGACAGCGAGAGACGGAGAGAAAGAGCGTGTGTGCGATGAAAGAAATAAAGGGGAAACATCCTGAGGCAAAACTAAAAGGGGAGAAAAAAAGAGAGGAGGAAAAAAAAGGGCCCTGGGAGGAGTCGAGAGCATCTTATTTAAAAAGAAACAAAGAGGGAGAAGAAACAATTAGGATAGTGAGATCAGAGAGGAGTGGAAGAGCAGTGAGGAGAAGAGTGCAGACTCACAGGGAACGGTGCGGAGGTAGAGGTTGTCTCTGATGATCTGCTGGTGGTCGTGGTCCACTGAGCCCTTGGAGAAGCGAAGGTTGAGGTAGTGCCGCAAATCTTTGTCAACTACCCCCCCTAAAAAAATAAAAATAAAAAGAGTTGAGTCAGGATCCGGTGTAAAGAGACGCTTTGCTCAAACGGTCTCCGAAAATCTATTAAAATGGGCTAAATCAAGAAACAGCAGTTCCTAAACAAGTCGACTCTTCTCAAACCTGAACACTTTTATATGTTTTGTGGAGGTCAGTAGTGTTTTAGAGAAAAGGCTGTTTAATTCATTTGTACACTTTCAGCCACTTCAGAAAGCATAAGCAGTCAGATGCGAGTACTTTGATTTAAACTGACAAAGATTGGGCCAGAAATAAGTGTAGATTCATCTGCTGAGTGACATCAGGGAGTAGAAACTTTTCCAAACCTAAACAAACATCTGGTTTCTAGAGAACATTGCTGATCAGTGAGAAACAGGATGTAGCTATCGGTAGCTAGACAAGCTACTCTAAACAGTTATTTTATTTTTTATAACCAACATATTTTAGTCTACAGAATTTATCCTCACAGTTCTTTATCTAAGCTTGCAATAAGTTACATTTGACCTCAGTTTAAACCATAGAAGTTTCTTTCTTAAGCAACTCTGTAATCAGGTCGTGGCTAATCAACTTTGCATGTAGCTAATTAAAATGGCTGACAATTAGCCACGGTGGCTAATAGTTTTTTGGCCTGAAAGAGAACCCTCTATTAAAGCTGCAGCAGGTAACTATTATAAAAATATATTTTTTACATATTGATGCGGAGCAGCAGGGACCTGTAAGGTTTGCTTATTCAAAGCCCGTTTTTCTCAGGAGTCACTAGAACTCCTTATTCAAGTTGTTAGACAGGAAACCAGATGAGTTCGTTATTGGTTGGTTTCAATGACCAAGCTAATAAAGGCAATAAGAATGTGGCTGACTTTAATAACTGCAGAAAGTCGATAAATTGACCTGCATTTTATGTATATAACCACATACTTAGGAATATCATGCGATTATACTGGGACACGACGCTAAAGCATCACAGGGCAACACTCACAACATTACACAGACACACTTATACTTAAACAATAAATAATTGACCTAGCAGTCATGCTTTTGGACTGACAGGAAGCAGGAGTACCCAGAGAGAACCCATGCATGAAGAGAGAACATGAAGACTCCTTACAGCACATGTGTCAAACTCAAGGCCCGCGGGCCACATGTGGCCCGCCATGTCATTTTATGTGGCCCCCGCAGCATTTTATAGGTCGATATTGACTTACAATAGGTTTTGAGCACGAATTGACTATAAACTACATCTCCCACAATGCATTCCGATTGTTACCAGCTAACATTACGGCTTCTCGCCACTAGAGAGCAGCAGAGTCACCTCAAGCTGCTTATTGATTTTCCCAGCGAATAAAACTGAGACATCGACAAGCTAACATGAAAACGTCCAAGAAAAGAAAAATCGATTTACAAGTAAGACTGTGAATGAAGATGTGTGTGAGTTGGTGTCAGGGCGGCAGGTCGCGCTAGACGTTATCTTGACCGACAACATAAAAAAAATCGGTCATGTACTATTTTTATCCGTGAAATTACATTCATATTAACATCGACTATTTAGTCGCATTTTATGCGGTTTAGTTAATATTCACCGTGAATCCAGATCCCATCACAAATTAAGCAGATAAATGTATCTACATTTTCTCGTAGTGACAAAAACCACCCCAATAACTTTTAATAAATTAAATTAAGCGACTTCACTTAAATTAGCATCACCCGCTGGAGTCTGAACGCACTTCCTCCTGGTTCCCATCTGCAGAAAAATCTGCGCTAATTCATCAGTCAGTTGGATCTGTCTGATCCAAACAGATCAACTGAACTCTGTGAGTGTTTTACCCTGTGCGGTCCGGTGTGCGCTTTTACCAGGATTATTTATTTATTTATTTATTTATTTTGCGTGGTTTCGCTTCTCCGAAACGGACAGATGTTACGTCTGCAGCTCCTCCAGACCGCGACTCTCCTGGGTAATGTGCACCAAGAAGGCTCCATTTGTTAAATCAGCTGGATGAGTTTCTCCCACCGGTTTCTAAGTCTTCGCAGCGGCGTAGCCGCGTCCGCAGTGGTTGAGCGGCGGACTGCGCATGTTACAGTCTAATTAACTTTTGCATCGTCATTTATTTCCTCCAGATAAACTGCCGGCTCCTCAAATGGATTAACACAACGTTGCATTCTCTTTAGTTTTCTCTGGTCTGTAATGGAGACTTGAATTTAACACACCATTTCAACCAAAGGTTTGTATTGCGCTTCCTAACCATTTTTATTTGTAAGTATTGATTTTATTTTTTAGCCAAGCCTCTGTCTCTGCTAATGACATCTTCAATACATTTTTTGATCCCAGGCTTAGTTTATGGACTGAACAGACAGAAACAGTTACCATTATACATTTTGAACTGTTGATTTTATTTTTGAACCATTTTTTTTAATTGTAAAATGTTGATTTTATTTTTGAACCATTTTTTTAATTTTAAAGTGTTGATTTTATTTTTGAACCATTTTTCTTATTGTAAAGTGTTGATTTTATTTTTGAACCATTGTTTTATTTTGAAGTGTTGATTTTATTAATTTTAAAGTGTTGATTTTATTTTTGAACCATTTTTTATTTTAAAGTGTTTTTATTTTTGAACCATTTTTTTATTGTAAAGTGTTGATGTTATTATTGAAACCTTATTTATGTTGAAGTGTTGATTTTATTTTTGAACCCTTATTTATTTGAGTGTTGATTGTCTGAAAGACCTTACACATGAATTGCCCCATATGGGGTTTGATCCGCTGACCTCAGCGTTACTGGCATGGTGCTCTAACCTGCTGAGCTAACTCACCTACCTTACAAACTGTTGAGTTTCCATGGATTTAAGAACTTACATGATCTTACCACAATGGAGATTTGATAAAAGTGCTTATATTCCAATGTTTTTCAAAACAACATACATAATATTTTATTTTCCAGAGATTTTGTATTTTGAAGTGCTGATATTATTTTTGAACCATTTTTAATTTTCAAGTGATTGTATTTCAGAGATATTTTTTTTATTTAATGTCTTAATTTAGTTAAGTTAGTGTGCTCTCAGAGGATCTGTGGTATAAGTATTTGACATTGTTCCATGCCCATCGTTGACATTAGACTCTAACAAAATGTGGATCATCCACCAGGAACACTCCAAAGACCATGAGTTTCTGTAGTGTAGAGGTTATCACGTTGGCTTTACACGCAAAAGGGTTCTGGTTCGAAACCAGACAGAAACAGATTTTGCATGTTCTATTCATCACAGGTGTTTACTAAAGGTCAACAAGGGCTCTGTGGTGTCATGGTCTGTACTCTGAATCCAGGCATCTGAGTGCAAACCTCAGTTGAAATTTTCATGCGTTGCATCTCACATCAACTTTGGAACCTCAAACTGAAACAAAGCAGAGAAGTTCAGTTCCTGTAGTGTAGTGGTTATCATGTTTGCTTCACACGCAAAAGGTCTCCGGTTCGAAACCAGACAGAAATGGTTTTTGTAGGTTATGCATCTCTTGGGTGCAGTGAGACAACAAGAGCCTTCCTCTTTTGTGATGGTTCATTTGCCAATCGACTTCAATGTAGGCTTCTTTGAAATCAAAGCTACTTTACTTCAATTACCAATTGGCAGTTCTATGGCATAATGCACATGTGTCAAACTCAAGGCCCGCCGGCCACATGTGGCCCCCCAGCATTTTATAGGCCAATGATTGACTTAAAATAGGTTTTGAGCACGAATTGACTACAAACTACATTTCAACCAAAGGTTTGTAATGCGCTTCCTAACCAGACGCTCCAAAGCGTCCGGTCCATAACTCTTCAACACTCTGTCAGCTCCCGGTCAGAAAGACGCATTTAGTTCAGAGACCATGAGATGATATTCAGAAAGGATTTTTAAAATAATTTATTTCAGTTGCCTCTGAGACTAAATCTTTGCGTAAAGTCTATAATGTCTGCCCATGTGACTTGTTTTTATTATTTGTTTGCTCACCTTTAAACACTGATTTAAATATTGTAATTTTTAAACTGAGCAGTAATTTTACATCCATGGAAACTCAAATGTAATATTTAAAACTTCAATACATAAAACCAGTTATTTAACAATATGAGGTGTTTAATTTATTTTTAACATTGTATTTTTATACATTTATGCTAGAGGTGCCCAAGTCTAGTTTTCCAGAGCTACCATCTGCAACTTTAGATGGATTCCTTCTCTAACACACCTGGACCATTATGAGCTTCTACAGAACTGAATGAGGGAAGTCAACCTTTTGTCTGGGGTGTTTTAGCAGGGATGCTCTCCTGATTTGTACCGTCAATGTGGCCCGTTGAGGGGGGCCAATATGCTGAAGTGGCCCTCGGTGAAATTGAGTTTGACACCCCTGCCTTACAGCATCATGTTGCCTGTTTTAAATGAGAAAACCAGCAGATTTTGTCGATGGTTGTGTCTAGCGAGCAGGTTTACAAAAACAAAAATCACTAATAATGTGTTTTTTCTCTAAAACTAAATGATTTAACCCCTGGAGGAACATGTTTACTGACCAGAAACATGTCAGTAAACATGTTAAAATGTATTCATTAATTATGGCACTGATATAGTACTATCCTGATTGTTTTCTAACTTTATGACATATTTTATTTATCGAACCTTGATCCAAAAACATCTATTTTCTAAATATGTGAAATGCAACATGGGCAATATTTGGAAAAGCAATAGACTTGCTAACAACGGTTGGCAGCAACAGGTAATAATATGTTTTTTTTCTAGATTTATCTAATTTATTACTGTGGGAACTTTGTTACAAGCATGTTCAAACCCTAAGAAATGCAAGAAATTGTTTGTTTGCTTGTTGTTGTTGTTTTTGCAGCTTCATCTGAGCCCAAAATTATCATCTTGGAAGTTTTAAGTTGAAACTCATCATCATTCAACCAGAAAGTTAGTTTCTGACAAAATATGTAGTTTTTTTGTTTTTGTTTTTGTTTTTTTTGCTTTTACATTTGATGCCAAATGTCCATTTTTATTTATTTATTGTTTTACACCTTTCTGAATAATTATAACATCATGATTGGTATTACAGTAATCACAGTCTTGGACTGCAGGGTGGCACAGTTGCCTTGCAGTAAAAAGGTTCTGGATTCAGTTTGCATGTTTTCCATGTGTGGTGGGTTCTCTCTGGGTCGTCTGGCTTCCTCTCACTGTCTAAAAACCTGACTGTTATGATAAATGATAACTAAATTGTCATTAAGTGTGTGTGTCTGTCCTCTGTGTCTCTGTGTCGCCCTGTGATTGTCCTGTGGACTGTCCAGTGTGTGAGCTACCTCTCACCCAGTCACCACTGGAAACCTTGACCTTGCAAGAACAAGTGCATATAGACAAAGATGGATTTATTGATCAGCTTTTTGCATCACCCTAATTTTATTTCCTGCCTCCTTCCACAAATTCTTAATCAGATTCAAGACTGAATTCTGGCCAAGCCACTTCATAACGTTACCTCAGGTCATAGATGCATGGATTAAACCTTAATCTGTCTGGAATTAGAGTAATTTTGTGATTTTGTGATTTATCTGTATATATACACTTAGAAAGCAGCATAATCGATTTTCACATCAAGAAATTGAGAATCTCCAACTTTCCAGGTCAAAATTCATATTTTGGGAGATAAATCATCTAAACTCAACATTAGACAATTATAAGTTTTCAAGTTTATTTTAAATTTTGGATGTTTAACTTGCAAGTCAGAAAACCAGTTAGTTTGGCTCATTGTGCAGAGTGACTCAACTGTTAGCAGCAAAAGTAAAAACAATATGTTTTCTAGGGGATTTTATGTCTATAATTATTATTTTTCTGCCTTCAGCATCTCTTACACATGAAGTGACCATATTGTATTGCAAGACCAGAGACAGCGGGGAAACCGTTGAGTTTTGTGGAAGTTTTGGGCCATTTCTGTTGACTGAAACGTCACAATTAAAGATATTTTTGGCATCAGAAGTACCACTCCCCATGCTTTATAAGCAATACAAGTTATAAATTGAATGTTTAAGGCATTCAGGCTTGTAGTTTGTACAAACTTTCACAGCCAAATCAAGCCAACCAGTGCCACCAGTGACACGTAAACTGGTGATCCCACAGGGACTTGATGTGCGGTGTCAGCAGGTCAGGTAACAAAAGCTACAGAGGACAACAGCTCGCACCCCCTTTTCTCTACGCTTCTCTGTTTCCATAGATTACATGCTGTATAAGCTGTTTTTCTTGTCATTAAGTCACTGAAGTGCAACATAGTAGAACTGAGCAAAGAACACAACTGTACGCAGTGGAGTAAAGAGCGGGGAAAGATTCATGAGAAGGTCCACAAATAGTTTCTCCTGCCTGCATCTAAAACAAGAGAAGCCCAGGAGGACGAGAGGAGGGGAACTCGCTCTACACGCAACATTTGGTATGCAATAGTATCACATCCGACAGCGGAAGGGATGAGGTTACATCCTAAGCATTTACAAATGACAAACATGTCTTGCCAGTCATGCATACAATATTGACCTCCTGCCAAACTGAGTCAACAGCCTTGGGCCTACAAGTTGATGCGGCGCCTACCTGTCAGGGGGGGTTGACACATTGCACTGGAGTGGAAACGCATTGGGCCCCAGTGCAAACACATGCACACGAGTCCCTGACACAGGTGACTCTGTGATTCTCAGAAAACAATAATGCATCATCCGCTCGCACAAACCGAGACCGTTTCATCACCGTTTTCAGCAAAGCCAGAGGAGGAGTGAGGAGGAAAAAGGAAGCACGGGTAAAACCTTCATCAACATCAGGCCTGCCATGATTCTCTGATAAACCACTCTGCTTTGTATTCAGGCACAGGCTTCGTGTTGGGCATGCAGACGCCGACACACACATATTAATACATGCACACGAGTACACACACACACACACACACACACACACACACACACACACACACACAGAGAAAGACAGAGAGAGCGAGAGGTTGAGATGAAGAAAGCCAGACAGTGAAGAGGGATCCATGCACCTCAACAGCAGCTGGCCCAGATGTTGATAAAAAAAATAAAAAAATAAAAAAACATCTTTCTCCACAGGTATAAATCCACTGACAGCCTGTCCTCCCTGGCGTCCTCTAGCTTCACATCCCACCGCCACACATCTTCCTTTACCTTGGTGAAACCTCCCCGTCTTCCCCGTCTTCCTCTGCTTCCCAACTGCTGCTCCGGCACACAGCAACCGGCTGCAGCCAATTTTAATCCCAGAAGATGACGACCGGGATGGGGGGTGTTGGGTGGGGGGGATGGTAGATGGAGAGAGACACAGATAGATGGAGAGAGACGACGACCGTCAGGAGGAGGGAAAAAAAAGAGGAGAAGAAGATGTGCCAGTGGGAAGCCGGGCTCTGAAAAAAAAAAAAGGGAAAAAAAAACTGCCAGCCGATTGGCCAGGCCATTTCCACAATCCTGCAGCAGCCTCTATCTGCTTCTGGTGTTACTGCACTGGAGTGTGCAAGTGCATGTGTGAGGGTGTGCAAGACAAAGACAGAAAAGCTGTCTGACGGCAGCATAAAAATGTTCATGCATGCGAAGGCATTCGTAGATGTGGGTTTCCATTTTTGTGCATGTCTGATTTCGGGCAGATGCCCTCAGAAATTCCTCCAACACTCTGCATCTCACCCGCCACACTGACCTTGTGTTTACGTCACACAGCAGGAAGGAATACAGCAAAACGCAGCAGCAGCATATGTCACTCTGAGGTTGTACGCACATGAAGGGCAGATGAGCTCACAGCTGCAGATGCCAATGAAGATGCCTTGAGCAGTTTCTTAAGTGAGGTTTGGTCAAGAAAACAAAAATAAACAAACACCGGCACCGAAACACATGCTGATGATATGAGCCGAGTCTGCAGGATGGGTTGATTTGAAAATGCTTGACTGGCTTAACTGTGCAGGACGAACAATGCCGCAGATATTAAAAACTCGTGTATAGAACATTACAGCCGGATTGCTTGGTGATTGGTTGGATCAAGAAAGCAAAAGGATAGACATGTATAAGATATACCCAGATCTCAGAGAAAGTCAGTGCTATCAATCGCAAACCCATCTAGGCAGGCAGACAACATCCACTACAGAGAAATACAGTAGCTCAGCCAGTCAACACTGACTCACTGTAAAGTCCGTTTATCCAAAACAAACACGCAAGCAAAAAAAGAAAAAAGAGAAAGAAATGAAAATCTGTGCCACCATACAGTGACTTTCAACAAGGTGGCCTATTTACAATCAGCTCCAGATTCCTCGCTGGAGTCCAGCAGCAGCTGCTACGCCTGGAGAAAATGGCCTTTCCTCCACCATGGATGGGAGGAGAGTTTCTCCAAGGTACTGAGTGCCTGATGATTCCTGTGATGGTGCGTTCAAAGTGCAGTGTTATTTATTTTTTTGGCTACACACCTTTCACCTTTTGAATAAAGGCAAAATGTTCAGTTAGTTTTCTGTTAGTCTTCCTTTACCTTTATTTCTTCCTGTTCTTCCATAAAGACCAGAAATGTTGACTGCATGATCATAGTTGTTCTGTCGACAGCTTCCCCCCACCTGAGCCGTGGATCTCTGCAGTTCCTCCAGAGTTACAAAGGGCCTCTGGTCTTATTGCTGAGCTTGAGTTACACACGTGTATATCTGAAGGCATCGGAGTAACACAAATCCACGTCACACCTTCCTGATTTTTATTGATCGAAATTAATGCCACGTTTCCTTCCACTTCTCAACGATGCACGTCACATAAAATCACCGTCATATACACTAAAGTCCGTGGTTTAGAGGATTAAATGTTTGCACTCTTCCATATATTTAAGAAAGCACTGCAGAGTTAATGTGAGGTTCTCATCATAACAATGCCCAGAGTAGACAGTTAAAATTGCAGGTTGTCCAGTCAGTAAATGTCTTCCTGTTGATCTGACTCCCTTTTCTCTCACGCCTTTAAAGAACTCGATTCCTTTTTCAGCAGAAACATGCACTGTGGTGATCCTGTAGCAATCATCAGAAAAACATCAAAAGTCTTATTTCAGCTTCTCCATCTTGTAGTGCTTGTATGGTGGGGTAAATGAGGCAATCACAAACTTTAACATAAAAGCATGTCAACATGATGAGACAAACTACGCAGGAACAGACACACAGATGGAACAACAGCGCTTCGGTTTGATGGCTGGAATCGATCAGAAGCAACGATGACGATGGTAAAACTCAGCACATATAAAACCCGATTACGGAGGAGAGACGGTCACTGAGCTCATGGGGCAAATTTCACTCATTAAAAAAGCAGAGTTTAAGTGAATATTGCTCAGAAATGACTCGACGTGTGTGCATTTGATGGGAAGCGACTCTGTTGTGCCAACCTGTTAATTTCAAAGCTCCTCTTCAGCTTCGCTCCCAGTTTGACAGGACGTGGACTAACAAGCACACACAGCGGCACAACTAAGAGAGAAACGCCGTTAGAAATACCAACTTTGATGCCATTTTAATGGTTACAGTTTAGACTTCATTTTCCATTTTCTTATAATTTGCTTGTTTGTCTTGTTTTAAATTAATTGTTGGAGAAAATAAGTGTCTGATTGTAATCTTCCCATCTTCCAAGTCATCTGCATGGAAGACAGTTTGTATATTATTGCATTTTTAACACAGGCACGCTGTTAATAATGCACTTTTTTGTCAAGGTTGCAGTGAAGTAGGTTGTAAATCTTGACCTCTGCGCCCTCAGTAGCGAAGAACAACACATAATTTATTTTGATAAGTTGAAACAGCATCCAGCCTGACCTGGCAGCTTCTAAAGCATATATGATCGGCGAAAAATATAGAAAATAGACTCCATATTTGCTTTCATCTTTACGCCAACAGAAAAACATTGTTATCCTGCTTCATAATTTCTTGTTTTGCTATGAACATATTGCAGCTCAATACTTATTGTTTCAGCTGTGCTCTCCTGGGCAGTTTGGGACGTCTGAGTAAACCATGCAGAGCAGATCACGTGACGCAGAGAAACCAGGAGCCGCAGCGTCTCTCTGTTACTGTAAATGTCACTGGAAGTGTGAATTGATTAGGACGATCCTTTCAGATTTGCAAGCTGTGCATAAAAAACGCGCTATGGTTTTTCAAAATTGGCTTAAAACACAATCTGTGTTTTTAGACAATAGGCTTGGCTATGGAGGCTGTAAACAGGAATTTATTTAACAATTGTAAATAAATTGTCACAATGTTTTTTTTTCACGGTGCAATAAATGACATTATTTTGTGCATCTTAACAAATCAAGTACGTTTGAGTTGGAGACTCGAATAAAAAGAACAAAACAAAAATGTTTATCACACTTTGTTAGTTTTTATATCCTATTAAATTATTTATTCCTTACATATCTTTAGTGAATCTTGAGAAATGTGTTGTTTCCTCAAGCAACACAAATCAGTTTAGACCAATAATCTTCACCTAGCAGCCCTAAAGTGTCCATATATTAAGAGCTTTAGGATTTCTTGTGATTTGCAAACACAGAGTTCTTCCAGCAGACAGGAGTGTGTGTGCATTATAAATTTGGGTTTGCATGGAGAATGTAGATGCAGGAGCTAACAGGAGCCATTTTGTTTGATTTGGGAAGACATAATTAGTTCTGACATATCCACTCCACCATCAGGCCACGACAGGAGAGCAACGCCGTCTCTGCACACTGATTCACCGAGTTTCACCACTAAACTCTTAAACGCAAACAATCCTGCAGTAATGCTTCAGGAATTCACCGTTGTCAGCTCTGACTCTGATTGTATATCCACTTATTTAAATCCCGACTCACCACCGGCCGGCTCGGATCTCCCCTGAGACACGGACGAGCGCCGCAGTGGATGAAGTGAGGGCGAGTTGAAGGTTGGGATGTGAGCTGGCGGTTGGGGGCGTGCAGGCAGAGGAGATGCGAGATGCTGTTTTTCCAGAGTGGTTGTCATGGAGAACAAAACCCCGAGAGGCTTCGTAATCAATAACTTTCACCTATTTCTACATTGGGTTGCTCAGATTACAAAGGGGCATAAATATTTGCATTTCTTAAACAAAAAAGCATAAACAATTAAAAACGAATATACAAATGTGGCAATAAATAATTAAAAAAGGTTACTTTACTGACAAAAGTTAGTTTATGGATATATTTCATAAAGTTTCATCTGATTTTTTCATTCATATGCAACAAGCAGCGATCCATTGTGCATTCTGAAGTCTTTCCATTGGAGCGAGTATTAACTTCTTCTGCAGCTTGAGCTACATTAACTCATCTGTGGGATCAGACCACATGGTCACCGATCCTGAGTTACACACTTTTATAAATGCAGATAACAGCAAACCCGAAGCACAAGATGAATAAATGATCAGGGTTGTTTTTCACTTCACATGTCAATGCTGTTAGTGTTTTTTGCCTGATTAGTGCAGGTTTGCATCTGCGAATACGTGCATTTTGAAAACCAAAACTTCAGGAACATCGTTATGCTGGTTAATCACAGAGTTTAGACGAAACAGAAACTGTTAAAGCAATGGCTCCTACAACATCAAATCAAAATCCAATTTATTGATAAATTACCTTTAAAGATAAGCAAGTTTCCCCAGAAACTGTCCAAAAATAAAATAAAGACAAGAGATGAAATATATGCAGCACTCATAAAATAGAACAGGCGTGTCAATTCACACTGGGCTTAACGCTGATGAGAAAAAATGTGTTTTTGAAAGAGGAAGTGAAGACGCCTGTCTAATATTTAAAGACAAGAAACAAATGGAGACTTTTCTGTTGTTGTTTCTGTCTCTTTTGTGAACACTGCTGCAGCTGATAAGATTTATGTTTGCATGTTATAAAAAAAGTACAATGTCCTTCGCCCGTGCCCTCAAAGCATTTCTGCACCCCCGATCAGAAGCAGCTGGCGCCCTGGGCGAATCACCCCTTCAACATGCCCGTGTTGCCCATATCAGAAGCCTCCAGTCTCTATAATTAGTTCCTCTGCACAGTTACAACAACATCTTTATAGTTACAACCAACCAAACAAATCTTCCACATTGGCCTGATATTGTTGAAACACTTTTAACATCGTAACTAGAGGAATATCAATAAAGGAATATAAAAACTTCTGTTTAATTCTGCTTTTTGTTGTCATGTTGAAGTCGTCCAGCTGTGGATGAAGTATCTGTTTTAGTGGCAGCAGGAGGGAAGGCCTATTTCTAGCAGTAAATGACAGAGTCTTTCTCCTGAAGGTCCTAATATTGATCCTCAAACCGGTCTTAATGATGATGTCCCACCATGTCTTTCCCTACAGTGCCATAATCACGATCAGACACACATTGACAACCTCAGAGCCACATTAAAGGGAAACACGGCTGCACTACAAATGAGACTGCAGGATTAAAGATGAAAGGTTATAAGAACGATCCCTCCTCCCTCAGCAGGTAAATGAATTCCTCGTTTCACTTTAATTCACACAACCAACAGTGATGAGATAAATACTGATGGACTCAGGGGTGCCCGCGCGTCGGTGTGCTGGTGTTTTTGCGGCGGCTGTACGGCGGTGTTTGTCATTCCTGATTGCGCTCTTCAACTCGAGCAGGGCTCTTCAGACTCCATCAGAAACAACATGCAGGATGCATCTAAATGAAAACAACGGCACTGACACAAGAGGGAAGGAGGGTGGAGAAAGTGCAACAGTACAAGCGGGGTCGTTTATCGTTTTGCAGGAGCAGGAAATAATAATAATAAAGAAACAACACAACGGGAGAGCGCAAAATATAAAGGACTCTTAAGGGCAACATTGAGCCGTAAAATACTCATCATTCTGGTGGAGCAGCAGTCGATAATCTGGGGGCTTTAAATTCAGAATCGGCGAGTCTCCAGTCGATACAAAAAAAAAAAACACAATGATTGAAACAAAAGCTGAGGAAAGGCAACCTGATGATTATAACGCGGCAGAGAGTCTAATAAAGCTTGTCTGTACTGATAAATTGTCCTTCAAGTTACTTAAGAAAACAAAGTAAACACAAGTGTAACAACCTGATTGAGTTTTTCTGCTTTATGAAAACACTCTCAGAGTTTCCCCAAGTGTATTACAAGCCTGGCGGGGTACAAGGCTTAATTTGGGGCCCCGCCAGGCTTAGCATTGCTTATTTATGTAAGTTATTTTTATATATATATTTGCATTTTTTAAAGACTTTTCAGATATTAATCTTCCGATCTTCCAATAACACATAATTATCAAGTGATATTTTCAAATTTCCTGTCAACTTTAAACATTTTTTAGCTCAAAAACACGGCAAGCTGCTGGACGAATGACTGCCAAGCGCCTCAACCACCGGGGTTAGCGAGTTTTCTGCGGGAAACCTTGACTCTGCTGGATGTGCACATAAAGTCTGTGGAAAGTTATATACGAGTACGACATGTGGGTAATAATTAAGACATTCACACCACAGACGTGCTGCTCAACATGTACAGGTGTGACAAAACATGGTTGACAGCTAATCTATGGGGAGGCAGAAATACCACAAAAAAACACAAAGATGAATCATGTATATGCCTATATAGCAGCAAAGTACCAATGTTTTAGCTGCTTTCATGTGGAAAAATTGGGAGACCCCATTAAATATCCATTTGTCCTCCATCCAATATCTATAACTGCTTATCCTTATAGGGTCACAGCCTGACATTAAGTTTAGGTGAAGATTTTTTATTTTTTATTTTTGCAAGGGTCCAGGTTGGCTTGTATAGCTTGTATTTTGTATTTACTCAGGTTATTTTCCTCAAATATTGCATTTGATTATCTGAAACATTTAAGTGTGACAATAAATACAAAGACACAAGAAATCAGTTATAGGGGACAAATACTTTTCACAGTACTGCATGATAACATTACACCTAACACAAATACTAGCTTAACACAGCAGCAAACTGTGTTTCTGCAGGAAATTAAAAAGCTGAGTCACAAAATCTTTTTGAGTCATGCACTCCTGTCCTAAATTGTCCCTAAAAAAGAAACTCTTGGACAAATTAAACTGAGCCAGTTGTCAGCCCCCTCATGGAAAAGTTGCTGACAATTAACTGTGGTCTGTTATTGATAAGCATCTTGCTCATAGTGGATCATATTGGATGGTTACAACCAGCAGATATATTTTGTAAATTGCCAGGTGAGGTGATGTTACTCAGTGTAATGACCACCGGATCCTTCATAAGCCATCTATAATGTGATGAACGTAGAAGAAGCTCCATTAAACGTTCTTGCTCATTTAGAAACTTGCAGCAACAACAAGAGGAGTTCAGTTAATTGCAAATCGAGGGGAAAACAACAAACATGCAGCACATTATTTAAAGCAAAGAAAACTCTTGTTCCTTTAAAAGAAAATAAATAATAGAGGATTTGATGATACAAAGTAAAAACTGTGTTTATGTGTTTTTCTACACGCTGAAGACGTATAATTCTAGCTATCACAGATGCCATTACTGGGAAACCTGAGGATACTGACAGCTTGGTCATTACAGCCATGAATCTATTGCTCCATTTCGTGCAGCACAGTTGCATCAGTTCAGCCACCACAGCAGGTAACATCGTTCCAGACAGCCTGAACTCAAACCAGACAGCCTGAAGATAATTACAGACGCATTCAGGCTGAGGCAAGATCAGCAGTTGTCATAGTTACTCATAACTTTCATGTGAAGATTAAAATACTGGACAGCATAATTATTAACTTTCCCTCTGAAGTGAAATAAAGAACCACAGAGCGACAGTGAGGGTGTCAGGGCAGATAAAGAACTGCTTCTGCTGCAGCACTGACGTCTCAGAGAGCTACAACGCCCTCTGCTGGAAGAAGGAAAAAGCTGCATCAGTAGAAATCCTGAATGCAGATGAAGCGCTTTTAACACATGAGCTGAGATTTCTTTTAGGAAGGCAGAAAGCTGCCTGCTGCAGCATCGAGCGTGATTAACCCAGCAGTGGAGTTTAAACCCACATTTAAGACGGAGCAGCGATTAAATTACAGCCTTGCACAGAATGATCCGTTACTATAATAAAAAATGTTGGCGTAGATGCAAACTGCGAATAAGTACAAAAGTAATTTAAATCAGTATTCAGTGGGGTTTTTTATGCATTTACTGAATACAATAATAAGGTTTGTTTAGTCATTTTAAAGAGTGAAACTCAGGTTAATTCCATGCTTAGAGTGATTTTTTTAAGCTTTGTTTCTAATAGTTTTGATGATTACGGCTAAACGCTCTAGAAAACATGCTGCTTTTCCAAAAATCTGAATGCTAAGAACAAAAACTCTAATATAAAAATAGTCTAGAGAATAAGACTGCTGACTTAATTGCGAGGCATAAAGATGTTAACTAAGAATCGCATATGCCATACTATACAGAGATAGGCTGACATTTCTGTGTCAAAATTACAAGAGTTACAAAAATAAATGAAAAAAATGTAATCCATAGAATACTAGTTTTTTCATCCAGGAGCACCTGCATGCAGGAACTTATGTTTATCCCAGGGGAAACAACAAGCTTCCATAGAAATGAAAATAAATCCCAGAGCATTGTTGGTAGCCCCCCACCTGTTTCAGCTCTGTATCTCATCTTTCATAATCCGTCTAATTCAAATCATAAACTGACAGAGAAGTCTAATCTGGCTAATCTACCCTAGGAACGCAAACCATCAGCTGGAGCCCTGCCTGTCTAAGTAAGATATGATTTATGCTAAGAGGGAGGGATGATCATCAAACTAAAGGAAGAAAAATCCTCAAAAGGGATTTTATGCGCCAGTTCTGTCTCAGACAGTGAAAAATAAAAGGTAAGTATCGAATTGTTGTAATTAAATAACGACAGGTGCCATGCAGCATAGGCAAAGAGTGAGATGTCTCCGTTTACAGCTGCGTCCGTAAATCCTCTGCATATTTTTCCAAAGCTCTGGGGATGAAAACGGGCTGAGAGGCTTGGTGCATAAGGAGCAAAGTGACTATTTGTAAGCAGGGAAACTTTTTTAAAAATTGCTTGAGTGCTTCCATTTCTACCCACTTTAGACTCCTTGGTAACTGTGCTCCTGTCGTCTCACCAAGTTTATTTGGGGGCTGCTTTTGCTTTTACATGCTGATAATACTCTGGGCTCAAAAATGCCGATAAAACACAAAGCAGAGCATCTTCTCCACGACCAGCCAAGACACTGCTCATACTCTGATTTACAGCATGCAGGCTGTAATGTAAAGTAAGCAAGCAGAAGCCAGACTGAAGTATTTAAAAATTTAAATACTCCCAGCTGCTCTTGGCTCTGCTGGTAAACACTTTGCAGCAGAAAACATAAACCTAAAAAAAACACTTCATTGAAAGTTTTAGTCCTGTTCTTTGAAATGACCAACTACATGGTGAAAAGGTCTGATATTTGAACCGTTTTGGTGTAAAAATTAAGCTGAAAATTACTCTTGAGGGTTCTAAAATAAAGCAGTATTTAAATGTTGAAACCGGTATGAAAATATACAGTATTTTCCGGACTATAGCGCACCCTGCTATAAGATGCACTCACAAAGTTAAAAAAAAAAAAAACTGGAAACGTACATATATAAGCCGCTGGTATCTCTGCCGCTCTCGGTTTTCCACAAAGACGTAGTGGAGGGCTGCATCCTTAATAAATCTGCTATTAAGGACGCAGCAAAACAAGAAAATATATGTTAGCAATTTGAACAAGATGTTGCAAAGTACTCTGGGAGTTTTTTATGAAGGTTGAGAGTGGGGGCATAATTGTTTTTGGAAAAATAAACTTTATGAACCCACAACTGGTCAAATATATGATTTGAGTTTAGGGCATAAACAGTGTTATAATTTAATAAACATTACATTCAAGCAGTCCTTAGCATTAAAACCCAGCCTGAGCCTGCAATGATAACAAAACCTTTATATATTGTGCAGAAATAAAATATTTTTCTCATAGTGTCTCCAACTTTTCTAATTCAGAATTGTAAAGGAAGTTCATAAATCTGACAACCTGGAGCTGAAACCAAAGAGAGCTGTTTTGTTTTGCACTTTAAGGCTCGGACATATTTTTAGTCCGTGTTGTTCCAGATGATTCAGCGCTGAAATGTTGCACATAGAGACACTTTGCTATTGTTCTTATTATATGGATGTGCATGCATCAACTTTACACACATTTCTTTTCCCCTTTTTCAGCAGGAGCCACACAAAGGCGCACTCATTCAGCACTCACACATATCATGAATAATTATCAAAATATGGTGTTTATCGCAGTAAGACCCAAGATGAATCCTCGTTTTCAGAATCTGGCCCAATAAGCTGCATCATCTGCTCACAGCGGTGGTGATCCAGAACTAAAGGGTTTGTACTGTAGCATCTGAAAAATCCTTGGAAAACAGTTGTTCTAGGGACAAGAGACCCTTTATTTAAGGTCAAACTTTTCCAGTTGAGTAACTATGATCTAAAAACAGCCGAGTGCCACTAAAACTCTGATCCTGTTACTTTTCAGAAGAGGATCTGACACAGAAACACCAAATCTTTCTGTATTATGCAAACACATGCTGCGGCACAGCCCCAGATTGTCCGCACATGCAGTGCGCCTGTGGTGTGGAGAATAGCATTGACCCAATTCACTTTACTGGACTAGTTAGATATTTGGTCATTGGCTGGCTGAGCCCGAGTTTGATCCTCTGAGCCGAGCTCCAGCAGCTTCTAGCCTCAATAAAAATCCTCCTCCGTTTCTGACAGAGCCCATCTCTCGGTGAGTTATTAATACCAACAGAGCAGACAGGATGTTATGCACTGATTCTTCAAGCCTCTCATCAACAAAGCAACAAGGGAGGAGAAGAAGGTCGCCTTCTCTCCCTCCGCTCCGTCTGTCCCTCAACACTGCTGCCACATTAAGATGATTGGCGGGACTTGGACCGCAGAGTTAAAACTTAACAAATTCAAACACTTTCTCCTGAAGGTCTAGATTTCACAGACACTGTATGTTATCTCCAGTGCGATTTGAAGCTACAACAAGGCAGAGGCTTATCTTACATGAGCTAATTTAAGCTGGCAGTAGCTTTAACACTGGCACTGGGTGACCATTCGCTAAACGACGCCTCCAAACATTGATTATCCAGTCTGAGCTCAGCAGCTATAATTGTGCAAGGAGGCCCTGCCAAGCTTTGGATCACATTTAGCTCTCAAAGAACATTTAGTACGTCATTTCCCCAAAGTTTGATGGACTGCAAGTGTTTTAAAAAAAAAAAAATCACAAGTGCTAAAAAGTAGAGAAAAAGATAAAAATACAAAAAACCCAGAACTGATATAACCAGAAGCTATTTATGGAGCATAAATATAACTTATCAGACTTTAAAATTATTCCTTTTGAAGCTGTGGAGGCTAGACTGCTCTCATCAAAACTGTTTCTGACTCTGCAGTCTGATTACCTCCAAAGCAGCAACTTGAACAATGTGGGCAACTATGTGGGCAACTGCCCAGGGCAGCATTAGTGTGGGGCAGTGGTTACCTGCTTATTCATCTACATTTTATCCCTTTAAACACGAGCAACGTGTTAACTCCTCAGCGTTGTTGAATACATCAGCGTCCCACTAACTACATGACATTAAAACGTCACTAACTATTCCTGAAGTTACAATTGGTGGCCATGTTGAATTTCTAGCTTGGGTTATCAAAAAACGTTACACGTTCCATGTAGGAATTTGAACTTCAAGGAATATTCCAGTGAATTTCTCCAGCCTGAGTTTTGCAGTCCTATCAAGAAGCCAAATCAGCAATTGACACTCATGCAAAAATTATATAAAATTGACGCCACGTTGCTATTTCTGAAACGTATAACAGACACAAAGCACACAAAACAACAACTGCCATTTGTGGTAATGATAATGTTAATAATTAATACTTGACCTATTGCAGTTAAATTCCTCATTAACTTCCATTGAGTGCAACGCATTTCATTTGAAGCATTTAATTTATTCTGTAATGTGCTGACATTTGGCACCAACAGCTAAAAGGGATTATAGTTGATAGTTAGTTTATAGTTGAACACTAAAAGGGATGTTTTAGTGTTCAACTATAAACCTTCTCTCAATAACTACTCATAAAGTCCTATATTTTATTAAACGTAACCAAAGCATGATAGATTGATGAATTAATTTCTCCAGACTGTTTAACTGGTGAAGAGCAAGCTGCCCAGTCTGCTCTCCAACTCTGTGGGCGATCTGCAGCGTGACGAAGGATGACTCCGCTCCGCTTAAAACGGTAAAGGGCATGTTAACATTTTAAATTCACTTTGTTTAGCCTGAGAAAACATTTCATGTTGTTCTCATTAACCCAGGTGGATTAAACATCCTGGGTCTGCCGCCTCTCCATCGTTTCTCTGGGGGAGGAAAATCTCAGTCCAGTCCAGCATAAGGAACACGCTTCTGGATTTTCATCAGACGGAAATTATGTTACTTGGTTTGCTGCAACACAGCACAACATTTCACCGAGTGTCGTGCCTGGAACGGTGGCTCTGAGGTAGCTAAAAGTGAAAATAAATCTCTCAGTTAACAAAAACACAATTTAAACGCAGCTAAAAAGAAATGTGATATGTTAGAGGTGCACCAGTCGACAAGAGATCAGAATCAGCCAATTATCACTTGATCGCGGATCTTCAAATCAAATGCTCAAAAATCTGTTTTTTGTTTTTTTTTCTATTTGTAGAATAAAAACTGTGAACTCCAACCATTTTTGTTTGGATATTAAACACAACTTGAACTTTGAGACAGTTTTGGAGTTTAATGAGAAACAAATAAAGGTTGGAGACGTTATTAGGCCTGTCGCAATAATCAATAAATCAGTTATTCGCATGATAAATTAAAATTCAATAATTATTATTATCTCTTTTTTCTCTCTCTTTCTACCAAAAACTGGATGATAAAAGTCTTCAGTTTGGCACTTTTGTCTCAACTAGTTCTTCAAAATTAATTTCATTTGTCGTTTTGTTTATTTATTTTGGAGGATATTTAAGATGTCTTCCAGTTCCAGTTTTAAACGTTCATTAGGATTTAAAATTTATTGATCTTTTATAATGTGTTCTTGCATTATTATTTTACCATTACTGTTATATCACTTAAAAATGGTCTCAAAACAACAATATTATCGTTTATTGCTAAAACTTCAGGAACAATTTATCGTCCAGCAAAATTTGTTATTGTGACAAATTATGCTTTGATGCCTAAATGGAGCTAATGTATTTTTCTTTTTGCTCCTCTAGATATAAATAAAAAAAAATGTGTAATTGTACGGGGTGAATCAGTCAGAATGGACTGATCAGTTAACCTTCAATTTTTGTTTGTCCCAGATAAAATATTTGCTTAGTAAGGAAATTATAATGAACATCAAACTTTGATCATTTATCATTTTATGATTTTCTAAATAAACTTTTGCAAATCTCTAAATTAAGATTTCAAAGTAAAACAATTCACCGTAAATTATCAGACAAAGACAAACAAGCTGGAATTTATCCAAGTGTGTTTTAAGTCTCCTCCACCTCTCTTTCTCACTTTGTAACTCACACACACACGCACACACACCGTGCACACATGCACAAACACACACACACAGTTCACACTTCTCTGCGCTCCGTGCTGTTCTTACACCTCTCCACAGTTAAGATCTTTATGGCACTTCAAGAAATCTGCTTCGGTGAACCGAACAGCCGTTTGCACTGCACACATGCCTGCTGCTCACAAAGAGACAAACACCACCGACGGATCTGCTGTCTAACAAATAATCAAACAGAAATGGGGTTTGACTCATTATCAGAACTCATGTAATTTTTTTTTATGTCTTGTAAGAACAAATATATCTTGGGTGTATTTTGTTAAGCCTTTGTGAAAACATTGAAGGCCTGCACATCTCTCTCACTCCATGAAATCAAATGTGGCATTTTGAGGCATTCTCGGTTAAAATGTCTCTGTCTTATGTAAGCTGACTGTAAAGGTCTTGAGCGCTAAACTGAAGAGTTTTGTTTTGATTGTCTGGTGACGTTGCTGCTGTTTGGATCTATTTGGAGTCCAAGAGAGAAACCAGAAACCTTTGAGGCAAACAGAAATGCACACAAACACACACAGCAGGGGGAGAGATAACAGCTCTCCTAAGATGCTCACTTCAAGTCTTTTTCCTGCAATCTTTGCTGCTAAATATTCCAAGGAAGGACAAAAACAGTGTAAGAGGCTGAAGGACTGATTTTATAAGGGCTTTGTAGCTGCCTTAATGTCTCCTCACGCTGACACCTGCACGCTGTGACGGAGAAAACTCGTCAGCTTGTGAAAACAATACCGTCTGTGTTCGTGGCTCAGGCCAGAAGATGCAGCAGCATCGCAGAAAAACAGATCTGGGTGTCCAGGTGCCTCAAACCGCTCACGAACCTTCCTGCATGTTAAAAATACAAATTTTACTGTATTTTATTTAGATTTCATGTGATGTACCTACACAAAGTGGTGCATAACTGTAAAAGCGGAAGGAAAATTATAAATGTTTTTGGTTATCATGGCAAACCTACTAAAACATGGCAGTCGTCCTAAACTGCCAAATTCACCATGTTAAGCTAACAGGCCTCGGGTAACTCTGGAGGAGCTGCGGAGAGCCACAGCTCAGGTGCTAGACAAGACAACCATTGGTCATGCGGTCTGTAAATCTGCTCTGTAATGTAAGAGCAGCAAGAAGAAAGCCTTGATTAAACAAAAGTCACATGAAGAAGTCCCAGTTTGTTTGACACAACAAACATGTGGAAAAATTGCCCTGAAAACGCCCTCCTGTGAAACTTTGAAACAAGATGGTGGCGGCGTCATTCTGTTCAGATTATTTTTTCACCGTAGATCAATTTAAAGCTCCAATATGTTATGAAAAATATGTTTTTTACATATTTGGTAAAACTGTCACTATGTGGTAATAATGTGATATTAGACACATAATCTGTGGGAAAAAACCATCAAGCTCCTCTGTCTTCTCCCAGTGCTCCCAGTACTAACTGCAGAAATACACAGCTCGCTCAGAAACAACCAACCAGAGCCAGGAGAAGGGTCTTAGCACTGTCAATAACACTTGTGTATGCACCACTCACACTCTCCTTGCTCTCTATGCTCAGCAGATCCGATTGTGAATGCTCAGGCCACTGATGATGGTGGATGATCGGTTTTCTGGTATCAGTAAGTTGATGGTAAGTTTGGGGATTTGTTTCCATTAAAGAGGATCGCCCTAAACACACAGCCAGAGCTACAATCGATGGTTTTCATGCGTTAGCATGGCCTAGTCAAAACCCAGCTAATGAGATCTGTGGCACAAATTGATTTCAATCAATCAAATTTTATTTGTACAGCACATTTCAGCAACAAGGCATTTCAAAGTGCTCTACATTATAGACACACAAAGTCATGCAAGACAGAATCAACAACTGAAACATTACATTTAGTCAAGTGCCTTTGTTAAATTCTAATTCGATTATGCTTCAAAGGCAACTCCAAACAGGTTTAGTCTAGATTTAAAGACACTCAGTGTTTCAGCAGTTTTGTAGTTTTCTGGAAGTTTGTTCCAGATTTGTGGTGCATAGAGGCTGAAAGCTGCTTCTCCTCGTTTGGTTCAGGGGATGCAGAGCAGAGCAGAACCAGAAGACCTGAGAGGCCTGAAGGGCTGATGCAATATTTCCAAATTTTCTCCATCTAATCTTACTCAGCGTGAGTTTTTTTGGAAGAAGAATGAGCAAAGAAAGATTTGCAGCGGTAATTGCAGCAAAAGTTGGATCTACAAAATATGTTGGCCTGTCACATAATTACCAAAATGAAATGCAATTTTTGTGGTTGCAAAACAACAAAAATCTGAAGTGATTCACATTTTTGCGAAATAACTAATAGACACAAAATAATGACTATTACTGAGTACTTTTGCAAAAGTAAGTTATTTTTGACAAGTGTGTAAATGAACAATGAAGAGGTGATTGTGTAATCTCAATCTCAGATGAGTGTGTTGGAGATGAGCTTTCAGCTGTATTTTTCTCCTTGAAGTCTACCTCTGCAAACCTCAATATGCGTTCATTTTCATGGTAAATTATGATTATACACTAAGATTCAGGACATTCATCTTATAATTTAGTTATTTTTGCAGGGAGGGAGACTTGCCTCCAACTTGTACCTTTTTAGAGCATTCTAGATGATTTCCTCAGCAATATGTCAGCAGCTAACATCCATAAATACACTCTCTACTCTCCTCTGGATGAAAGTCAGATAGTAATATCACAGCGAGAAAGAGAGAGGGAGAAAAAGAAGAGGAAAAACACACAAAGGGGGCAGCAAGCTGTGCTCAAACAGCAGAGTATTCGCGGACGTTCAGAGAAGCGATGTGGGTGTTTGGAAACTCAGATAGGCTCATGTTTAAATGGATAAGAGAGGAGGATGGAGCAGCAGAATAGACCTGTCCGTCTAACTCGCTGCACATCACAAGACCTTACCATGTCAGCAGCTCCGGCGCAGTGATCAATCACATTGATACAGCTCATGGAAACACAGATGGAGAGCCAGCAGTCAGGAGAAGATGCCTGAGCAAATGCTGCAGCGGCCAAAAATAAACAAAAAAACAAGTTTGATCTCCTGCTTTTATTTCTGTCCCAGAAGCAAGTCACCGTATGTAAGAGCGCAGGTCCTCTTCCTCTCCATCACTTACTTGGAGTTTTAACTAAGCCTCAGATGGTGTGATGAATGATAAATATCTTATCCACTCATGCTTTTATGTTCTAGTTACGTGTTAG
This sequence comes from Poecilia mexicana, assembly GCF_051168715.1. Taxonomy (NCBI): domain Eukaryota; kingdom Metazoa; phylum Chordata; class Actinopteri; order Cyprinodontiformes; family Poeciliidae; genus Poecilia; species Poecilia mexicana. Next base: position 16,516,654 of record NW_028263375.1, read on the forward strand.
TTTTTACGCTGGCTGACAGAAGCAGGTCAATCACACAGATTTGTTGCCATAAACCCCGGCGCTATGCCTCAGAAACATTAGAGGAAGCCTTCAGCCGCAGGAGGACAAAATGATTACACAAAACAATGGCTGAACTCAGGAGAAGGTTGCCCCGAAGATGATCAATATGAAAGTATTTATGTAGGTCGTACATGAGGCTTCTTGCTTTGAGTAAAAAACAAAAAAATGTCCCAGTGAGAAAAGAGCAACTGAGCACAGAATATGATGAAAGGAAAGCTATGATTTAAAGGAAAAATACTTAAAATGCCATTATTTCTCATTCTATTGGAATGAAATCGGTGACCAGGTTTGGTCTTTATCAGAGTCAATTGCTGAGGGAGCAAACAACCCTCCACTAAATTATAAACACTGTAAAATACAGCTAAACAAACAACTACAAAAAGCAACAAAAAAAATAATAAAAAATATTTTAAAAGAGAAAAAGTAAAAAGATTTAAAAAGAAAAACATTAAAAAGATGAGAGAAATCAAAGTTTTAAAATTCTAAATAAAAAATATAAAACTGGAAAAAAAATCTGTAGGGATTTAAATAATAACCTCTGGAGATGAAAAAATAAATAAAAATGTATAAGTGGAGACCAGAACCAGAAGAATGCAAGAAAAAAAATGCAAAGAAATCAAATATAAAATTAAAATAAAAAAAATTATAACCAAACAATAAAAAACTAAAAAACAAAATTGCTAACATATGATGAAATAACAGGTTCAATAATCCAGTGTTGTACCACAACCAGTGTTTTTGGAGAAATTGAGTGTCTCTTTAATAATTCAACAACATTCAGGCTAAGTTTTTAATTTTAAGATTCTTTTGTCATTTATGTCAAACATGACCAAAAAGTCGCATAAATAGATGCAACACTAAAACTAGAATATAGTTGACAAGTTCATTTATTTTATTGAATCAGTTCAAAATGTTGCTTATACACTGAGCAACATTTACATTTTTTATTCCTATTAATTTTGATGATTATGGCTCACAGGCAATGACAACTCAAAATGTTTTTTAGCAAATAAGTATGTTATATAAGACCAATAAATATGTTTACACCAATATACTAAAAGGTACATCCATGTGTTGTACAGAATATGTATTAAAAACTTAGTTGGGGCTCTTTTTACAGGCGCTTGGCATCAAGGCGCTCACCCAGTGGCTCCACTAAGGTGCTCAGGTTGCATTGATAACGGCCTTTAGATCGTCTGTGTCTGCTTCTCAGCAGAGGGAAGCATAAAGTGCTCTAATATTTTCTGGTAGAGGATTACTCAGACTTTGTATTTAAAAAAAATGGAGGATCTCCAACAGCAGATGACATGAGTCCCCAAATCCTCACCAAATGTGGAAACTTCACTCTGAACCTCAAGCGCCTTGAACTCTGAACTCTGGAATCCTGATTTTCCAAATGAAAATCAAAACGTTGAACATTTGAGCAAAAATCCAGTCGTTTTTCTGCTCAGCTGAGGTAAGACTCTTCTGATGTCTCTGGTTAAGGAGGCGCTTAGAGGAAATGACAGCTACCTCATGTCCTGGATGCAACAAAATTTATTTATTAATTTTTTTTGGTATTTTTGTCTTATTATTTTACCAAACTTAATTAATTTTTTTAAATCGTTTATGTATCTGTGATGTTGTAAATAAACTTTGACTTGACTCTGCCTCTGTGTGCAGTGCCTCTTAAACCTCAGACTCCACACCTTGTGAATCCCCCCCGCCCCCCCAGCTTTTTAAGGGGCTTCAATTCACAATTCTCTCAAAACTGTGGGTTTAGGGTATATAGGGCACCTTTTTTTCAGCCACACTTTTTCCTTCCATTAAACTTCCTGCCGATATCCTTGTTTATCTCACTCTGTGATCATCCCGCTTCTTATGCAAAATTATAAGTCATCCTGAATGTTCTTGATGTCGATTATGACAGTTCCCACCCCCCAGCACAACATTCTTGTAATAAAAATCCTTTTTAAATTGGTCTTATGTAATATTCTAATAAGGAACCAGCAGCGCTTCTAAATTCCCAGTCTCCACAATCATGTCTGACGTGATGCATGCAAGAGAATCAACATCTGATCCACAGCAAAGGCCTGTTTGGTGAGAAAAGCTCGGTCCAAGGAGAAAATATCACGTCTATGCAGACACACCCCCTCCAGGCTGTGGCATTGAACCAGAGACTCTGTGGTAAACAAATCACTACAGCTGCTGATGCTGCTGGACTGGACCCGTCGTTGCACAAACAGGCCCGAAACGTCCGTGTTTGTCCACGTTTCTCCGCTCAGCTCAGCCTGACAGCTCAGTGCTCATATTCGCCTACATCTTAATCAAAGCAGAGCATGAAAAATAACGCAGCACACTCACTCACTCACTCACTCACCAACACTCTCAAGCCTCCCCCCCTGTGAAATGTGCGCCGCGCTGCGCTCTTGGCCCCTCTTTCCCAAACATCTCACCTTGCTTGACACATTTGAAGCGGACCGGGTCCTTGCAGTGCTTGATGACGGCCAGCACGTCCCGGGTGGTGAGCCCGGCCACTGGCATGTCGTTGACCTCCAGCAGCAGCTCATCCTGGGCCAGTTTTCCGCTCTGGATCAGTCCCTTCCCCTGCTTCACCTCACCGAAGTAGGGGAACTGGCCGTTTTCCGCGCCCCCCTTCAGCTCGAAGCCCAGCTCTCCGTCCTTCCCACGGGTGATCACCGCTTCGTGGACTTTGTTGGTCCAGTGGTTTTTCTTTTTGAGGCTCTTCGACATGGTTCGGGCGAGTTAATCACCGTGGGCTAGCCCATACACGAAGCCTCTCCTCACCGTCTCATCCCCCGGCTTTGTGTGCGTGCGACCCGGCTGCGGCTTCACGGCGCTCGGGGCTCCATCGTCGCCGGTGCACGCTAAGCGCAGTGTCCGCTCGGCGAGCCGCGCAGTCGGGAGGAGAGCTGCAGTACAGCGCGGCGGTGGACGGAACAATTCTTACTCTCAGTCAGCCACAGACGCAGGAGACAGATCCTGGCGGATGACCCGGATGTGAAGCCTGAAGGAGGGGAGAGATGAATGGTTCTGGTTCGGCGTGAAGTGATGGAGAGAGGAGGCGCTTCTCGTTTACTACACTGCCAGGGGCGCTTCCTCCGGCTGTCTGATCACACGCTGGAGATGACATGCAGGAGGAGCAACAGTTTACCCTGCAGGACAGACAACCTCTGGTTTTAAATATTTACATTATTAACACATATAAGTGTGCCTAAAGTGTGCCAGATCAGTGATTCTTGAGAATAGGGACAAAATGGGTTTTAATTTTCCCATATATTTTTTTTAATTTCTCAACCTTATGTATGCAAATATGACAAATAATGTTTAGAAAATATGAAGATGCTAAGGTACAGGCTCCCAGTTGCGAATTTTTTTTAAAAAATTACATTTTTAATCGACCTGACCCAAAACTTTGTCATCACCATCTGACAAAAATAAATCTAAAATGATTTTTAAAATACCCCATTAGTGATATTTTTACTCAATTTACAGACAAATGCTTCTCAAGAAATAAAATAAATATTATTTAAAACAAAACACAAGAAAAAGTCCATCTGATGGAGTTGACAGTGCATGACGGAGTTGACACAGAACTGAAGGTGGTGACAAACTAGTGAGTAAAATGAAAAACTTGGTACATGTGAAGTAATGCAATTCATGTAAAATACATTAAAATGAATTAGTTGCACAATTAAGTGAGATTTGACAACAATTTCACTGAAAGAGTCAGAAAAACTCTGACGGAGTTGACATCTGACGGAGTTGACGAAATGCCAAACTACCTCAATTTATATGATGTTATTCTGAAGGAGGCCATATTGTAGCTCGTCAGGTCCATGAAATCTTTACATTATACCAAAATTAAGCTTTTATTTCGCAAAATTTCATCAAAGTTTTGTAAATTGTCAGTTATGGAGTTGACACATCATGGTTGTGACAAACAACTTAGGAATAAAACAGAAGAAAAAACTAAAGAATAACTTAAGCTAACCGGAGCTAACTAGCCCTCCTAGCAAAGGAAGAGAAAAGACAACGTCATGGGGTCCTCAGAAGTTCTGGTGCCCCCCAATATTGCCTGATTTTTTTACATTCTTTTCATTTCTGACGGTGTTGACAAAAACTAAGGACAAATTTCAACGGAGTTGGAAAATATCTAAAAATTATTTTTAATTCAATTTATCGATACTTTTATAATTATTTATATGACTACTTATACTTAATTGTCATAATATATAATTTTTGTATTTCTTTAATTGTTTTAAACTATAAGAATGTGTTGAGTTCTGCTCCTGGACAAGGGCTTTTACAGGCATCATCCACCGACTACAATGTTTAAAATAAAAAAATATTCAGCAAAAAAAAGAAAAATATACATTGTTGTGCTCACATGACCCAGGGTAGTTTAGTTAGATATTTGAAAAAAATATATTTTGTGTATATTTTATTCAAATTTCATGCTTTATCCATAGGACCTGTTTTGTCCCTATTCTCAAGAATCACTGTAATAACTTAACAAAAACGATTCATCCTTAAGATTGTTTCTATTAGAAGTATATTTCATGTATCACCAGTGTGAGGAATCTCACATGAGGGCCCTGATTACATCTAATGACTGAGTAGACACGGTGGTTTTGTCTCTTTAAATCTTCATTGTTGTATCTATTTTTTGTTTGTTTGTTTGTTTATTTTTGTTTTACTCAGATATTGGATTTTTCCAGAGCCGACCCAAGCCTTTATGAGGTCCAAAGCAGAATTTAATTTGGGGGCCAGTCAGCAAACGTGTCTACTTGAGTTACATCTCTTGTACTGCAGTCACAAATGTAATGATTTTACACTTAGCTTGATATAATTACAAAAGCCTTGGAGCTTGACCAAAACTTTATCACTAATGACTTGGAACTTGGACTTGGGCCTTTTGAGTCGAAAAACGTCTTATTCCAGACAAAAAAACAAAAACAGGACACCCTGTCAACTTGGCAAATGTAAACATATATATATATATATATATATATATATATATATATATATATATATATTAAGCATGACATGCCGGCTCAGACGTCGCCCGGCCAAACAAGGTCTGCGTCAGGTGCTGGGGAACCAGAGCACCTTGATGAAAAATGGGCTACTGGAACAAGACGGAAATGGGCGAGAGACGAAAACATGGATCTGTTGGAATGCTACTACTCAAGTAACCCTAGTCAGAGGGGTTACATGCAAAGACTGAGGGTGGAATGGTTACTTCGACACCCACAGTCTACAATGACTGCCAAACAACTAGTAGCTCAGTGCTCCAACATCCGCAAACGGCAACTGCTATCACAACTTGAGATTGACGAGGTACAACACAAATGCTACGGCATAAGGGAGGAGCCCAAAGGTAAGGTCAGGGGGGAGTTAACTACTCCCCACCCCGAGACTGGGTATGCAGCCCCAGTAATGAACGAACTATCAAAGCTGAACGAGACAGCAACTGACCTGAGAGAGAGAATCGTGGCCCGAATGAACACCAGGCAACCCCGACGCCAATTACAACGGCTGAGTGAAGTACCATCAGAAAGTCTCATTGAAGATGTGAATGCAGCATTGAGAACAATCCCTACCAACACCATAACAGAAACCAATGAGCTGATATACAACTCAGCATCAGTGATCCTTGAAATGCTCGGCTATAAGAGCAACCATGAGACCCAATATCCATCATGGAAAAGACGGTTAGAGGCTAAGATCAAGATAACAAGGAGGGAAGTGAGCCAGCTGTCAGAGCTCCTAAGGGGTGCAATGAAAAGATCAGTACCCAAGAAGTACAGCCAGATGCCCATACCTGAAGCACTCGAAACTGCCAAACAAAGGCTCCAAGCCTTGGCCAGCCGCCTAAAGAGATACACAAGAGAGAATGAAGCCAGGAGGATCAACCGGCTCTTCTCCACCCAACCAGCTAAAGTGTACTCTCAATGGCAGGGTACTAACAACAGAGCAGACCCACCAAGGCTGGAGACTGAACAATACTGGAAAGGCATATGGGAAAGGGAGGCGTCCCACAACAGCAAGGCACAGTGGCTAACCTCTCTACGAGAGGACCACAGCAACCTCCCTGAACAAGCCCCGGTAACCATCACTGTGGCAGATGTCCAAGAAAGAGTCTCGGGTATGAAAAACTGGACGGCACCAGGGCCTGACATGATCCATGCCTACTGGCTAAAGAAACTCACTGCCCTCCATGAGCGACTGGCAGCTCAACTGAACCAGCTGCTACAGAATGGGACTCACCCTGAATGGTTAACTGAAGGGCGCACAATCCTGATCCAGAAAGATCCCTCAAAGGGTTCAGTCCCATCCAACTATCGGCCAATAACCTGTCTCTCTACAACATGGAAGCTCATGTCAGGCATCATAGCGGCTAAGATAAGCGGACACATGGATAAATACATGAGCACGGCACAGAAGGGCATCGGCATAAATAGTAGAGGAGCCAAACACCAACTCCTTGTAGACCACACAGTCGCCCGAGACTGCAAAACCCGACACACCAACCTGTGCACCGCTTGGATTGATTACAAGAAAGCCTATGACTCAATGCCACACACCTGGATCATTGAATGCTTAGAGATGTACAACATCAATAGGACTCTAAGAGCCTTCATTGCAAACTCGATGGGGCTGTGGAAAACCACCCTTGAAGCCAACTGCAAACCGCTTGCACAAGTGTCCATCAAATGTGGCATATACCAAGGAGATGCTCTGTCCCCACTGCTGTTCTGCATAGGCCTGAACCCCCTCAGCCAAATCATCAACAAGACTGGCTACGGATACCGACTTAAGAATGGGGTCACAATCAGTCACCTCCTCTACATGGATGACATCAAGCTGTACGCCAAGAGCGAGCGAGACATCGACTCACTGATCCACACCACCAGGATCTACAGCACTGACATTGGGATGTCATTCGGACTAGAGAAGTGTGGCCGGATGGTTACAAAGAGAGGGAAGGTCGTCCGCACAGAAGGGGTCTCACTCCCAGAGGGAACGATAGCAGACATAGAGCACAGCTACAAGTACCTGGGAATACCACAAGCAAATGGCAACCTCGATGAGGTCACAAGGAAAGGAGCCACAGCCAAATACCTCCAACGAATAAGGCAAGTCCTGAGAAGCCAGCTCAATGGCAAGAACAAGATCCGTGCAATAAACAGCTATGCCTTACCAGTAATCAGATACCCTGCCGGAATAATTAGCTGGCCAATGGAAGAGATAAAGGCCACGGATGTTAAGACTCGGAAGCTACTAACCATGCATGGAGGGTTCCACCCCAAATCCAGCACCCTGAGACTGTACACGAGCCGTAAGGAAGGAGGCAGAGGACTAGTGAGTGTGAGAGCCACTGTCCAGGATGAAACATCTAAGATCCATAAATACATCAAGGACAAAGCCTCAACGGACGATGTGCTCAGCGAATGTCTCAGGCAATGGGGAACAGAGGACGAGGTGCTGGAGGAACCATCATGGGAAGACAAGCCCCTACATGGGATGTACCACCGACAAATAACTGAAGTGGCTGATATCAGGAAATCCTACCAATGGCTGGAGAAAGCTGGACTCAAGGACAGCACGGAGGCCCTCATCCTGGCCGCCCAGGAACAGGCCCTAAACACCAGAGCAATAGAAGCTCAGATCTACCACACCAGACAAGACCCAAGGTGTAGGTTGTGCAAGGAGGCCTCTGAGACAGTCCAGCACATAACAGCAGGGTGCAAGATGCTGGCAGGGAAAGCGTACATGGAACGACATAACCAAGTGGCGGGCATAGTGTACAGGAACATCTGTGCAGAATATGGACTGGAAGCCCCGAGGTCAAAATGGGGGACACCCCCAAAGGTGGTGGAGAATGACCGAGCTAAGATCCTGTGGGACTTCCAGATCCAGACAGACAAGATGGTAATGTCGAACCAACCGGACATTGTGGTGGTGGATAAAGAACAGAGGAAAGCCGTTGTGGTGGATGTAGCAATACCAAGTGACCACAACATCAGGAAAAAGGAGCATGAGAAACTGGAGAAATACCAGGGCCTCAGAGAGGAACTGGAGAAGGCCTGGAAGGTGAAGACCACAGTGGTGCCTGTGGTCATCGGGGCCCTCGGGGCAGTCACCCCCAAACTGGAGCAGTGGCTCAAACAGATCCCAGGAACAACATCAGACATCTCAGTCCAGAAATGTGCAGTTCTAGGCACAGCCAAGATACTGCGCAGAACCCTCAAGCTCCCAGGCCTCTGGTAGAGGACCCGAGCTCAGAGGATGAAAGAGACCACCCACGGAGGGTGAGAGGGGAATTTTTTATATATATATATATATATATATATATATATATATATATATATATATATATATATATATATATATATATATATATATATATATATATATATATATATATATTTAATAAGAAGTTTTAACAATACCCAAATAATTCAAATAATACAAATAAATTAAAAGAAAAATTACTTTTAAGATTTCATGTTGACATAACAACAATGCAATCTCTGTTAAGAATTAAATTAGGTCACCCCCACGTTTTTTCCTACTTAAAATAGCTGAAATCAAACACATGTATCACATTGAGTCTACATGACATCATCACTTTGTATTTTTAAAGGAGGTTTGTCCCGTTTGAACCTCAGACATTTAGTTTGGTGGTGTTCTCCCAACGTTTGCAGCGAGAGGACGAACACCAAGGCGACGTCCCTTTGGTTACCTAGCAACAACCTGTTGAGTAACGTGCGAAGCAGCAGTTTTTTTGTTTGTTTGTTTGTTTGTTTTTTACCACCTTCCCTCATAACTGGTGGAGTGAAAACTACGGATAAAACAGGAAAGGTCATGCCATCAGTTTGGCAGTATTTCAGATATTTAAAACAAAAAACTAATCAATAATTATCGTATGAAACACTTAAATCGTGATACGTTTTCCAGTCATGTTGTCCAGATTCAACTGCTCCCTACATGGTTTTGCACTACAAGAAACTTTACCCTGGAAGCCATCAGCAACATGCTAAAAGATCCAAAAAGGTGACAGGTTGGCTTTTTTATTCAGATATCAGTGCAGCTTTGAAAGGATAATGTCACATTCCTGTTAATTCCCTACATGAAGTCAAACTTTCAGTAAAAAACAGGAAAGATTTTATCTAATTCTCACCATAAATCTCAATGCCGCATTTTGGAAAAGCTGCAGGCTTTTTGTAATGCTTTTCTTTCCATTATTTGCCAGCTCTCCTGTTAATCAGTCAGCTGCTTTGGCTCATTAAACTCTATAAAGAGTTTTTAACTGTAAACTAATTGGCAGAAATAGACTTGTACACAGGTATTTGTTAAATTAGATGTCCAAATTACAGTATGATTCCAACTTTGGTTCTCGATTTTAATTTAAAAATTGAATAAAATTGCATTCTGGCATGTTTGTGAAAAGTGATTTTATTATTTTGCTAAGGATTGTACTAAATCAATAAAAAAAATCACCTAGGTTTTTGTTTTTGTTGTTCCATTGTAGCGTATCACAGATTTCCCACAATGGATCAGAACCATCATCTTTGTCCTTTCAGAGTCTTCCTCATTCAGTCAGTTACATAACAGTTGGCATGCATGATGGCGCACGTTCAAGTTCAACTGAAAACGACAAACCTTTTTGTCACCATTACTTTTTCATGTCCGTGTGGCTTTCTGAAGTGACTGAAGTCACATTTCATTCAATATTTATTTGCCCCCGTCCAGAGCGGACCCCTCTAACGCAGCGGAGGATGAAGGTTTCTTACCTCTCTAGCCTGTTTTGTGTGGATGCTTCAGGAACATGGGTCTGTTTTTGTAGCGCTGTACAGTACACAGTCCCCTGGGTGTGTAAATAATCCATGAAGAGCAGAGGATCCACTTGGACTGTTTCTTTCCTTACTTAAAGTCTGTCGGCATGTAGGTCACTGTGTGGTTTGGGCCAACAGCGAATCACGCTTTTGACACTAATTCTAAGCAGATGACCATGTGGAGCAGATTCATCTTAAACAGGAAAAAGGTGTGGAAAAAGAGAACTGCATAATCTAGAAAAATGTGTTGGATTAGTAGATTACACACCCAGAGGGGAAATGAATCCCAGCTTTATTTACCGCTCTGCTGGTTGATGCCAGAGCAGCAGCGTTACAAGGCGTCGCAGTCTGTGGGTTTGCAAGTTTCCCCCTCAAAACCAGAATGTCTGAAGTTATTGTTACTCCACATTCATTGCTTTTTATTGCATTATCTGTGTTGTTTTCCATTGATTTATTGACTTAATTACTTTTTCTCTTGTGTAGTATCAGTCAGATTGACACTGACTCATCACTCAGTGTTGTTTTAATCACCAATTTGTGCAATGATTATGATGGAACGAAGAAAACCTGAACACAGTGCTCAGGTTTGACTTTATTGTGCACTTTCTCTAATCCGAACAGCAGCAAAGTGCTTCACACAGTGGTAAATATATACAGTACATGCATCCCAAACAATGTCAAACATGGTGCAATTTCCCTTTGGAAGGTGAAGAGGAAACACACTTAATTCTTTTTATCAACACACTTGTATTATAATCACTGTGGAACTGGTTCGGAAGCACAGACAATACATTTTCACCAGAGAAAATGTACGGGTAAATCCATAATCTTAATTTTAGTCTGTTTTATAATTTTAAAAGCAGTTTGGATGCCTGTTTGGGATAATTGTTCTGTTGGAAAATCAAACTGCGTCCAAGTTTTAACCACCCAGCTGTTGACTTCTAGTAAAGTAGAAGAATTAGAAGCTGGTCCTCTTCTTTCATTATTCCACCCACTTTGTGCAACAAGCCACTGACAGCCAAACAGCCCCTTCATAATACTGACACCACCACACTCCTCGAGTTTTGTGTTTTCAAGTTTGAACGTTTGTCGCTGTGCCTGAGCAGAAAACGCCTCTAGAAGGTATTTGGTTTGTCCACATGGATAAACTGCATATTTCATTCAAGTTTTAAGGTTTCGTGGGTAACATGGAGCCTCCTTCCTGAGCACAGGTGATCCTGCATCATCCCAGGCTTTGAGCCTTAATGGTTCCCGTGTTGTTCCTCAAATCCTGACTTGTTTTCTTTCAGGTCAGAAACTTAGACGCAGCTGGTTCTTCCCACAGGAAAATGATCCCAAACTCACATTGAAATCTTTTGGGAGGGAGATTACAGTCCCAGCCTGAGGAACATCTTTGGCCACGCTCCCGACTGAAAATTCACAAACTGTGCATAACCAATTATGCAAACCAATTCAATTAACTTCACCCCCTTCTGATAAAAGCAGAGATAAAACTGAGGTTCCTCTGCAACTAGATCAGGAACATTTATCCAATAATTAGAGAAAAAATCTAGAATAAATTCAAACTTATTTCCATTTAACTTGTTTGTTGCATCATCAATCCCCCCCCAGGGAAAAGAATGGTTCAAATGCATAATTAAAAGCCCCATATTAATGACATTAATTTTGGAAAGTGCACGTAAACTCCTGTCTGAAACTGTATCTATATCTGGATCAGAGCATTCCACTATTTTGGACCATCAGAAGTGTGACAGAGGAACAAAGAGAGAACTTATGAGCTGAAATATCTATATTTAGAGCCACTTTAAGATTTTCTCTTGACAGCGTACGGAAGAGGAACAGCTGTGTCACAGTTTCAGTGTGACTTGCAGGAGAAACCAACAACAGTGGCGCGATGACTGTGGGGTTGAGAGCCAGTTTCCCAGTCAAGCAACATAAGATATCACATTTTCCTATATCTGCCAAAAAGCTAATGACCAAGAATAGATCTTGCAGGAACAAAAACAATCTGGGCTTCCTCAAAATATTTGTTAGTGCATTTGTGGCTGCGTTTGTTTGTGCACACCGGCTGGGCCAGGAAGAGGGAAGATGAGGAGATTACTTCATGTCATTATTATCGGTGGAAAGTAATGAACATCCTAAAGCACGCTTCCAAACAACAGAAGGGAGAAAAATACAATAACATGAGTCAGCCTGCACTCTCCGAGGAGGAATTTCAATAGAGCTTATATGGATTTACGCCACAGCTTCCCTCATTGACTCCCCGCTTTGTAGGGTTTGCTTTTAGGAAAGAAATGCATACTAAGTTGTTTTTATTTCCCAACAAAGAGAGTGGGGAGAACAGGGAGTCACCTTCACTGACTCTTCCAATCTCTGGAAGAGTTTAAACCTCAAAATTACAAAGAAAACAGAACGACATCTGCGAGGAGCCGCAGGAAAGAGGGAGCAGTTAAAAATCAGCTCCACTCACACAGAGAATAAGTTAATTAGACTCAAACGCTTCAGGGAATTTGGCGTGTATATCACGATGGTTTTTTTTTTTTTTTTTTTTTTTTTTTTTCCCCTCCCCTTCTCGAAGCTCACAATGAGATTTAATTATAAAAATGGAGCTGGTGATGGCTGTGTACCTGTACAGAATCCAGCCTGACAGGAGACCAGAGCAGACAGCCTCCCTCGCTGCAGGAGGCTGCCGAAACCAAACACAGATCATCCGATTTTAGCCTTCACAGATCTGCACCGGTATCAGTGTCAGCTGCTGTGAAATAATTCATCACAGTACATCGCGGCTCCAGAAAGAAATATCAATTTGAAGCTGCACCAAACTACTGCTTTCACACCGATAAGGATACAGCTCTGCTTAGAAGTTTCCTTCTTTAATGTCATACTTAGCTTTAATGATCTATTTGACCCATTTTCTTTTTTTACCTTTGAAAGGATCTTGCATCAAACATCTTCAAAACAAGCACTGGAAGCTAAAGTCTATTTTTTTTAATAGCACAGGCTCAGAATAAATTTTTGTTTTGTTTTTAAAATTATAGAAATACAAATTCTGCAGGGAGTTTGGAGAATTCTGCAGGGAGTTTGGAAGTGCATCAGAAGAATTAAGTAATAAATATTTTTTGGAATGTTGTAAAGCAGGAAAATTAATTAGATTTGTTATATTACAGCCTCTCCACGGCCCTCGGTTTTCCTGGAAACAATCTTTCGTTGGTAGTTAGACTGAAACCTTAATAATGTTGTCTATTTTTAACCAGCTCTCAGCTGCAAACAGACTTTCTGAAGACAAGAGTCAACTAAGAGTTTAGATGTTTTTAAAAGGAAACTAGAAAGGCACATACAGCTCTGGAAAAAATGAAGAGCCCCATTGAAAACCTCCTGGTTATTCCAATAAATGTTGATTTCTGAACTCTTCCTGGGTTAAAACATTAGTTTAGTTGTTTCTAAATGAACGTGAACTTGTTTTCTTTGCATTATTTGAGGTCTGAAAGCACTGCATCTTTTTCCTTATTTTGGCCATTTCTCATTTTCTGCAGATAAATACTAAATTTTTCTGGGATTTTCAGAGGCATGTTGTCTGTAGTTCATAGAATAAAAGAACCATGTTCATTTTACTCAAACATATAAAGATAAAAAGTAAAATCAGAGAAACTGATCATTTTAAGTGGTCTCTCAATTTTTTCCAGAGCTGCATCTCTTCAGCCTGACTTAGTTAATGATTAGAGCTGTTTATTTTCTCTAATTTTATGTTTTTTTCATTTCAACTATAGTTATTAAAATTAATTTACAATGTACGATTTTGCTTTTTCTATTTCTATTTTACTTCACTTTTATCCTTGCATGGTTGGTTTTACTGTTGCTCTGCAGCAAAAAGGTCCTGGGTTTGAATCCAGACCTTGGATGCTTCTGCATGTTCTCTCTGTGCATGTGTGAGTTCATGTTTTGGTACTCCGCACCAAAACATGAACCATTTTAAATTTCCAATTACCAAGTCTGTCGCACAAAAATTAGGACTAAATTTGGTTTCCTGGAGTTAAACCTGAGATTTAGTAACAATTTAAATCTGCATTATTCATGATTCTTGCTAATGTTTTTACTGCATACTGTTCTTACTACATATATTTAATATATTATGTGTCTTGCAAGTAAAGACACACAAAGCCGTTCTCAGAGGATCCTTAGAATAAGTGGCTCTTAAAATGCAGTAATTTCTCGAGGTCAAAAAGCCCCTTCAGAGATTAGGTCCAGCTTTCTTCTGTTTTGAAGAAAGCTGCCTGAAATGACACACTTTTTGGATCACAATCACTAATTTCACCATTATCCTCTCTTTATCGCTCTTTCCTCAAACTCACACCTTCATTTTAAAGAGGCTTCAGATTCACACCATTTGATCTCACTGGAAGGGCTTTGGGGATTAACTAAATGACTCTGCAATTAGCTTTTTAATCACACAATGCCTCACCAAAAATAGCGTCCTCTCCTCCTGATCATTATGCTTGGGCAGTTGTCTGAAAGATGAAATTAGCTGCAATCATTTCAGTGTCTTTAAAAATATATATAACCAACAAAGCCTGTTTTAAGACGGCTGCTCTGTAATTCCAAGTTCTTTTCAATCAGTTCATGAGGGATGGAACCATCTGTCTTTATTGAGAGATTCAATTTCTTATTAAAACAAGGACATCTTATTTTCACCATTTTCTATATATTTCACATGACAAGCTTTATTAGAAGCAATGTGTGTGATTATTTACCAAACTGGTGATTCAATCTCCCTTATCTGTCATCTTTATGAACATTAAGTCGTCGTCAGTCTTGATCTTTGCATGCAGTTACGTAAACCTTCCACTAGAGGTCAACATTCACCACTTCCCTGCGTGAACACTCGGAAAATGGACTAAAATGACATGAACTCAAATGAACTCAATGCAAGGCTGTGCCAAACTGAAGAGAAAAGAAAGCAATACACACAGTTTTTTTTTTTTTGCAAATATGAAAACTAAAAAGTGAAGCATGCAATTGCCCCGTTTTTTTCTTATTCTTCAGTTAACTCAAGTGCTGGATGTGTATTTCACAAAAGTGGACTTTATGGTAAAAGAGGGTAATTTGTAGGAGATCCCTGCTTTTTGTCACAATCCATGTAGGGAACAGAGCAGCACAA
Source organism: Poecilia mexicana (assembly GCF_051168715.1). Lineage (NCBI taxonomy): Eukaryota > Metazoa > Chordata > Actinopteri > Cyprinodontiformes > Poeciliidae > Poecilia > Poecilia mexicana. The sequence continues at coordinate 16,531,714 of NW_028263375.1, forward strand.
TGAAGAAGATTATCTGGTCAGATAAGACCAATGTTGAATGTTTTCACTCAAATGTGGTGGAAAAGTGACACTGCACAGTGAACACACCACTGCCAAAGCGAAACATGCTGAAGACAGCATCACACTATGAGGATGTTTTTTTTTTTTTTTTTTTAGTGAGGACAGAGTTCATAGGGAAATAGATGCTGTTACTTTCAGGCATCCCTGGAAAAAAGCTGGTTAAACATTGCAAAATACTTGGGACTCAAATGAAAGTTTGCCTGCCTGTAGGTCAATGACCATAAACAAACTGTTTAACTTTAATTATTTTGAGAACCATATTTGCTTCCAGGTCACAATTATGCACCACTTTGTGTTGCTCTATCAAATAAAGTTTTCAAGGAACTGAATTTCAATTTTTAACAAACATCATGACTTGAAAATCCAGGCTTTTAATCACGGATTATTTCTCAGTTTTTAATGCAGTTCAGCCACATATTTCATGCTAAACGCTAATGTCTAATCTTAGTATGTGAAGGATTGTCTTACATACAGGCCCCTGTCAGTCGTCCATTAACTCTCTAAAAGGCCACTCTGTCTCCACCTCTGTTCATGCATTTACTAATGGCTGGAAGTGTCGCCACACTGACAGGCATTTCCTGAAGTTTGTTGACGACACAGTTAAAGTCAGTCTGCTGCAGCAGGGAGAAGTAAATCATGGGACAGTTGTGACAGATTTGATCACATGGTGAAACAGAAACTTCCTTCAGCGTAATGTCAGAAAAATGAGGATAAGGTCACTTGCTGTGGAGAAGAAACCCAGAACTTCTCAGCTGCACAGACTATGAAGATGGTTAATTTTATTTTTATTTCAAGACAATGATTGACAAAAACCAAACCCATTATGGGAATGTCACTGCAGTCAGTAAAGATCAGTTATATGAATACTTTTAATGATGCAAAGAAGGCAACAGTTTCACTCTACAGAGTTTGAACAGATCATATAGTTTCTTTTTATAACAACCTTCTTTTATAAAACAGCAATTCGAAGTTATGAGATTCTCCAGGATTAGTTTTACAGAAACCTTGGTTAGTAAAATCCAGTTCAGATCATCCTTTATACTTTTCTCAAGAAGCCAAAGATGAGCAGCTCCTCGATTCCACAGGAATTACGTCAAACCACTTTGCATAAGTTATAATTAGCAATTTAAATCTGTTTTATTGCTTTGCTTTTTTTGCTGCTCTTACTAAAAACTAACAAAACAAAAATCCTCATTTGAGAGGAAACAAAAGCTCAGCTGAAAACTCTTTAGAAGATGAGCTTACCTCTATAAAATAATAATGGCGTCAATAAGTCTTGGAAATTTGTTCCACAATTTGAAAATTTTGACTTTTGAAAGTTTTTTTTCTAGCAAATTCAAACTCAGAAATGTCCATGTTTTCTCTGGAAATGTTTTATTTTTTTGTGGAAATTTACAAGATTTTTCTACCTACAATACGGCGTCATAAAAAAATCTGAGGATCATTGACAGAATATTGTAAAACGCTTCAGCCGCTTCTACATATATTGACACAATTTCACTGTTTTCCCCGGAAGGAAAAAACAAAAAGAAGAAAAGGATGAACACGTACTCATCTGTTGCACAAGTTGTCCTGGTTTCACCAGAACAGCTCTTTTATTCGCAAAATCATGGAGATTAGTCTGCTAATGTCCATATATCCAATGGAAACAAAGGGGGGGAAGATATGCAACTTGAAACCATCACATGTTCCAATCATGAACCCGTTCAGGTTTGTCTTTACACTGAACACAGACCTGCACCGGTTCCCAAATCTGCTACAAGGCCACCTCTGCCGTCCTCTTTCCCTCACGATTCTCCGAGAATGTTTGCAGGAGCACATCCACAACTTGGACTAATGAATGAGAGTAGCTTCTTTTTTTTTTTGGTCGCTTAGAAAAATACAACTTTGAAAGAGGATGACAAGTAGAGGAATAAAAGTCCCTTTGTTTATATTGTGCACACATTCAGTCACACAGACAGAGAGTCACTCAAACGGCTTCAATCCAAACAAAGCACACACACACACACACACACACACACACACGCACGCACACACACTCACAGTTTGTCAGCATCAGAGTGAACTGGTCTGCAGAGTTTTTTAATATGGAGAGATGAAATTATGCAAAAACTGAGGCTGAAAATGCCCAGAGAGTAATTCAGGTGACTGAGTAAAGAGTTAAATAACCAAAGCTACACTGACTTTAAAATAAGAGCACACGCTGTAACTAAGGTAACAGGGGAAAAAAAACAAAACAACAAAACAACAAAGTTCATTTTTGGACCCCCAAACTGGCAAATGACTCCCCTTCTTTATATAAAAAAATAAAAATAAGTAAAACACAATTTAAAACTTCTAAAAATCCATGGCCATAGACTGTTGTACAAATATTTTACAGAAAAGATTTTCTCTACACACCATCTTTCAAACTTTTAGAGATGAACATAAGTTAATAAGAGGTTAAAAGTGACATTCTCGTCAGGGCCCGTCCAGCAAGCTGACTCCGGGTTGAACTAAGTCACTTGGTAGGCCGTCTCTCTGCCTGAATAGAAAGAAAAGCGTCTGATTAGAGAGGAAGAGCAGCGGTGACCGGGTCACGAACAAGCCGGTGGCGGTACCTTTAGAAAAGGCCGCAGTCCTTCAGGTTGGTCTTGATGATGACGTCTGTGACGGCGTCGAACACAAACTGCACGTTCTTGGTGTCGGTGGCGCAGGTGAAATGGGTGTAGACCTCCTTGACGTCCCTCCTCTTGTTCAGGTCCTCGAACCGGAACTGGATGTAGGTCGCGCCATCATCGTAGGTGTTGGGACCTGAAGTTACGGTTCAGAGTTAAGAAGCAATTCTTCGCAGCCAAACGCCACCTCAGTTATCAGAACAACAAAATAATAAATCAATACTCGAGTGCTGTTTTTAATTGATTACTTCCTCTTCCTTTTTTTAAGATTTGAATCCAATGAAATTCAATACATCTCGGATTTGAGCTGCTTTGTTTTGTTTTGTTTAATTTGATGCGCTGATGTTCAGGAGACGTTAACCTTTAACCTGGAAGATCTGATGGGAATTTGTTTTAAAAAGATCCATTAAGTTATTTAACCATTTATCGTTTCTCCTGTCGAATCTCACAGCACTGTGCCAAAAATATGGGATTGCTATTATTGCAGGATATTCAGTCAGTTTTACTTTTTACAGACACATAAATCAATCCCACATGACGCTGTTGTTCAACAACTGAAACGTTCTGGTTTTGATTTAACATAATGGAAATTAAAGATGCATGTTTTTAAGATCATTTTGGAAAAAAAAGAAGGGATGAAGCCATTATTTAAACTAATATCTGCACGAGTTTGTAACTTCATGTGTGACATTATAGAAGCCATATTCTACATCGAGTTTCTTTTCAGTAAACTTTTATTTTCAGGTAAAAAGTGATGAATTCTTGTTTTATTACTTGTAGTTCTGCTACTTTATTTCACCAGGTAAAATGTTTGAGGACCAGTTTTACTTTACAAACTGGGCCTGGCCAAGACACCAACAATAATGTTTTCATTTGTGTAATTTGATTTGACTTAATTTCATTAACTCTTTCATGTGCTTTTTTTTTTTTTACTCATTTAATATTTTTCTTTATCTTTATTGACATATTAATTTTTTTTACGAGCTTGAGTGAGTGTAGAAATGAGAAAAAGATGGTGTGGGACACGACTGAACCCAGTGAAGCTAAGTGGAGAGTTCACATGAAAATTGCACATTTATGAAAAATATTTTTTCCTTTTCTAAAATTCAACCAAAGAAACAACAAATTACTCATCTGGATGCAATTTGGTTCTTGATGTCTTAACTTATTCTTCTATGTTAGATGAAAAAATTTTTTTATTTATTTATTTACTAGATAAATTAATTAGTGTCATAAATACGACTTTATTCCACTATAAACTAATCGAGTCTCCTTCAGTAGTAATTCATCCATACCTTGTGTCAGGATATATGGACACACAGTTAAAAATTATTAAAACAAATTGTACATTTTGTCCTTTCATCAGCTCCACATGCAGGGTCAGAGGTTAAACCGGAGCTGAAGAACCATGAAGGCCTGCTGCTGCTGTGACTCACCTTCATAGTCGGGGAAGCAGATGGTCAGAGGACTCTTGGCGATCTTGTCCTCAAACAAATCTTTCTTGTTGAGGAAGAGGATGATGGAGGTCTCCGTGAACCACTTGTTGTTGCAGATGGAGTCGAACAGCTTCATGCTCTCATGCATTCGGTTCTGCCGGGGAGGAGAGAGGTTCAGCGCACGGCGGCAGGTGGAGCACGCCCAGGCCGGGAAGTCTTACCATCTCCTCGTCTTCCGCCAGCATCAGGTCGTAGTCGCTCAGCGCCACACAGAAGATGATGGCGGTCACTCCCTCGAAACAGTGAATCCACTTCTTCCTCTCGGACCTCTGTCCACCGACGTCAAACATCCTGACGTCACAGAAACGCACGGATCAATGCTGGAGCGGGAATTAACCAGTTATGAACCAGTTATTGGTTCTGAGTGAGGATTTAGAGTTCAGTCTGGCGTCGCCTCAGAGTGATAAACCAGGTCAGCCTCCATCCATGCTGTGACATACAGCAGTGTGCAGAAAGTTTCCATTCACTCACAGTAAACATGAATGTTTTATTACGTTGGGGCTTGAAAGTAAACATTTCAACCGTTTTCCAGAACTGGAATAATAATACAACATACAAATATGCTTCTAGTTTTTATCAAAATTTTCTCATTTGTAAATAAAATGCAAATGTTTAGATTTTACCATTATAGACAATTGAGTGCAAAATATTCAATTAGGTGTAAAGTTAGTTGTTCGTTCCGATTCAGCCGGAGACTGAAGAGTTATTTCACTTTTTACTTTTTATCAGTTGTGGAGTTACCTAAAAAACCTATTGGAGCAGCACTTTTCAAGTTCCTGAAAAATGTCTTTATCCATGAGTAAAATCCAAAATGAGCTGAATAAAAATCTCCATTGTGATGTAGATGCACCAGGAAGGAAAAATGAGGGCAATTTTCTAAATCAGAGTGTCTATTTTGCGTGTAATATTTTATTTCTCTACACTTACTTAGATTAAATTTAAAAAAAAAAGAAATTAAGTCCCATACTTTTCCAAGACACACAGTAAGCCCAAATTTGAAAAAAAAAAAAAAAAGAACTGGGTGCAGTTTGAATTTAGTGCAGATTTTCTCCAAATGGTCAAGTATTGGTGGCAGCTTCATGTGATTCTGAAGCGTTGCACAAACTGAAAGCGACGCTGCAAAAAAAGACGACTACCTTCAACTTCATCTACCAGTGGTTGAAATGTAGCAGAGGTTTAGCCTCAAAACAACAGGTAGTAAATAAACAAACAAACAAATCCCTTGTTAAACCTTTACTTACTTGAAGTGCAGGTCCTTAAAGGTGAAGTGTGTTTCCACAATGCCGGTGGTTTTGACTCTGGTCCTCAGCACATCCTGCTGCGTTGGGACGTAGGAAGGTGCAGATAGCCTTTCCAGATCGTTCAAGTAGCTAAGAACAGTTACAGGCAGGGCAAAGTTAGCTGATAGAAAATCAACCAGGTCATAAATGCGTCCCAGTACAGTTGGGATTCTCTCACTATGATGCCGAGTCGTTGAGCTGGTATTCCCGGGAACGGCCGAAGCATTCCTGAATGCCTCCGTCCTTCCAGAGCCGCTGGATGGCGTCGGCCAACTCAGGTGTCATGACGCCCTCTTCTGCTGTACTCGCAAGGGCAAACAGCTGCCGGGCATCGTCCTAAAGATTATTGAAATAAGGAAAAAATAATATTAATTCAGGATTATTCTCCACTGAACGGGTCACAATTTGTGATCCACCATGTATTTTCCTTGCTTGTGAAGAAAGAAACTTAGAAGACTTTACACTCCGTATGGTTGAACATTTAAACCAGAATCAAGTTGAGACTAAAATTCTCATTCGTGATAAAGTGGAGATCTTGGAGCTCAGGGTTTCTGTCATCAGCTCAGAAATATTCAGTATAAGCGGACAAAAAAAGCTCATTGGGAAAAGCAAAGAGAAAGAGCATGCAAGATTAGAGCTGCTCAAAAGATGTTAAAACCACATTTGCTTTAGCAATATTTGCTTGCAATATCGCAATAGCAGAGAAACTGCTTTGAAGAAATGAACAGAGAAGCCATTGCAATCTTCAGCAACACTTTCACAATTAACATGTTTTAACCAAATATCTAAATAAAAAACAAGGTATTTTATTTATCAGTTTGAAATAGAATAAGAAAAAAATATTTTTCATATTCAAGCATTTGCTGTTTTGTTTTTTACAATTTATCCAGACTTGATGAAGATTTTTTAATTTTGGAGACTCTGTTGGGTTTGGAAAAGCAAATAGAGGAATATATCAACTATTTCTTTTCAACAAACAGAATTACAGAGAATATTTCACAAAAGGAATATTAGATAAAAGAATTAAAACTTTAAAATGCTGTCAGTATTCGTACACTAAGTTAACTACAGATCTCCTTATCCGAGTCATAATATTAAAAAAAAAAAAACTTTAAAAGTTTCCATCTAAATCTTTTCTTGTCTCAATAGAGTTTGAGTTTAAAGACTGAAGAGTTCTGAGGTAAACAGCAAAACACTGATTGCAAAAGCATGAAAATCACTAAAGAAAAGCATCTGGACTTTAAGATGGTGACGATTACAAAACGAGATTAGTCATGCTGAGCAAATGAATAAGTATTTCTTCTGCAAGGAAAGAAAAAGCCCAGTTAGATTAAAAAAAAAACAACAAGCCTGAATGTTATTGTTTCATGACTTATATTTTTATCACTGATTAATGGAGATGTAAATGTCTCATCCAAGGCCAACATCTTTGTTTGTGACATTTACAATCAAACCCACTTCCTCTAATGCTGCTCAATGAGAAAACAGGAGAAAAGGCACCAGAGGACTGAGGATAAATAACAACCTGTTACTATTACTGTACCACTTTATTTCTATAAAAAAACAACAACAGAGAGAGAAGAGGAATAGAAGTGGTTAATTAGTACATGAGCTAAATAAAAACACAAATACTCGGGGTGTGTACAAAGGAAAAAAGATTACGACAGTTGATAAAAGGAGGGAAAAAGGTGTTGTAGAGAGGTTTTACAAACCTCCAGCAGGATCTTATTCCACTTTTCAGGAGCTAAAACTTCACTGAATTCATAAAATGTTTGGAGGAAGATCAACATGCTCAGATGAGCCGATCTAAGAGGACACGATGTCGTGTACGTGTGAATCTGATCAATATCAGGACTCAACAGGAAACTGAAGAGATTCCCCATCCTGATAACGCAGGAAAAAAATTTAAATGAACTCTTTGCTTGGACTCACTGCTCTGGCTGATTCAGCAAACTCAATCTTCAGACGTCCCATGGCTCTGATGATGGCCATCATGGACTGGATGGTGTTGCTGAAGACCACGGCCTTGTACTGCTTACACTCCTCCTCCGAGTAGCCGGCCTCATGGATGATCCTGAAGAACAGGCAGAGGAAACCTTCAATTACCTGCTGTAGCGTTTATATCACTTTAAATAAACACAAAAGATTAAAAACAAAACAACTGAGGTTTTAAATATTTAAGCTGGAGGGTGGCATTTAAACCAGAAACATTATTGGCCACTTGGGGGCAGCAAAACCAAATGATAAAGTTAATCTGAGTTAACCCCTTCAAACAGTCCTAAAACCGTTATCAAATTGTTGATTTCGATTTGAAAAATAAATAAATAAATAAAATGTACCTTTCAGCTTAATTAATCTCAGATAGTATTAAATGTTATGCTTGACAAGAAATATAGACTAATCAATACGTTAGCTCATGTGTTTTGTATCTGAAACATCAACTGATTGCAGCAGAGCATCAAATGTGAGTATGGTAAGCAATGAGGGTCAAATTAGTCTGAGCTAATGCCCATTTAACCAATTAATCAGCATTCATCAATACACCTATAAGATAGTACATTTATGGTTCAAATCCAAAACTAAATTTCACATTTATCCTGTAATAACTTTGAAATAATTAACGTTTTCTAATTTGATTTCCCTGTAACATGAGCAGAAATCTCAGAGAACACAATGCACATAATTGAGCATAAATATGACCAAATTAATTATTTTGCTGTGTTTGTTTCATAAGGTTTCATTTTGTTGACAAGATGCATCTGAATCAAGTCTTTACTCTAAAAATGTTTGACAGACACCACTGCAATTAGAATATTAATTGTGTCATTCTTAAGGCCCCGTTTACATGAAGATGCACGTTTTCAACAAGCAGCCAACAACAAGAAGCACTTTTGGCTGATAGTCAAAACACAACGTCGCCTTTAAAGGAAGAAAATTACAGCTCCATAAAAACTGCCAGCGCTGACGTAGGTTGATCAGCATGTGTCACAATGAGGAGCTCAATCCAGTTCCTTACAGTGAACTAATGGACGTCTGCTCTGCAGAAGAACAATGATGTGGGATTGAATGATTTCATGTCACACGTTGTACATTAAAGTCTGTCTACTTCTGGGATTATTCGCATTGTGTTATTACATGCCGATTTGGTTGTTTCTGAAACACCGGAAACTGCATGTTTGCATTTTCAGACTTACTTCATCTGTTTGACAATTGTGCTTTTCCCAGACTCTCCAGCGCCTGAAATAGAAACCAAAAGGCACGTTATGATTGGTGCAGAGGTAAGACATAAAAAAAAAGATAACAACTGACACCTTTTATTAAAGGTCCTAGATAAAGTAAGAGAGCTAAAGGGACAATATTATGTATTTTCCAAGCACAGTGTCAACTTCCAGAAAACTGCACAACAGCTGAAACACTGAGTTTCTTTAAATCGAGGCTAAAAATCTTGAGTTAAATAAATGGAACAATGACCAACATATTTGATGCTTATTGATCATTTTGAGGATGAGACTCATCAAAATATAACATTTGTTTCTGGTGTTTTTTTGTATGACTTATGTTTGTGTTTTTAAGACGTAAAGCACTTTTGAACTGCCTTGATGCTGAAATCTGCTACATAAATAAACTTGATTGAATAGCACAATCAAGTAACTACGTTACCTTCAGTTGTTATAAAAATGCTGTATATATCAAATTTGACTTAAAAGATTATTTGACCTTGTAATTTAACACCTTGAAATTGGGCCTCTGTCTCTTTAAGAAGCTCTTTCTGAAACCCCACCTACAGGAAGTCATCTCATTTAACAACGTTTTTACCAGCGTTGAACTGAGAAGTAGCTCATACAATGAGCTCAGTGTTTGCCAATTGATGCTGGCTAGTCTGAAGGAGCCGAGAGGAAAAGGGCCAGTCTGCGAGATGGACTGTGAGATAGCTGCGTCTCGAAGCCGACTCTAGTTCCACCCACTGAATGGTTGCCATGGCGATTATAGGATTTCTCAAACATGCATGAAAGAATCAAGGAAAGCTCCAGGTACGTTTTTGATGAGGGAATAACATTAAAACATGATGTTAAGCTTAAAAAAAAAATAAAAAAGTAAATTTTACATAGTACTGCCTCTTTAATGGAGTTCTTTCTGGCTTTATGGAGCTCAGCAGCTGCATACGATTGAAATTTCACTGCACAGTATTTTATTCTTTATACCTTGCAATGATGACAAAGACACAAGCAGCCAAACACAGTAGCTGAATTACTTCCTGGTATTTTTCACTCTTCTATAAAATACTTTGTAAAGTATTTTATTCTTTGCTGCTGTTGTACAGAAATTTCCCAATTGTAGGACTATAAAAGATGTTTCCATTCTATTGTTAATTAAAGATGGCTTACAGCTAATGAAACTGATATTTTCAATAGCTGACAATAAAAAAAAACTAAAAAAATTTAATGAATAAATGCATCCAATAAAATGTTTTTGTTTTTTCAATAGGTGCTTTTAATCTTACAAACAAGCCTCATTGGAACCCATATTCTAATTTATTGAATATGACTGTTTAATGAAAAACACCCTTTGACATTAAGCAGGTGAAATACATTATACCATATTTTCAGCAGCAGGAATAATTGTTCACTTTATGTTTTAAATTAAAAGCTGCACTCATGTTTTGCATTAATTAAATTCTTTGCAGAAATACAGTAACAATACAATATTTATTATGAATATGAGAATCCTATGCCCTTACAAAAGCACCACTACGCTTTGCAATAGCCTCTAAATCAACACATAAAGACCCTGCAGCAAAAACAATAAAAAAAACCCCAAATGAAACGTTTTCTACAGCAGGCAGAGCAAACCTGAAGCCCTGAAAAACCCGAGTGACTGACTAATCACCACCAGAGTGACTTAAAATGTGACATCTGGCGAACGACGCTTTCCCAGCATCAGGAAGGTGAAGAGCAGCATAATGTTGAAAGTGACAGAATGAACTCCAAACACACAAAACCAAACTGCACAAAGTAACTTACTTCACCAAAACAAAACCCTTCAACTGAAACATGAACATCTACCCACAAATTTAATGTGTGTAGCGACCAGAATTTGCATCCAGCAGCCTGCAGTAAAATCATGCCCGCATATTTGTACAACACTCTGCATCGCTGCACTCATTTCCATTACCTTCAGGTGGTAGAGCTCCCCTTCACAAAACATGTCACTTTGCTGTATAAATCTGCCCATTTGGAAAAAATAATTACTAAAAGTCACAAACTAGATAATCCTAAAAATACCTTCATTTACTGCACAATAATCCTACAGCTGAGATAAAAATTCATAAAGAGAAGCAGCTTGATGTTCAGAATGAGAGAAATTTTCAAACTGCTTAAAATGTCAATCTTAGCAGCACTTAGAGCAGCATGGAAGCTGTTTAGGGCCAGTTTAGAGCGATCTTTGAGCAATTGGATTAATCATCTCGATCCTCCTGTCAACAAGATTACACACAGCTTACATTTATCTGGGTTACAGCCTCCCATCTGATCGCACTGCAGCGACTCAGATGCATCCAATATTGAACCATAAAACTCCTCCAAACTGCTTGTACAATTTTGTGCTTGGATGATATTATTAAAAACAGGAAACGTAATCAGTGCTCTTCGGTATGCTTTCGAATTTGCCATTAAAGTGTTTTGTACAGAGTCCCTCTGAGATACAGAAGTGTTTTAAGCTGAGCACACAACATTTTAATTATACCGTCTCTGCAGGGACTCTCTGCTCCCAGGTGAGCTGCAGTGTTTTGCAATTCATTGTCCCACATGATAAACAGCGATCATGCAACAGAGTTGTTATTACCAAAGAAAAAAAATATTAATTTGAAATCACGAATTCGAAGCGCACTGCTGCCGTTAGATTTCAAGGACACTTCAGAAGCCAATTATTGGAAAAGGCAGAGGAGTCTAATGTTTTATGCTTGTTGAAGGACTCAAAAGTGCCACAGGGCTCCAGCGCAATAAAATCAGATTTATTTTGAAGGAAAAACAACAACTCTGCCTCTTCTGGGCTGAGCTGTCTTTTGCAAAGACATTGCAACATACTTAAGATTGGGAAATTTGTACGCGACTTGAAATAAATGAACAACTAGATGTGCGATGAAACACATCGACTTGTAAGATGACAAATAGTAAACGCACAACAGACACTCATTCTGGTGCTGGTAATTGTGGGAATCCTGACGAGGGAATTTTTTTTTTTTTTTTTTTTTTTTTTTTTTTTTACACACCACCAGCATTAAAATTCAAATCAGCATCGCAAATGAGGCACGCACACTTACATAAGCCATCAGCAGGTCAACAGTGTACTGCATTAGGCAACACGGGGAAAAAAGTGGCACCAACCAAAACTGAAAAGCAGAGATTAATCACGATAAATGCCACCGATAATGCAAAACAACACTGCAGCATATTACAGGGTTCAAACGTGCACTTTGCTGTCTCTGTCGTGTAATTTAAGTTGTGACAGATGCATACTGCTGTCAGCCAGAACACTAACGTTGCTATGCAACCTGTGCCCCATCCATCAATTGAACCGATGCAGAGGCAGAGCGGTGGGGAAAGGTGTGGCAGCATTCCTTAAAATAATAATAGCACTAATTTACAGAGTTTTGATCTGAGAGAATCCAGATGAGCATTTATGTTTTTAGCCTTCAGACACAGTGAGCCTGAAAAATGAGAGATTTCATAACCGGTATGAAGTATTTATTGTTCTTTGCAAGCTGCTAAACTTTGACAAAACAACATAAAAGTGTTGGTCACCAGAGCATTTCGTAACATGTCAATTCATAACTGCTTTGTGGACGTCCTGTACCCATTCTAGAAACTACTGATTTTTACTTTCCACATACTCTATTTATTACTTACAAGGATCACATACAAAAAAAAAAAACAAAAAAAAATCCTGGAAATGATACAAAGATTTCAAAATATATACGATTGGCTGATACGGCTAAAAAGCTTATCACAATATAAACGTTTCACATCAGCTGCTATCAATAACTGTCAATAATTACTGATTCATTTTTTGCTTAAAATATCTGAAATACTGCCAAACTGGTAGCATGGCCATGTCCTTTACTTTTAAAGAATAAAGAACATAAAAAACAAAGAATAAAAACCTTAAACTGCTGCTGTTTAAGTTACTCAACATGTTGTTGCTAGGTAACCAAAGAGCGAGTGAGTTGCTAGGTAACCAAAGAGCGAGTGAGTTGCTAGGTAACCAAAGAGCGAGTGAGTTAGCTGATGCCACCAACCACCAGGAGCTAAAGTTTCTCCTCTGCCTACATCCCCCATAATGCTGTGCAGTTCTGAATCGGAGTTCAGTGAAATTATTGAATATTCTATCAGACGTTTTGCCTACTGATATTGATCACGTGTCTATCGCAAAATATGCTGTTACTTATTTATATATACACAATTAAATAATACACTAGATTTAAGGATCATATGCATCTTCATAATTTATCAAAATATTTACCTATGAAGGAAACTAAACTTGCATACAACAGGTTACATAGAGCGTAACTTTAGTCCTTCAAACTCAGATAAAACATGAGAGCAAGAACAGTCTTTTGTCGATTTTTCTTTCACACATATTTTGCAAGCTTTTCTTGAGGCTATTAACATTTTACTTTACCATCTCAGTTTTATTTCAAGAGATGTCAAGAGTTTGGCTTAACAAAGTACATCCATCTATTGGATCTGTGCAATACATTGCAAGAATATCACTATCGCAATACTGGTGTGTGCAACATGGAGAGTTGTAATAAACTCCTACTGGCTACTATCGAACATGGATCAAGTATTGATGCTTTGCATGCTCATAATATATTTTGCCTATTTGTGGTTGCCCACACATGACACTGCAATTCACATACAGAGCTGCAGGCACCATAATGACACCTGGAGAGGAATGAGGAATATGTGGAAATCGTTTTTAACACAGTCCTACAGTTAATCCATCATCGTGTCAGAGTTGACACTTTAACTTTTCAGCTTTTACTTCTATCAATACTTTTGGCAAAGACCTGATGCCTCTAAGCCATCTGTTCTTGAACATTTCAAATATCACTAGATTTTTATGTCCATTACACTTGGACATGAAAACGCTATGAAGTCCTCAAAGGTCGATGTAATGCAGCTTTTAGACGTTATCAGAAGAAGTTGATTGAGGAGATGACGCAGGCATTTGCTTTCAGTGTTTTGAGGCAGTGACGCATCAGAGCGTTGCATTACACCAGTTCCTCAGAATCGATGTAATGTTTCAGGAGTTTGATATCCTGAATATTTATTTTATGAAAACTGTTTTAGTCCTGTGTGACTACAATGGCAGAAATGTGCTTTAAGTAAGAAGCTCTAAATCTGAAAAAGGATTTCTGGAGATCATTTCATCAAGACCGACACTCAGTGTTTCACCACCCCACACAAATCATGTTATCATAATTTCAGAATTTTAAAAATATAAAATCTTCCCATGACAAATATTGTAGAGTTTTTTCCCGTTTATTTCATTTCTCCATACTTGAGTTTTATAGATCAATTTATGGCACCTTTTAAACGTGTAATTATAGATGTGTAATTTCAGTCTGTGTAAAATATTTCCACAGCAATCAGGCTTTAGTTATATAAATTCCAATTGGCCTTAAAGTGCATAAAGTAAAGAAATAAATTTTAAAGGTATTAACCTCTTCCTGCTGTTTCATCAACACATTAGTGGTCTAAAAATCTCCTGGTTCACCGTGTTTATCTGCTGTATCGTTGGGTAAAATTTGTCCATGAAGCGTCGAGGACAATGGGACATCTTACTTATGATTTTGAAAATAGTTGTGCCTAAAATGTTGGGATTTTATGAGATAATGAAGAAAGAACAGTTGAAATTGTTCTTTAGCTGTTCTTTAAAGTGGTTCCAAAGGCTTACTTTCCGTTTTCCTACATATGTTCCTTTGCTGGAAAACTGACTATTTTGGCAATCATGCAAAGATTTATTTATTTATTTTAAATGAAAGCATTTTTCACATTTTTCAACGGGCTTCAGTGTATATTTATTGTTCTTTCTGGTGAAATGGATTGTTTTGACGTATTTGCGTTGTTTTTTTTAACCACATTTTGAAGCTGGAATGCATTCAGACTGGTTGAGCAGCATAACTGGGATAACTACTATCTCTTTCAAACCTTCACTTTTAGGAGCCACGCATGTACTCTGGAAGGGTATCTGGACATCAACGAGGCTGCTGTGGGTTTGAAGGAGGTTGAGCAGCATGTATGTCACTGAATGTGATCAAACAACGGTGCAGATCCCTCACAAAGCGGTTCTGGAGAGCAGATCCGACCCTGTCCGCGTCCTGCTGGCTAACTAATCCGTGCTATCACCGAGCCGCTAAAGCAGCTCATTATCTTACAGTTAAATTAGCTTACGGACTTACTGGAGGATAAAAGCGCCCTGAGCCAGAATAAACACGCTATTGGTGACTGAAAGTTGATTTAAATTTGTTGAGGATGGACGACACAATGGGGACAACCTAAAGTTTAGCTAACAGAAGAACCGCAGTTCCACTCGTAATAATAATAATAAAAAAAAAACAAGAAACGCCTCCAGTTTCGATAGATTCGCGAATAAAAGTGTAATTTGGGAACATTAAATAAGAAACCCCCTCGACATGCACAAGCTAACAGTAACGTCCATCTACGGTTAACACACCCAGTCCACCCCGTCCATCCATCTTTTTCTTACCCAGCAGAAGCAGCTTGACCTCCCGAGCAGCCTTTTCTCCGTCGTCCCGCAGGTTTCTGTCGATCATCTTGCTCCGCTCCTGCGCCGCCTTGTCGTCCGTGCTCAGAGTACACCCCATCTTCTTCTCACCTGGTCTTCAAAATAAATCAGATTACCACTAACTGGAGCACAACTTCAATAACTACAACAGGAACAGCATGCAGAGGCTACCGAAGCTAGCATCCAGATTGGCGAGGAGGAGGAGGCAGCCTGTCTCTACAACACTCGAGATTCAAACACGCCCAGACCTCGTTCTCAGTTCCCCGATTTTAAAGCCAAAATCCCCGAGTTGAGACTTAAAGTGAGGGGCTGTGGGGTAACTACCTCTTCTATTTGCGTTCCAGAGTTAAACCAGTCAGATGTATCCAGTTATTCCCGGAGAACCGAGACGGGAACAAATTGTTGCATCGATGACGGAGCTGTAAAAATGTTCGTTTCCTCTTCTTCTCGCATACCGCTGAACTGCGCATGCGTGGCAGTGCAACAGGCTTTCACAGAACGGTGGAGAGAAAAAAGTTGTTGGAGGCGGGGATTCATTCATCTTTTTCTGAGGTTTATATTTTTAATTTGAAAAAAATATATAGCAGTTTTGGCTCTATATATTTAATTCAAAGCGTCTTCTTTTTTTAAAGGACGACATACATTAGTCAACATTCAGTTCATAGTTTGATGTAAATGTACAACAAACAGCCAAAGAAACATTTGGTAAATAGGAGGTTCATTTACCTCATGATGTGCATGTATAATTCAGGGAATAAATAACATTATATCTAACCATAATCTAAAGGAAATCCAAAGACTTCAATAAAATACATAATTTGCCTTAAAAAACATAAAAAGATAAACTAAGCTCAACCTTTGAAAGGATATGTTTTCATCATTGGTTGTAAAGCAAAGATAAGTTTCAAACTTGCTGTTACGTTAGGGTGGAGTAGGAATTCAGGGATCCACTAGTACCACTGACAGTAATATAGACCCACCCTCAGTATGATGCTACCTCCACCATGCCATGCAGCTGATTCAGCTGTCTCATGTCCTTCATGCATTCTTGTGGTCATTGTTGTCAAATAGTTCAATCTTTGTTTCATCCGACCTTGGATGTTTTCTGCAGACTGCAACTATTTTGATATTTCAGTCAAGCTTGAAGATTTCAATTTATGAACAAGAGCTTTTTTAGTCTGCACCCTCTCCAGTCTCTTTCAGATTTTATTGTGGGCATAATTGGGAAGAGTAGTTGATGTATTGTCAAAGGGCTTTCCAACCTTCCTCTAACATTTTTTTTTTCAGAAGAAGCTGAAATACAACCATATATATTACCAGAGCAGATATAATTTAATGTGTCAACACTCATTCTGCCATGGCACAGATAAAATAATCAGACAGGAAGCTTGAGTTATACCACTTTCTTTTATGTTGTACTGACCTTGATGTTTTCACTGTGTGGGAGGAAGAGAAAGCTGAGCAACAAACATCAAATGCTCATAAAGAACAGTGACATTTGAATGATAAAAACCATGCAAGAAAATTATGGATATATGTGAACATAGGATGGTTTAATGTCTTCCTTCCAACAAGAGAATAAAAGAACTGCAAACTTTTACCAACTTTTGTTCTGGTCAATTTGTTTTTACAACGTTCCTGCTATTTCAAAGTTTTAGACAGCAATCTACTCCATGTAGCAAAGAATCAGCTCACACTTAAATATCTTGTAACATTTTGCTTGAAATATTTTTGCCAATGTTTTACAGATTAGAAACAAAGCTAGTGACGATTTGTTGAAATAAACTTGCCCTTTTTCTCCAAAAATAACTCTTTCTGGGTCTCAGAATTTTGGTCCAGTGACTTTATATGCCTGTAATCATTAAATGTTCTATTATGGGATGTTTAAATTATTCATAAAATCCCTAATCCATTCAGCCATGACCACATAGGCTGAATGTTCATGGCTGACCATTTTACAATTTGCAAAAAGGCTTTAAGTTTGATTGTTCAGGGATCACACATTTCAAATTGTGGTGTTTAATTTTTCTCCTTGCATGGATTCCTTCACTGAACCCTGATCTTGACAACACACACCACAGATTCTGCCCCAAACTTCCTAAAACCTCGTAAATTCATTTCAAACCATCCGAGGAAACTTGCTTGGTGATTTAATCTCACCATTTTTTCCACCTGAGACAATTATTTCGCTAAGAAGAATATGATTTTTACACTAGTTAAAAGGTTAGTGCTTTTGGTTTTTAAAGAAAATTTTTTTTTAAATGACAAGGAAACAGAGGTGGAGGAAAACTTGCCTAAGGTCACCAACAGGGGGCAGCAAAGTGGGACGTCTCAACATATGGTGGCTTTCTGCAAGAAAGTTCTCAAAGAAAACTACAGTTAAGATACAGCAAGGATTTTTAAATTTTATTTTACTAATAAATACTTATGGTTTATTATAGTAAAACTGAGAGAAACGATTGCAGACAAATCTTGATAATTGTTAACCAGCAAGTCAGAACCACAATATTGCTTTTTCTTGCTTATGTGGTCACAGCATATTTGTTTCCGTAACATGGGTTTGTGCCACATCTCTAAGCTAAAACTGCTAAAACGTCATTTTATTCGTTCATGTTCATTAGTATGTTTTTATGAGGAAGAAAAACACGTTAATGTGTGTCTCTGTGTTGTGTGATGGACTGGCGACCTTTCCAGGGTCAGAACTCATTTTATAAAGTTGTGCTTTTGGTGTTTGCAGAAATATATTTTTATCACGTCTAAAAACGTTTTTTTGCCCCCCACATTTAGTAGCTTTTAAGTCCCAAAATGTGTTTCAGCTTTTAAAACTTGTTGCTGCAGCTATTCTGAGGGGAGCTGTAAACACTTTGGTTGTGCAGGCAACATCATGACGACTTAGGCAAATCAGCTCCACTGATGTTTTATTTGTATGCTTTGTGAGAAAATGGCAGACACAGATCATTATTAATAATACCTACTCAGTTCTAAGGTTTTCTCTTTCCGTTTAGCTTGTTTTATTTTTCCACTCACCCTTTTAGGGTGTCATTTCTTTTAGAGGATCCAGGTTTAAAACACTGGAATATGTTTTACAGATGTTGACTTTGAAGGAAATTGGTTGCTCTGGATTTTATTTAGGACTATCTGACTCAAAGGCATCAAAACTGAATGCAGACCACAGTTTTCAGCCTTTGTATTTTAAAACCCTATAAAAGGACATCTTTCATTTTACTCCCATTTCAAATTATGCACTGCTTTGTATTGGTTCATCATTAGAAATCCCAATCAAATATATTCAAATATGTGGTTTTAATCAGAAACAAAATGAGGACAAATTCAAGGGATGTGAGTACTTCCATAAGTGTGAAAGTACTTCCATACTTCCATGTGTGAAGAACCAAAGAGGGAAACAAAAAGCGGAACCCAAATCAGATTTAGAGCTCGGGATTTCTTTTTAATTATTTAGAAAAGGTATGAGCCAAATGGGGGTTGCTCTGATGGGAAAGGCCTGCCGTGCCGCTGTCAGGAGGTGAAGGGATAAGCTCCCAAATGAGGGTTACACCCTGTGGTTGAGCTTTGCGGTGACCACATCCATGAATTCAAATTAGCCCCGGCTCTAAAGCAGTAGACATCTGCCCAGCTAAAGTAAACAAAGAGGTAGTAAAATATTGTTTTTAAATTATATGACTGAGCATGTGTTAGTTTATTTTATGGGTCACTTGTTTGAATGACTGAGAGCGAGCTGCTTCACAAAAAGTGAAAGAAAAACAAATCCTGCTCTCCATGTTTTCTCATTTCAGGATCAAACTCAGTTTGATCTCAAATTAATGTTTGTGTCCTCCTATTACTTGTGTACACACAGGATGGAAAGGGGTTGACATGTGGTCAGAATTCATCTCCTCACTTTACATATGATTTTCTTTGCAGATGACCTCAACATCATGCAAACTAGTGCCATCATTTTTCCACTCGAAATGAACATGGAAAGATTTGTCTTTGCATGCACGGCGCAAGCGTAGTCAGTATATCTGATCCTTTTTATTAATCATCAGCATGACACCAGTCAGGAGCACCAAAGGCTCGTGTGTGGATTTGTTTTTCTCTGACTGGGGGGGAGGAGGGTGTATTGTTGCTGCCATGGCACCGCCATGTCGGTGTACCCCCAGGCAACAGGAAATGTTTTGACTTTTTTTAATAGCGAGAGATAAACGGTGCAATGACGGAACAGCTCATCAGCAAACTGGTGATCCAGTTGCTTCATGGAGATCAGGGACACAGAGTGAGACTCATTAGTGTGTGTTTGTCATCCACTGTGCTGCAGGACGAAGAATTAAAAGTCAGCTAGTGTAAATTATGTAAATTTTGACATCCTTTGCTCCATCTCTTGCACATAATATTCTCAACTGCACTAATGCATTTATTGTTTTATGTTTTCATTTACAGTTTTTTAAATTAATTTCTAACACTTTTAAAAAATATATTTTGTTTTAAAATGCTCACTTACTACTTTATGTAAATGTGTTTTTGTTGTTTTTTGTTTGCTATGAGTTCTATCTCAGTAGTGTGTGTTTAAGTGTTTTTGTTTACATTTCCTTCTTGTTACTGTACAATGGTAGTAACTGTAAAGTGTCCCCACGGGTCAACAAATATGTTTCAATTTTATTGCCTAGTGTTATTATTACCATAATACAAATAGTCTGTTTATTTATTTTATTTTATTTTTTATTTTTTATTTATTTATTTATCTTTTTTGGACTTTGAAACTGCTGGACTGAAAATTGGCTGGATTGTGTATTAATGAATAATCCCAATGTAGAACATTAAACAAGTAATATTATAAGTGAAAATTATTTATTCTGATCACTCTATTTATTTTATAAATCTGATTAATATTATTACTGATTACATTTGATATTTAAATCAAGGATTAAGCTAAAAGACCTGCAACTTTTCGATGCATCGTTGCTCCAACACACCTGGATCAAATCAGAGGGTCGTCACCTGGTCTTTCCAGACCGAGAATTCAGCCATTTTATTCAGGTGTGTTGGACCGGGGGTGCAGCTAAAGTCTGCAGAATAGTAGTTCTCCAGGACTGGACTTGAGCATCCTTATTTTAATGAATAATGAATTATTTTGAATGAGAAGGCTAAATTGCTGTGCTCTGAATACCAAATAACGAAATGACTTTACTAATAACAACTGTCAAAAGCGGACAGCCTTGAAACAGGAAGCGATGTCTGAACTCTGAGAATGTTTCAAAGTCATCAAACTCAGCAGGAAGGCTGAAAAAACATCAGCGAGGGGATTCAGAGATAGTTCTTGATCCGAACCATGATCCTTTCAATAAAACCATCCAGACTCGTCATTTCCTCCCTCTCTTTGGCCACAGTAATTAAGCCTTCTACCTACGTCACACAATGACAGCGCTGCCATCTCCATGGTAACATATCACCTCCATCTGCCACAAAGGCCTCTTGAAGATTCTGGGTTATTTTCAGAAATAAAAGATTGTGATTGTGATACCAACCAAAAGAAGGCAAAAAAAAAAAAAAATCAGCATGACCCAACAGTACAAGTTTATGTTTAAATGTTAATTAAAACAAGGCATCGGAAAATATTACAGAATGATTTATTATCAGTTTAATCCACCCGCATTTAAACGCGCAAACCCTGACAATAAATGTGTTTTATTGAGCCTTTAAGGTAGATATACGTGTAATGCGCAGATAGAGATCCGTCCTCTAGATGGCAGCAGAGTCATGAAACAACAATCAATATGTATCTCCAGGAAATCTGTTTTTTTCTGAGAATCACTAAAATTGTCTCTTGTTGTTTGCATTTTTTTTTTTTTTTTTTTTTTTTTTTGCCAAAACTACCTGCCTCAAGGGGCTTTGAGATTTTTTCTGAGTTTATGCTGGTAAGGTTGAGATTTGTGAGTGAAAAATGTGACATCTGGAATACCTCACATTATATTTTAATCTGAAAGAAGACAAACATGTATTCACAGGATCCAGAGATCATATCTACAACAAAAATATATTTGTCTGAGGGGACCCAAAACACATCATCTATGCATTTCATATTCGACATGCATATTTTTCTCTTTTTTAACTGTTTTTTAGTGACAAGAGGTATTTGAAATATCAATGACCATTTCTAATGATGAGATGAATTAAAGATAATACATTTTTATGGTTTATGTTAATTTTTTTGTTGTTGTTGACTTTTATTTTTTATTTTTATTTTTTTGCTTTATTTGCTTGATCTGTGTTGACTGACTGGCTAAAAAAAATTATGAAATATTTCTGGTTGCAAATCATGAAATAGTTTTACGAGAAGATTATTGTGCTTGTGCTGCAGAGGGCAGAGCTCTCAGACATTTCTCCCATTATGTCCTGGTCTCCTGTTAATTTAAACATGCAACCCTTGCTTAAGGGATTCAGAACGACAGTCAGTAATAGCTTCATGACTCCTCCCTATTCGAACTGTCACTCTCTTTAGCACGCACACACAAAACACTGGACCCTTCCAGAGGAGGAGTATCATCCATATGCAGGGTACTTTCTGCTGCACGAAGGAAAGTAACAAAACTAAAGCAGCTCATCTCAGTGATGCCCTGGACAAGGTGAATCCTTACAGATTTGTATCACTGTCTTTGCAGGTAAGATCAATCACTGTTGTAAACTTATCATACAACAAATTAGAAATATTTTTGCTGTCTGCTTGCAAAAATAAGATAAGACCATTGAAAATTAGTATTTAAAAAAAAATATGTTAGATTTTTGCCATATGTCAGTTGTAGTATTTGCTTGAATGAAAACATTTTAATTTAGGAAATCTGGTACATGAAAGCAAAGCTAAATGTTTTAGATCTTGTATTCTGCTTTGAACTAAATTGTTTCAGCGTACCACCAGGAACATATCCGGAGTCTGGATGCCCTAATTTTCCTGATTCCAGGGAGTCCCTCTTCATTAACTTGATTACACTTTAATAAAGAACATGGAGCTTACTGCCTGCACAAAAAAAATCTAATATTTTTACCAAATGTGTTCCCTTTTTTATATAAATATTTTCCATGTTAATTTTATACTACTTCTTTATTCCTCTTTAGTTGTGGATGGACAAACTTGTTTCATGTTTCTTACACCTCTGAAAGAGGCTGCATCTCAGTCTGATGTTAAATTTCTCACTCATATTGACACCTCCATGAAAACTACGTAGAAGAGACATCTTAGCTTTAATACACGATACCACAACGACACATGGACATTATCTGACGTCTCTGATCTCTAACCTGTCATAATATAACAGGTTGAAATAGATAAGGAATAAAACTTGTCCATCTTTATAAGCTGTGTGATGTTTTGCGACTCCAGATTATTTTTCTTTGGATGAAGAAGGGTTAAACTGGCTCTTATTATAGTGAAGGTTTCAGACCCTTGCCCTTTACTCCTTGGGCACTTCTGATAGCTCCCGAGAATTGAAATTAACTAGCCAATCACGCGTAGTTGCTACGAGAAATTAGTAAATATTTGGCCAATCAGCATCGCTGAATTTAATGACTTTGGGACACTCAGAATTTTGCCACAGTTTTAGGTAGCTATGGTGATAAAGTTGATAGGGACTACGACAGAGAAGACGAAACGTGACTGAATTTTCCATCTTGCATGACATTGCAGATGATTTTACAGATGACGGGTGAGCTACAGCTTCTGTTTTATTAGTTTGAAATTCCATGTTGTTCTATTTTGTTGTTTACTTTTTCTGTTCATTAGTTGCCACCAGTTATTTTGTTTTACGTCATGCTTATTTACGGTAGCTCTGGTTAGCATTGTGCTAATGGTGCTCTGGATAAATGTATATTCTTAATTGTTAATAATAATGTTGCGCTTGTAATGCTGGACAACATGGCTGAAAAAAGTGTCAAGATATAATCGTTTCATATCAGTCGACATTAATAATTATTGATTCGTTTTTTTCTGTTTCAAATATCTGAAATATTGACAAATTAATGGCGTGACTTTCCGATTCTGTCCACAGTTTTCACTCCACCCAACAGTTTATTTTTAAGCAGCTTCTGCTCAAGTTACTCAACAGGTTGTTGCTAGGTAACCAAAGAGAGAGTGAGTAGTTTATGTCATAGACATACGTATTCATGTCTATGAGTTTATGTCACCAATTTTGCTTCGCTAGCCTTGAGAGGTTGAGCG
Source organism: Poecilia mexicana (assembly GCF_051168715.1). Lineage (NCBI taxonomy): Eukaryota > Metazoa > Chordata > Actinopteri > Cyprinodontiformes > Poeciliidae > Poecilia > Poecilia mexicana. The sequence continues at coordinate 16,555,223 of NW_028263375.1, forward strand.
CGGTTGAGCGGCTCAAGTCTTTCCTCTGCCTACATCCCCCAGAATGCTGTGCGGTTTGCTTAGCGCCGTGTGTTAGTTCTTTTAAGTAGGAATGCCTTTGCTGTCTGGTGTCAGAATTTAGCTTGTAGCTCCATGTTAACCGCCACACGAAAAAATACCATAACTTTATTATTTTCAAATTCTTTAAAATAGTGTTTATTCTTAAAAATCCCAAAATATCATTACAATTCACTTGATGTGCACCTATGAATTATATAAAGTACAATGTTTGCATAATATATATTCATTAAAATAAATATGTAGATGGTAAACTGACTTTACATCACTTGTGCACATGAAATTAATACATTTAAAAAAGCAAAAAAATAAATAATCGAGATTTTTTTTTCTAAGAGAAAATTAAAGATTATTTAGAACAAGTAGTGCTTTTGAAACTTTGTGTTTTTATAAATCGTACGTTATTCATAGCTTTTGCTTTTGTGCAAAAGAACTGCTAATTGTGCCTGCCAATGTGTGGGAGTCAATTACTCTGAATTGCCTTAATTCCCCAGATCTTTACCCTGCTATTATGGTTTGCCTTAATGTGACTATTTCACTCAGATAAATTGTAATGTCTGTTTGGTTTAGCTTTATTAGTTTTCAAACTTTATAACCAGCTTAGTGCATCCATAAGCAGATTATGTATGTACATGTAGAGTACAACTCTAGACTCCAAAGCACTAAATTCCCAAAACATTTCTCTGTCCTGTTATATAAACAACTAATTTTATCTGTGACAGAATCGTCCCAGAACCGATCTTTGATGAGTGAATGACGAAGTTAGAGATCCTGTAATGAAGTTTCATCTTGCTGTAAGAGCAGGAAGAAAACGTCTCTCAGGTACAGTACGATGTTCTCATGAGGCCTAATGGAGTCACTAACAGGGTTTTAGCAGCAAGCAACAACCTTGATTTTCTGATCAGCATACAAAACATAATCACATTGTTTATAGGTTGCATCTCTATTCCTGCTGCTTTTTCTAGCTCAACAACAGCTGTAGTGTTAGTTCACAGAGTAGAAGAGAGCTCATTATTTTTTGTTGATTTAAAACAGTTAAACCAGCCCTGTAGAAATGTATTAATGGAAGCGTCTCTATGTTTTATGCAGAAGCTTTTATGCATGTCATCAAACAACACCATGAGTGCCTTGATGTTACATGTGGGTCGCCCCAGTGGAAATATGTTTGTGTGCCGTATGACATAGTCTTTCATAATTCAATTAAAACAGCTTTTTTAATTATTAAAAATCTCAAAATATCATTACAATTCACTTGATGTGCACCTATGAATTATATAGGTGCACATCATATATATAGTATATAGTATATATATAGTATGCTGTTTTTTAATCCAGTATATATATAGTATGCTGTTTTTTAATCCAGTTTTATTTTGGTGTGCCTCATGTAAGTGCGGCCTAGTAAACACACCGGTTGCAGCCTTTATTCCTGTCACACCTGTGTGTTCTGCTTATGTGGGCCTTGCTTGTTGAAACACTCCCATAGCCTGCAGGTTGTTTATAACCCAAGTGCAACACATAATGATCTGTGAAAACAAACACGACAAAACATGAAGGAAAACCTAAACGCAATGATTTATTTTCCTTACAATCTCTGTCATTACCAGGGATTGTGCAGAAATGACTGAAGCCTGAAGTCTCTCTGAGCGCAACATCAGCCAGGATGGAGACTGCGAATGCGTCTTCCATCGTTAACATGATTGGTGACAGAGACACCGGCCTCTTTGCAAAGAGCCCATACAGTGTAGTGGAGATAGTGTTCATCCTGGTGGGAGCTTTACTTCTTAGTATTATCACTACCACCGGGAACCTCCTGATCATGCTCTCCATAAAGGTTGGGGTCTTCCTTTTTTAAATCTTTCATAATTAATGAGTCTGACTCAACCATTCATTCCTGCACACTTTGAAAACATAACCGGACTTAGAGATAAGAATACAGCGTGTGTTCTCCTGTGCAGGATAATCTAATAGGAACGAGAGAACATACATCATACTGCACAAAAAAGATTAGGATCTGACAGCTTGCTCCGTGTCATTGCTTTAAAGGTAAACAAGAACCTGAAGACCGTCGGCAACTACTTCCTGTTCAGTTTGGCCTGTACAGACCTCTTTACCGGGGTCTGCTCCATAAACGTTTATGCCACTTACCTTGCAATTGGCTACTGGCCTCTGGGAAAGTTGGCGTGTGACCTTTGGTTGACTGCTGATTATGCTGTCGGCCACGCCTCAATCCTGAACCTGCTCCTCATAAGCTTTGACCGGTACTTCTGTATAACCAAACCCATGACCTACCCAGCACATCGCAGCCCAAAGATGGCCAAGATGTTGATCTCTGCGGCCTGGATCCTGTCCTTCGTTCTCTGGACTCCCTTAATATTGTTCTGGGACTATGTAGGACCGAGATCTGTGCCCTCTACTCTATGTTACTGCGAGTTCATCTTCAACCCATGGGCGACGTTCGCGACTTCCATCTTATTTTTCTACCTGCCGTTGTGCATCATGGCCTACCTGTACTGGCGGATCGTGAAGACCAGCTATGATAGCTCGAGGAGGAACAGCAGGAGACCATCAGGTGGAAGTTTTTCAGATATTGTCTCCATCCCAGAGGAAGGGATCACAACCAAACAAGAGGAGGAGGATGGAGATGTGAAGGAGAAGGAAATGTTGCAGCAGCGCAGTGTAGTTTTCAGAGACTTGCAGGAAGACCAGATGGACTCTGAATCGAAGACTGTCAGTGCTTCGACTTCCAGAAGACCTAGCATATTAAGGAAGAGTTCAACTGTGAGTAAAAGTCCAACACAGACACCATCTTCACAGAATTCAGCTACTGATTTAGAGAAATCTGAGACAGGAGGTGTAGTTTAAGTGACCAACCTTAGAAGCAATCAGTTGTAATTGTAGCTAACTGAGTTCGTGAACCAGCAGAACTCAGACTCAATAATTAAATTCATAGCATCATATAGTAGCTGTCGTAACAAAACAGTCTAACTATGAAGATTGTTCTTTGCACCAGCTCCTTAAAATCTTAAACTTAAATGTTAAAACAATTTAAAATCCTTGAATTTATCTGCTGAAACCATTTAGTTGTTGTCATTCTGAATAAACAAATGTTACATTTCTAAATCAGTGCTCTGTTGTAATATTAGCATTTATGGGGCCCCTGAAGGCCAGGGGGGCCTTAAGGAGCTGCTGACTTAATTTGGATTTAACAGAAGTGCAAATAATTGATATTTTCTGATTTGTTGTTTTTAAGACTATTTTTGTGGGTTTAAATATTGTCGACAATGTCTTCTAGTAACATAACGACCCAGTAATATTTTTACATTTCCTGTCAACATCAACAAAAACACGGTGGTCTGTTGGTGGAACGCCTCGACAATCCCTGTAGCAGTACGACAACTTTATGTTAAAGTGGGTATTGAGAGTCAGACCCTAAAGAGTCTACTATAGTTGGTTTTGCTCAGTTTACACTGCCAAGTTATGACTATAAAATGATTTCTAAAATTGTAGTATGTGTTTACCTATTCAAGTTAAAATCTACAGTAAAAGAAATGAGTTAAAATCTCATACAGTAATTTACTACGTTTTGTCGTAGCCTTTAAACCTTTTTTAAACATTCTTCATTTGTAAATACTTGACATTTGTTTGTAGAGGAACAATTATTATTCATAATGCGGTAAACAAGAAACAAACACAACTTTGGAACTTAAAAATAGTCAACATGGAAACCTTCATCTTCTCCTCTCGTCCCTCAGGTTTCTTATCGTAATGTGAGCATACAAATTCTGGATAAGTGGAGAAGGAGGTACAGTACTACCAGGGAGAAAAAAGTGACCCGCACCATCATGGCCGTCATGATTGCTTTTATCGTCACATGGACGCCTTACAACGTGGTGGTCCTTGTCTTCACACTCTGCAACGCCTGCGTCCCAGATACACTGTGGGGCGCAACGTACTGGCTCTGCTACTTCAACAGCACCGTCAACCCCGCCTGCTACGCCCTCTGCAACGACACCTTCAAGATCACCTTCAAGCACCTGCTCCTGTGCCAGTACAAGAACATTCGGGGACAATGGTTGCCCGCCTAGAACTGAGCTGAAACTCACAGACTCCTTTAATGAAAATAAAGGCGAAAGCTGAAACAGCCAAAAATGGGTTCTGTTGGTTCCTGCGCACCTTCTTTTAAAGCATGGAAAATTGTTTGTGTACTTTATTATACTTTAACAAAGACCTGCTACTGTTTTTAATTCCCAAAAGATTTTTTTTAGCTCTGTGGAGTCTTATTGTGAGAGTCTTATTTTGTCCCGGTTCACCTCTGGAGTCCATTGATTGTAATGTTTAAATGTGTACACTAACTATATACATATGAGTCTTGTGACCTCTATTTTATTTAGAAATGAAAGTGAGCTGGTCTGGTTCAACATCATAAGCAGCTTCATAATCTTCCAAGTTTCAGCTCTGGAGGTAAACGGTGGAAAAAGAACTGTTGTGCCCTCTAGTGGATCTGAAGCTGCGTCATTGATACTTTTGCCCTCAGAAGCTAAATAATGGAGGCCTGAAAATTAAACTTTGGGCTGCTTTATCCTGTTGCAGCACTAAAAATAGGGGATATAAATTTGAATCAAAAAATTCCTCAACACAGATTTAGAGCTCAAGTGGAATTTGTGCTGACACAAGATCTATTAAAAAATGTGGACTTCATAGAGGAGTGGTGAGAAAAACAGCCAAAATTGAAAGAAAGTTGTTTTAGAAGTTTGTCACAAGCCACACAGGAAACACAGCAAACATCTGACTGGAGGAGCTCTGGTCAATGAAGCCACAGTTTAAATTTGTACATGCACACTTTTCACATGACGTTAATGACGTAATCCTGAAAGAAAACCTGTTAGAAGTTGGTGAAAACTTCAAACTTGGTTTATAAGATAAACAACAACCCAAAACATGCAACCGGAACCACTTCACAGATGAGCGCCACCTACTGTTGGTCAATCACCTTTCCAATAAAGCTCATGGTTGGATTAAGACTAATGTGAAGTTTAAGGGCTGTGGATACTTTTGCAAAGCTTTGCATGAGCTACAAGGCATACTTTTACTGACAAAAGCTCCGAAGTTTAATAATATCATATTAAATGTTATGTGTCAGCTTAAGGCTGCCATATTAATCAGTGCATGTTGAGCCAGCACCGTCTAATCTTCCCATCTTGGTGTGACAGTCGATCAACATGGGACCTCTATTGTTCTATTGATGCTTTTGGGGTTTATTGTAAGCAAAAGAGTCACCATACCTGTTTGTTTAAGATGCCTCCCTCTGTCCATGTGGCTCCAGTCTTAACACTCTTATTGTGTTTTGTGCCAATGTTATCAACATCAACACTGGAGCAAGAAGTAGCTCTGCAAGTCCAGAGAGAGCACAACCAAAGATCTGTCGGTTCAAATGTGAGCAGAACCATTAACGGTGGGCAGATCACTGCATATAACAGCTTAGTTTTGTTATGAGTAAGACACGATTATACTAATCAAAGTTATACTTTCCTGTAAGAGGACACAGATCAGTATTTACCCTGTACACACTGCATCAAGGACCAATTATCTGCTCTATAGTTTGTCAAAGTGACCAGACAGTGCTGCTGTTTGGAGTTAACACATGTCTCGCAGGGGGAAATATGATGTGGGTAAAGGACGGAGGGCGAGCAAACCGAAGTCACTTCATTCCAGCAGAGCACAGGGGTAATGGCGAAGGACAAGAACCAGATAGGCAGCTCCTGGGTGGACCTGGCATTACCCGAAGACTTTCCAGAACCGTACACAGAGGAGAGAGCTGAAGAGGAAGAGGAGGACACAGAAGAAGCTGCCAAAGACAGAGCAGTAAAATGCAGCCCAACTCTGCTGAGGATGCTGAAGGCAGCAGAGAGCAGGTGGACGCCTCATTTCAGAGACAAGGCAGAACCGTCCGAACTGTGGCTGAAAGCCACCGAGGCCGAGGCGCTGAAGACAAACATGGTGAGCAAAGAGCTTTTTTTAATTGCCTGCTTATAATACAGTAGCGTAGAACATAACGTGCTCCTGTAATCACACTCCGTGGATCTGCATCTACTCAGGCGGTTAATGATTTCAGACGCATGCTGCAGGCCTCTAGAATGTTTCACCACATGCGTCACTCGCTCTCTGATAAAACAGGACTCTCACTGGTGTTGAGAGTACAAATCAAATGAAAGAAATTATTTTTAATGCTTTTGTAGAAAAAAAAAGACAAAAGGGTTTGGATCTTGTCATGATGGGGCTACAGGAGTTCCTATGTTCCTATGCCAACAAAAAGATGCATAACCTTTCATTAATGTGTGATATTAAATCTGAATACTACATTCTGCAAATTTAGAGGTTTAGACACATTAAAAAAATTAGAAAATCCCAGATTATGTTGTTCTTGATCATGTCTGCTTCTTATAGATCAATTTACAATATTTTAATTGAATGGAGGTAATCCTGAGAATGTATTTTATGGCAACACCTTAAACTCAGCGCTTCCTTTTTGTATTATCATACTCAAGCGAAGTTTACGTATTACACAAACATGGGAAAATCTAACCATCGTGCAGTTCAGAAAGTAGAAGTGTTTTGTGAGCCAGAGATAAACATGATTTGGTGATTTTAAAAAAAAGCCATATAAACCCCAGAACAAAAAACAAGTGGCACATTAAAATTGCAATTTTATGTATATTCCCTTAGATTGCAATGAACAGCATGCCAGATTTTACATTAAGAAAGGCAGAAACACTATTATTTATCCCTCTGTGGGGTATTCAGACGAAACCAAATGTTTCAGACGTGATCTTCAGGAATAAGAGCGATTGTAGTCAAAGGAGAAAATGCATGTGAGCAAGATGGCCTACAAACCTGCTCTGTCAGGAGGAATGGAGCAAATCTCCATAAAATTATTGTGAGAGGCGTGTTGAAGGACATGCCTCTTACAAGAAAGGTCTTTAAAAAGTCATACAGTTTAAAGACCTTTCTGCTAAACAATAAGGAAATGAAAGTAAAATGACCTCAAAAATCTCAACAACAAAAATTCAAACCTACGTTCTTCATCAATACCATTTAAGATTCACAACAGCTTCAAACATGTGGTACAAAACAATTTAAGCTCTTCAGTCTCATTTAGAGTAAATAAATAAAGTAGCAGGTATTCTTCTCAATGCAACAACAGTTTGTAGTTTTGTTCTTCACTTTGTCCTGCTTCTCTCAGCCAGTAAGTCTGTCCACGTCCATCTCTGTCGTCTCTTTGTCCGCCGAGAGCAGAGTTCTCTCCAAGCAACATATTCTTATTCACCTTATTCACGCTAACGCTACCCCTCATCTTTTCCTGAGCCTCCTCTGCTTTGAGTCCACAAAGAGTTCATTATTTATTCCCTCTGTCACCTGTTGGGCGTGGGCGTGACGTAAAGTTTTGGCTCAGTGAAAAGTTTCACGGTGTCGGCTTGCAGCTCTGTGTGGCTGTTCAGTGTCACGGTGGGAGCGCTCGGCACAACATGAAGAAAGTGTACAACCTGGTGAACATTTCTAAAGCAAAGGAGCAGGAGACAGTGCATTCCATCTGTATCACGGTACCACAGCTTCTTCTTCTTCTTCTTCTTCTTCTTCTCATGGAGGGTCAAGGCTACAAATAGGACAGATTCATAAGCTGTTTGAGTGTTTGTTCATATAAAAACACCTCAGAGTTATTGTCTGAAATGAAATGGATTCATGTAAAATTATTGTTTCACTTTGGGTTAAATAATCTCCAGTTCTTTTACAGTAGCTGGCCTGGATTCAAGTCTTTCTTTATTTCTGGATCATTAAGTTAACTTTCAAGCTGCTCCAAGTCACAGCTTAATGTCTTTCTGTGCTAAAGATTAAGCGGTAGCTCATCAAGAGTCATCTTATTAATGGGGGAAATATTCAGGAGAACGTGTGTCTTCCTGCAGCATGTTTAAGCAACTCTCTTTAACTTTGATTTTAGCGCCGCAGCGAAGAAGTTTAATTCAGATTTTACATGCATGGGTGTGTTTTGTTTTGTTTTGTTTTTTATTTGAGGACAACATCAGAAGAGGGTAAACCATGGTTTTATATTTACAATAAATTTGACAGTGATTAAACATGTTTACAGCAGATCATCACCAGGCACATTTATTGGCAGCCCTGGTTCTTTTGCAGGGATGTTTTGGGAGTTAAAATCATCCAGTCTTGTCTGTCTTTTGCTTTGCTTCAATTGCAGACATGAGAAAATTTATTCAAACTTTGAACCATGTTTCCATGGTTTTGTCACTTCGCTATTTTAGGTTTAGATCTGATCCAAATATTTGGTGAAGCTTTTAGATGCTTCTCCAACTCTGTTTCCCAAACTGAGATGTCACAATGATAATTATTTAAAATTTAACGAGGTTTTCTCAAAAACTGACCTACCTGCAGGGCATGAAGTCAAAGATCTCAAATTTTATGAGCAGACACGGATTAATGCTCGGGGAGGAGTGTTAAGGTACAAGGAGGCAAGCTGAGAATAAAATACAGGGAAGCCAGATGATGAGATATCATAAAGAGGTTCTAAGAATCACAATTAACATACAGTAATTTGGAATAATGCAGAAGCTGGGAAGGGTTCACAAGTATCACAAAGAGAATGTGGGGGAAAAGCAAACAATACAGAGGAGTAAGAGGAGCGAGATCAGGAAAGACTTCAGACTGCACGAAACAAAACGTGAGGAAAACTCACATCATAGATTTGCACTGTAGCTGTTCAGGTCTTGTTTTTGAAGCAGGTTTTCTCTCTGCTTCAGTCTCCTCTTGGTACAGTGTGAATCCTTAACTCGTGTTACTTTCGAGTTGATTCTTTGAAGTCGAACACTGTTGTGTTTTTTTTTGTTTTTTTTTTACGTAATTTCTGACGTATTTCGCTTTGTCACCGAGAGAAAATGCAAATTCCTTCTGACTGCAGAGTTTCCAGCTGTAATCCTCTAAAACGTGACCCCGATTTAGTTTTTGAAGGTGGGTGTGTCTGTGATGAAGAGTGCATAAAAGTCTGCACAGTGAGGCGAGATGAATACTGGAACGAGGGGAAGTAAGTAGAGGAATAGTAAATGTTTGAGCTTCGGGATCAGGCAGAGAGAGGACATGGCCAGGTGGGATTCATGTGACAGCAGCTCAGCATTTGAGCATGCACAGCGGATGGTGAGCAGAAACAGCTAATGTTAATGAGGTTGTGCTAATTTACTGATTACAGTCCTTACGTGGCCTGTGGATGTTTTTATGTCTTTTTAAAGCCTAGAAATAATCTAGGGTTATTGTTGTTTGTTCTCTTGAATTGCAGAAAATTCAGTTCAATGACCAGCAAGAGGAATTCAACAAGCTTCCCACCAAGGCTGGACCTCGGCCTCTGTCTCACTCCGTCTCCCAGTCGTCTGCAGACACCTTCAGTTCAGGTCTGGCCCCACATCCTTTACTTGGAAACCAGTGCTCAGAGGATTAGCTTCTCCTTCTGATTAACTTTAAAAGAAAAGATCATTTGATAAAACGAATCCCTCCTGTTTGCCACTTATCACCGTTCTCAAACATGTCAGTCACTGCCAGGATTTGTATAGACTTCAAAGGCTTCAACAAGCTGAGGTCAGATTAAGAAGCTATAACCTAAGGGAAATCAAATCCTGAGTAAACCTTGTGTCTCGGTGTTGAGGTGACTCTCTTAGAGTGTTTTGTCTTATTTCTGCGATGCAGTGGGCAGCGTAAGCTCTGAGGATGAATCCCCTCCCCAAGAGAAGCCGCAGAAGACCTCAAAGGGCCTGACGGACTTCTGCATCAAAAACATCAAGCAGGCTCCTTTTGGGCGCAAAAAAATAGACATCGCTCAGCAAGGTGCCACAAATACATGTCATGCAGCCCTCATTCATCATTTCGGGAAAAGCTACTCAAATGGAAAGAGGGAACAGAGTTCTTTATGAGTATCTATGTGTCCCTAACTTCAGGAATGCCATCTCTGATGATCCTGAGGAAAAGAGCGGGTGGAGAGAAACCTCTGGCTGGAGCCAAAGTCGTGGGATGCACACACATCACTGCACAGACAGCGGTCAGTTCTGCACAAACTGCAACTGACTTAGTTGTTCAGCTGCGTTAGGAGATTTCATTTAGTCCAGTAAAACTTTTACATTTGCTCAGAAAATCCCACAGCAGGCTGAATTTGCAAGTATAAAAATGCCAGAGTTTATACTGACATTTTAAATTTAGGACATGTAGGGTTAAAAGAGGATTTAAATTATTGAATCCAGTAAATATGCAATAACCACGTCGGTGTGTCGTTGTGTAGGTGTTAATTGAGACTCTGGCAGCGTTGGGGGCTCAGTGTCGATGGGCCGCTTGCAACATCTTCTCCACTCAGAATGCGGTGGCTGCTGCTCTGGCTGAAGGAGGTGAACCCCAGCTGCATCAACCCCACACGGTCGTTTCCCTCTGTTTTGTCATTTCATCACCTCACCCTCTTTGTGGCTCGGTGTTCATCAGGAATCTCGGTGTTTGCCTGGAAAGGAGAATCGGAGGATGACTTCTGGTGGTGTATAGAGAGATGCGTGGCTGCTGACTCCTGGGAGCCTAACTTGGTATGTTGACTCACTGTGAAACATTTGAGCCTCATTTAGTTGAGTTTACTATCTTCTATTCTTTAAGTCAAATAAGTTTAATTTTTGAACCTAAATGTGTGAGTTTGTGAAAGATAAACGTACAGAAGTAAGTTGTGTTAACTTTTGATTAATTTTGTCAAACCTCCAAGAGTTGAATAAATGAGAGTTTTTAGGTTAACACTTAAGACAGAAGTGGGAACTGGTTCCCAGAGTGCTTAGGGGCATGTTTTGTATGTTACATTCTTTTGTATTATGAAGGCAAAAGTTTATTTTAATACAAATTTAATTTCAGATTTCAAAACTAAATGTTTTTGATCAGAATTCATTGTAATGTTTAATAAAATTCATTATCAGATCAGAAATTTTGATCATGCAACTTGAAACAAGATTTGCATTATTCTAAAGTAAAATAACTAGTTATTTTAACTTGATATTGTGAGTGGTGAGTGAAAGTAATAGAGAAATGTGTGCTCTTTAACGAGGTCAGAGCAGTATATATATATATATTTTTTGCATATTGTGAAATAATTATTTGATTTAAATCACAGCAGTAAGTTAAAACTCACAATTTAAGATTAATGAACTTATAAAACAATGTTTAGACAACTTGTCTCTTGTTGTTAAATTAACTACCTAAGCTTTAATTTCCAAAACCAAAATAATTTTCTTGTTGATTTAAATTGCATTTTTAAGGCAGCAGGTGGACTTTCATTTTCAATTTGAACCACCTTGAAATGTTTTACAGTGCTGTTGAAAATGCTTAATGGGGTTAATTTGACATTTCTGATTTTAATGAATCATACATCTTAATATTAATTGTTAAAAGAGAATATCCCGTTCATCAGTTTGTGACCTCATGGTCAACACAACCAGGTCTTTTTCTTCATAGCTCTGAAACGTACTCAAAAACTGCTGTTTGTATTTTGATCAGATCATTAGCTAGTTTGAGACATTAGAGTGTTTTCCACTATGCCAGGATGAAAAGCTCACATTCAACAGGAAATACTGGCCGAGTGCCTTGAGGTGTCATATTGTAACTCACTAAACAGACAACAATACAGAGTAATTGTCAGATCACTTAGTAGGACGTTATGATGATGTGGCAACAACTTCAGGAAATGGTTGAACTCTTCCCTCGCTTCTTTAGCGTTGAGCTTTGAACAGTCAGACTTCCCTGCATTATTATTTTTGTGGTCTTTATTAATATTTCTCCAGGCTGATAATTTTGAAAGTTTTTCCTTCCAGATTCTGGACGATGGTGGTGATTTGACCCAGTGGATCTACAAGAAGCATCCGAGCTTGTTCAAAAAGCTCAAAGGCATCGTGGAGGAGAGCGTGATGGGCATCTATCGGTTAGTTTCTCCACACACCGCAGATCAGCTAATCTGAACTCCAGTCCAGAAGCAGATGTTTCTGTGGGTGTTTCAGGTTGTACCAGCTGTCCAAAGCCGGCAAACTGTGCGTCCCTGCCATGAACGTGAACGACTCCGTGACCAAGCAGAAGTTTGACAACCTCTACTGCTGCAAGGAGTCCATACTGGACGGGTAAGGAGTTGTGTTGTGACCACAAACAGGTGGGGCGACTTGAACCGCAATGACCCCAGCTGAACTCTTCCAGGTTGAAGCGAACGATTGATGTCATGTTTGGAGGAAAGCAGGTGGTGGTGTGTGGATACGGCGAGGTCAGTGCTGGATTTTTGGATAAAAACTCGAAATCTTTCAACTGCTCAGCCAACCTCTTTTGTTGGTCTGTTTCCTCGCAGGTCGGCAAAGGCTGCTGCGCCGCTCTGAAAGGCCTGGGCGCCGTCATTTACGTGACAGAAGTGGATCCTATTTGTGCCCTTCAGGCCTGGTATGACAAGAGGAAGTTTTTATGAGCCAGGACGGGAAATCTCCCGCCCGCTTAAACGAAATGAACGAGTGTTTAAAGCGAACCTGTCGTCCTCCTCTTCCCAGCATGGATGGCCTCAGAGTGATTACACTGAGTGAAGGGATCAAACATGCAGACATGGTGATCACCTGCACAGGTATTGCTGACCTCTTAATATTTTAATGTAAAAATGGCATTAGGAGTTCATAAATGAGCATTTCCTCATTCTCGTAGGGCTGGGGTGTCGAACTCAATTTAATTTTGAGCCAAATCAAGATCATGAGTGTTCTTAAAGGGCCGGTTGTGCCAGAATCTATTGCTAAAACCCAGTTAACGAACTGTTGAAATCTTAATAAATTCTTAAAATTAAATAATATTGAACATCTTTTCAGTCACTCCAGGATTTTTCTAATTGTTTTGGGGATTTTTTATTTTTTTTTCAATAAAGTCAAGGTGTTTGTGGTACTCATTTTGAAATATTTGTACTTTTGTATGATGGAAAATAGGACTTTTTATTACTCTCTGTATCGTTATGGATTATAAATCATGTAAAGGTCAGGCAGATGTTTTACATCCAAGTTGCAGTGAACAATCACTTGGATCCAACATTTTTCACAATTTTTGCCAAAAATCCGCAATAAACTCACAGCCATGTTTTAGTGCGAAAAAATGCAGGGATTTGTTGATTTTACGTGAATTTTCCACGATAATTCACAGAAAAGTGGAGGGACTGATTGATGTAATTTTGCAGTAAACAGATAAAAACTGCTTTGATTTGACTGATAAAATAATGTTTATGCACACCTTTATCTTTTTGATGGTAATAACAAAAAAGCTTTGGCGGTTCAGATTTGGGTTTGCCTTGAGTTTGACACCTGTGTCATAGGGCTTAAATCCTGGGGATTATTTTTTATGGAGGTTGCATGTTGCCTCCAGGTACTTTCACAGTCCAAAAACATACCTGTAATACCTAATAAAATACACAAAAATGTGTGTCCGATATGAAAAAGTTAAGAAATATAAATACTTTTGCAAGACAGTGCGTCTTTCCGTTTCCTTCAAGGCAACAAGAACGTGGTAACTCGGGAACACTTTGACAGAATGAGGAGTGGCTGCATCGTCTGCAACATGGGACACTCAAACACTGAGATAGATTTGGTAAAAACTCTCTGAGTCTAAATCATGTTTGTGTTTGTGAGCATTCGAGTGTGTTTGAATGTGAGTTTTCCTCTTCTCAGACAAGTCTGCGGACCTCAGAGCTGAAGTGGCATCGAGTCAGGCCTCAAGTGGACCACATCATTTGGCCTGACGGCAAGCGGGTCGTCCTCCTGGCTGAGGTGACGAAGCTGTTTTTACCCCCCGATGACGACGATTATTCACCGCTAGCGCAGCCTGTCTGCGTGCGGTGATGGGTCTCGTATTTCTGAGTTTGACAGAGGCCCTGTTGAGCATGCGGAGACAGCTAGCCGTTTTGAATCAGGAGGGAGGAACCTGCAGTAATGAGACGGCAACCAGAGATGCTGCCCATGCGGCTGGACTCTGGTTTCATCACAGGTTCAGACAAGGATTCACCTCTGACCCCACAGTGGGAAATAGAGCTGAAGGAAATGTTGTACCTTCCATTTTCTGAGGACAGGATTTTGATAACTTGTAAACATTAACTATGGAGAATTACAGTTTTCTTTATCCATAGAGTTTATGGTACCATAAACCGTTAAACTTTAACGATGTGATCAGAAAGATGTGTTCCTTAACCCTGAAGTTCAGCTTAAACATTTTGAATGGTTTTGTTGCTGGATTTCTTCTATCAAGGAAGGTTGTCGGCTGCAATCGCAGTGAAGGAGCATGAACATGAAACAGACTGTAACCTTTACTTACGATGGATGTCGAGAATCTCCTCCCTCAGATCTTCAGATTTGTTTTTGGGGGGTTTTTTGGTCCATGTTCAGTGTTTTTTATTTTTTCTTTACATGAGAGCCACAGTCATCCATGCAAACATATACAGCTCTGAAAAATTGAAGAGCCCACTGCACTGAACCCCATTGAAAACCTCCTGGTTATTCCACCAAAAATTAATTTCTGAACTCTTCATGAGTTAGATTAGGATTGTTGTTTCTAAATGAACATGAAATTGTTTTCTTTGCATTATTTGACGTCTGAAAGCACTGCGTCTTCTTCGTTATTTTGACCATTTCTCATTTTCTGCAAATAAATACTAAATTTCTGCTTGGAATTTGGGAGACACGTTGTCAGTAGTTAATAGAATAAAAGAGCAATGTTAATTTTACTCAAACATATACAGATGAAAAGTAAAATGAGAGAAACTGATCATTTTAAGTGGTTTTTAAAAAATTTTTTCCAGAGCTGTATATAGATAAGATGACGAAAAGCTTGAAGGCACAAGACGTGGAAACACTTCTGCATAGCACTGTGTATTCAGATTTGCTTCACTTTTTTATTGTTGTTGTTGTTGTTATCATTATAACTATTATTGTTAGCATCTGACATGTTTTCTATTTCATATTTCTAATTTTTTGTGATCATTTTATTCTTTTGTTTTTCCCTCAGGGCCGACTGCTGAACCTGAGCTGCTCCACTGTGCCGTCTTTTGTCCTCTCCGTCACAGCTGCAACTCAGGTATATAACCTGCTGTTTTAATTTTAATTGTTTTTTTTTTACCTTAAGTTATTTGCCTAACTTTGCCTTCATCTTCCCGCTGGTGTGTTTCAGGCTTTGGCTCTAATAGAGCTGTACAACGCACCAGCAGGACGGTACAAACAGGACGTTTACCTGCTGCCAAAGAAGATGGGCAAGTTTTATCTTTCATGATGGACCTACATATGTCAGGTCTGCTCAACATTTAATCTGAGATCTAAATGCCAACATGGTCGTTTGTACTTCCAGATGAATATGTAGCCAGTCTGCACCTGCCGATGTTTGACGCTCATGTAACAGAGCTGACCGAGGAGCAGGCCCAGTACCTCGGCATCAGCAAACACGGACCCTTCAAACCCAATTATTACAGGTAATATTCACCCTCACACTCTGAAAATAGAAAACATAAGGTAATGTTTGACTTAGATTTTTCTTCCCAATAGATATTAATCACAGAGGAGATGATTTGGCTTGAAAACCCACTCAACACCTTCTACCGTGAGGCACTGGCGCCCCCTGCAGTCACATGCGCTGTACTGCTGTTATGGCGAGACATTTATATTTGATCTTATTTTTTAGTTTTTGTTGGGGGGGGGGGGGGGTTTAGTCACATTTCTGTGTCATTATCCACTAAATTTTGAATTAATTATTAAAATAAATAGACATTTGTTCAAACTTTTTCAAAAAGACTGGACTGTTTTCATCAACTTTTGGCCACTAGGAGGCGACAAAGTGTTGTTTTTAGTGAAATCAAAGATGCACTTCTTCATAAGATGTTTCATTGCGTTTATGTCTGTCATAATCTGCTTTTGTTGCTCACTTTCTGAAAATGTCAACTATATAAACATATATGAAAACTCTGGAGACATGAGTTGAATTTCAAGACAAAAAATCTCCTTAATATAATGTTCTAACAACCAAATAAACCAGTATAATCACCTCTAAAGTGATGGGAACCTACCTGTGTGGAGAGAGCGGGTCAGTTTGACTGATCTGCGGAGATGCAGCTTGAATACTGAGCTATGATTTATATTTTCAATTGATGAAGCACATATGAAAACAACTGACAACTGAACAAAACATAATGATAAAAACAGCAAAGATGAGAAAAATAAGAATGAATAAAGTGGAGGAATGAATAAAAAACTCCTGGCTCACTGAGCAGAGATGTAAATAAATGTAACTTAAATATGAGTGTCTGCATTACATTTGTTTTGCATCCTAAATGAATGTAAAAATCCATGTTATCCTACCACATTTATGTTCATATTAAGATCCATCCTGTCTTTTGTTTCAAAGTAAAACGAAAAGTTCAGACGATGCGTTTCGGTTTCTGGGTCATGTATTTATTTTCTCTACACCTTCACAATAAAATACAGTCAACCAGACTTTTTACATGAATATTTTGGTCCACCTTCCAACAAAACAACCTCTAATTTAGTGAGAAAAATCACTGGAAGACTGTAAGTCTCGTTAAACCCCTCTTCTTGAATTCAATAAATACTAAACAGCAGAAGTGGCTTAACATTTTCTTGAAACTCTTTGGCAGAAACATGCACACCTAAATTAAAAATTGTGAAACCATTGCAACAATCAAACATGTTTAAGTTTTTAAGCTCATGTTTATCAATTTAAAAGCTGAAATTACCAAAAAATGTGCATGATGCAACAATACCAGCAGATCTGCTCAGTTTGAATAAATTACAGTGCATGAAATATTAACACTTTTCAAATACTGTGTTCCTGCTAAATGCTGGATTTCATTCACTTCCTGCTGTTCAACAAAATGTCTGACTTTCTATTTTACAAACTCATCCTGCCCTTTAAGTGACTAAAATTTGATTTGTCTTGCTTACATCTCCCTTCCTGTGCTCTGTTTTATTTAAATCGTAGTTTTAGTAAAAGTTTTTATTTTGTTTTTAGCGCTGGAAAAAACTTTGTCAGAAGTTCTTCCTCCACAAAATGAACACTACAATCCATGCAAGAGACACAGCAAAGGTGTGAAGGCGAGATGATCTGGTCTGATGTGGAGAATGAATGAGTGCACATAGTGAAAAACACAGTGGTGGCAGTATTATACTGCGGGTATGGAGTGGGGAGGCTTTTCTGCTGCCACTGCTTGAAATGCTGCACCTTTAACTGGAGCTGAATACAAATTCAACCCAAAAGGAGGAAATTAAAACCAAATATTTACCACTTCACATGTCAGAGTTATCCCATAATTTGTTAGCATTAGCAGACATTAAAGTGTGTGGGTGTAAATGCCAATCAAATCGACTTTATGTTTACATTTATTCCCACTTTAAGGTTCTTAGAAAACAAAAAAAAGACCAGCATTTCTACAACACCTGCTTCTGATTAAAGAAACCACAGCATGACATCATTTTTTACATAAACTTTGATATATTTTTTACCCAAAATTAAATTATTTGTGCTCCAGTTGAGCCTAATATTTCTTTATCTTCATTTCCCCCCCCCTGTAACCTGTGTAAACTGAATCAGTAATTTCACTAAAAGGTTACTAATGAATTTCCAGATTTAGATGTGTTTGGAAATGCATAACAACAGATATAAGTTGGATTTGTAGCCCAGTGACTCAGATTGGGTTTCCCGTGAACTCCCAGATATTTAATCTGCCTTTGCGTCCAGAACCGGCTCTCTGCATCAGTTTGGACTCCTGCAGGTCGCAACATAATTAACTGTATTCCTGGAAAATCCAGCTGGTCATCTGACAGCTATCTGTTTTCCTTGATAGTCTGCCTCTGCTCATGAAGTCCTAAAAATACCCCCTGGATTACTGTAATCCAGGGACGGGATACGTGCGTTGGTGTGTGTGTAAACACACTGAAGCACCACCTCTAATTTGGGTGAGTTGGTTAATTTTTGGCCACAGCAAGGGTAGAGAAATAACGCATCTGCAAAAAAGCCCTTTTTGTCTTATATTTTTTCTGTCCTTTTTTGCTTTCTGATAATCCTAAAAAAAAAGGAAATCTCCAGAATCTCATCTTTCTGACTGATGCTGACAAATTGACAGCTCCGCCTTCAAACGCTTCTCCTTTATCACCTTCTTCTGCTGATTTAAAACCTATGAAACATCTGATACTTACCGTCAAGCTGAAATTAGCGTAATTGCCCTGTAATGTGACAGATACAATGCCATACAAGCCAGGAGAACGGCAGAGACAACAGCAATTAGTGTGTGAGATTAATGAGGAGCTCCATTAACCTCCACACCCAGACTAATCTAATGAAACTCCAGTGTTACCCGCATCTCGGAGAGAAAAAGCGTGATAGTGTCGGCTACTGGTAATCCGCAGGCTGGTGATGAGTCTGAGGAAGACAGATGGTCTGCGCTGTGCAGCCTGAAACGCGGCTGCACCAGTGAGCCCGGTTTGTGGGCATTTTCAGCAACCAGGAAGTATCGGGATTTGGTCGATGTCGCGTGTGTCCTTGCTTCCTCCTGTTTAGGGGGATTCTCCCTAAAGAGCTTTGATGCCTCTCCTGCATCACGGCAGGGTCTAATCACCCGTACCAGCTGTCGGCGAACAGGCCTCACCTCCTCCTTCACTCTGCTTGCCACCACTTAACCCCACATCCTCTGCAGGCGGACGTAATGGACTCTCTGAGTGTCTGCAGTGAAACATGATGAAGAGACATCAGCTGCTGGAAACCTGCATGGGGCAATAAGCTTTTGTTTCCTTTAATTTGATATCTGAATGTTTTTATTTGAAAAATGTTCTGATCAAAGGAGCTGGAGAGTCCTTTAAGTAGCAAAAATCATTTTAGGAGGGTCTTTGAGCAGAATTATTATTCCTCTTCTTAGTAGTACTTTATATTCCTTTCATCTGTTATTACTTTTCCTTACATGTATTTCTTTATTTAGTATAAATGTATTTAAGGTCCAATATTACAGGTTTCCCAAGTGGTGTTTTCTTTATATGTTTCGTTTTCGTTATCTGTGTGTCTGGTTTCATGTTATGATTGCTGTCAAGACTCTTGGAGTTGACCTGCGATAATAATTTGAGTGATCTAAGTCTCTTGTTCTAACATCCGTCTCTCAGTTGCTTTGTTTTATTTCTCTAATCAGAAATAAAATTCTCACTTTTAGCACAGCCGTTTGAAATCTACAGTGGAGTCACACTTTGCTTTAGTGAAACAAATGAGAAGAAGACACTGAATGTTTTTCACATTTTTACTGCATATGTCATTTGCTCTCAACGCTGAGCAAAGGCAACATCCAAACTTACAGTTTTTCTCCGTCACTTCAGTGCATTTTGATGTGAAATTTACAAATTAAAGATTTAATTAAAGTGTTTTCAATGTTTCTTGTGATTCTCGAGAGCTTAAATCTTTGCAGCGTTGCTTTCTTTAGACACGGGACAAAACTTTGTGTGCTACAATAAACTGTCAGCTTCACCTGAAACACTAGAGGAAGGTGTGCGAACTTCAGCTTAGAGATTGATAACTTTGAAATAATTTATCTTCTGCTCAGACCATTTTTGGCTAGAAAACAGATCAAGTTTCGCCGTTGGCCGAGCTCCTCTTGAACATTACTGATTTATTGATCAGAGAAGCGTGTGCCTAATGGCCTCTGCATGTTTTCATGTCTTATGGTTCAATAATCAAAGTCTGCCTCAGTTCATACCTCCAGTGTTTTAGGTCTAGGATTACATAAGAGCCTTGATGTCACAACCAGCAAACCGTGGCGAAGACAAACCCCCGAGGGTCGCCACACATCTTGTGAGGGGAGGAAAGCAACCCTGAGCAGCAGAATCACTGGACCGGTGATGGATTCCCATGTTTGGCTTCTTCTCCTCCACCAAACGGATCTCTGAGGTGTTCTGAGACTGCAAGAACGCTCAGGGGGGGATGGTGAGTCTGAACCCCACGCTGCTCCGCCTGCAGCCTCTCACACATGACCAGCTTCAGAGACCGCTCCCTCGTAAGCGACGACAGCAGCCGCGGTCGTGGCTTAGAACATTTATGAAATTGCTAAAGTATTTATATGTTTTTTAATTGGGATTTTATGTGATGGACAAACACAAAGTAGTGTGTAAACGTAAGCAGGAAGGAAAACAATACATTGTTAAGACATGTTTTTTCCAAATAAAAGCCTGTGGAGTGATGTGCATTTGCAGTGAGCCCAATTCACTCTGATACCCCAAAATAAAACCCAGTGCAACCTTCAGATGTTACTCTATTGGTTACCTGTGTTTAATTTAATCTCAATATTAATACAGTTGTTCTCAGAGAATTGCCAAAGAGCATTAATGATCAAACAGCAGCATGACGATCGAGGAATAACGTCCCAAGCTTGAACATGGCACAAATTTGCTCTCATCTGTGCTCAGATAATAGCAAAATTAACCTTTTTGACATTTAAAAATCAAAACTAACACAAATCCTCCTTTAAAAAAATATATCCATCCATTATTTAATATGTGAAGGACAGCACAGAGACAAACAGGACAAACAACCTTTCACACACACACCCACACCTAACGGAAATGGTGACAGTCGTGTTTTTGGCCTGTGGGAGGAAGCCGGAGTGGAAAACCCATGAATGCACAGGGAGGACTCCATACAGAGAGACGCCAGGCTGGCACTCAAACCCACAAACCTAAAAAATATCTCAACAGTAAAGTGGTTGTAGCAGCATCATGCCGTCCTTCCTCAGGAACAATGACTTGCAGGGCAATCCAGGAAGAAAACCTATGGGAAGAAACCGTCACATCTCACTGAGCTTGAACTATTTTGCAAAGAGAGTATAGACACGAAAGAGCTGGTAAAAGACGAAGCTCTGATTGCAGCAAAACATGTTTTTATAAAGTACTGACTCGGTGGTGCAGTTGGTGGCATTGTTGCCCTGCATCAAGAAGGTCCCTAGTTTGAATCCCTGCCTGCCTGCATGGAGTTTGCATGTTTGCCCCATTCTCTAATTTCCTCCCACAGTCCAAAAACATGACTGTGGTATGAGTGTGTGTTTGTTCTGTGATGGACTGGTGACCCATAAGGGCGTAGAGACGCTCCAGCTCCTCTGTAACGGGACCAGCAGGTACAGATGGACTCAGGAGGGGCTGGATATAAATGCACAAGATTATTATTATTGTTTTTTTTTTTGTCCATTACATAAAATCCAACTAAACTACACTGAAACCTATGGCTGTAACATGAACCAACGTTTAAACCTCAGGAATCACGAGTGTCTGTGTAAGGCTCTGGTCTTCTGGTAGCTCCTGATGTGCTGGTGGAGATCAGCAGGTTCAAAGCTCTCAGTCAGTTGTTGGCAAGTCTAGAACCACCGGATCCTTCCAGCCCACCAGAGTGAGTTCTACCATTGCCAAACACTGTGGGAGAGAGTCGCCGCCACCTGATCTACGTGCCAACCAACGCTCGGGTTACACGGGGCCGCATCTCTGACACCATAGCAACCTGGGACATCTGATAGGATGCCTGCAATCGATGAGATCCATAGTTCGTCCTGTCCTTACGACGAAACAGAGGAGACGCTAACATCGTCCTGGTGGAAAACACGCAGCCGAGTCTTACTCTCAGCCCATATTGGCACTACACATGATTGCTCAAACAACAAGGAACAAAGCAAAAATGTGCTAGTGCCAAAACGGGCCAGGAGGATGGGGCGTGTTTGAGTAAAAGCAGCTGACATCTGAGCAGATCGAGGCCTGCATGGTTCTGTCTCTACTCTGTTTATGGCCCTATGGTAATTCACTGATTGTGTGCTCTGACAGTGAATTCTACCAGTGCCATACACAGAACAGGAGGAGATGGAGGCGCAGTCATCCGTCACACATCCAGAGGACTTTTCCCTCTGGTGTGAGACAAAAAGGTGAAAAACTGACAAAAATAACAAAATATGGCCACAATCAAATCACCAAACTAAGAAAGCAAACTCACATATTAACATAAAATGCATAACCAAAACGTAGAAGATGAGAAATGGAGGAAACGCGACTGTGTAGTTTAGTAAGAAAACACGAGACAATAAGATTTATAAAGACACAGTAGGAGAAATAAAAACACTCAAAACATCTTTTAATCTAAAAGTAAATAATTACGTACTATGGTTTGAAATACCTACAATAGGAATAAAATAATTTGACTAAACACGTAATAATAAAACTGCTAATGGCTAAAATAGAAATAAACTGATAAAAATAAATATGAGATTTGCTTGAAATACCTAAGGCTTAATTAGAAGTTATAAGAAGGAAGCTCTTTGCCATCCATGATTTTAAATCTAAAGTACAGTTTACATGGTGATCATTTACTTTTTGTCATTTGTTGCGTCCGAACGTATTTCCGTTTACTGTGGAAGTGATTTCTGCTTGGGCCAGGTGACTGAAATATGAAAGGTCATGACAATTAATCAGGCTGACTCCCTCTGAGGGACTTTCTGCAGCAGGTTTTATTAAATGAAGTCATAAAAGCACATTTCTCCACAGACTGGGAATAGATTATGGACAATGGATATAAATCTTTGATTGTTGTATCGGGTATGAAATGCCTCCCCAGCTGCTACAAGCTGACACACGCTCCGTTTCATTCCCAAAATCAATCCGGTACGAAATAATTAAAGCTTCAAAGACACAAAATGAGTCATTTTTGGGAAACTGGACTTTATCATCAGAAACCAGTAAATAAAATACAGAATATTCCAATATATATAGAAATGTAATGTTTCTTTTTATTTTATTTTTTGTGGTAGAAAAATCTAATTATCAGTAAATTAAATTTAACTTGATTTCATTTTCATGCTTATGTAAAATACAAATATCAAATCATCAGCATAAATACATTTTGGCCGCTTTTCTCATCTTTGGTGTTTTTAAATCCATAAAGGAGTATTTGACATTCAGTTGTGAATGTGTCACAAAAACGTTTTTAAATGTATTTAATCTTTGTATGTACCTGTTTATCTTTATTAAATAGTTAAAAAAAAACTGAGGGACAAGGTACAGATCAGGTGGAACGGCGCCTCCTATTGTCAAGGTGGATGAAGACTAAAAAAGAAGTTTTTTCATCACTGACCACAAAAAAATAAAAAAAATAAAAAAAAACAGGTGGGAGGAGGGGAGCACCTGTAAGCTAACTCTGATTACTCTGGCACTTTCTCTGATGTTTTACTGCAAAGACTTTGAATCGCTGGTATTTTATGATGGGCTCCATAGCTGTTTAAACCCTTTGTGCACCTTTGTACCAGGATCCGACCCTGCACAGCGGAGACGCTTGCTAACCCCTGATGACCTCTCTTGAGTTCAGCAAAGCTTGTGCCGGAGGTCTTTGCAAGATTATGCAGAGTGGAAAGATTGCTGTCCTTTCCTCATCTCTACCTTACGGGACGAGAATAAATCCACCTGTGCCATCTGCTGCAGCCTGAAAAGGCCTGCAGCTCCGCTTATCTTACTTCGACCAAAATACAGCTCTAAATGTTACCTACAGATTTTAGTATTTGGCATTTCTTTTCCCCCCAGCCTCCTCGAGAGAAGATCTCCAACTCGAATTGATTCTGGCTGTAGGGAATGATGTGCTAAGTGATTTTTGAGATGCCCCAAATGGGTCCCAAAGCAGGGCTCATCTTCCCCTTTTTCCGGGAAAGATCAATACAGCAAAAAGCATGCGTGTAGGTGTGTGTGCGTGTGTGTGTGTGTGTGTGTGTGTGTGTGTGTGTGTATATGCGTGTGTGTGTGTGTGTGTGTGTGTGTGTGTGTGTGTGTATGCGTGTGTGTGTGTGCATGAGAGAGAGAGAGAGAGAAAGAAAGAAGGTGAGCATCCATCAAAACCTCATGAAGGTGCTTCGTTGTAGCTGAGTGTTTTTAGTTGCTCCTCATGTCTGGGCTGCTCTTATTACTGATAATGGACACATAAGTGATGACTATTAGGCCCACATCTCCAGTAAAGCTGATGGAGAGTGGAAGTCATGAAAAAGAGGGTAAATTATAATCAGATCTGGCAGCAGCAGCAGATGAATTCATTGCTGACCATGTCGCTAGCATCTACTGAAAACAAGCAGATTGCAAAGACACATACATACACATAGATACATCCTTGTTGGAGGTTTGATATCAGAAACGACTAATTCTTAGTTTCCTTTTCTGTTTTTTTTTTTATTAAGTTATGCAGGGCCGTCACTTTCTGTAGATTAGAGCCTCCTACCTTGCAGAGATAATCCAACATCCCCCAGTCAACACTTTACACCAAAGGAGCTTCTTCCCACAGTCAAAAACAAAAGTATCCAGCAGCTATACAGCACAGCCGACCAGTCTTCAAAACACACAAACAATCAGAAAATAGATAGACTTTTGCATTTCCTCAGTCCAGAGCAAATCCTCCCTCCAGATCTCCAACTGTCCTTCCCTGCCTCCCCGGCTGCGTGGCGAGGGATTTTCATGGACAGGTAATTAGTTGGTAAGCATCTTAACCCACAGGCAGGATAGTAATCCACGCCGCCCTCCTCCCGCTCCTGCTGCCACCTCCATGAGCAGGCCTGGGTGGGACAGTACATTTCCGCTGCGCCTCTTTACGCACAGGGCACGCATTCCTGAGAGATGCTGGACAGGAACTGGGGCACATCCAGAAAGTGTTTTATGTGGCAGGCGCATGGGGAGAGCAACAACAGCAGCAATACAGTCGTTTTATTTAGGCATTTGGCTGCAGTCGACATTCAGCACCAATAAAACAATCTGGAGTCTTTTCATGATTTTTCTGAACAACTTGATTTGATAAGTTAGAGCTTGCGTTTTTAGCCCGCTAAAATGTTATGTCCATGATTCTAAGCCATGAAAGTCAAAATAAGGCATATTTTTAATAAATAGAGTTTGCTCCTTATTAAAATATATTCTTTCTTGTCTGAAATCTGCACAAACTAGTAGCTAGTTAGACCATTCCTTGCCTTCAGCTCCACATTTGGGGCTTCTTTTAGAGTGATATGTCACAAGTATGAATCCCAAACTGATTGTTTAAAAACGATTCTTCCTAAACTAAAATAGCATTTTGAGCCATGCCCTCCAGAACAAAAAGGCACTGCAATGCCATTCAGACATCTATCTCAATAATGAAAGACCAAATTTTTTTCTTGCCAAAAATACATTTTCAAAGGCAGCATGTAGCATAGATGTCCGGCTGCTCGTTGTTGGGACAGAGAAAAAGGACGGAGTGAGCGGTTTTCTTTGCAACTGAGCTCTATGGAAGTAAAAAATGTCTAGGATAGATTCATGTTCAGTCTCTGCTGGAACAACTGGAACCTCAGAGACACAAACTAAATGTGATGGATAAAGAAACTACACAGTTTATGCCACAAATAGACAGGTCAGGCAGAGAGTTGATAGTCAGACCATTGGGAAGGCGAAGGCTGTTGTTTGGGAGCATAAAGTTTATCGGGTAGGAAATGCTTTCTTTCGATAAGTACCTGACTGGACGAGCTTGAATTTTGAGCCAAATTAAGGAGAAAATGTTTGCCAGCAGATGGTGTTTGAGCATTTTAACACATGTAGCATTAGCTTCAATGAACTTTTTATGGCTGAAGGACATATTTATAGCAACAAACTCCTTAAGGACTTTTAATGTTTTTTGAAATACCTCACCACCAGCCATTTCCCATGGTGATGAATTTTCTACAGACAAAATAGAGTCGCTTTTAAATCCCCCCACAGAGTGCCGGTTTGCTAGTTGTCTGCTGAATCAGATAGCATTTATCCTGACTTCCTCCACTTCACGAGATTAGCTTAAATATAAATATTCACTTAATGAAGTCAGAGTCAGGCTGGAGACTTTGCATACTTTTATCTTGGTCGGACAGTTTATCATGCAGCGATGCCCGGATTCAGCATCCAAGACAAAATCAGTAATAAAAAGAGCAAAATATTGCTCTGTTTCTTTCTTTATGTATTTTTAATTTCTCCTTTTTGGTAATGGAAATTAACAAAACCTTCGTAAACTGCGAACCTGAACAGAAATTAAAAGAGAAGGCTGTAAAAATATATATATTATACTCTTTATTTTATCTCAGTCTTCAATAGATGTGAAAAGTGACCTAATCCGGAGAAATCGAGTAAATATACAATACAACAGACACTTTTCTTGTATTTTCCAATAAAGCTCTTCAGGCTGCAGGCAAAGAATTTGACTTACCAGCATTCAGGCTGCGCAGGACCTCCCCTCTCGCGTCGATGCGTGCGCAAAAGTTTCTCCAAGCGCAGGCCTCCAGTGCGCCGCGTTTTATACCAGCATCCAAAGCTCCGCGCACTGCTCATTTACCTGCTGTCGGTGATTATTAGACAGATTGCAGGTGGAAAAAGACGCATCATCCTTTCAGCTGATGCGGATCCGCTGTTGTCGGATAGTCCGGGCTTGGGTTACGGCTCTTTCAAAGTTAAGTTTGAAATCCAGCCGTGCTCCCTTTGTCCTCTCCATACATTATGGAGGAGGCGCAGCCGGCCAGCAGAGGCTCATCGCTCTCCGCGCCCTCCGCTGCTCCTCCAGCTTCTCGGGTTACTCCGGAAAAAAAAAAAAAACTTGACGTTTATACGATCTTTTTCTTATCCGAATAAAATATTTCCACAGTTCTTCACAAAAGGGGCAATTTTTTTCTCTTTCATTTGCACTGCGTAACGCAAATATTATAACCTTTTACGATTTTAAATCCAGACCTATGAATAAGTTCGCAAATTGAAAGAGCAATCCAGCCCTTTCATATTTGCTCTTAAAGTGCATTTTTTAATCTGCATAGAGAGAGGCTGAAATAATAAAACACTCGGGGATGAGCTCTAATTACTGAGAGTGGCTGTCTAGCCAAATTAAACACTGATGTTGCAACTGGAAACCAGAATATGCGCAGAAAGGGGCAGCGTGGCCACACAACCAATTAATATTTCATTAGATCATTATACTCATGGTCTGGACTTCATCACGGCATCATTCAGTATTGCAGTAGTCTATAATCACCCTCGGATGTGCAAAGCCAAGAATGAGTTTAATGAAAAGTAAACTAATGTTTTAATCTGTTCTTAACTTGTTTCTTTGTGAGATCTTTATTGCAAAGCTGAACAAAAACAGCTGCCGGAGAAAAACTGGAGCAAAAGAAAAATATTCTGTTTCCATGATTTTGCTCTCAGAACTAGATCTTTCTAGAACAAACATACAAATAACAATGGCCTTATAAAATTATTTACTGCACTTTAAGCCCCAACTGCATAAATTAATAGAAGTTTATCAAAAAAAATCTTATTTGTCTTATTTTGTGGGTTTTTTTATTGCATTAAATGATGGTTTGAGGAAATCTAAGTTAATGTGTGTGTGTTTGGTGTTAAAGGTTTTTGTTCATTAAAACGTTTTGGTTTTGATGAAGCAAATCAATATCATTCACTTAAGTTCTCAGTAGTCCTGATAAAAATGTATCTTCAAAAGATAAATATTGCATATTTAGGTTTTTATTTACGTTTACGCCATGTCATTTTACTCTATGAAGGTTAAAATAAGCTGTGACCCTTTCAAGCGTTGAATGTTATTTTATGGAAGTGTGTTGCTCCTTACACTGCCATCTAGCGGCCACTTCCTCAAAGTTCACACTTCATGCTTTGAACCACCTTGCAAAATGTTAATTTCCCTGCTTTAATCTGAGAGCATTTAAATTAAGAAATTATTTCTGAAAACATGGGTATGACATTAAGAACCGTTTGGTGCTTGTAGAACTCATTTGGACAGAACCGTGTCTTCTGAGGCTGAAGTATACAGAATGACATTTTTTTTAATATCATTTCTCTAGAAAATGTAGCTTTTTTTTCCTCCTCTGCTTTTCAATTCAAATTAAGCCTGGAAGAGAGTCGATTTTGTGTCTTGTGAACCAGTTTTATGTTGCTTTTTCCAAATAGTGTCATGTAAATTTTTAAGAATATACACATCCTGTCCCGAACGGCTGAGTGCTGAGACCCATTTTCTGTCTTCTGATCTTCAATTGAAATCTCCAGGTATTTCAGAATCCATCAAGTTCTTTTAAACAAGGTTTCTAGTTTTTGAAAGAGAACCAGGCCCACAGCATCACTGATCCTACACCATGCTGAGCAGTTGCCATTAGATGCTTTTCTGAAGTGTTTTTATTAGTTTTCAACCAAACTCACCAGATGAAGGTGCTGAAAAGCAAATCAGAATCCCAGTGGTGCTTCGTGGGCTACACTCATCAATGGTTGTCCTGTAGGACGGGAAATTATTTTTGCCGGTGTTACACCAAAGTCTGTCAGATATAATCATTACTATTGTTGACGTCTGATTGGATTTTATGCGTTTATGAAGTCAACATCTGAGAAGCTTAATAATTTAATGTTTCTCTTACTCCTCTGATAGAAAGCTGTAAGATAAAAAAAAAAATCTGAGGTAAAAAAAATAAAAACCCTAAGAAAAACATCCAAATACTGCCATCTAGTGGACAAAACAGGGACTGGCATCATTTTTCTAACCAACGTGAAGAAAGCAGCTTTAACCCCTCCAAATTAAGTGACAAATTAACTTCTTTCCACATTAAAAAAAAGATGTAACCATGTATGTTTTTGTTGTTTATTTCTTTCTTCAAGTTACAAGGGAAGCACATTTATTGACTCCTTTTTTTTTTGCCATTTAAAAATCGGGGGATATCTTGGCTTAAAAGTTCAAAATAAAAACATTCAGACAAATTAAAGGCGTCAAACATGTGTTGCATTAATAAAAAAAGGAGAAAAAAAAAAAAAGAAACACAGCGATGAATCCTGATGGCATCCAAAGAGGCTGGACAGTGGTTCTCCATTTTTTTTGTTACTGTTGCATTTGAAGACATCATGTCCTAAGACTAACACCAACATGCAGTCTATTTGGTACAAAGGCTAACCAGAGGACAGTTTAATGAGATCTGATTAAATCACCTTCAAACAACACGGAATGGCCCTTTTTTTTTTTTTTTTTTTCTGGATCTGGACTTTCAGTCCTGCTTTCCTGTCTGATCCGCAGTGCATTAAGAGCTCGGCACATTTAACAGCAACACCTTCACCGCTCTGTCGCCCACAGATGCATAAAGCTCAGCTGCACTAAACAAAGACCTTTTAAAGTTTTTATTTTTAGAGTTTGACCTTTTAGGGGAACGTTAGATAATTACATTTTTTGGTCCCGATATTTTTGGAAAAAACATGCTGCCGACGTCATGAGACGGTAAATGTGACCAATCTGAAACAAAGGGCGCTGCGACGGGACGCGTCTCCACGAGGGACGGGTGGGGGCAACGTCTCTTTGGAGGGGTTAATTCGGCAGATGAAGATGATTTAACGCTCCACAACTTTAACAGGAAAAGCATTTGTTTGTCATTATACAAGTATTAAACCATACATCATGATAGGATTCACCACCTGCAAAGAAACTAACTATCCCTACGCATGTCAGACACCTATGACAGTTCAACACAAGCAATAGGCAGAGTTAAGTTCAACAATAATCCCCACTGACCCCTTGACTGGTACTTCTGTGTCATGCCACAACACACACAGACACTCAGAATGGCAAACACTTTCCTAAAACGGAGAGGAGAAGAAGAAAGAGGAGAAGAAGAAGGCGGGTGCTAGAAAACAGAGGATATTGATTACGGAGCTCTCTCCCTGATTCCTGCTGAGTATCATCGGAGCAACACAACGCGTCAAAAGGATGAGATTCATGCACACGCTGATGCGCTTAGAAAGTGTGTGATGTGTCTGCATCTTTCTGCAGTCCTGGAACGACTGTCTGCAGCCTGCACACCGAAAACATGAGCCCACTGTGGCCAGCTGCTGCTTTTCAATCCTGTCGTAGCGGTGATTGTGATGATTGCAGCTCCTCGTAGGCGGCAGTGGGGGGAAAAAAAACAAGTTCTTATTTTTAAATCTCTTTTTTTTTTTTAAGTCATCCAGCTCTGCCTTAAAGAGGAAATGATGGCAAAAGTAAAAAGGTGATGAAGATGTGTTGACGAGTGCCGTCCTGCGTCGGTTTTATAGTGCAGCGTGAAAATCCTGGGGTTGAGATCAGGTGAAATAAAGCAACACTTCATTCTGATCTCTCCGGATGATGAGGAAGAGCGCGGAGCTGATGGTGATGATTTCCTAAACATGACATCGTTGTTTTGTTTTTTTTGTTTTGTTTTTGTTTTCCATACTGCAAAACCTTGTGTAGCAATAAAAATCCTTGTGTTACTGTAAAAAATTGTCCCGTTTGTTTAAATACGAATATAGTACTGAGTTTCTGCTCTTTAGGAAACGATAGTCCGTTGTGAGGCGAAGGACGGTTCTGCCTTCACTACAACTCCATGTCCTGAGCCTCGTCCTCGGAAAAGTCCGACATGGAGCTCTCGGAGGAGGAGTCGCCTCCGCCCTCCTCTTGTTCCTTTAGAGCCTCCTCTGTGGCGTACTTCTGGATGTATTCTGGAAGAGACGAGCAGACAAATGAGTCCAAACCGACGTCCACAGCAGCAGCTTCACGTCTATCAGAAACATAACGACCTGGTGCGCTTCGGGCGGGAGAACGTTACGCTGCCGTGACTCAAAGAAACTCTGCTTTGCAAAAAAAAAACTCTCGTTCAAAACTTTCTGCTACTTTGTTTTGGTCCACCAGGTGTGAAGCTTTTACAAACCAAAGGTGATTAAATAAAACTCATTTAAAGGCACTAATGTTACATCACCTTTCGTGGAAAGGCGTAAAAATATTAGGACATATGTTAACATTTTGAAAGAATTGCCATTTTATTTCTGTTTTTAGGTTTTTAAAAACCATGAAACAAAAAACAACAAAAAAGGATTAAGACATTTTCTTCAATGGGATGTTGATGTTTGTGGCAAATAATTTACACACAAAAAAAAACAGCTTAAACATAATGTTGACAAAAAATGTTCCTGATACGTTAATGCAAGGTCTATTCCATACAAAAAAACTAAAACAGAACTGCTAAATCTGCATTTGTTATATCTATATTAAAATATTTAAATGTGGTTCTGCCATTGCGGACGGACCAAAAAGACACTTGCTGCAGACTCCGAAAGCAGCCGACAAAACACGATAAACTTTATTGTTGGAGCGTTAGAAAATGTGGAAATATTCAAGAGATATGAATATGTGTGTAAAAGCGTTTAGCAGGCACAACAATACAAGTTACATCTAATCCAACAACAATTAAAATACGTGGCATCCTTTAACTGCGCAGACAAAGTCACCGTCTGCATCTCAGCGATCCAGTCCACACCATTCAGTTAAAATCAGATCAATAACTTTTGCTGTATGAAACTACAATTGCAGACATATTCGGGTATTGGTGTCGTACCTTTGATCTTGTGTTTGTAGTCCTCCGGCCGGTGCAGGTACATGGCGGCGGCGTCCCCGTTCAGGGGGTCGATGGGGTTGGGGTAGGCGAGCAGCTGAGGGAGGAAGGACTCGAAGATGTTGGTGAGATCTGAGAAAAGAGTGGAGAAACGTGTGAGAGCGGCATCAAAGTCAGGCACCAGGGGTCTCTCAGTTGCAACTAGGATATTCTGATTTTTTTTGGTTTTATTAAAAACACAATCGGTTCCTTTTCTGAGCTCATTTCTGGATGGTTCTCCACTGACTTGGCAGAAATCCTCTTTCTTTGACTGGTGTTTAAGGGAAATGTTGCAGTTTAGTTTTAGCGCTGCTGTCTGTTGTGCAACAGAGCTGAGGAACTGGGGGGAAAGACCAGACAGGAAGCTAACGAGACACGCAGGATTTGCTGCATCTTCTTCACAGCAGTCAGAGGCTTCATCACCCGCAGCTATAAGGAAACCAACCAGAAGGACAAATCTCATCCTGTTGGCATCATTAGACTCTCCAAGCTAACTACAAGATATTACCTTTCAACAATGAAGTTAAGACATAAAACGCTGTTTTTATGTTGTCAGTCCCGTGCTTATGGATATAAAACTCAAACATTTAATCCCTAATATATACTTTATTTATCTTTCAGGGCCAAAGCGCTCAGACGTATTGACACGTTTCAAAGTTTTGAACAGATCCCTGCTCGGCCATTACAAATAAACATGTGCGCTACAATAACTGTAAAATCATTTTTACCAATATAAGATCCATGTAACTTTCACTCGATGCAATGTAGAAACACAGCAGCAGCCAGTGTAATTATTAACACAGCTTCTCCTGACTCTGCTGCTGTCCTGTCCTTGGATAACATTACAGAGCAGCTCTGGTGCCGTCTTATTTGAACATCCAAAGATTAATTTCAGCAGACAAAAATCAATCAAACTTTCAAAAGTCACATTTTTTTCTTGTTTGAAGTACCTAAAGTCAATGGAACCAGTAAAAACTCTCCAGGAAAAGTGGACAGATTGCACATCTGACTATGGTGTCGCCACATCCCACTCTTCCCTGAATCTATATTGGAGATGCACAGCAGGAAAATATTTCCTCACTCTGTGGCTCTTCTCGTCTTTGCTTGCTGTGTTATTCTATTTAAAGTTGGTTTTTTTACACAACAGTTAATTAGTATGGCAGATCAGCATTTATGTAAGAACTTGATATAAAAAAAACCCCAGAGTTTATGTTGTTTATGTGAAACCATCTCAGTGTGTGAATCAAGGAGAAATGGAGATCTGTTTCTTGAACATGAACTTAGCTGTCAGCTGTAAACAAAACAAGCTCCATGCACAAATGGAAGATGTAAACATTCAATAGAAAAATCTACAGATTTTGTTATTCATAAGTAAAAACCTGAAGAATCAAAATACTTTTCCAATTCAAAGTGCTGCTGCTCTGATCTTATTACGGGAAACAAGGAGAACAATGAAACTGATCGGTAGCCATCGGCCGATTTCTGTGGCTGTTTCTGAACACAACGCTGAACTCATCGAGTTTGTCTTGAGTTTATTTAAACACAGGAGCACAGAAGAGTCCAACCGAATGGGAAACCCAGAGAAAAGTCTATGTGTCCACAACAGTCATCACCCAGTCATGCAGAAACTCCTACGCACAGTCTGCTTCTCCAGGTTAAACTGTCTAACAGAGCAGCCCAGTGAACTCCCACCTGTCTGAGTCGAGCTACAAGTTTATTATATTTTGTACTTTATAGCAAAGAAATTTAAGAAAATTACTTGTTTAGCTTATAACGGTGTAGCATATTTGTAGTTTCCAAGTTAAGCCAACTTAAATAAACATGTTTTTACTATGCAACATTCTTGTGGAAACAGCAAAAAAAAAAAACAACAACTTTGCTC
This sequence comes from Poecilia mexicana, assembly GCF_051168715.1. Lineage (NCBI taxonomy): Eukaryota > Metazoa > Chordata > Actinopteri > Cyprinodontiformes > Poeciliidae > Poecilia > Poecilia mexicana. Next base: position 16,588,681 of record NW_028263375.1, read on the forward strand.
TCTACATTTATCTAAAAGTATCTGATCGACGACTCCTGAAATTAAGTGCTACCATCAAAACGAACTGTGAAACGTTTAATTAAACACCGATATATTTGCTTGCTCTGCAGATTTTGTCTGTCTGCTGACAGGAGTGTGTGTTCATACACACACACACACACACACGAGCGTACCTGACTCAGCGTGCTTCAGCAACGATGACAGAGTCTGAAGTTTGTGTTTTTGTCTAGCTTTTGTCAAGCTAGCTTTTGGAAGTTAACAAAATGGATGACACTGACAGTGAACACATACAGTTGCTGCGTGCTGTGATGTCTTGAGGGGACAGGCGGTCTCACTGGCCCTCACCGAGTAGGGGAAACGATGGACCGTCCCCCTAGCGGGTTATGAACTGACTCACAGTCAACGCTGGACGTTTTGGGCCAGACTTTCTTTGACTAAAATCTACAAAGACACCAGACGGCAAAGAAACAAAATGACCTAAACCCAAACATGTCTTCCTCACTTGTTCAAGACTTTCTAATCTATCAGCTCTGAATGCTTGACCCGAATACAAGCAGCAGTTATCACTGCAGTGTAAGCTGATTAAATAGAGGCACAGCGTAAAGCTCTGCAGCAGAGGTCCGGTTTGAGCGCTTCACTCTGTGGTCGTTTTTAGGCCATGACCGTTAGTTTAGCCAAGTTTGGATCTTCAGCAGATGCCCCTGTGACCTACCGTAGAGAGCCGTCCACGTCTGGTTGATAACATCTAAACACACGGTTCCTGACCTGAGGAACACACACAGCAGCAGAGTAAGTGATGAAAAGTGAAATGATTGATCAAACATCTGTCACAACAAGTAGAAGCTAGCTCAACTTACGCTTCATCGATATTGGGATGAAAGATTTTGTTCATAAAACCTGAAAAAAAAGATTTTATTAAGATTCAAACAATCGCTCATTTATTCTCTCATTTTGTGTTTCCATCATATTACTATGATTTGATCATGACAAAATAAGAACTGTCTGGCCTACTTGTCACTAAGACGCGAAGTAAAACTTATCCGTACCTATTGACGGTGATTTGAACGGATATTTATCTGGCAGGTCCACCCGAACCTTCCACACGCCTCCTTCATACGGTGCTAAAAGATTAAATCAAATAAGTGTTCATTTTCAATAATTATGTCTTGAAAAACAATTCATAGCCCTTAAACTTTTTCACCTTTTGCTTCATTCAAACCAGAAACGTTTAAGTGTGGGATTATGGTATTTCATGCTGACCAACACATACATTATGAAGCACAAAGAAAACACCGCTAGACTGAGAGAAAGGAGAGCATTAATTAGTGAAGCAGCCAAGAGGAACATGCTAACTCCAGAGGAGCTGCAGAGGTAAATAATAATAATAATAATAATTATTATTATTATGTCCAACTATTGGTCAACCATTGGGGAGGGAAATCTGGTCAGACTAGACGGAGTTGGACACTGTTAGAGACTTAAGATTAGGGTGGAGGTTCGACCCAAAACACGCAGTCAGATCTGCAATAGAACAGCTTAAAGCAAAAGAATATTAATGTGTTAGAACGGCCTAGTCAAAGTCCAGAGATTTGTTGGATTGGTCTAACACATAAAAATACATAGAAATTTAAGGTTTTAATGTAACAACATGTGAAAAAGTGGTGTGAATTTTGTTTTTTGTGAGGCACAAAATGCTTACATAAAGTCTAAAAATGTCAAAGTTTACTAGGCTTTATGCAAATCTGGTAAAATACTGTGGTATGCTACTCAAGACAAACAGTATAGACTCTTACTTCCAGGGGGTCCGTGGAACTTGACCACAAACTCATTCAGTCCACTCAGGATAGTGACCTCGTGTTTACTCTCGATGCTGATTCCTGGTTAAAGAAAAACACGCCTCCGACATCCTACAGTGATCAAGAACCTCAGGAGGAAAGTTAAAACCCCGTCAAAGCTGCTTCATAACCGTCTCATAACCCCTCCACAAACCTGGCTGGGCAGAGGTCAAACGCTGGGTCAGTCTCATCAGCTGCAACAATGAGATCAATAATTCAGAGGCCTCAATCAGATAAACTCAACCGGCAAACACAAACCTCAACAACAAAACAATTCTCATGGAAGACAAAAATCTTCAGCTGCACAGTAAAAGCAAAAACACAAAGAGGCAATAATGAGTCATTTAAGTCGACGAAAACGTTGAACCTTCTGGATGGCTAATAGTCACAGGATGTGGTGATAGCAAGAAGCATGAGGGTGAGTCAGCTGTCGAACAACAACACAGCGAGGTGGAGGTATTTAATCTCAACGGCTGGTTTGACTCTGAAGTAAGCCTTTCACCTCATTTCATCACTCTGTCAGAAAACTTTCAGTCGTTTATATTCCAACAGTCTAATCGGATCGGCGCTGGCGTGGCAGCTACAGTCGTTCAGCTTCTGGAGAGCAAACAACTCAAACTTCATATGAGCACAAAGAACCAGAATGACAAAGGTTTAAAGAAAATGGCAGCAAACCACAGACAGGAAGACTAAATGTGATCTAAGGCAACGGATCCTATAAATAAAACCTGATAGAGATGTACAACTCGTACTCTTCGCCCCTGAGGGTTACCCGTAGAAACTCAGGCAGCGCTCTTTCAGTTGGAGATGCACAAGAGGAAACCTGCTGGGTTGAAAGCTCACACTGCTCTTTAAATCCGCAAGTTAGCTCATACAATAATCTCATGTTTTTCTACTAATTATAATGACACAAGTCTGTTTCATCAGTTATCCCATTTAAAAGAAAGAAAGCAATCAAGCAGGTAAAAGGTTGTAGTTTTAGGTCTGCCTTCTTTTGTGTTTTGGTTTCTGTCAAGTGTGGGAGCGATGATGTCTAAAATCCATCAGATACCGAGAGAAAGATTCCCCTTCAGCTTATATTGCTACATTTTACTAACATTATTTTTATGCATTTCTTTTTTATTTTTACTGACACTTGCAGTAGGTCAGATTCTTTATTTTCCTAAGCACCTTAAATAAATGCATAAATAAACCTGCCTTGCCTGCAAGATGGTGTCTGTAAAAAAAAAAAAAAAAAAAAAGACAGTGGTGTTAATCTCTGTACATGTAATAAAAAAATCCGTTATTACCACTTACTAAAAATAAAAATAATAAAAGGAAAAACGAAGAAGAGGACTGTCTGGTTGTGCAATTTAAAGCAGATTCTGATTTTTCTTTTCACAGAAACAAGCAGCAGCTTCTTTGAAAGAGGTAGTAGTTTAAAAAAAATAAAAATCTGTAATATATCAAAACCTCAAAATAAAGTGCATCAAAGTACTCAAATTGTTTGAGATCTAATGATTACTTTTATGAATGTGGTGGAAAAAATATATTTCAGTCTGTAAACACTGTTAAGGGAAATTTAGCAGAATCTATTTGTAGCATCCTTGTTGTTGCATCTTTAATTAAGGTATATATATATATATATATATATATATATATATATATATATATATATATATCAAATACCATCTAAGTTTTGAGTAGTTTGTAGAAAATTCTCTTATATTATAAATTTCTAAACAGTTACAAAATAAGATGGTACAAATGAACAGAAGCTATCCAAAATAGCAGAAAATAACATAGTGGTGATATTATTATTATTATTATTATTATTATTATTATTAAACATCACAATATTAGCTGAAATAAATCCACATTTTCCTCCTTGTGTGTCCTAACTCCCCCCCCCCCCCACCCCTCTCTAAAATGAATGTTTCAGCTTCATTTGAAAATCAATCGATTTTCATTGACAGAGGTATCTGGTCATCATCCAGAGTTTTAAAACAAAACTTGCTAAGCGCACTCATCCTGCCGAGTGTGTGCAGCCCCGTCCTGTCCCTGCCCTGGACGGATTCTCCCAGCCCCCATCCCCGCATGATGCGCCCCTACAGCACGCTTGTTGTTCCCCATCAGCTGTGCGCCGAAGGCCCGCCCTCTACCGGGTTCCGGATGGTAACAAGCTGGCCAGTCAGAGAGCAGCATGAAGCTGCAGGACAAAAACAAAACAATTCAGCACACGCTTTCACCAAACCTTTAAAAGAGGAACAAATCAACTTCAGCTGATCCCCCAGAATACGTGTTAGAATAAATAAATAAATAAAAATACTCAACAGCTTATTTACAAAACATGATTATAAAAGCTACAGGGGGTTGAGGGGGGGATACAAATATTCATATATTTATGAAAACGACAGTCGTGCTCATTTTTTTTGTCATTATTATACACACTTAAAATAAAACTTTGAAGATTTTGTTTTCCTTCACTTAATTATTTAAGGTAAACACGCCAACGCTCACTTATTTAAAAATATGAATTTCTGCTTTGTTTTTAATTAAAATCTACCATATGAATCCAATCACTTTTTTTTTTTGAAAAAAAGACACATTTCTAAAGCACTGGTCATTTGTTTCGAAAAGTCAATACAGGCCCTGCAGCTGCGTAAAGATTTTAATCAAAATCGACTCTTCATCGAGTTTGATTGTTCTTTTCTTATGGTAGCACGCTACAGCTAACTGCTGCGACATAAACGTTAAAAAAAATGACGATTTAACACCCGTGTCTTCCCAAAGAAGTGTCTCTAAAATGTAGAAAATCACTCGCTCGTACTTTATAACGTGTTGTCAGTTAGTGAGAACGAAAAGATGTTGGTTAAAATGTTAACATGACGCTTTAAAGCTGAGGCTAACAATGTTAAGAGCTAATACGGATGCTGAAGTTGGCCTGCGATTCAAGTCTTTCGATTCAGCAACACAGTAAAGGGCTATTTCACAGTTTTTAAGGAGATTGAACTACTTTTGATCTAATTCAAAATCCAAAAATATTTCGGATGATGAAATCCTGTCTGAATAATCTTATACAATCTACAGATTCAGTGGAGGTCATATTATGGTTGATGGACATTTTGTTTTCTGTAAAAATACAGATAAGAGTTTTTTTTGCATGGACAGCACCTCTGATGGGTCCTGCTTCAAAACTGCAGTTTTAAAACAAGTCAAACTTTGACTGAATTATTCTACACGGTCAAAATATTCTTTAAATAGTTTATGGACTGTTTTATAATATTAACCTAACAGTACACTTAAATGTGTTTGAAAACAGACATTCTTAAACAAGTAAAACCTGTGAATAGCACATCTACCCTTTAAAACGCCGTTTGGGATTTAAGAAAGCTCTATTCTGTGAGAGAAAACAAAAGAGGATTGTTTAAACCTTTTCCCATTTCAATATTTTAGTTTGAAACAAGACAGTCTTAAAATGGGTTCAACTTGAAAGAAAAAACACTTCTACAAGTCAAACTAGGACTGAAATGTTCGACTATACCTATATGTACTGTAAAACACATCATGTGATTTGCTAATCCTTTCTCCCATATATGAAAACACAAATACAGGTAGAAATAAGAGTGTAAAGCCCAGTGTTTATATATCATAATATGCTACCAAGGTAGAACAAATTAGTTCAACTTAGACTGATATAAGTAATTTAGATTTTGAGCCATATCTGATTAAAGTGAATCCAGGTTTCCTAAAACCAGTGACTGGCTCTTTACTGAAGTGCTGAATTAGAAGCTATAAATCGGATACTAACTTCAGCGTTGTAAGCTAACAGAGTTAACAGCCATCGTTGTATTGCGACAGTTTCCGTTGCTAATTCACTGTGGAAACAAGCAGAACGACTATAGCCAACATACCAATAACATATATTCCATTGTTTCAACAAACATTGGTCTAAATTAACAGCTTATTCACCTTCCGTGGTAGTTAGCTCATGTTAGACACAGACCCTTGCCAGGGACGTCAAAGTAAAACACTTAAAAACAGAACACATAGCTGCCATCCCGAGCAAACAAATGTAAATAATCGCCACCAAACAGCTGACAATTGTCACCAAGAGACGTGTCGGCTTCATTTGACCATATTCGGTTGAAAAGGATACAGTTTCACCACGTCGGTGTCCATTCGCCTCTTGCCCGGACTTGGAGACGACATTTTTGTGTACCTCAAAGAAGAGATCTAAAAATACTACTGCGGCTCCGAGACTACCTTAACCTTTCAGCTTGACAGCACCTACAAAGCCACCGGACTGTTATCAGCAGCCTGCCCGCAGCGTCCATAAACAGGATCCTAGCTGCAACATCGCCTACTTTTTTCTTTTTCCTCCTCCCTGGCCAGCTCTACCTAGTTGTGTCCTGTCCTGAAGACTCTCTGCCTGCGACATCAACCTCCAGCGGCCAAACCGACCAGAGGAGGGGCTCGAGCACAGAAATACACCCAGGGAGTGCACACACACTTTCGGCAAACTGCTGATCAACTACAGAAACAACGCTGGTGGCTTTTCTGAAGAGACCGGAAGCGATACTTAGGATTAAAAGTGGCTTTTCTTTATTTTTTATTGAAAGGTGGCTCAAGCCGAGGCTCAAACACAAAGTGCGTGCTGTTCTAGTACACCTAGATCTGCGCTCTAACTGCCTCATTGGGAGCTGTGAATAAGCACATTAGACACAAGTTGTGTCACGTGAACGACATGAATCATAAACATGATTAGATATTGAATAATTCAGGTGTTTACAGGTGGATCTTAATAAATTAGAAGATAATTGAAAAGTTAATTTAGTTTAAAAATTCAGTTTAAAAAGTGAAAGTCCAATAGACTTTCAAGAACTCATTTCTGATTATTTTAATAATTATGAATTAAAGTCAATAAAAATACCAATAGGAGTTATTTTAAATGCAGAAATGTTTTGGTACAGTCTCTACAATCATAAGAAAGACTGCTGACTCTGTAGAAGTACAAGCTGTTACCAACACCAACCACGATGGCGGTAAGCCACAAAGGTCATTGCTAAAGAAGCTGGCTGGTTCTCTGTTGAAACTTAATGGAAAGTTCAGTAGAAGAAAAAACTGACTGGAAAAGAAGGCGTAATAGCAAATCCCAGAGTCTGGAAAAAGAGCATAATATCTCATAAAGGCACACAGCCACACGTCAGTATACCAGGAGATTTAAGAGCTTCAACTGTCTTTCAGCTGAGAAGCTTTGTGAAGAGGTTGATTTCATTTTCCAGCAGTTGTTGTCGACTTTAAACATTGTCAAAAGTACAAAGGCCTGCTATAATCATCTAATGAGCATGTTTGGTTGGTCTGTGAACTTACCTGATATAAAATCTATGGAAGATTTGTGAAATTTGTGAGTGACAGCTGTCCAGAAAAGACTTACACTTCATTAGCTGGACAATATATTATTCTGTGTCAAATTAGTTATCTTTGGAAATATACTGCAGAAACATCATCATGTGAGGAGGTGATCAGTTTATTATCTACACTCTTTCTTGCATGTATAAAATCAGCTAATCATTATTTTTGCATGCTTACAAAAAAGTATACAAAATAAAATGTTTGGTTTGTTTTTACCTGTAATTAGAATTTGTAAGTTTGTTGTATTTAATAGTGACTGAATCTCAAAGTTCATCACAATAAAGAATGCAAACAACGAGGATGAGTAGTGTGAGAAGTATAACACATTTAATTTGATTCAGATATTACTTGAAATCATTTATTAGTAAAAAAAAAAAAAGGATAAATAAAAATGGTACTTAAGGTGTAGCAATGTTTAGGAGTGAGAGTCAAAGTTGATATAATTTTGCATTAATGAACATCTCTGACAATATGTTAAAATACAGACAGAAATGAGATTTTAAAAACATGTATTTAAACGTTTCAGCTGCCTCATTGTGAGCTGAATTGTCCTCACTGAAAAAGCAACTGAACCCTCATTTAGTGATTTATTTGCAGCTTGGATCTGGACATGATAACATGATAATATCTTCAAATGACAGGCAGGAGAGCCCATAAGCCAAAGGCATCATAAGTCAAGTGATGTGTTCAGGCAGTGTCCCACAGCATGTGACTGTCAGTCTAAGCAGTCAGTGAAGGTCAGAAAACACAGAGAAGGCTTTTTACATGAACTGAAAAGCATTTCCAGCACTTTGCAGAGTTTGTTAGGAGTTTTAGTTTGAGTTTGCAAGACACGGGATGGACATGTGTGCAACATGCAGAGCGCACTAATGCCAGAGTGATACAGGCAAATCAAAACAAGCAATTTCTGAAATAAAAAAAAAAAACATTGAAACGGGCTTGAAAAATAACTTCATATAGTCATGTTATGTATTGGTTTAAATACTTATTATTGATTAAAGATCATTTCAATCTGCATTGGCCACAGAGGTACGGATTTGTCCAGAGTAGCATTGACGCAGGAACAGTGTTGTCAGAACTGGTCAATGTTTGAAGCAGAGGCTTCTTGAGCGGACTGACAAACATCTTGTTTGGTATGGTACTGTAAAGAACCTGCTGTCCAGCTGGAGAATTCAATCTTACAGATACTGACGTCTCATCCTTGGCATCCTCTGTTTCTTCTTTCTGTTTCTTCATTCACTTTTTTGTCAGACTTTTGACTCTTCCGGGAACTGCCTGCAACTCACCGCTCCTCTTGTGATGCTGCCACTCATTTCTCTCCAGATGTGCCCATTGCTTATAAACTGAATCACATCTAAATCTAACCATTCCTCCTGGATGATGAAAATGGAGCTTGCATTTTGTTGCCAGTAAGTGTAATGTCACGTTGAATATTTTGTGTAAAACATCTAAAGTATTGTTTGTCAGAGACGAGGTGATAATGTGGGTCACACAAGTTTTATTTCCTCTGTTTTAGCAGACATCCTAACACATTTAGGTTCAAGAAAAATAAATGATTCAGAAATTCCTGCTTTTTTTTTTTCCAGAACTGTTCGTTTTCCCTGCTGAAATGGAAAACAGAGAAATTTTAAAACAGTACTGAAGAAAAGCTGAAACATGACTCCATGTAATTAAGATGTCTTTGGTGTATCTTCGGCTAAAAATATGACCTCATTTCACTCTGTTGCGTGCTGTCCTTTGTGCAGAGGCTTAGTGTGCCAATTTTGACATGCTAGGAGATCAGATTTCCTCTGTTAAAACTTTGATGCATTCAGTAAAGAGATGAGAGAAACCAGATTATCATTCTGTCTGGACCCCCTGATTCTTTACTGAGTGATTTTAATCTAATCAATAAATCAGAACAATGGTGTATTAAAGGATGTGTAAATTCCCACCCAAATAGGTGTCAACAGAGTAATTTATGTCACTGTTACATTTAGTAAACCCTGAGAGCGTCTTTAAGGTAAAAAGTCTTCAGAAAACCAAATGTTCTGTTGTACTTAACCATTCTATATCCTGATTTTCACACCTGATGTGAATCAGATACTAAACATTTTGCATGGGATTGAAATGCTTTTTTTGTTTTGTGTCTCCAACTCTACTTAACAAGGTCAAAATCCAGATTACTGCATGACAGCAGAGCAGCAGCACAGGATCTGGGGGACGATTGATGCTTGGTATGCATTATGAAAAGAAGTCACTAAAACCCACTCATTGCCTCAAACTACCTGTTTTAAAGGTGGTTCATCACATATTCTAGATGTCTTGGACAAAAGTGTTTATGATGTTTGACATTAGTGCAAAAGTTACAAACCACACTTAATGTCATGAAACAGAAGTTAAAAGGGTCCAAACGCAGGGGATGAGGCTGTAAACATACTGGTTTAAAGAATAAGGATGACTTTCTTTATAAAACACAAATATTAATGTGTAAGATGGATGTGACATTAGTGTAACTTAAAAAAAACAACTAAATCAACAATCAAAAGAAAAACGGTGAAAATTTCTCTTGTAAAATCCAAAACTGTCTCTGGGTGTCATATTGAGCAGAGTGTGTTTGATTTTAGAAGAGTTTTATTAATCCTATGTTTTTAGATGCATCCACACAGTCTAGTTACTGATCAGATTTTCTTTAACAGTCACCCGCAATTACACTTAGATTACGCATCAGGGTGATGAAGCACACCAGCAAACCCACCTCTGATTGAAATAAATATTAATAAAATGAGGGTTTTGGAAAGTCCCAGTTAAAATTTGAACAGGTTAAAATGTTGAAGCATAATCTTTAAAACACAATTCATGCTCAGAAGCACTCCAGCGTGGATGACTTCAACAATTCTACAATCAATACAACTGAAATCATTTATTTGTCAAAAATAAATTATTTCAATAAAGATTAATTGCTACTGCCAACAGCGTGTGCCGTGCGGCTCTTGAACGCAACACGAACGACTCTTCGCCCTCTGATTGGTCGGTTCACATCAGCTGGTTAGCTGTGAGCTGCGCCTGTCGGTTTTATTTTGTTGGGATGCTGGTGCTCGGCTCTTGCAGTCCGATGCCTGGACTTTAGTGAGAGGGAGTCCGGTTCCGATCCAGTTCTTGGTACTGTGAACCGTCTCTGTGTTTGTGTCTCCAGTGAAATGTCGTCACTTGAACCGAACGGAACCTCCAGCCACCTCAATGAGTTTGAGAAACTGTCGTGGCGGCCCTCTGTCCGCGATTCAGGTTTGTAAACAAAACCAGTTGCTAGCAACAGCATAGCCCGTAGCACATACAGCAAGCCAAAGGGAAGTTGTTTTGTTGATTGCGTCTTTGTATGTTGTGGTTATGCACATAAAGATGACACAATGGGAGCTTTCTTTGTTCCCAATTCTGTTAGCTTTAGCCACAGGCCGGAGTTAGCCACCGCTGCTACGGAAGCATCTCAAAAGGTTTTTATTAGCACTTTCATCTTTCATCAAACGTTCATGAGCATGTGACGGTGTAATGGGAAAACGCTGAAGGAACAGATCAGGACAACGCTGCAACCAATATCGCTAAATGGCACCCATTAATTGGAAGTAATCATATTTGTAAATATGTTGGTATTTACTGCTGCTGTTATGGACCGAGCAGTAAAAAAAAAACAGGAATAGAAACGATCCCAAAGACACTTTTTAGTTCTCTTTGTTTACGAAGCTCAACATGTAGAGTTTATTATTGTCTCAATGAACCAAAAACTCTTATAAAGATCGAAATGAAACTACAATAGCGATAAACGGTACAATAATTGGCCATATTTACTTCAAACCACCCAAGACATTGTGGTCCGCCGAAACTGACAGGCCAGGCAAGGAGAGCAAACCAAGAGACTGGCAGAGATCAACAGCTCAGCTGGGGTACAGTCTGCAAACATAGGGAAGTACAATATCCAAGTATGCTCAGACAAGACCCAAATGCAACTTTCTGGTCTATAGGCTTACCACTGTGTGGTGGAAAACTAAAACTGTGAGTCACCCTAAATACTCCATCCCCACAACAAATCTTCTTTAGCAGGAAAAGATCTGTAGAACAAAATGCCATCTGACTGAGCTTGAGATGTTTTCACAAAGAAAAATGGATGAGAAAACTCACAACTCTACATGTGTAATGCAGTGGTTGACACAACACACAAAGTCTGCTGCTGTGATTAAAACAAAAAGCAATTCTACAACATAGGGCCAAGTAAAAATTGTGAATAAAGAAAAAAAATGTGAACCAGTTTCCTTTCATTTCATAATTGTGTGCTACTTTGTTTCGCCCTATTTGAAGAGGAAAAACATTGATCTTGTTCATTATTATTATCCCAGTTATTAACTTGCATTGTAGTTCATGTAGCGCTTTGGTCAGCTGAAGGTCTTTTAAGTTTGACTCTTGACTTTGTTTCTTTATTTTCAGGCTCCAAGAAGCGAGCACGATGGCTTCAGGCTCGGCGCATCTTCTCCCCAAACGGCCTCAACCTCCGGATCCCCAACAGGTTCCTGAAAGAAGGTACTGAAACTCCAGGGGGAAAAGAGATGGATGACGGATAGAATCTGTTCCCTAAGAATCCAGAGAGAGTCTGCAGCTGGTTAAGATTAAAACTTTTCCCACAGGGCATTGCATACCCTCTGCCCGCAGTGGACACCGCTGTGTTGCAGACAGCTCCAACCTGTACGTGTTCGGAGGCTACAACCCCGACTTCGAGGAGGCGGGCGGGTCAGAGAATGAGGACTACCCTCTCTTCAGGGAACTCTGGCGGTTTCATTTCGCCACAGCCACCTGGCAGCAGATCCGCACAGAGGGCTACATGCCCACTGAGCTGGCGTCCATGTCAGGTAAGGACAGACGTGGAAACAAGAGCAGGCTAGTGTGGGCACACAAATATGCTGTAAATGAAAGTCAAGCTTCTTGTACTTTCAATTTGAGTATCTTAGAATATAGGTTTGTGTGATTAGTGAGTTTTTTGAACCTCTGATTAAAGACAGTCTTAAGTGAAAACTGCAGCTGGACGCCTCTTAAATTATATTTCCATCAATCATTGTCTCTTTATTGGACTAAGATGCTGGTTTGCATGATCTTGCTTTCTCAAATCAGATTTAATGTGGAACATCTAATAAATACCGCCTACATATTTTATGATGATGTTTGACTAAATAATGACATTTCTTCCTTAATTTTGTCTTTATTTAAAGTATTTTCTTTAAGTATGTGTCTCTTATTTCCTTTGTGCCTGCTGCTGAATATGTCAGGAGAGAGGAAATGTGTGTTACATTCTGGTAATTTCCAGACTTGCAGGTTCTGGTAGCCTGCTGGATTTAAATAACCAGGCAGGCGTGTATGAATATGCAAACTCTGAGATTGTTTTTGCCCTGTGGTTTTATTTTGCGACAGCTTTATTCTGAGAGTCGGCGTTAAATCACGTTTATGTCTCTCAGCTGTATTGCACGGCAACAACTTGCTTGTGTTTGGTGGCACCGGGATTCCCTTCGGTGAAAACAACAGCAACGACGTACACGTCTGCAACGTCCAGTACAGACGGTGGAACCTGCTGAACTGCAAGGGGAAGAAACCAAATAAGATATATGGACAGGTACCGTTTCTGTCCAGACCTCAACACTGTGATGAGTGTTGGCATTTTCTTTTACCAATCCATCATTGGGTGGGCTTTATTTCCAGGCGATGGTCATTATAAACGGCTACCTGTACGTGTTTGGAGGCACGACGGGCTACCTCTACAGCACCGACCTGCACCGGTTGGATCTGAGCACCAGGGAGTGGACCCACCTCAAGCCCAAAAACGCACCATTAGATCTACCCGACGAGAGGTCAGTGAATTCATCACACTCGCTCACTGGGTTTATTCTGACCGTCATGTCCAGAGTATTACGGCGGATAGAGACGGATTGAGTTCTGTTTTTCAGGTACAGACACGAGCTGGCTCAAGACGGACAGAGGATATACATTTTAGGAGGTGGAACCTCATGGATGTCATATCCGTTAGATAAAGTAAGAAGAACAAGAGTGAAAAGCTTGGCCTGAACTCCTCACTGTCTGACATTAAAACTAGATTAAATATTTTTTTGTTTTGTTTTTTTTTTGCTTTAGAGTCAGATAGGGGTAGCAGAGTTACTCTAGTTGCTAAATGTCAGAATAATAAAGTCTTTCTTTAGTTTTTGGTAGCATTGCCTTTCAAACTGTATGACTTGGGTCAAATGATTTTGGTTTCATGCTTTGAGTTTCTCTCAATAATCTGGATAATAATCTTTCCTTCGGGCAGAACTGATGTAACCGAGTCGGGTTTGTTAACTGCTCTACTCAAACACTCCTGTTTAGCTCTGCCTCCACCTCTTCCTTCTTTAAGCCTAAACTTTCTGACCGATATATTAAGTTGTCTTCATTTTTCCATTTCCATCTCCCCCTCACAATTCACAATTTAGTCACTTCATTGTAAGTATCCATCTTTTATAAGATCCTCTGCTCCTATTCTAGTATAGTTTAGTCTGGTTTAATGTCAGACAGGAAGGTAAACATTTTGCCTTTTTTATCTTTAATGAGTAAATATTTGGATTCGACTTAAGTGTGTATTTTCATAATTTCATTTCTGCTCACCAGATTCATGCATATAACCTGGAGACTAATTACTGGGAAGAAATTGTAACCAAACCCCATGAAAAAGCAGGTGCGTTCTCATTTTCCTTCCTCTGTTTTTTAAGCCAAATGTTGGTTTTATGACCTCTGATAAGATTTTAAATCTCGTCACTACAGGTTATCCTGCTGCTCGCAGGTGTCACAGTTGTGTTCAGGTCAAAGACGGTAAGCAGGCTTTCACACAACATTAGCACGACACACACGTCTGAAATGCTGGATTTAACCTTTTGTCTTGGCCTGTTTGTGCGTTCAGACGTGTTTATATGTGGAGGTTATAACGGCGAGCTCATCCTGTCAGACTTGTGGAAGATAAACCTTCAGACCTTTCAGTGGACGAAGCTGCCCGCCGTGATGCCGGAACCGGCCTACTTTCACTCCGCTGCTGTCACTCCGGTCAGTAACGTGGCTCTGAGAGTTTTCTACATCTGAACAATTAATTAATGGATTATAGTTTTGTCAGTCAGAATTCTTGATTGACTGATTTCTGAATTCTGTGGCTGATTTTCGGCCGTTGATTTATTATAGCAGATCTTTGTAAAGTTCAGTTGCCGCTCTGCAGTGGCGTCCTTGTAGAAATCAGCGCTGAGCTTTTACAGCTAAAGATGTCATCACCATTACAAAAACAGCATTGGTATATTCTCCACACTGAGGATTCTTAACTGTGCTCTAAATTTTCCAAAAAGGTTGGATTTCCAAATCCAGCAGTTCCAGGTCAGACAGAGGTTGTAAGTTTAAAATAATATAATGGGTCACCTTCGCTTTACTTAGCCTTCTTGTTATCTGCTGATCTAATTTATGACCCATTTTGATTGAAAAAAAGGGACACATTTGCATTAGTTTCATGATTTAAAAAAAAAAGTTGAGAAATGCCAAATTTACATTAATGAAAGAGCTTTAAAGTTCAGTCAAACCAGAAGTATATAAAAAGATATTTACATGTGAAATATATGGATTACTGAAGAAACGGTCAATTATAATGAAAACAGTATTTCATTATATGGAGTATCTGTTGAAAGTCAATGGATCTACTTCAGTTAATGATTGATTACTAAATTAATTGGCAATTATTTCAAATATTGATTCAACACAATTAATCAGATTAATTGTTTAAGCCCTAAAATGGAGGAAACTGGATAGCGTTGTAATTCTTCTCCAGAGTAGCAGCTGGTCAGCTAAACCTCTAACATGTGGTTTTCATGAGGTCAGTATCTGCAGAGCTTCTGTATTGTCCATCCACTGGTTTAATGTTTTTAATGTTGTTGCTGCTTCAGGCCGGCTGCATGTACATCCACGGCGGTGTTGTCAACATGTCTGGGAACCAAAGGACTGCCTCTCTGTATAAAGTGTGGCTGGTGGTGCCCAGTCTGCTGGAAATGACCTGGGAGAAGCTGTTGAAATTGTTCCCTCACCTAACCCAGCTGTCCGCCCTTCAGCTGCTGAGCCTGGGACTGACACATTCACTAATTCAGAGGCTCAAATAGGCTGAACACACAGACCAACCAACCGGGGCAGGACGGAGACTGACACTAAAGTTGGTTGTAAGTAGGTCAAAGACAGCTTGGTGACGTTAGCTGGGAAAATACTTTGTTTTTTGCCGTCGTTCTTTTCTGTTAGAAATTGAAATGTCCATCCAAGGCAGTGAAGTGGTGCACATGTAGAACTTGACTTGTAATTTAAAACCTCTGTGCACGTTCCTTTCTGTGTCCCAGAAATGTGTAAAATATTAAGGTAAATACAAAAAAAAAAAAAACAGTTCAGACAAACTAAATATGGCTGCAGGCAGTGTGAGTGAACATTTTGCCGTTTTCTGCACCCAGCTGCATTGCTAAATCTGATGAGATTCCTCACTGTGACCACATTTTCCAGCAGATCAAATCTGCATCTGGTTTATACGTGCTTGGTTAGGAACCAATTGTCAGTAAATAATTCTCCACTGAACACAAATCTGAGATGCCTTCAAAGACGTCGAACTGGGGCGGTTATTTAAGATGCTATGATGTGTTTTGCCATTGAGCATTTCAAACTGAAAAACGATCCGTTCATTCACAACGTTTTGCTCCTGTGATCAGAGGAAAACCCAGCAGCCTCTTTTTAAAAGGCTCACTGTGAAACTTCTGGTGCCTCTACAACCATTTCCTCTAGGTTCCTACGCAGCTTCCTGTACAAAAGTCCACACATTTCCAGACTCAAATTTCCAGATTTTTCTGCTGAATGTTTTTAATTACAAAGCAAAGCTTCAGTAGTGGAGTAAAGGGCTATTCCACCACTTTTAAAGCAACCAATTTGGGACTAAATGTAGTTCTTTAAAACACAATTTGTGAACTTTTACACTTCATTCTGTTATGCCTAAACCTGACCTACTTTAAGAGTTTGTTTACTTAAACCCACAAATGGAAAATCAAAATTTTTGAGTTGCTAACGATCATTCAATTAGTGATGGGGAAAATCTAAGACAAAATAAAGATTTCAAGAAATACCTTGGCTTTTTTTTTAAAAAAAATTGTATTTTCTGATATTTTAAAAACTAGTAAAAAAAAAGTCTGGAAACTTATTTTATTTTTTTTCTGTTAGTTTTCTGTTACATTTTTCAGATGTGGAAATGGGAACCCAGGATCTTGGTCGTGAATTTGCACATGATATCCACCACATTTCTCTGTTATTTTCCTTGATGCATTTGGTGCCTTTTCATCCCTCAAACTGCAGATCATTCAAACTTTACTTGTGTTTTCAGAAAGGATATGAATTTATTTTTGAACCAAGCCTTCAGATGCTGTTCCTGGTTCCTCAGGAGGAACTCCAGCATAAACTTTTTAATTATTTATTTTAAACACTGTGCTGCTCATTTCATCAACTGGTGACGACGTGTCCTGTATCGGTTGCCTATTTTTTTTTTTTTCCTGATCCCATTTCCAGTTTTAGCATTGCTGTACTTTTTATGTTCAGTCACTCGTTAGGTGGTGTTGGTATCTTAAGCTGCTGTGTAATTCTGCAGTCCTCGTCAGTGTGTGTGACGTACTCAGGATATTAAAAACTGTAACAAGTGTGAAGTGCTCTGCAAACCAAACATAGGAAAACTTTGAGTTAATTGGGCGATACTGTGTTGATGTTTCCAGACGGGCCTTTTATTTGTCACCAAAACTGTTACTGTTGATTTTTGAATCGTTAACTTCTTTCTTTTTTTTTTTCTTTTTTTTTTTTTGAGATTTTGTGGCCTTATTTATGCTTGAAGCTCAAATGCATCAGCCTGATTAAGTTTTAATTCTGTCTGTGAAAGTGAAATGTTCTGCTTGCATATGGTCTGCATGTCGCTTTGTACAGAATCCTCTGGGGAACAAGTGAATGTTTCCTCAGAGGAAAATATGGCTGCATCGTTTTGTAACTCTTGTTCTCCGGTCTGTGCAAACCGTAAAAACAGGCAGCTGTGTTTTTTTTTGTTTTTAAGAAACCTTGTGAAGATGTGTTTTATTTCTGCTCAAGCTCAAGCGGATTCCAGTAGTACGCAGGTTCATCCTCATCAACTGTGTAATAAAACTTATTCAACTCAAATAGAAAAACTTATTCATCTTAACAATGAAAAGGAGATATTTCAAACAGTTTAAATTTGATTATTCAAAGCCCTTTTTTTGCAATTCCTGTTTTCTGGACACTTAAATTTTAACCAAATCATAAAATTTAACAAAAATAAATTGCTCTGTGTTATAATTATTGTAAATCACATAAATTAACTTTTATTGAGATTCACTTTTACAAACTTTCACAATCCTTTCTAGAAATGCTTTAAATATGTATTTTCTACCAGTTTGAAAATACTACTTCTTAGTCCTTCATATTTTTAAAAGGGAATATTTATTTAAAATAAATCAACTCAGTTAGCCTGTATATTACACATCTATCAATATTGTTCACAAGTTATAATTGTGCATTTAGTAGCACCTACCTGAGTTAATTTTGTTTGCATGGAGAAAATGCTTCAGATTTCCTTCAAGGTTTCACCCATCAACACTAAAAAACCCACAGAGATTCTGTGTAACTGATATTTGCTCATTTTGAGTCCTTCATATTTTAAAAAAAGTGCTAATTGAGATGAAACTCGGTTCTGTTCTCAGCAGCCAGACGGAGACGGAGCAAAGTAATACAAAGCCAGGAGGATGAGGTAGACGACCACCAGGGCAGTACCTGAAGAAACAAAAATGATCAGAAGTAAAAAAAATAAAAGTAACATATACTGTGAGATTTCAGAGACACAAAGGTTGCTTTCACAGTGGGAATAAACTAAAGCTGCTGAGACATTTCCTCTACAACATCGGTGTCAAACTCATTTTTGACTTGGGCCAAATCAAGAACCTGAATGCTCTTAAAGGGCCGGTTGTGCCAGAATGTCCTGATAAACACAAGCTGCTAAAATATCAACAAATTCTTAAAATTAGATACATTTTTGAAATGTTTTGAGAAAAATCTGCAATAAACTCAAAAGTGTGGGGCTTTGTTGATTTTGCGTGAATTTCCATGAAATTTCTCAAGAAACTGTAGGAAATGATTGGTATAATTTGGCAGTAAGCAGATAAAAACAGCTTTGATTTGATTAATAACAGGGCCACATAAAAACCTATGGCGGGCACGATTTGGCCCACGGGCCTTGAGTTTGATCTATAATAACTATATTATAAAGGTAATATAGTTGTATCAAAAATATCCGGTACAAACAAATGAATGCAGGATTGTTTTACACCCGAACACAGTCAGAATGTCTAAGTGTCAAGCTAACTTTAAAAAGCAATGATAAAAATGAAACTTGAGAAGCTCAATTGGGAACATTAAAGTTCTTCATGCAGCTGCAGCGCAGAACCAGATCCCCAGGTCAGAGCAACCGGCTAACTCTGAGCCCAAACTACCAACTACCAAACTACTGCATCTCACATTTGCATCTCAAATATGAGATGCAATGTGAGATGTTGCACCTCATATTTGCAACATGTGAGATGCAAATCTAAGGAATCGGTGATGATGAGGGGGGATTTTCTAACACCTGCACATGCTGCATTCAGGTACAACATCAGGCAGTGGGAATATCAAAACAACTCTAAAGTGATTTTAACATGTTTTATCTTCATATGATCTCCTGTCCTGTTTATGTAACATTTGTACTGAACCTGCAGTTTTAACACTTAAAGGCTGGAATCAGCAATCATTCAGAATAACTACCAACACCTCTCATCTGTGTTGTTTCATTTTGTAAGCATCCAGTTGGTCAGGACTCACCCTGGAAATAATCCGACTTGCCATCCATGAAGATGTAGTTGACCAGAATGACACTGAAAATGCTGGCCCACAAGTGCTGATCGCTGAAGAGCAGCACGAAGCCCACGTCCTATTGAGAAACAAAGCAAACAGGTTATCAGTTTAAATTTTTATTAACCAATTATAAGAAGAGGGAGGAATGTGACGTACACAGAAGGCATTAAAAAAGACCAGTATTGGAATCTGCAGCATGCAGACCTGCACAGCTATGCAGCTTCCAACCTCCAAACTGGGGAGGAAACACAGCAAATGTAAGGAATGGAAACCAGTTTGTAGCTTTCCATCTCTATCAATCAATCAATCAAATTTTATTTGTATAGCACATTTCAGCAGCAAGGCATTTCAAAGTGCTTCACATAATTAAAATAAAAACAGCATGAGACATTGAAAAAAACAGTGAGAAAGACATTTTGAAAAAGATTTTTAAAAAAGATAAAAACATTAAAACCCACACTCCTTTTAGGACTTCAGTTAAATATCGTTTAACTGGGGCTCTAACGCTCTGGGACTTTAGTCAAAAACACCGTTTGACAAGGACCCCAACCTCTAAGTTTTTCTAGTACAACTCAAGCGACCTTAAGCTGATGTTGTTCTGGAGTGCGAACTGGATCCCGTTAACAATCTCTGGGATCTCGGGGATCATAGCGAGAACCGTCACGCCGATGAAGTACTGCGGGAGGAAAGATGTAGGGAGGGTGAGCACAGTCAGGAGAGAGTCTGAGCATGCTCAGATGGCGGGAGGCCGACCTGAGAGACGTGGGGCTGGTTGAGAATGGGCTGGATGTGCTCGGTGGCGAGGTCGGCGCAGGCGGACGTGAGAACGGTGGCCGCGATGAGGATGAGCAGAGACCTCCAGCGGGACCAGTGGACCACCGTCCCCTGATGACCGGTCTCTGATCAGACACAAATTCTAGTGTGAAAATCAGGGTTTAGTGTAAACCGGACTGGATTTGACGTTGATTTGGGGCTTTATTTATTTTCTAGTTCTTCCCTGTGAGTTTGACCTCAGCGTTGTTAAAGTCAGGACCTTCCAGAAGCTTATCGTTAGGTTTTTGTTGTTTTTTTTTTATCCATTCCAAACCATTTTTGGGGGGAAGCTTGAGAACATCCACCTGTATCAAAGTTTCAACCATCTTATCAAAACCTGCCATCACTGACGAACAAGGAAAATGTACGAATCGCCAGAGATCAAGCCCATCTTAGTCCAAAACACACCTGAACACCAGACTGAAGAAGAAGCTTTTGCGTCAAAACTAACATTTTCCCACTGCCTACATGGACAAACCAAGCTTATTCTGGAAAAAGGTTTTAACCTCAAACGAGACAGTGACTGAACTATTTGGTCTCAATGACACAAAGTATGTCTTTCCAAACTGTCGAGCACAGAGGTGGGAGGATCATGCTGTGGGGCTGTTTTGCTCCCAGAGGTACAAACAGGAAGGGATATTAAGTAAGAAGGATGACATCCAAATTTTTCAATCTCTAAACGAGGACACAGATGAGTTTCCCTGCACGATCCCCAACAGACAGCAGAACTTTTTGTCTGGCTAACATTAAGCTTCTTTGATAGTCGGTCTAAATCCATACAAACAATTGATCAACAGTACGTCTCAAACACATTATTCAAAGCTACGCGTGTGTGTAAAGCTCTGCCCTGAACTGTAACGATGAAGTCGTGTGCGAGTCTCACCTTGCCCTTCTCCAACATGGATGTTGTAAATGTGCGAATGCGTCTTCAGAGTGAATATCAGTCCGATGATGTAGGCGGCGGGCAGGAGGGCGGACACGGTGTACACCAGAGGCCTAACAGGAACACAGCCAAACACAGAGGCTTATTTTTAACCCTGAACTCTGAGCTGGGCTCCTGTTGAATCTGGAAGAAGAGCATGAACATTTTTTCCAAACTTTGTCACCTTTTTCTATCGTCTACAAGTTATGTCTTTCTGTCAAACCTTCTTTTTCTCCTTTCTCGTCCCCTTATTCCCACCCTCCATCACTCCAAATTTCATTTCCTGTGTTCTTTTTCACTTCCTCGTGTCCTTCCTGGTTTTCTAGTGCCAATCCTTCTTTCCTTATGTTCTTACATTCCTTGTATTTTTTCTTTTCTCCTACCTTTTTTGCATCCTTTTACATCTACCTTGTGCCCTTTCTGTCTTTCTCTTCTTTCTTGTGACTTTCTGTCGTTCTTTCCTCCCTTCCTTGTGTGAATCTTCCCCTTTTCCAGTTTTTTCCAGGTTCCACGTATTTAGCCAACCATTATAGAAATAGGTGGCATAAACTCACACTGATCTTTAGTGTTTTACATTTAAAATTAACACAGAGAACTGAAAACTTTTCCTTTAGTTCATCCTCCTTTCCTCCCCCATGTCCTTCCTTATTTTTTGTGACGTTACCATTTTACGTCCTTGTCTCTTTTCTTTCTTTCTCCTGTTCCTCTTCCCTCTTCTTTCATTCAGCTTGGTGTCTTTCCACATTTTTAGCCCACCAACTATAGAATTATCTGCCACAAACTCACAGTGATCCTTACTCTTTTATATTTTATAAAGAAAATACAAAACTGAGAACTCTGGAAAGTTGAGTCTGGAAAAGTCTGAGATTTGATCACAAAAAGCCATAAGAATAAAGCAGAACTCACTGGATGTGGTCGCGAAACAGAGTGCCATTTTTCTGAGAAAACAAGACAAAAATCATTCTTAAAGGCAGCTGTGAATATAAGTGACCATGTTCGAGCAGCGGTCTGTGAGCTCCGGATGTCTGCTGACCAGATCGTAGTGACAGTTGTGGCACACAAACGGCCCGCTGGCGTTGCTCGAGCCGTTTCCTCCCGTGGCGTTGGTGCAGGCGTCACACACCAGGTTCCCGTACGCCTTGGAGAAAAGCGTGGGGGCAAAGACACCTGCAAGACACAGAAAAAAGAAGCTTATTCGACTAATTTAGACGAAAAAACAAAAATATCCAAACCCATTGCTGATCACCTACTACTTTGTTACTACATTGGAGTGAAATACAGACAATCTCAAGCTTTTCTCTGTCTTCTTTAATCTATTTACTGTTCACCTTAAGATAGCATCCAGATTTGTTGGAATGCGTCCCAAACAAAACAAAACTCGCTGCTACTTAAGTAATAAATACTCGCCTCCCACAGAGATGAAGAGCAATGCAGAGCTCACTCCCGCAGATCGGCTGTTGAATCTTTGCTCGCTGTGTTTGAGGCCCCCGATTATCATGCAGATGCCCTAAAAATCAAAACACGTTTCATTCAAGAAACACTGGAAATGTTTTAATACATTTTTATTTATCATTATTAAATTTAAGAAACATCTTTGGTTATTTCATGTTAGCTAAAACAAGCAAAAATAATTAACATATTTATTCATTTGCACAAGTTTAACACCTAACTATAAGTGCATCGCAATAAATTAGAAAATGATGGGAAAAGCTTATTTATTTGTGTCAAAGAGTCAAAAAGTTTCCAATAAATAGAGTTTCTTGTGCGCCCTTTTCTATCACATTTTTTTCCTTTCACTCAACTTTCCATCATTACGCCTGGCTACAGCACCCAGTGAACAACAGTGACTGAAAATAAAAGCTGGAAATATGTCCCTCTGTGTATTGATTGTTTCATTTTAAATAAATTAACTTTGATAATATTGTGATTTAAGGAGATGTTATGCATGTAACTGTTTCTGCAAAAGCCTGCAGGATTGTAATGAGGGATTATTTTCACATAAATACAGTTTAAAAGAGAATCTGTACATTTTCTTGCTTATTAGCTATAATTCAGGATGTTATATGCTCACAGGGATGAAGAGGATGCATCCCAGCAGCGTCCCAGTCAGCGCCGCCTTTACGACCTCCTGCAGACAGGGATTGGCCGCCCGGTGGCCTCTGAGCAGGGCGGTGATGTAAAAGGTCAGCTCTGTGATGGAGCCGAAGGTGGCGTTCACCACGGCGCCGACAGCGAAGTTACTCTGGGCGGCGATACTGCAGAAATGGAGAATGTCACCATCAGATTTGCTTTGACAGAAAACCTTTTTTTTCCCGCTGTGCAGAGGATCGTGGTCATTTTACCTTGCGATGCCCATGCCGATGTAGTAAGACAGGGGTATGATGGAGCTGATCGCTGTGGCAAACTTGACATCTGAACTGGCAAACTGGTTTTCTCTGTCAATATACCCGATTACCAGGGCAACAATAACTAGGGGGAGGAGGTCTGAGGGGTGAGTCAAAGATCTTTACAAGTTTTGCCATGACACACAAACACACAGAGAGAGAAATGCTGAAGGATACTGACAGCAAACACATTGATCCCATCAACTGTGTATTTGTAGTAGTACCAGTTTGCAGCATGGTAGCAGCACAGCAGAGCTCTGGTCTCATAGCCTTGATGCTGCAGGTCAGGTTAAAAGCACAAAGACAGAGATGCTTCTCAACACAACCTGATGTGGTCGATAATAAACGCCTCATCAGCCTTTTACCTTCCTGTGAGAGCTGGAGGACAGCAGGACGTCCTCAGGAGGCAGGAGCAGAATGACGCCCACGGTCTGAGCGCTCATCTTGGCGACCGGGATGGTGAAGACCAGGATCCAGGAGACGAAGCAGACCAGAGAATGGACGACAGCCAGGGGAGGAAAACCCAGCAGCAGCCAGATGTAGGTGGAGAGACGATGCTTGACGACAAGGAGAGCACTTTGTGTAAACAAACAGGGTCTTTAAAAAGCTCAGTGTGTGCAGGAAGTCCAACCCGTTCCAGCCTGCTGGGTAATATTTAAAGTCTCTGACAAGCAGCTCCTCTGTTCCTGCTAAAGAAAACATCCACACAGCATGATCCTGCCACCACCGACTCTGACTGTGAGGATGCCATGTTTAGGGTTCAGTGTAGTATCATGTTTCCACCACACATGGTATTTTACACCAAAGTCCACTGCATGACCCTTGAACTTCTCCACCTACAAAATACAATATATTTTATTGGGAGTTTATGTGATAAACCAAAACAAAGCAAGCCATGATTTTACAGTGGCAAAAAAAAAAAGGAGAAAAAAAATATATTCAGCTCCTTGACTTAAAAATTGTAGAACTGCAAAAGCAAAATCTTACCAAGGATTTTTGATCTATTTCCTAGTGCAAATATATTAGTACACTTGAAATAAAACGGAAATAACTTGCAAGTAACTTTTCAGCAAGCTTGTTTTAAATCAATAATTTGATTATATTGATAAAAAAAACTCTGGCAGAGTATGTAATTTATAACATTTCTCCCATGTCACAAATCATTTCCCTTGCACTTCACATCTGTGCACTACTTTGCGTTGGTTTGTCACAAAAAATCCAAATAAAACTCCATAAGGTTTGGTTTGTACGTGACAAGATAAGAAGTGCTCAAAGGAGTAGGAATACTTCTGCGAGGCCATGTAACTTAAAACGACATTATAAGAGGTTAATAATTTGTTCAGCTGCAAAATTCCAACTAAATTTCAATCACATTTTACAAAGCAATTTCAAAAACCTGAACAACTTGCACAGCAAATGACACCATCAATCTTCAGAGTAATAACAAACACTCAAAGCTATCTGCATATTTTTCTGTGCATGTTCTAAAGCCTGTGTGATTGTAAACATTTACCCAGTAAGGAGCGCGAGGAGGTCGTTCTGGCACCTCTGGAGCCACTCCCTCTGTGGCCGAAGGCAGCAGAACCGAGGAGCTGTCCTCCACCGTCTCCAGGCTGCACTCGCAGTCTGGTGCCTCCTCACAACATCTCCGCAAAGTGGTTCCTATCTGGACAACCAACCATAGGGAGGAGTTATTTCTCTGTTACTACTCATCTATAATGCACATCTGGAAACACAAACTTAAGATCTCATTTTAAAGAGTTGTTAAAACAACATGAAAGATTTCGGTAACAAAGTTGCATTAAAACTTGCATTAAAAGTCCATCAAAATTGTCAGCTTTGCATTAAAAGTGTCATTATTTACCGAATGACACTTCATGACAACAGTCGTAAACGTTCATGAAAAATCCTTCATCTTCATGACAGGTGTTACGTCATGTTTATGACAGTGTCATGTCAGTCTTATGCAGTTTGCAAAATCACACACACAAAAGATCCTTGTAAAAGCGCACACAGGGTCAGTACGATCCTGCTGGACCGCGAACAGAGTAAAAAACTTGAAGCGTCTAAATGACACCGTCTCAAATGTTGATGAACCCTAGGTGATACTGTAAATTAATATTTTCATGTTAAATCCGAGTTGAAATAAAAAAAAGCACAGAAAATTGAATAAGAGAAATAAAAGGATTTTATACAAATGCTACTTAAAAATCCAATAATGAATGAAATAATAATGAAAAAGATGAATATATCCACAGAGATCTCAAATTATTTATGAATTGATACAATGATTTTTCAAGTAAATATGCAATGCAAGAAAAGAAGCAGAAACAATTGAGCAAATACTAGATAATTTATCATTTCTTTTCTTTGAAACTCAAAGGAAGCGAAGTTTACACAACATCCGCAGTGTTGCAAAAATTATCTGCTGCAATTTTCAAAATGTGCGGTTTTAGTCAGGAAACAATTATTTCTGCTTTCAAAACTAAGCAATAATGCCGAAACAAGATTCAGCAGGACTCAGTCTTAAAACAGCAAGCAGAACAGAAAAGAGGCTGAGCAGAAGCAATACCTCATGGATCGTGTTTCCAAAGGGCCACAGGAAGTAGCAACACAACTTCCAGCAAAGCTTCCCTGAAGTCACAGAAAACGAAAATAAAAAATAAGGATGAGGCAGAGATCTTACATTTAACACATGTCCCACCTACCGTAGGGTAAGCCGATAACAGTGATGAACATCAGAATACCGACCAAAAAATACGCCAGAGAAATCCACCAACCAAACAGGAGAACATACGCAAGATTTCCACACGTGATGAAGTGACCTGAAAACAGAGCCACACAAAAACAAGGCTCAAAAACCTTTTAGCAGACTTAAAAATGTTCCCTCTTTCAGTGAGACTACCAGTTACATTTTAAAATAAATATTTGTCAGAACAATATTTCAATCAAGACCAAAACTAGGCCTGTCACGGTAACAAATTTCGCCGGATTAACAATAAACAATAATATTGTTGTTTTGAGATCATTTTAAAGAAATAAAACAGTAATGGCAAAAAGATAATACAAGAACATATTATGAAAGATCAACAAACTTTAAATTCTAATGGACATTTAATACTTGGGAGTGGAAGACATTTTAAATATCCAAGATAAATAAACAAAACAACAAATAAAATTAATGTTGAAGTCCTTCTAAACAAAACTGTCTTTCAAAAAAATGACTATTTGAGACCAAAGCACCAAACTGAAAACTTTTATCATCCCGTTTATGGTAGAAAGAGAGAGGAAAAAAGAAAAACAATAAATTATGCCTGTGGAAATGATTGAGTTTATTTTAAATTATCATGCGATTATTTGATTTATTGATTATTGTGACAGGCCTAACCAAAACATCTTAATAGAGATTTCACATCCTCATCGATATATTGTGATATTCCTTCTCTGTGTCATATTGGTGCAACTCAGTAAAGTAGTCTATAATCAACAAGACTCTTCATTCTAATTTCACAGAAAATTAGAACGCAACCATAAAAATGACCATAAACATAAAAATCTCTCTCTTTGGGTTCTGAATCTATATAATGATGAGTTTCCCTATTTGAACTGAATGATTAAAGTAAATTTACTTTTTGATAACTTTATAATTTAGCCATGTGCACCTGAAGACGTACAAGAGCAGAAATAACAACCAGCACAGCTTTAGGCAGCAGTTAAAACCAGATGATCTGTACCTGGACCTGAGTGTGGTTTGATGACGTTGAGTTCAGAGTAAAGCTCCTTCACAACATCTGACCGTTCTTCAAACGGCCGCGCCGTGACGTGGCTCTTCCACTTTCTGAAACCAAACTGATTCACAGACCACATTATATATTTCCCAGCCCTTTACACTCTGGTAGCTCTAACCTGCAAGAAAACCCCTCGCTGTCTCACCCTGTAGTTGTTGACCAGCTTGTTAGCCTCCACTTCATTCTCCACTCTGATGGTTCTCTTGCTTTGTATCTCCTCCCAGCTCTCTTCACAGACATGCCGGCTTGCACCTGCAGCAACAAGCATGACGCTGACTGGTTAACACTTGTTAACCTGCTGGGAAACGCTGCTCATGTGCAACGTTCTGGTACGCAACACTTACAAGCTGCTGCAGGACACAAGGAGTGATGTGGAGACGGAGTGTGTGAGGCATCAGGTTGTTGGGTTTCCTGCGATCCGTCATGGATCTCCTCATGATTGTAACTTGTATGAGGATCAAGAACACATGAAGGATCTGTAACAGCGAAGACCAAACAGGAGGCTCTTTTATTTTTTTCCCCATTTGTACAGAGTCAGAATGTCACTCTGACGACATTACTAGATTAGAACAAAAATCTTGACTTCCCCTTTTCTCAGGATATCACTGCTCACCATTTTAACTTAGAGCCTAGTTTTGGTTCCTATTTTTGTGTTGTTGTCTGGGCTTCAGGTGGATGAGAAAATGTGACAGCATGTTGATGATTTTAGTCAGTCAAAATGACAGTTTGAGGGTTACATCTAAAACCCTCCTTGTAATGATTTCAATTCTGTAACATATAAAAAAAAATGATAAAGGTGTGTTTTTACTTGAATCTCCTTGATAATCACTTTAACTAAGCAAATTCAAAAATATACTTTTTAATTTAACTTGCTGTTGTGATTTTTTCATTATTATTATTTTATTGTTTTTGCAATATTCGTTTTGGAAGATTTGTTTTCCCTTCACTAGCATAAGAAATGGTAATATTGAATAGTTAAGTCGGTAATTTGTCCAGCTATTTGTGTTTAATACCAACCAACGCACACAAACAGCCACACTGGGGAAAACCTACCAATTAATACAGTGTGACTGTCTGTATTAGTGCTCTGCTTCCGCAAAGTGGTAAATAACGACTGAAAAATAAGCAGTACAATGAAGATGGAGAATGCTGAAGACACCTACTGTCATTAGTGATTAAATCTGCAGATTATAATAAAGTTTTACGTTGAAGGAAGCCAAACAAGGAACATGATCCGCTCACCCTGCGACTGTTCTGCGGTCTTTCTCCTCCGGCTGGTCGAGTCTGAGCTGCGTGTGGACGACAGAGACATTTCTCCCAGTAATACCAGTCACCGTCACCACTGACCCACTCACTCTCCGCGAGCACAAGCCTTCATATTCTCTGGATCAGACGCCGCTGTCGCTCCGCTTCTGCGAAGACAGACAGGCTTATGCCGCTTAGAATTGTGGGGGATGTAGGCCAGTCGTAGTGGTCACTTCTTAAAGAAAAAGTACACAATTCAGGAGAGCTTTTGATTATGTAAATATGAAGAATATGACTTCAAATGTAACTTGTTGTAGTTCAAAGGTAACTTGTCATAGTTATGTTTTATGTTGAAGTTTGGAATTCATTCTGATTACAAAAGGCATAAGATCCGAGAAAACCGAAGGTCTGCAGAATTTAGTTTGGATCACTTCACTATGCAAACACTCTATCTGGACTGATGAAGATGTATGCTTGTAGATGACGGAATGACTCCTGGGCTAATACTCATCTGACCACTTGGGGGCGCTCGATGAACACTGAAAGGTAACACCAGCGCTCAGTGGATTGTTGAAAAACTAAGAGGCTGATTTAAGAAAAAAGTGTCAAATCGGTCCTGATTCGGTTTAACACCTTGATCCCAATTTATGCATATAGTAATAATAATAATAATAATAATAATAATAATAATAATAATAATAATTATTATTATTATTATTATTATTATTATTATTATTTATAGGTTCCAAAAATAAAAACTCAAAGCAATGTATGTTAATTGTGTAGCTGATTTCATTAGTCTATTTTAACTAATGAAAATAAATGATACACAGCGCCACTGTCTGATCAAATGGCAGTATGCAAGGTATTCTATGAGTCATGCAAAATACTGAGAAATGTTGAATAAAAATGAATAATAACCAAGGAAAGAGGTTAATTGTTAAATATTGAATATTAGTAAAGATGAGAATTAACGTGAAGTACAGTGGTGGACAGTAATGGGCTATATTTACTTGAGTACTGTATTTAAGTACCTTTTGCAATTTAATTACTGAAAAAAGCAAAAAAGTGGAAAAAAAAACAAGAAAAACATGCTAATTTAACTTATCAAGATGCACTTCCACATTTCTATGTGTCATTTTAACACCATGCCCTGCAGTTATCAACATTTGTTTATAGTAGGGAAACATCTTAGTTAAGATGCTGTGAAATATTGAAAGCAAGCCACATTTTTTTTACATCTGTATTTGTATGTTCACTATGAGAGGTTCCATCTTTTGGTTATTCCTCTCTGTATATACAGAGTGTGTTCATTTCAATTTATTGTCCTAAAATATTACTAGAATAACATTTAAGAACTTTGTTCAGGGAGTTTAGAAAAACCACATCATACAATAAGTAAAATCCAGTGCTTTCTGATTTTAGTTCATTAAAATAAAGTTTGTAAAGTTTGCACATTTGTTTTTCAAATGTGTGCAAAGTTGAAATGTCTTCCATCCTGTTTGTTTTGCTTTTTATTTTGTTCAGAACAATGCTATTTTTTTATTTTCATTTATTTATTTGTCAATTGTGGACCTTAATGTGTGGAATGCTTATGTACCCTAATTTTCACTGTGTAGTACAATTTCACTGCAAAAAATACAATGATTTAAAAAAAAAAAACAGCACAACTACACAAATACTTTCAATGGGGATCTACCTGCCTTTTCCTGAAATAACATTACAACATAATCATAATAGATGTCCTATAGAATGGCAGAAAGTGTGAGAGGTATGTGAAATATATTAGGTCAATTTGAAGATTGACTTTCATTAGGTTTTAGAAACTCAAATTCTCATTGTGTCACTGAAAATTAAATTTTCTATTGTTGCATATTTTTAACGCACTCACCAATAGTATCCAGAATAAAGGTGTGTTTAATTCTGTAGTAACAAGCTAGAAATTAGACTGAGATTTAATAAAATGTTAAAGAGCATTGCTTAAGTGGAAAATAACAGATTATTCTGATTTAGATAATACGTTGAACCCACTGCGCAACAAAAAGCTGCCTCACAATCCACAAAAAGTGGTCAGCAACACTAGTGACCTCAGTCTAATTGCCCCTTATTTAAGAGCTCTGTTTTATAAACAGGATTAGAAAAACATTAGTGGTAAATGAGTCAAGCAGACATTTAACTGGGCCAATGTGGTCATAGCATGTGCGCTAATAGCAAGTAAACATGTAATTTCAAAAATAAAAAGTCACCTTGCAAATAATACTTTTATGTCAAGCAGTCATTTAGCACCCTGTCATTTTACCCTTTTTCCTTCCAGTGTTGACTCTTAGGTTATTTTTATAAAAATCTCAGATGATGTGAAAGGCTACAGTAGCTCAAAAACATTTGTCAAAGCTATCTCTGAATGGGTTATACCTTAAACTTTGAAAATGGGCTTTAGCAGCAGAAGATCTCACCAGATAATTTTCATGTAATATGAGAAGGAAGCAGAGGCTACATGCCTAACAGTCTCACCAGAATTGGAAAATTACTGATTGGAAAAATGTCTGTGTAGGGGATATTTTCCTGATATACTTTGGGCACCAAAGCATCAATGGAGCATTATTTAAATGCTGTGACCAATCTGAGTATTGGTTATGAACAAGCCAATCCATTATTGAACAGTGTCCGTATGGTTACTTACCATGATAACTTTCCATTTCACAAAATTTAAAATCATTTTAAAACTTTGTGTGTGCTTAAGTTTTTATTTACAGTAGTCCAATGGACTCTGGAGTACCAAGATAACAATCCAATAACACCTTAACACCAGTGATTTGCACTGACTGTGTAATGCTATAATTAAATATAACAATGGTTACATATATTTAATGTTCAAAACTCACTTTTTAAAATTAACCTCAAACCATAATCCTGGTCACAAATACAAAGCAAGGCAAAGAAAATATGTAAAACCTCTACATTTAATTTCTGAGGCAATTCTATGCTAAATGTTCTTTTCTACTGGGTTTTTGACATTGTTTGTACTTATAATACAAATATAAATAATAGAAGATCTAGTAAATGTGAGAATGAAAACAACATTAGCTGAGGTACAGCTCAAATGAAGCTGGAAGTCCAGAGAAAAGATCGATGTGTTTGTGATCATGTGATAATAAAACAAACATTTGCTAAAGATAAATTTTGGGGTGCATAGACCACATAAAAGTTATTGTGACCCGTAACATAATGTCATACTGTTATCTAACTCACTGACCTGATCTGATAAGACAGAATTGCCCCCTTTTGTATGAATGTTGGAAATGATTATTTCCCCAAGGGGTGGAGTCTGTAAAGCATTATGCCTGGGAAGACATAAATGAAACAGCAGACAGAAAGTGGAGACTTGGGGAGTAACGAGACCAGACAGATGTGAGGTCATGGCAAGTCACTGGAGTGTCACTTGTTTGGCAGCACTAGCTCTGCTATGCCGCTTGGCTAGCAAGGAAGCAGAGGCACAGAAGTACCCTCAAATGCCCCAGTATCCCCAGAAACCTGAGTACCATCAGACGCCTCAGAACCCTCTGCAACCCCAGAACCCTCAGCAACCTCATAATCCTCACCCTCAGCAACCTCATAATCCTCACCCTCAGCAACCTCAGAACCCTCAGCAACCTCAGCAACCCCAGAACCCTCAGCAACCTCAGAATCCTCACCCTCAGCAACCTCAGAACCCTCAGCAACCTCAGAACCCTCAGCAACCCCAGAACCCTCAGCAACCTCATAATCCTCACCCTCAGCAACCTCAGAACCCTCAGCAACCTCAGAATCCTTACCCTCAGCAACCTCAGAATCCTTACCCTCAGCAACCTCAGAATACTTACCCTCAGCAACCTCAGAACCTCCTGCAACGTCGACTTCAGAACCCTCAGCAACCTCAGATACCTTACCCTCAGCAACCTCTGATCCCTTACCTTCAGCAACCTCAGAATCCTCACCTTCAGAAACCTCAGAACCCTCAGCAACCTCAGAATCCTCATCCTCAGCAACCTCAGAACCCTCAGCAACCTCAGAATCCTTACCCTCAGCAACCTCAGAACCTCCTGCAACGTCAACTTCAGAACCGCCACCAACCTCAGATCCCTTACCCTCAGCAACCTCAGATCCATTACCCTCAGCAACCTCAGATCCCCCAGGAACGTCAACTTCAGAGCCCCCAGCAACCTCAGATACCTTACCCTCAGCAACCTCAGAATCATTACCTTCAGCAACCTCAGATCCCTTACCCTCAGCAACCTCAGATCCCCCAGGAACGTCAACTAAAGAACCCCCAGCAACCTCAGATCCCTTACCCTCAGCAACCTCAGAACCCCCAGGAACGTCAACTTCAGAGCCCCCAGCAACCTCAGAGCCCCCAGGAACGTCAACTTCAGAGGCCCCCCCAGCAACCTCAGATCCCTTACCCTCAGCAACCTCAGAATCTTTACCGTCAGCAACCTCAGATCCCTTACCCTCAGCAACCTCAGATTCCCCAGGAACGTCAACTTCAGAGCTCCCAGCAACCTCAGATCCCTTTCCCTCTGCAACCTCAGATCCCTTTCCCTCTGCAACCTCAGATTCCTTACCCTCAGCAACTTCAGAATCTTTACCGTCAGCAACCTCAGATCCCTTACCCTCAGCAACCTCAGATTCCCCAGGAACGTCAACTTCAGAGCCCCCAGCAACCTCAGATCCCTTTCCCTCTGAAACCTCAGATCCCTTTCCCTCTGAAACCTCAGATCCCTTTCCCTCTGCAACCTCAGATCCCTTACCCTCAGAAACCTCAGAACCCTTACACTCAGCAACCACTGATCCCCCAGGATCGTCAACTTAAGAGCCCCCAGCAACCTCAGATCCCCCAGGAACGTCAACTTCAGAGCCCCCAGCAACCTCAGATCCCTTACCCTCAGCAACCTCAGAATCCTTACCCTCAGCAACCTCAGATCGCTTACCCTCAGCGACCTCAGAACCCCCAGCAACGTCGACTTCAGAACCCCCTGCTATTGCCATATGATGCTTCACAGCCTCAGTACCCTTCATACCCTAAGCCCCAAATACCTACAAAAAATCAGTATCCTCAGCCACAGACACCTGTTAAACCTCAGTATCCTGAGAGTCCACAAGACCCTGTGATTCCCAGCACTAAAGGTTGTGATGTGCCACCAGCTTCAAGAGTACCATGTGGAGCTCCAGACATCACTGCCACTGAATGTGAGGCCAGAGATTGTTGCTTTCAACAATCTCTGGCCTTTCAAGGACAGTCTTGCTACTTTGGAAAAGGAGGTTAGTATTGAACTGGCTGCTCTTGTGAGACGAAAACTGAAATACCTTAGCCTGTAAAACATTTCATTCAAAACAAAAGTGACTAATCGGAAGTTCTTACAAGTGGAATTTGGTGTGTATAGTTTAACTTACCATATCCTGTCTTTTTTTTTCCATTAGTGACAGTCCAGTGTACCAAGGATGGCCAATTTATTGTTGTTGTAGCCAAAGACGTCACCCTGCCCCACATTGACCTTGAAACAATCTCACTGTGGGGAGGAGGTCCAGGCTGCACACACGTTGACTCTAATTCCATTTTTGCTATCTATTTCTTTCCTGTTACTGCCTGTGGCACTGTTGTCATGGTAAAATCAAAATTAAAAAAACAGCTTTCATTTAGGCAATAATCCGGTTATTTTTCAATAATTAACCTTTTTGCCATTTTAACACATTGTAGGAGGAGCCTGGAGTTATAATCTATGAGAACAGTATGACATCTTCCTATGAAGTGGGTGTTGGACCTCTTGGAGCCATTACCAGGGACAGCAGCTATGAGTAGGTGAACATTAGAAAAGTATCATATTAATAAATATATAAGCCAGTTCAACACCCATTCTCTTTTCCAGATTACTCTTCCAGTGTAGGTACATTGGCACCTCAGTTGAAACTCTGGTGGTCGAAGTTCTGCTGTTGGATAATCCTCCTCTGCCAATTGCTGTTGGTCTTGGACCCATCAGAGTGGGTCTGAAGTTGGGCAATGGCCAGTGCATTACAAAGGGTTGCAACGAAGGTCAGTATATGCTGCCTGCAAAGCGATGCAGATCATTTTTCAAACTTGGCTGTCGTAATGACTTGTGCATTTGGTCTCCCAGTGGATGCGGCCTACACCTCTTACTATCAGGACTCAGACTATCCTGTTGGCAAAGTACTGAGGGATCCAGTATATGTGGAAGTTCAGCTGCTTAACAAGACAGATCCCACACTGGTTCTGACTCTTGGACGCTGTTGGGCAACTACTGGCCCCAACCCTCATAGCCTGCCCCAGTGGGACATTCTGATTAATGGGTAACTAAAACACTTTTTTCTGCTATATTAGTAATAACAAGCTGGTTCTTTACATCTATGTCAATTATGTAGAAAGATTTCTTAATGCTATTTGGATCTGACTGCGATGAGTGTTAAATTTTATTATGAACAGTGCTTAAAATTGAGGGAAAATTACCAATGATATTATAATAGACAAGTTTATCTGCAAAATAGAAGTACAAATTAACTTAAAATACATTTAAATCTCACAAAAGCAAGTACTGTGCAGAAGTCAGCAAGATGATAAGGGAATATGCTGTTGTGTAGTGAACAAATGACCTTGTAATGATGCAAGTGACATTTCTACATTTCAGCAAGAAGCTATTCATAGCCATTGCAATTTTAGGTTTGAAGCAATTTTTTTTATTTTATCAACATGTCTGACTGGGAGTATTTTCAGTAAATTGAAGTCCTAGTCTAAGTCTTCACTTGAATTTGTTAGAGAACCTGTGGAGGGCGCTAAAAATAAGGGTGATGGCATGAAGGATTTCCAACCTTCATGACTGGTGATGATGATGACTTATCATCACTGAAGATAAGTCATCAAAAATATCGGTTGAAGAAAAGGCTCAGCAATTATGGGAAGGGCTTGATTATTGAAATCGTATGACAGGGTAATCTCAGGCTCCCAGCCATTCATTTTCATCTTTTTCTCAAAAATTTCAGAGCTCAGCGCACACCATCTCTCTCTCATCGCTGCTATTACTATGAGAGAGCTAGAGATGTGAATCGTGGTACTATCGGAGACGAGAAATAGCCCTCTCATAGGCTTCAAACGTTTTTCGAATACATCTCACGGTTCCTGAACGGGAAGGAGTTGTTCGGACTGCTTTTTTCAGAAAAGCTAACTGGGTATATCAGCCTAAATGCCACGGACTTACGCTTTAGCACTTCCGCGTTTTTTTATTTATTTTTTTTGGCCACATAGACCACTTCCTGGAGCAGGCAACAGTATGTTAACAATAGCTCCACAGTCGCTGCAGGACTGTTAATGATGCTTATAGAATTATTCAGAAGTCCTGAAGCGCTCCAACAACGACAAAGGATTTAATCTGGATGTGTCAAACTTCACAATAAATTAAAAGGTAAGTTAATAAATCGTTTGTATTCACCATAATGCCTTATGTAGCTAACAGGGACAAGCTTACAAAGACGCTATGTAAACGTTAAGTGTTTTGATTTTCTGTGCGATGGTGCTATCTATCTATCTATCTATCTATCTATCTATCTATCTATCTATCTATCTATCTATCTAGATAGATATATAGCCATATATCTATGTAGTGCCCAACTAGTAGCTATCAGTCGAAGCTGAAGTTAGCTTCCGAATGTAGCTTCTAATTCGGATAATAGCTAAACGATTACACTTTTTTACTATCTTGAGCATTTTTAATGTGTTGTATTATAAAACCTACAATACCCAGACATTTCAAACCTAACTGGATTATTCTGCAGAATAAACATTTGTGAAACTTTCTAATTGATTTGTGAAATTTGTAAAATATCAATAAATTTCAGAACGTTTTTTTGCATCTGGAACGCATTAAATCTGAATTAACAAATTGGCATTTGTTATTTTTAACTTCCTGTTTTCTTTCTTTTTTATATCTTTATTATAGCTGGAGTTGGACAGGAGTTTTGTTTTGTGACTTCCTTGAGGGAGGGATCGGCTGAGCTAATGCTACCAACAGCTTTGCGGCTACTGCTATTAACTTTTTTGATTTTCTTTATATAGAAATTATTCCTACCCGTAGCTCTGTTTCCATTTTGTATATTTTCTCTATTTTTTATTTTTACCTTAATGCTTCCCTGGTCAATCGAAGTGGCAATGTACATCCTCTTGATTACCTCGCTGCAGCAAACAGAAAGGGGCGGGGACGGATCACTGGTAGCCTCATACCTTATTTGGAAATAGGACCATTGCACTCCGGAAGTGAAGGGGGCGCTATTTCCTATATTATCCGCGATTTCCCGTTTTTATTTTCTTTTGATATTTGTGATATATTTTCACCTTTAGAAAGGAGTTGTACTCTCGGCATGTAGCCTATATAACTTGTCTCTTTTATTTAATTTTGCTCAGCTCACAATTTTTTTTAAACAAATTCTGTAGTTTTCTGTGTACTTCTAAATCTCTTCTTAGTCGCATCTTTTCGGGCCTGCTACCGTCTCTAGTGGCGTGGAGGTGGTAACACAACTAATATAATTACATTAATCAGAATAGCACAAAGTCTTTATTATTTATTCATTTTTCATTTTCTTAAGGATGTAGAGCTAATTAAATGACCTAAACAAGACATCAAAGTGGTTCCAGTTTCTCTCAATGGCCAGCCTGTTGAAACTGAGGCAAATATTAAATACTTTGGGTCATTCCTGGATAGTCAGCTCAACTTTGCTAAAAACACTGACTATATATTTAAGAAATGTTTTCAGACTCAGAGACTTTATCTTTTAAGGAGACCCAGTGATCTTGGGGTCACCCAACTAGAGCTCCTGTAGAAGACAATGTTGAGTGTTTTAACTTTTCATCCCCTCGGCTGGTTTAGTCACATGAGCTGCACAATAACAGTCAAACTTTTAGGAATACTTTGAATGGCAGGTAAAACAACTCTGTCTCAACTGTTTGCTGAAAGAACATGGAAGACGGCAAAAAATTTCAGCAGAGAACATCCATCCTCTTTATTCATCAGTTTGAGCCTCTGAGCTCATGAAAGCTCAGAGGTTTCCCTCTGGTATCTAAGAACATTGATTACAAGTCATTTATTGACAGTGCAATAATCATTTTTAACCAAACTAAATGATAATATTTACCTGTTGCATGCTTAGTGTTTTACTCGATGCACAAATTGTTGATATGGTGTGTTTTATTTAACAGTTTTAGAGTCTAAGGAAAATTTCCACCTCAATAGACTAAATAGTTTCATCTTGTTTTTTCTTCTATATAAGACTCTACCAATAAAAAATCTCTCTAAATAATACATATAGCACCACATAAACAAAAATCAGAATCCGTATCTGTTTAAACAATCCTAGTTGTTACAACCAGATTTGTCATTCTTTTATTAACCTTATTCATTTGTTTGTTATTGACTTTTGCTCAATTAAGTTTCTTATGTATACATTGTAAATGGTATTTTTATCATAGTTGATCATGTTGATTTTCATGTCTCCTTATTTAATTTATTACTCCTATAACTGATGGAGATATATAGATATTATTTATAATATATAAAGATCTTGTTTATGTCATTTAATTAGCGCTACATCCTTAAGAAAATGAACAAATATGTTGTTTTATAATTTATCTTTTACGGTGCCAGTGTTGTGTGTATGTTGTGTGTGGGTGAGTAAGATGTGTGGCAGCCGTCCTCCAGCACGCACGCTCCCAAAGCATGCGTGCTGAAACCGGCATGCTTTGGGAGCGAGTGAGAGACGATATGTGTAGCAGAGTGTGTGGACCATAGACATGACATAATATATACATAGATAATATATATGACCTTATATTATGTCTATGGAGTGGACCATAGACATGAATACGGTGTGGACGACGACCGGAGCAGCGGCTACTAAAAAAAAGGTCTGTGCAGCCTTCACCTGTTCGCCGGAGCTATTAAGGTTAACCTCTAACCACCTGCGTGCCACCGCGTGGTTTATGAACAGGGCGAGTGAGGCTGTTAACCCCGAAGTCGAGGCTTCAGCCATGGAGGAAGCTTTCCCCTGTGTTTTCTGACCATCGTCCAAGGACTGAGCAGGAACGGTTAACACCAGGAATGGCGGAATTAATAGCAAATAATAAATACTTTGTGGTATTCTGATTTAGTAATGTAATTATATTAGTTGGGTTACCACCTCCACCCCAGTAGTAGTAGTAAAAAGATGCAACGAGAGAGCAAATTTAGAAGTATACAGAAAGCTACAGAATTTGTTTAAAAAAAACTGTGAGCTGCGCTGAATTAAATTAAAGAGACAAGTTATACCGAGAGTACAACTCCTTCCTAAATGTGAAGATATATCACAAATAAAGAAAATATAAACGGGAGATCGCGGATAATATAGGAAATAGCGCCCCCTTCACTTCCGGGAAGTTAGGACAATTTCAAGGGCCCCTGACCAACAGGGGGCCCTCCCACAATTTTTTTTCTTATGGACATAGAGA